>NC_053394.1:152705514-153330514 GCF_905171765.1 Bufo bufo
TCCAAAAACCGTATGGCGATCCTTTCCTTTTGCGCCCTGCCGTGTGCCCGTACAGCAGTTTACAACCACATATGGTGTGTTTCTGTAAACTACAGAATCAGGGCCATAAATATTAGGTTTTGTTTGGCTATTAACCCTTGCTTTGTAAATTCAAATGGAAAATCTGCCAAAAAAGTGAAATTTTATCTCTATTTTCCATTAATTCTTGTGGAACACCTAAAGGGTTAACAAAGTTTGTAAAATCAGTTTTGAATACCTTGAGGGGTGTCGTTTGGAAAATGGGGTCATTTTTGGGTGGTTTCTATTATGTAAGCCTCACAAAGTGACTTCAGACCTGAACTGGTCCTGAAAAAGTGGGTTTTAAAGATTTGCTTCTAAACTTCTAAGTCTTGTAACGTCTCCAATAAATAAAATGGCAATCCCAAAATGATCCAAACATGAAGTAGACATATGGGGAATGTAAAATAATAACTATTTTTGGAGGTATTACTATTATAAAAGTAGAGAAATTGAAATTTGCTAATTTGTTGGTATTTTTTTATAAATAAAAATGAAATTCTTTGACTCCATTTTACCAGTGTCATGAAGTACAATATGTGACAAAAAAAACTCAGAATGGCCTGGATAAGTAAAAGTGTTTTAAAGTTATTCACACATAAAGTGACACTGGTCCCCAGTACGCCCTGTTTCCCGAATCCTTAAGGACCCAGGGCGTACCGGTACGTCCTAACTTTAAATCGCGCGGCGGGGGTTAATCCGAACAGGATGTCCGCTGAAATCATTCAGCGGGCATCCTGTCACAACGCCGGGGGAAATCATGTGACCCCCCCGCATCGGCGATCGCAGCAAACCGCAGGTCAATTCAGACCTGCGGTTTGCTGCTTTTCCGGTCCATTCGCTGACCCGATGAACCGGAAAAGGACTGTGATCGGTGTTGTGATTACACACCACCAATCACAGTCCGAGCATTTGGGTGAGGCGGTGCTGGCCGTGGTGCTGAATGCCGCTGTCCAGGGTGCTGATTGGTGCGGGGAGAGAGGCGCGAGATTCAAACTTCCAGCGCTCCTCTCTCCCCTCCTCTTCCTGTTCAGCACCTGCACCGTCCAGCACCGTCCTCACCAGGCTCCTGCGATCCCCCGTCGTCGGCACCCATCACCCTCCTGCACCCATCACCCTCCAGGTAGGTTAGGGTCAGTGAGGGAGAGGCACCATTAGGCAGGGATAGAAGGGAAAAGTTAGTTGGGAAAAAAACTAAACTTTTATCAAAATTTACTGTTTTCCAGCTTTGAGACCCTAGACCCCCCCCCCTGCCACTTGCCCCCCCAGACCCACTTGCCCCCCTTGTCTTCCGCATCCTCCTCATCATCATCTGATGACGATGAGCCCCCAAGGCGGCGGAGACGGCGCCAGGCGGAGCCAGGGGCCCCACATGCTAGGGACCCTGTGGCCCACCCTAGTACGAGCCGCCCTGGGGCTCGTACTGGTTTCCCGGCCCACCAAATAAGCCCACCGGAGCCCCCTGCCGGTGAACTTAGCAGGTGTCCCCCAGTGGATTTTGAGCCCGAGATTCTGGATTTTGTTGGCAATCCAGGAATCCAGATTCCCAACAGTTCGTTGCTCAGCACCCGGGCTCCTTTTTGGCTAGACCCTGTGGCTGGACGCCGGTCAGTGCAGCCGAGATGAGGACATTTTGGGGCCTCGTGCTGCACATGGGTCTAATGCAAAAACCCAGTGTCAGGCAAAACTGGAGTGGGGACGTCATCTACCAGACCCCAGTCTACAGTATGGCCATGACACGTCCCCGGTTTGAGGCCATCCAGAAATGTCTGCATTATTCAGATAATGCAGCATGTCCCCCCCGAGGTGATCCTGCCTATGACTGTCTGTATAAGATACGGCCGGTCATCGATCACTTCGGGGACAAATTTGCGCAGGCCTACGTACCTGGAAGGGAGGTCGCAGTTGATGAGTCTCTTGTTGCGTTCAAGGGGAGACTCAGTCTCCGCCAATACATTCCCACTAAGCGGGCAAGGTATGGCGTGAAAATGTACAAAATTTGTGAGAGTACCTCAGGGTACACTTACAAATTTCGTGTGTACGAGGGGCGAGATTCCCGTATTGAACCCCCAGAATGTCCCCCCACTCTGGGTGTGAGCGGGAAACTCGTGTGGGACCTTATGTACCCACTGCTAGATAAGGGTTACCACTTCTACGTGGATAACTTTTATACTAGCATTCCCTTGTTCAGGTCCCTTGCCGCCAGATCCATGTTTGCTTGTGGGACCGTGCGGAAAAATCAACACGGCCTCCCTACCTACCCCCTCCACGTACCTATCCCCAGGGGTGAGACCCGTGCCCTAACCTGACCAGCAACAGGTTTCCACTGGTAAGGGGCAGGTATAAGGACAAGAGGAATGTTCAGCAGGGCATGGTGGGAATTGTAGTTTTACATCTGGAGGGCCGCAGTTTGTGGATGCCTGCTTAGTGTCTCCAAAGTCTGAGAGCCATACTGTCACGGCTGTATGTGAGCAACAATAGTATACACAGTAAAAGAGCTACTGACCGGACCCAAACTAGGGAGGATAAAGGGTGACCCCTGTCCGACCCTCAAAGCTCTCCCTATTCTGCTAAAGCACATGCCCGGATCCAAATGGCGGAACGAGGCATGCCCACGTGCCTAAGACTGATGACCACTGTAACCCCTACAATAGTGGAAGGGGCACGGCCACCGGTGCCCTACTCAGTATATGGAGGGAACCATGGCCACCTCAGATCCAGTCAGAAAATAATCAGGTACACAACAATGTCTGTACACTTAGCTGAAGGTGTTGCAGCCGCAGAGAAGACGGATCCAAGGACAGCTGGCAATATCCGGAGTGCTTGCTGCAGCAGAACACAGGTCCAGTGAACTGATAGCTACAAGTGAAGATACTAAAGCAAGAGCTACAACTGAAATGAGAACTATAATCCACGCCCTACAATAAGAGGAGGGGTGATATAAAGAGAGGGAAATCAAACGCATGAGGAACAGCTGGGAGGAAGGAAACCAAAAGTAAACAGAGCAGTGAGAACTCCTCCCAGCTCTAGTAGTGAAATCATCACAGAGGTGGAGAAACAGAGCTGTGAGAACGTCCCAAAGCTCTGGTAGTGACAGTACCCCCCCCCTCTACGGGTGGACTCCGGACACCCAAGACCCACCTTCTCAGGATGAGCCCTATGAAATGCCCTGATGAGGCGAGTGGCTTTAATGTCAGACACCGGAACCCACATCCTCTCCTCAGGACCATAACCCTTCCAATGAACGAGGTACTGAAGAGAACCGCGGACAATGCGAGAGTCCACAATTCTGGAAACCTCAAACTCCAGATTGCCATCAACCAAAATTGGAGGAGGAGGCAAAGAGGAGGGTACCGTGGGCTTGACATATGGTTTTAAGAGAGATCTGTGAAATACATTATGTATCTTCCAAACCCATGGAAGATCAAGACGGAAGGCAACAGGATTGATGACTGACAAGATTTTATAAGGCCCAATAAACTTGGGACCCAATTTCCAGGAGGGAACCTTCAGTTTAATGTTTCTTGTAGACAACCACACCAGATCACCCACATTCAGGTCCGGACCAGGCACACGTCTCTTATCAGCCACACGCCTATACCTCTCACTCATCTTTTTAAGATTACTCTGAATCCTTTGCCAAATGGTAGACAAAGATGAGGAAAATCTCTCCTCCTCAGGTAAACCAGAAAGAGCCCCTCCCGAGAATGTCCCAAACTGCGGATGGAACCCATATGCACCAAAGAATGGTGACTTATCAGAAGATTCCTGACGACGGCTGTTCAGAGCAAACTCAGCAAGAGGGAGAAATGAACACCAATCCTCCTGGTTCTCTGCCACAAAACAGCGCAAATATGTCTCCAGATTCTGATTGAGGCGCTCAGTCTGACCATTCGACTGCGGGTGAAAAGCAGAAGAGAAGGACAGCCGAACCCCCAGGCGAGAACAGAAAGCCTTCCAGAACCTGGACACAAACTGTGTGCCTCTATCGGAAACAATATCAGAGGGAATGCCGTGCAATTAACAATATGGTCGACAAAAGCTTGCGCCAACGTTTTAGCATTGGGTAAACCAGGGAAAGGTACGAAATGAGCCATCTTGCTAAAACGGTCCACCACCACCAGGATCACCGACTTCCCCGAGGAACGAGGAAGATCCGTGATAAAGTCCATGGACAGGTGTGTCCAAGGACGGGAAGGTATGGGTAACGGGAGAAGGGAACCTGAAGGCCGTGAACGAGGGACCTTAGCGCGAGCGCACGTCTCACAAGCAGCCACAAAACCCTCCACCGACTTACGAAGAGCCGGCCACCAAAATCTCCGAGCAATGAGATCTACCGTGGCTCTACTCCCGGGGTGACCAGCAAGAACCGTATCATGATGCTCCTTAAAGAGTTTGTGACGTAGCTCAGGAGGCACGAACAACTTCCCAGAAGGACAACGGGCAGGTGCCTCAGTCTGGGCAGCCTGGACCTCGGCCTCCAAATCGGAATATAGAGCAGAAACAACTACCCCCTACGCCAAAATGGGACCCGGGTCCTCGGAGTTTCCTCCTCCCGGAAAACAGCGAGAGAGAGCATCAGCCTTCACATTTTTTATCCCAGGTCGGAATGTTACAACAAAATTGAATCTGGAGAAGAACAGAGACCATCTGGCCTGTCTCGGATTCATACGCCTGGCCGACTCCAAGTATGCCAGATTCTTATGGTCGGTAAAAACGGTGATAGGGTGCCTGGCCCCCTCCAACCAATGGCGCCATTCCTCGAAAGCCAACTTGATGGCCAACAACTCCCTATCTCCCACATCATAGTTTCTCTCTGCCGGGGAGAGTTTTTTAGAGAAAAAGGCACAGGGTCGCCATTTGGCAGGAGAAGGGCCCTGGGACAAAACCGCACCCACACCCACCTCGGAAGCATCCACCTCAACAATAAAAGGTAAGGAAACATCGGGATGCACCAAGACGGGAGCAGACGCAAAACTCTCTTTAATCTTAGAAAAGGCTGCAAGCGCCTCCTCCGACCAAGAGGAAAAATCCGCCCCCTTTTTTGTCATGTCAGTGAGGGGTTTGACAACAGAGGAATAATTCAAAATGAACTTTCTGTAATAGTTCGCAAAACCCAGAAAGCGCATCAATGCCTTCTGATTCTCAGGAAGCTCCCACTCAAGTACAGCATGGACCTTCTCCGGATCCATGCGAAAACCAGAAGCAGAGAGGAGAAAACCCAGAAATTGAATCTCCGATACCATAAAAAGACATTTCTCCAGCTTGGTGTACAATTTATTTTCCCGCAGAATCTGCAGAACCTGAAAAAGATGATCCTGATGGGTCTGAACATCAGGGAAAAAATGAAATATCATCAAGATACACCAATACAAATTTCCCCATTAAATGGTAGAAAATACAATTAACAAAATGCTGAAAGACGGCCGGAGCATTCATCAGGCCGAAAGGCATAACGAGATTCTCGAAATGCCCGTTAGGGGTATTAAAGGCCGTTTTCCATTCATCCCCCTCTCTGACCCTGACCAGGTTGTACGCGCCTCTCAAATCCAATTTGGAAAACACCTTGGCCCCAACAATTTGGTTGAAGAGGTCCGGGATCAGAGGAAGGGGATAGGGATCGCGAATCGTGATACGGTTCAGCTCCCTAAAATCTAGGCAAGGTCTCAGAGAGCCATCTTTTTTTTTAACAAAAAAAAAACCCGCGGCCACAGGTGACTTTGAGGGACGAATATGCCCCTTCTCGAGACTCTTGGAGATATAAGTTCGCATTGCGATTCTTTCCGGTTGTGAGAGATTGTAGAGGCGTGCTTTTGGCAGCTTGGCGCCGGGAATGAGGTTAATGGGACAGTCAAACTCCCGGTGAGGAGGTAGCTCCTGAACACCGCTCTCGGAAAACACGTCCGAGAAATCAGAGAGAAATGATGGCACAGTTTTAGTAGACACCTCTGCAAAAGTCGCTGTGAGACAATTCTCTCTACAAAAGTCACTCCACTCATTTATTTGCCTTCCTTGCCAATCAATAGTGGGGTTATGTCTAGTGAGCCAGGGTAACCCCAAAACTAGAGGAGAAGGCAATCCGTTAAGGACAAAACAAGATATATCCTCCACATGAGTGTCACCTACAGCTAGCCGGATATTGTGAACAATGCCCTTCAGAGATCTCTGTGAGAGTGGAGCAGAGTCAATAGCAAAAACAGGTATATCCTTTTCTAATGTGCAAACCTGAAAACCATGCATGGCTACAAATTGAGTGTCAATAAGATTGACGGCCGCTCCACTATCGACAAAAATCTCACAAGAAATGACTTTGCTCTCTAGCGCCACCCTGGCAGACAGGAGAAAACGGGAACTGCAGGTCAGAGGAAAGCATCAATTCCTACATCAACTTTGCCCAAAGTAGCAGATGAAGCAGAACTTGATGATTTACCTTTTGAGGGTTTTTCTCTTATTATCGCTCTTAGTACAGTTCAAGAATCTCCTAGACGGACAAACATTTGCCAAATGACCTATGCCCCCACAACAAAAACACACCATACTCTGAGGACTAAATCCTCTTTTATCAGGGGCAAGTCGACCTAGCTGCATGGGCTCCTCCTCAGAGGGGAGCGAGACTGGATGAGGCCCCTGCACACTGAATGAGTCCGCACCACTGCCCCTAGACTGACAATGGCTGGACAGAGAGGTCTCGTTTCTTTCTCTTAGACGCCTGTCAAGGCGTACCGCCAATGACATGGCAGACTCTAAGGACGTTGGTCTCTCATGGAAAGCAAACGCATCTTTCAATCTCTCTGAGAGACCATGACAGAACTGACTCCGGAGTGCAGCATCATTCCAACCCGAATCAGCTGCCCATCTCCGAAATTCAGAACAATAAAGCTCCGCAGACAGTTTGTTCTGGCATAAAACACGTAAGTTAGATTCGGCCAGAGCAACACGATCCGGGTCATCATAAATCTGCCCCAGGGCCACAAAAAATCTTTCCACGGATCGAAGGGAGGGATCCCCTGATGGCAGCGAAAAAGCCCAAGTCTGAGCAATACCCCTGAGCAGGGAGATGACAATCCTCACCCTCTGCTCCTGATTACCAGAGGAGTGGGGACACAAACAAAAATGGAGTATGCATGCCTCTCTGAAGCGAACAAAATTCTCACTGCCCCCGGAGAACGTTTCCGGAAGTGAGACCTTTGGCTCGCAACAGACTCCATGAGCCGGAGCAGAGCCCAATGCTTGAAGCTGAGTCATAGATTGACGGAGATCCGCTACTTCCAAAGAAAGACCCTGCATGCGGTCAACCAGGCCAGAAGCGGATCCATGTCAAAAAAGGACGGTTTTGGGTGGATTATAATGTCACGGCTGTATGTGAGCAACAATAGTATACACAGTAAAAGAGCTACTGACCGGACCCAAACTAGGGAGGATAAAGGGTGACCCCTGTCCGACCCTCAAAGCTCTCCCTATTCTGCTAAAGCACATGCCCGGATCCAAATGGCGGAACGAGGCATGCCCACGTGCCTAAGACTGATGACCACTGTACTGTATCCGTAGTTTCAGGTGCTGCACATCTCGTATCATCTGAAAGCAATCGTCTATGCTGTGAAGATACGAGATGTGCAGCACCTGAAACTATGGATACTGGAAGCCTGTGCTAGCATTTCTCCTGCGGTGTTGCTATCAGTGTGTGAAGAGTGGGAGAAGAGGGTTGCATTGACAATCCAACACAATGGGCAGCACATTGAACACATTTTATAAGTGGTCAGAAACTTGTAAATAACTCATGAAAGAATAAAGTTACGTTAAAACCAAGCACACCATTGTTTTTCTTGTGAAATTCCCAATAAGTTTGATGTGTCACATGACCCTCTTCCTATTGAAAAAACAAAAGTTGGATTCAAAATGGCCGACTTCAAAATGGCCGCCATGGTCACCACCCATCTTGAAAAGTTTCCCCCCTCACATATACTAATATGCCACAAACAGGAAGTTAATATCACCAACCATTCCCATTTTATTAAGGTGTATCCATATAAATGGCCCACCCTGTAGACATATTAGGTATTGCCGCGTCCGTAAGAATCTGCCCTATAAAATAACATTTGACCAAACCCCTCGGATGAACAGCGTTAAAAATATAAAATAAAAACACCCATTTTTTGGCAAAATTACCATTTGAATCCTTTTTTTCCGGTAATAAAGCAAGGGTTAACAGCCAAAGAAAACTAAATATTTATTGCCCTGATTCTGTAGTTTGCAGAAACACCCCATATGTGGTGGTATAGCCACACGGCAGGGCATAGAACGAAGGGAACGCCATATGGTTTCTGGAAGGCAAATTTTGATGGACTGGTTTATTTACACCATGTCCCATTAGAAGCCCCCCCTGATGTAGCCTAAACTAGAAACTCCAAAGTGTCCCCATCTAAGAAACTACACCCCTCAAGGTATTTAAAAGTTACTTTACAAACTTTGTTAACCCTTTAGGTGTTCCATAAAACTAAATAGCGAATGTAGAAACAATTTTAGAATTAAAATTTTTTGTTACCTTGCCTCAAAAAAGTGTAATATAGAGCAACCAAAAATTATATTTACCCTGAAATAGTCCCAAAACAACAACCACCTTATCCCGTAGTTTCCTAGATGGAGTCACTTTTATGGTGTTTCTACTCTAGGGGTGCATCAGGGGGCTTGAAACGGTACATGGTGTAAATAAACCAGTCCAGCAAAATCTGCCTTCCAAAAATCATATGGCGTTCCCCTTCTTCTATGTCCTGCCGTTTACCCAAATAGTAGTTTACGACCACATATGGGGTGTTTTTGCAAACTACAGAATCAGGGCAACCCATATTGAGTTTTGTTTGGCTGTTAACCCATTTTTTCCAGTAATAAAGTAAGGGTTAAAATGGAAAATTTTCCAAAATATTGAAATTCCAAAATTGTTTCTCCATCTGCCATTAACTCTTGTGGAACACCTAAAGGGTTAACAAAGTTTGTAAACCCAGTTTTGAGTACCTTGAGGGGTGTACTTTCTTAGATGGAGTCACTTTTTTGGAATTTCTATTCTAGGGGTGCAACGGGGGGCTTGAAATGGGACATGGTATAAACAAAACCAGTCCTGCAAAATCTGCCTTCCAAAACCCATATGGCGTTCCCCTCCTATGTCCTCTCGTTTGGCCAAACAGTAGTTTAGGACCACATATGGGGTGTTTTTGAAAACTACAGAATCAGGGCAACCCATATTGAGTTTTGTTTGGCAGTTAACCCTTACTTTATTACTGGAAAAAATGGGTTAAAATGGAAAAATTTAAAAAAAATAGAAATTCCAAAATTGTTTCTCCATCAGCCATTAACTCTTGTGGAACACCTAAAGGGTTAACAAAGTTTGTAAACCCAGTTTTGAATACCTTGAGGGGTGTACTTTCTTAGATGCAGTCACTTTTTTGGAATTTCTATTCTAGGGGTGCAACGGGGGGCTTGAAATGGGACATGGTATAAACAAAACCAGTCCTGCAAAATCTGCCTTCCAAAACCCATATGGCGTTCCCCTCCTTCTATGTCCTCCCGTTTGGCCAAACAGTAGTTTAAGACCACATATGGGGTGTTTTTGCAAACTACAGAATCAGGGCAACCTATATTGAGTTTTGTTTGGCAGTTAACCCTTACTTTATTACTGGAAAAAATGGGTTAAAATGGCAAATTTTCCAAAAAATTTAAATTCCAAAATTGTTTCTCCATCTGCCATTAACTCTTGTGGAACACCTAAAGGGTTAACAAAGTTTGTAAACCCAGTTTTGAATACCTTGAGGGGTGTACTTTCTTATATAGAGTCACTTTTTTGGAATTTCTATTCTAGGGGTGCAACGGGGGGGCTTGAAATGGGACATGGTATAAACAAAACCAGTCCTGCAAAATCTGCCTTCCAAAACCCATATGGCGTTCCCCTCCTATGTCCTCCCGTTTGGCCAAACAGTAGTTTAGGACCACATATGGGGTGTTTTTGAAAACTACAGAATCAGGGCAACCCATATTGAGTTTTGTTTGGCAGTTAACCCTTACTTTATTACTGGAAAAAATGGGTTAAAATGGAAAATTTAAAAAAATCTAAATTACTAAATTGTTTCTCCATCTGCCATTAAGTCTTGTGGAACACCTAAAGTGTTAACAAAGTTTGTAAAAATCAGTTTTGAATACCTTGAAGGGTATAATTTCTTAGATGGAGTCACTTTTTTTGAATTTCTATTCTAGGGGTGCAACGGGGGGCTTGAAATGGGACATGGTATAAACAAAACCAGTCCTGCAAAATCTGCCTTCCAAAAAACATATGGCGTTCCCCTCCTTCTATGTCCTCCCGTTTGGCCAAACAGTAGTTTAGGACCACATATGGGGTGTTTTTACAAACTACAGAATCAGGGCAACCTATATTGAGTTTTGTTTGGCAGTTAACCCTTACTTTATTACTGGAGAAAATGGGTTAAAATGGAAAATTTTCCAAAAAATAGAAATTCCAAATTGTTTCTCCATCAGCCATTAACTCTTGTGGAACACCTAAAGGGTTAACAAAGTTTGTAAACCCAGTTTTGAATACCTTGAGGGGTGTACTTTCTTATATAGAGTCACTTTTTTGGAATTTCTATTCTAGGGGTGCAACGGGGGGCTTGAAATGGGACATGGTATAAACAAAACCAGTCCTGCAAAATCTGCCTTCCAAAACCCATATGGCGTTCCCCTCCTTCTATGTCCTCCCGTTGGCCAAACAGTAGTTTAGGACCACATATGGGGTGTTTTTGCAAACTACAGAATCAGGGCAACCCATATTGAGTTTTGTTTGGCAGTTAACCCTTACTTTATTACTGGAAAAAATGGGTTAAAATGGCAAATTTTCCAAAAAATTTAAATTCCAAAATTGTTTCTCCATCTGCCATTAACTCTTGTGGAACACCTAAAGGGTTAACAAAGTTTGTAAACCCAGTTTTGAATACCTTGAGGGGTGTACTTTCTTATATAGAGTCACTTTTTTGGAATTTCTATTCTAGGGGTGCAACGGGGGGGCTTGAAATGGGACATGGTATAAACAAAACCAGTCCTGCAAAATCTGCCTTCCAAAACCCATATGGCGTTCCCCTCCTATGTCCTCCCGTTTGGCCAAACAGTAGTTTAGGACCACATATGGGGTGTTTTTGAAAACTACAGAATCAGGGCAACCCATATTGAGTTTTGTTTGGCAGTTAACCCTTACTTTATTACTGGAAAAAATGGGTTAAAATGGAAAATTTAAAAAAATCTAAATTACTAAATTGTTTCTCCATCTGCCATTAAGTCTTGTGGAACACCTAAAGTGTTAACAAAGTTTGTAAAAATCAGTTTTGAATACCTTGAAGGGTATAATTTCTTAGATGGAGTCACTTTTTTTGAATTTCTATTCTAGGGGTGCAACGGGGGGCTTGAAATGGGACATGGTATAAACAAAACCAGTCCTGCAAAATCTGCCTTCCAAAAAACATATGGCGTTCCCCTCCTTCTATGTCCTCCCGTTTGGCCAAACAGTAGTTTAGGACCACATATGGGGTGTTTTTACAAACTACAGAATCAGGGCAACCTATATTGAGTTTTGTTTGGCAGTTAACCCTTACTTTATTACTGGAGAAAATGGGTTAAAATGGAAAATTTTCCAAAAAATAGAAATTCCAAAATTGTTTCTCCATCAGCCATTAACTCTTGTGGAACACCTAAAGGGTTAACAAAGTTTGTAAACCCAGTTTTGAATACCTTGAGGGGTGTACTTTCTTATATAGAGTCACTGTTTTGGAATTTCTATTCTAGGGGTGCAACGGGGGGCTTGAAATGGGACATGGTATAAACAAAACCAGTCCTGCAAAATCTGCCTTCCAAAAACCCATATGGCGTTCCCCTCCTTCTATGTCCTCCCGTTTGGCCAAACAGTAGTTTAGGACCACATATGGGGTGTTTTTGAAAACTACAGAATCAGGGCAACCCATATTAGGTTTTGTTTGGCAGTTAACCCTTACTTTATTACTGGAAAAAATGGGTTAAAATGGAAAATTTTCCAAAAAATCTAAATTACTAAATTGTTTCTGCATCTGCCATTAAGTCTTGTGGAAGACCTAAAGGGTTAACAAAGTTTGTAAAATCAGTTTTGAATACCTTGAGGAGTGTAATTTCTTAGATGGAGTCACTTTTTTTGAATTTCTATTCTAGGGGTGCAACGGGGGGCTTGAAATGGGACATGGTATAAACAAAACCAGTCCTGCAAAATCTGCCTTCCAAAACCCATATGGCGTTCCCCTCCTTCTATGTCCTCCCGTTTGGCCAAACAGTAGTTTAGGACCACATATGGGGTGTTTTTACAAACTACAGAATCAGGGCAACCTATATTGAGTTTGTTTGGCAGTTAACCCTTACTTTATTACTGGAGAAAATGGGTTAAAATGGAAAATTTTCCAAAAAATAGAAATTCCAAAATTGTTTCTCCATCAGCCATTAACTCTTGTGGAACACCTAAAGGGTTAACAAAGTTTGTAAACCCAGTTTTGAATACCTTGAGGGGTGTACTTTCTTATATAGAGTCACTTTTTTGGAATTTCTATTCTAGGGGTGCAACGGGGGGCTTGAAATGGGACATGGTATAAACAAAACCAGTCCTGCAAAATCTGCCTTCCAAAACCCATATGGCGTTCCCCTCCTTCTATGTCCTCCCGTTTGGCCAAACAGTAGTTTAGGACCACATATGGGGTGTTTTTGAAAACTACAGAATCAGGGCAACCCATATTAGGTTTTGTTTGGCAGTTAACCCTTACTTTATTACTGGAAAAAATGGGTTAAAATGGAAAATTTTCCAAAAAATCTAAATTACTAAATTGTTTCTGCATCTGCCATTAAGTCTTGTGGAAGACCTAAAGGTTAAACAAAGTTTGTAAAATCAGTTTTGAATACCTTGAGGAGTGTAATTTCTTAGATGGAGTCACTTTTTTTGAATTTCTATTCTAGGGGTGCAACGGGGGGCTTGAAATGGGACATGGTATAAACAAAACCAGTCCTGCAAAATCTGCCTTCCAAAACCCATATGGCGTTCCCCTCCTTCTATGTCCTTCCGTTTAGCCAAACAGTAGTTTAGGACCACATATGGGGTGTTTTTGCAAACTAAAGAATCAGGGCAACCCATATTGAGTTTTGTTTGGCAGTTAACCCTTACTTTATTACTGGAGAAAAAGGGTTAAAATGGAAAATTTTCCAAAAAATAGAAATTCCAAAATTGTTTCTCCATCTGCCATTAACTCTTGTGGAACACCTAAAGGGTTAACAAAGTTTGTAAACCCAGTTTTGAATACATTGAGGGGTGTACTTTCTTAGATAGAGTCACTTTTTTGGAATTTCTATTCTAGGGGTGCAACGGGGGGCTTGAAATGGGACATGGTATAAACAAAACCAGTCTGCAAAATCTGCCTTCCAAAACCCATATGGCATTCCCCTCCTATGTCCTCCCGTTTGGCCAAACAGTAGTTGAGGACCACATATGGGGTGTTTTTGCAAACTACAGAATCAGGGCAACCCATATTGAGTTTTGTTTGGCAGTTAACCCTTGCTTTGTTCCTGGAAAAAATTGATTATATTGAAAATTTTTCCAAAAAATCAAGATTCTTTAATTTTATGTCCTTTTGCCATGAAGTCTTGTGGAAGACCTAAAGGGTTAACAAAGTTTGTAAAATCAGTTTTGAATACCATGAGGGGTGTAGTTTCTAAAATGGGGTCATTTTTGGGTGGTTTCTATTACGTAAGCCTCACAAAGTTACTTCAGACCTGATCTGGTCCATAAAAAGTGGAATTTGGAAAATTTCTGAAAAATGTCAAAATTTGCTTCTAAACTTCTAAGCTATGTAACATCCCCAAAAAATAAAATGACATTCCCAAAATGATACAAACATGAAGTAGACATATGGGGAATGTAAAGTCATCACAATTTTTGGGGGTATTACTATGTATTACAGAAGTAGAGAAACTGAAACTTTGAAATTTGCTAATTTTTCCAAAATTTGGGTAAATTTTGTATTTTTTTATGCAAAGAAATTTACTTTTTTGACCCAATTTTAGCAGTGTCATGAAGTACAATATGTGACGTGAAAACAATCTCAGAACGGCCTGGGTAAGTAAAAGCGTTTTAAAGTTATCAGCACTTAAATTGACACTGATTTGCAAAAAAATGGCCAAGTCCTTATGGTGAAATAGGGCTGAGTCCTTAAGGGGTTAAGGTGATATATGGCCGTGTCCTTAAGGGGTTAAGCAGCACTAGCCCATTAACTATGTATACACTAATGTGCAGATGGGAAAAAACTGAGGGGAAACAAGTCCTGGATATGAGGGGTAAAGATGCAATTAGAGTGGTAGAAGAGAAGACTGAGCTGATACTACATTGGGCATCATACAACAGATATTATGTCCTTTATTGAACAATATAAAGAAGTCCAAGACAAGATGGTATGTGAAGGAATTAGTAATAATACACCTAAAAAGTGAATATTACAGTACAGGTCTAAAGTCTACCACTATCTACAGTCTATCTACATACATACATACATATATAGTTGCAAGAAAAAGTATGTGAACCCTTTGGAATTATATGGATTTCTGCACAAATTAGTCATAAAATGTGATCTGATCTTCATCTAAGTCACAACAGACAATCACAGTCTGCTTAAACTAATAACACACAAAGAATTAAAGGTTACCATGTTTTTATTGAACACACCATGTAAACATTCACAGTGCAGGTGGAAAAAGTATGTGAACCCTTGGATTTAATAACTGGTTGTACCTCTTTTGGCAGCAATAACTTCAACCAAACGTATTTCCTGTAGTTGCGGATCAGATGTGCACAATGTTCAGGAGTAATTCTTGACCATTCCTCTTTACAGAACTGTTTCAATTCAGCAATATTATTGGGATTTCTGGTGTGAATCGCTTTCTTGAGGTCATGCCACAGCATCTCAATCAGGTTGAGGTCATGACTCTGACTGGGCCACTCTAGAAGGCGTATTTTCTTCTGTTTAAGCCATTCTGTTGTTGATTTACTTCTATGCTTTGCGTCGTTGTCCTGTTGCAACACCCATCTTCTGTTGAGCTTCAGCTGGTGGACAGATGGCCTTAAGTTCTCCTGCAAAAAGTCTTGATAAACTTAGGAATTCATTTTTCCTTCGATGATAGCAATCTATCCAGGCCCTAACGCAGCAAAGCAGCCCCAAACCATGATGCCCCCACCACCATACTTCACAGTTGGGATGAGATTTTGATGTTGGTGTGCTATGCCTCTTTTTCTCCATACATAGTGTTGTGTGTTTCTTCCAAATAACTCAACTTTGGTTTCATCTGTCTACAGAATATTTTGCCAGTACTGCTGTGGAACATCCAGGTGCTCTTGTGCAAACTGTAAACGTGCATCAATGTTTTTTTTGGACAGCAGTGGCTTCCTCTGTGGTATACTCCCATGAAATCCATTCTTGTTTAGTGTTTTACGTATTGTAGATTCGCTAACAGGGATGTTAGCATATGCCAGAGACTTTTGTAAGTCTTTAGCTGACACTCTAGGATTCTTCTTCACCTCATTGAGCAGTCTGCGCTGTGCTCTTGCAGTCATCTTTACAGGATGGCCACTCCTAGGGAGAGTAGCAGCAGTGCTGAACTTTCTCCATTTATAGACAATTTGTCTTACCGTGGACTGATGAACAGCAAGTGCAGCGTCCCACTCAGGACACGTGGGAACTGCAAAATTACTGTGAAACGGCATTATCACATTGCATGTCATTTTGTATTACAGCACCTGTTGTATCCCTGTTCATAGGCTGGTCTGGTGTAATTTATACATCCCACCACTAGATGGGGATAGCACTTAGCTCATATAAATACATAGGTCAGGCCTAGTGGGAGGAGAGGTTAGTGAAGAGCAGAGCCAGTTGTTAAGCTGAGGCTACACACCACGGAGTAGTGGGTGAAGCCAGCTGCAGAAATGAGGTAGAGCCAAGGTATGAGGCGCAGGAGAGCGTTTTCCTTCTGTGATCCTCTTAGTTCCTACATCCTAAAACCAGAGGAGAGCGTTTTCGTCCCTGGAAGAAGACCAAGCTAAAGAGAGACATCGGTGATAACAGACACTACTTAAGGCTTAATGGGCACCTTTGCACATGGTGGAAGACAATCTAGCTACAGGCAGCCTCACCATATATTGAAGAATACAGATTAGCTACCTGTTTTAAGGGCTTGGAAGATACAGAAGTAATAGGACTAAGCATACCAATAAGCATTACAGGCAACCTCACCAAATTACTCTGGTTTACAAGGGACCTGAAGCAAAGTCACCTACCAGAAATACTTATACAGAACCACAAGCTAAGTCAAAACCCAGCCAAACCTATTAACAGTGGATCAACAGAATTCCTCTAAATTGCAAAAGACTGTATTCTGTCTGGATGTATATGCCGCAACTGGAACCAACATCAGTAAAAGTTGTGAGTTGTATCCTACCACTGTCTACTTCATTCTTACAATTGGTTGTACCACCATTAACGGTACTGGCGTCACGACAAATAACACCAAGGGACCCAGCCGCCACAAGCACCCTAAACACCACTGCCATCAAGGGCACCTCAACCTCCATCTAGGCTGGTGCTTCCCTACCACAGAGTGTGCCCCGGAGGATTTCGTTCTGTATTCCTCAACACTGTGCTGCCGGTCCAGGGAGGCTTTCTGCTAACCGTGAGTAAACCGATGAACTGCGTTATTATTTGGCCCCTCATCGGCCCACCGTGCACCTCACGTGTTGCCCCTGCGGTTCTGGCTGGCTGCACAAGGCTTTTGGAGATACTTTTATCACCCTTTCCAGCTTTATGCAAGTCAACAATTCTTAATCGTAGGTCTTCTGAGAGCTCTTTTGTGCGAGGCATCATTCACATCAGGCAATGCTTCTTGTGAAAAGCAATCTCATCTCATTGATTGGACTCCAGTTGGCTGATACCTCCCTCCAATTAGCTCTTGGAGATGTCATTAGTCTAGGGGTTCACATACTTTTTCCACCTGCACTGTGAATGTTTACATGGTGTGTTCAATAAAAACATGGTAACATTTAATTGTGTGTTATTAGTTTAAGCAGACTGTGATTGTCTATTGTTGTGACTTAGATGAAGATCAGATCACATTTTATGCAATTTGTGCAGAAAGCCATATCATTCCAAAGGGTTCACAAACTTTTTCTTGCAACTGTACATGCATATATGATGAGAGACTTAAATCTTTCAGAATCATGACGTACGTTACTTCACCATGCATTTCTATCTTTGCATCTTGAGACTCTAAACTACTGGTGGTTCTGACATTCAGACCAGTTATCATGGATAATGACCAGCAACTAAAACCAAGAACAGAAAAAAAGAGAACTTTCACCGAGGGATTCACTTTGGGTACGTGGGCTTTTGTTAACCCCCTTCATTCGAGGTTATGTATTATGAAGTAACTAATCTACACACCAAGTCAACGTATTGTGGATAATCTTTTATTTCTTCAACTGAATCACACAAAGCGTTTCGGGATTACCGTACAATCCTCCTTCATCAGGATTACATTGACCACCAAAAACAGAGCAAAGGTCTATTTAGGCTGTGAAAAACAGCTGTGTGACGGACATTTTTTAACGGCTGTCGTACGGCTGTTTTCAGAAACAATGAGGTCTATTCACATGGCCCATAAAAAACAGTGATCAAAAAATAGGACATGTCCCATTTTGGCCATTTCATGGACTGATAGTCCCCATACAATTGAAGAAGATCAGAACATTTACTGATTGTGCTGTCTATAGAAATGGTTTTTACAGTGACAAGAAATGCTGAACAATTATGTTACTATTCATCTTTTTCTTCATTTACACAGTCAATTATAGTGCAGATAGAGACCGGGGGCAAGGTAATGGGACTGGGGGAGGAATGGAGGGAGGGACTAGAACAGTTCAGAAGGAAAGGTGTAGGGTAAAAAATATACATAAACCTCTTAATTGTATGTATACTAATGCCAGAAGCCTGACTAATAAAACTGGTGAACGGGAATTAGTGATGTGTGAGGAGGACTATGACATAGTGGGAATAACTGAGACATGGCTGGATAAAAGCTATGACTGAGCAGTTAATGTACAGGGTTGCAGTCCATTTAAAATGGATTGTCAAAACCAGAGAGGGGGAGGGGTTTGCATTTATGTAAAGTCCTGTCTAAAGCCCACACTCCTGGAAGATATAAGTGAGGGACATGAACATGTGGAATCACTGTGGGTAGAAATACATGGAAGCAAAAACAATAATAAAATACTAATAGGAGTTTAGTATAAACCACCTAATATACCAGAGTCCACAGAAAATCTGCTACTAAGGGCTCATGCACACGGTCGTTGTTTTGGTCCGCATCCGAGCCGCAGTTTTTTGCGGCTCGGATGCGGACCCATTCACTTCAATGGGGCAGCAAAGGATGTGGACAGCACTCCGTGTGCTGTCCGCATCCGTTGCTCCGTTCCGTGGCCCCACAAAAAAAATAGAACATGTCCTATTCTTGTCCGTTTTGCGGACAAGAATAGGCATTTCTACAATGGGCCACCCGTTCCTTTCCACAAATTGCGGAAGGCACATGGACGGCTTCCGTTTTTTGAGGATCCGCGGTTTGCGGACCGCAAAAAACGGAACGGTCGTGTGCATGAGGCCTAAATGAGATAGCCGAGGCAGGAGATCATAATGAGGTCGTATTTATGGGGGACTTCAACTACCCAGATATAGACTGGGAAACTGAAACCTGTATATCTCATAAAGGAAACAGGTTCTTGGCAATAACCAAAGACAATTACCTTTCCCAACTGGTTCAGGACCCGACTAAAGGGACAGCCATACTGGACTTAGTATTAAAGGGGTTTTCCCATCTCAGACAATTGGGGCATTTTGCTAGGATATGCCCCCATTGTCTGATAGGTGCGGGTCCCGCACCTACAATGAGAACGGAGCTGGGAAATGAACGGAGGGCACATTGTGCATGCGCAGCCGCCCTCCATTCATTTCTATGGGGCCGCCAAAAATAGCCGAGCTCTGGCTCGGCTATTGCTGACTGGCCCGTAGAAATTAATGGGAGCATGGGCCGCGCATGCACGGTGCGCTCCCATTCACTACTATGGGAGCAGCGCTTGGTGGTGGACGGACCCCGTGAAATCCAGGGTCCTCCAGCCACAGCGCTCCCCGCTTCATTGTCGTTGTAGGTGCGGGTCCCAGCGGTGGACCCGCACCTATCAGACAATGAGGGCATATCCTAACGATATGTCCCCATTGTCTGAGATGGGATTACCCCTTTAACCAATAGAACTGACAGAACAACAGATGTGCAGGTTGGGGGACACCTGGGAAATAGTGACCATAAAGTAATAACCTTCCAATTGTCATTCAAAAGAGTGTTTCTACAGGGAGGAACAAAAATACCAAACTTCAAAAAAGCTAAATTTAGCCAACTAAGAGAGGCCATAGTGATGATAACTAACAAAGTCCTCAAAAATAAAAATGCAGCCGCAAAATTGGATATTTTTAAAAGCTTCCTAAAATCTAATTGTGAGAGGTACATATCTTATGGAAATAAAATGTTAAGGAACAAGAAAAAACCAATGTGGAAAAATAGAACTGTAAAGAAAGCAATAAATGACAAAAAGAAAGCATTTAAATCACTAGTAGGGTAGCAAGGAAGCACTGAAAAACCATAAGGAAAAATATGTAAAAAACTAATAAATGCAGCCAAACTAGAGACCAAGAGATTAATTGCCAAAGAGAGTAAAGCTAACCCTAAAATGTTCTTCAATTATATAAATGGTAAAAGTATAAATCTGAAGGTGTCGGCCCTCTACAGAGTTGCAGAGAGCGATAAGGAGAAAGCAAAGCTATTAAATATTTTTTTCTCCACTGTATTCACTGAGGAAAATAAACTGTCAGATGAAATGCAGAATGTAAAAGTAAATTCCCCATTAAAAGTGCCCTGTCTGACCCAGGAAGAAGTACAGCGGCATCTCAAAAAGATTAAAATAGACAAATCGCCAGGACCAGATGGCATACACCCCCGTATCCTAAGAGAATTAAGTAATGTCATAGCCAGACCCTTATTTCTGATATTTAAGGCCTCTATGCTGAGAGGAAGTGTTCCATAGCAAATATGGTGCCAATATTGAAAAAGGGTCCAAAAACAGAGCCTGGAAACTATAGGCCGGTAAGTTTAACATCTGTCATGGGTAAACTGCTTGAAGGTTTTCTAAGAGATGCTATCTTGGAGTACCTCAATGAAAATAAGCAAATAAAGCCATATCAGCATGGCTTCATGAGGGATCGGTCAGTCAAACTAATTTAATCAGTTTCTATGAGGAGGAAAGTTCTAGACTTGACAGCGGCGAATCAATGGATGTCGTATATCTTGACTTCTCCAAAGCATTTGACACTGTACCGCATGAAAGGTTAGTATATAAAATGAGAATGCTTGGACTGGGAGAAAATGTCTGTATGTGGGTCAGTAACTGGCTCAGTAATAGAAAACAGAGGGTGGTTATTAACGGTACACACTCAGATTGGGTCACTGTCACTAGTGGAGTACCTTAGGGGTCAGTATTGGGCCCCATTATCTTCAATATATTTATTAATGATCTTGTAGAAGGCTTGCACAGTAAAATATAAATTTTTGCAGATGACACTAAACTGTGTAAAGTAATTAACATGGAAGAGACCAGTATACTGCTACAGAGGGATCTGGATAAATTGGAGGCTTTGGCAGAGAAGTGGCAGATGAGGTTTAACACTGACAAATGTAAGGTTATGCACATGGGAAGGAAAAATGCAAGTCACCAGTACATACTAAATGGTAAAACACTGGGTAACACCGACATGGAAAAGGACCTAGGAATTTTAGTGAACAGCAAACTAAGCTGTAGAAACCAGTGTCAGGCAGCTGCTGCCAATGCCAATAAGATAATGGGTTGCATCAAAAGGGGCATAGATGCCCGTGATGAGAAAAAAGTCTGACCACTTTACAAATCACTAGTCAGACCACACATGGAGTACTGTGTACAGTTCTGGGCTCCTGTGTGAAAGATTATCAAAATTAGGATTATCCACATTAGAAAAAACACGACTGAGGGGAGATCTAATAACTATGTATAAATATATCAAGGGTTAGTACAGAGATCTCTCCCATCATCTATTTATCCCCAGGACAGTGACGAGGGGACATCCTCTGCGTCTGGAGGAAAGAAGGTTTGTACACAAACATAGAAGAGGATTCTTTACGGTAAGAGCAGTGAGACTATGGAACTCTCTGCCTGCGGAGGTGGTGATGGTGAATTCACTAAAAGAGTTCAAGAGGGGCCTGGATGTATTTCTGGAGTGTAATAATATTACAGGCTATAGCTACTAGAGAGGGGTCATTGATCCAGGAAGTTATTCTGATTGCCTGATTGGAGTAGGTAAGGAATTTTTTTCCCCTTAAGTGTTTTTTTTTTTTTTTTGCCTTCCTCTGGATCAACTTGCAGGATAACAGGCCGAACTAGATGGACAGATGTCTTTTTTTCGGCCTTATAAACTATGTTACTATGTAATTATTAACCCCCTTCCCCCCCCAAACAACACAGTGTAAAGTACTTTTACTGTCCCAGCACTCCTGGTATATGATATAGGACTTCATTGAGCTCTGACAGCAAGGCTCCAGTACTAGTCATCTGGTCTACAAGGCAGATCTCTTCTACCCACCTATATAAATGTTCCTTCATTTTGTGTTCTGTAATAATAGCAGGACGGCAAACATAAAACTTTACATGAATATTGCCTGCCAGAGCGTGTTTTATTGGTGACATGTGATTTGAAGGTTGAGATATTGCTGCAGCGAGTGTTGTGTTTTGATTTTGTTAATTTTAGCTAAAATGTGTATGCATATGGTCAAAAGAAGTCCCAGAGCCTAATATATACCGCAGACAGGAAGGTTGACTCGTTCTGAACTGCATGGGGAATAATAGGAATTTTATAATATATGAAGACAGGATTCCTTTCCAGGGAATGGTCAGAACTTAAATACTCCCAGCCCCCCAGATTATTTCTCAGGGAGACTTTCCTGAGCGGCTCCATCTGAAGGAGGCCATTTTTCAAGAGTCACTAAGGGCTGAGTATAAAGTTCTCCATGTGAATCATGGAGTCTATTGAAGGATGGAATATGAGGAAAATATGTCAAACACGAGACATTGCTAAACCAGAGGAGAAAACATTTCCTTTCCTACTGAGAGACAACTCAATTTACTTCATATATGTTTTATGAGGCTGTTGGAGGGAAAGGGGTTAGTAGGAGCTGTCTGGGAAGAGGAGCAGATGCTTTACTAATTTTCATTCTTCTCCTCTGATTTGAAGAATTTGGGTTATTTACGGAGAATATAAAAAAAACAATGGGCTTCATCTCAAAAATGTATCTAGAGGTAAATCAAAGAGAGTAGTATATCAAATAAGATACAAAAAGGATACAACAAATCATGCCAGCACTGACATCAGACAGACTCCATATGTACACTACACGGTTTGGATGGATATTAGCACAATTGGTTCAAACGTCTATAAACAAGGATGCATTAGCAATTAGGCACCTGAAGGCACGTGCCCTCTCCCGCACCCTGCCAACAGGGTGACCTGTTCACCGCGGAGTGGGGCTATGGTGCACTGTTAATGGCTAATAACAGAAAGAACAAGAGAGCTCCAGAGTCCAGACAATAGTAGTGACCACCGAACAGAACCTGCTCTGTATCTGCTACACCACAAGATCTGAAGGACCTGTGATGATGATGTCATGTGACATGAGAGGGCAGAGTTCTCTCTCTGTAATTTCTTCTAATATCACATAATATGTCTAGACATCCTAGCAGTTGTAGTTATCTCCTCTTATACCTCTTCCCCGTAATGCCCTCTGATATCACATAATAATAGCCTGGGAGTTGTAGTTCTCTCCTATGATAGCTTCTTCCTGTAATATTGAATAGATTACTCTTGGAGGCGGTGAGGAAAGGAGTTCAATATCTCAAGTAGGCCCCAAATCTTATAGATTTTGTGTAATTTGGTTGACGCTGTTATATACATTATGTTTCCATTCTGTGTATTGTAGTATTGTGCCCCACTGTCTTCCTTTTGGGGGTTATAAAAGCGGTCACCCTAACTGCAGTGCTAAGAGTAAGGTAGATTAGTGGAGCAGTGACCAGAAACTGGTTGTGCATCAGTCTGCTCAGTCATACACTCTCCAGCGGTGACAGGAATCATTGGTGGCGCCAAGGAGGAAAGAGGAACTTTGTGACTACTGGACCACTTGCCCGCCTGCCTGTAAGCACCGCCACTTCCTGCCCCTGGGCCCTGGCTAGTCTATAACTGAAACCAGAGCAGTGACTGCAGCAGCCAGCCACACAGCCCCCTGAAGATGCAAGAGGAGAACTGAACGGACTGAGGTGATTACATTTTACACATGGACTGAGGTGATACGGATACGGATGTACGTTTTAGATTTAAAAAAAAAAGTAACTTCAGCACTCCTTATATTCAGGTGAAATCAGCGCCTCTCAGGGAAAATGTGCCAGCTGGCCCAGATAAGAGGCTGTGAAACAGCGTTGGGGTTCCATTAACAATTGTGATCAGTATTTTGTGATCGGTATTCCTTGCACTGTATATCCTTATAGTAGAACATCTTTTAGGGCTGGTATAAGTGTCGGACAGGGGTGTCTAGGGCACATCAGTAAAATTCGTTCTGGGGGTCCACTGGACAAATACATACAAATATTACCTGCTCATACAATAGCAGACGGCAGCTAGACACTACAATATGATTAATTATGGGGGTCCCTGCAGCAACTTCAAGAAGGTAGGTCTGTGGGGAAAGATGATACTGGCTGGTCTGCCTTTATATCTAGAAGTCATCTTAGCAAAACATAATAAAATGGGTAGTTAGTTAAATAATCTGCCCAGTCGTTGCATGGACACATAGGCTGGTTGAGATGCTGTATGTAGTACAGTCATTCTACTGTGCCTTGTACCACTTGTGCAGGTATTGGGGGACAAGGGGCCCACCTTATTACTTGCCCACCGGGTGATTCACCTTTACCCCTGTGGGCAAGTGGCTGGTATGATTGGTTTGCATTGTGCTTTTTGTGATTTTTAGCTATGATAAAATAAAGATAAGTATGATTTCATATTTTAAACTGTTGTGCTGTGTTCTTCTTTTTGGTGGTCATTGGTTTTAAGCTATGAATAAAGTAAATAAAATATACAATATTAATAATATAGAATACGTAGTTTATATTCTACTGACTCTAACTCCATTCAAGAATTTGGGGTACAGCCGCACAGTCAGGTTTCCTGATCCAGTTTTGGAAGCCAAAACCTACAAGTGAATTCAAGAAAAGAGAAGAAGTTGTATCTGCCCTTTATACTTTCTCTTCTATTATGATCCACTTCTGATTTTGGCTTCCAAAACGGCAACCAGAAATCCTCACCGTGTAGCTGTTCTCTTACAGAACATGTGTAACTAATATTTGTAGTCAGTCCTTCAGAAGTGGTCACCAAGGACCTCCAGCCCCCTCTGGCAGTGCTGTGCTACCACCGCTTCCAAGCAATGAATACATCTTATCACATTTACAGGTGTCTATATGAAGTAATGCCTAAATCAATCACTGAGAATGGGGATAGCCAGGACCCACCCTCCAGGGAGTCAGGGAGACATGACATCTATAAAATACAGGACTTGATGACAGGAGTAGGAGAAGCTAGACTGGCACCGAGTGCTTCCAATTAGCGCTGATAACATTAAGCTTACAGTGTTCTCCTCTGGACACCAGAGCGGGGGCTGCATGATCCACAATGCGTCTTTCTGATCAGAAACCATGCTGCATGTGATGGAGAGGAAGTCTGGAAGTGTTTATGGGAGAGTTGAAAGCTTTGCCCACCCCAGATCTTGTGGCCGCCTTGATGTACACCCTCAGTGCTCTTGAAGTTGACCTCTGCAAAGCTAAACAGGAAGAGCAGTAGTAAAAATTAGAGTTTGTGCCAGGGTAAACTGAACTTAGGTTCCAGTGTTCTCCTCTGCCTGTCAGCTCCAGCGACCAGCAAACCACCTCAGTCAACTAGATCTTCAAATCAGGCCAAGCAAATCATTATCCCGAATGAGTGATCAAGAGCCTGCCCAACAAACATCCCATGTGCCGGAGTCTGCCCAACATAAATCGCATGTGCCGTTGTTCACCCAACATAAATCCCATGTGCCCGAGTCTGCCCCACATAAACCACATGTTTCTCTGGTTAGAAAAATAAAATCCCACTGGATCCTTGGGAGCAGCTCTATACACTGCGTGCAGAATTATTAGGCAAATGAGTATTTTGACCACATCATCCTCTTTATGCATGTTGTCTTACTCCAAGCTGTATAGGCTCGAAAGCCTACTACCAATTAAGCATATTAGGTGATGTGCATCTCTGTAATGAGAAGGGGTGTGGTCTAATGACATCAACACCCTATATTAGGTGTGCATAATTATTAGGCAACTTCCTTTCCTTTGGCAAAATGGGTCAAAAGAAGGACTTGACAGGCTCAGAAAAGTCAAAAATAGTGAGATATCTTGCAGAGGGATGCAGCACTCTTAAAATTGCAAAGCTTCTGAAGCGTGATCATCGAACAATCAAGCGTTTCATTCAAAATAGTCAACAGGGTCGCAAGAAGCGTGTGGAAAAACCAAGGCGCAAAATAACTGCCCATGAACTGAGAAAAGTCAAGCGTGCAGCTGCCAAGATGCCACTTGCCACCAGTTTGGCCATATTTCAGAGCTGCAACATCACTGGAGTGCCCAAAAGCACAAGGTGTGCAATACTCAGAGACATGGCCAAGGTAAGAAAGGCTGAAAGACGACCACCACTGAAAAAGACACACAAGCTGAAATGTCAAGACTGGGCCAAGAAATATCTCAAGACTGATTTTCTAAGGTTTTATGGACTGATGAAATGAGAGTGAGTCTTGATGGGCCAGATGGATGGGCCCGTGGCTGGATTGGTAAAGGGCAGAGAGCTCCAGTCCGACTCAGACGCCAGCAAGGTGGAGGTGGAGTACTGGTTTGGGCTGGTATCATCAAAGATGAGCTTGTGGGGCCTTTTCGGGTTGAGGATGGAGTCAAGCTCAACTCCCAGTCCTACTGCCAGTTTCTGGAAGACACCTTCTTCAAGCAGTGGTACAGGAAGAAGTCTGCATCCTTCAAGAAAAACATGATTTTCATGTAGGACAATGCTCCATCACACACGTCCAAGTACTCCACAGCGTGGCTGGCAAGAAAGGGTATAAAAGAAGAAAATCTAATGACATGGCCTCCTTGTTCACCTGATCTGAACCCCATTGAGAACCTGTGGTCCATCATCAAATGTGAGATTTACAAGGAGGGAAAACAGTACACCTCTCTGAACAGTGTCTGGGAGGCTGTGGTTGCTGCTGCACGCAATGTTGATGGTGAACAGATCAAAACACTGACAGAATCCATGGATGGCAGGCTTTTGAGTGTCCTTGCAAAGAAAGGTGGCTATATTGGTCACTGATTAGTTTTTGTTTTGTTTTTGAATGTCAGAAATGTATATTTGTGAATGTTGAGATGTTATATTGGTTTCACTGGTAAAAATAAATAATTGAAATGGGTATATATTTGTTTTTTGTTAAGTTGCCTAATAATTATGCACAGTAATAGTCACCTGCACACACAGATATCCCCCTAAAATAGCTAAAACTAAAAACAAACTAAAAACTACTTCCAAAAATAGTCAGCTTTGATATTAATGAGTTTTTTGGGTTCATTGAGAACATGGTTGTTGTTCAATAATAAAATTAATCCTCAAAAATACAACTTGCCTAATAATTCTGCACTCCCTGTATGTGTATTAGATGTGGTCCAGCCAGAAATGGTGTGTGTAGTTTATGTAAATGCAACTTTTCTGAGTTTCTGCATGCTGAGTAGGCAGGCTGTTCCTGGTGTGAAGTCAGTGCTGTGTCTTCTCCTTCTGCTCCCTCTACCCTCTCACAGCATAAGCTTCACAGCAAACACTGAAGGAGAGATGCTGCAGCTAAATTCCTCTTCCCTGCCATCTATGCTGTGATTTAGCTTCTGTAGGCAGGGAAATGGGAACTCCTGACTGCGGGGAGGTGAAGAAGATGCCAGTTGCCACCTTTCTCTAATAAGATTTACATGTGTATTCACATGTATTTCTGACTTAGGGACTGTTCAAAGTTTTTTGCAAGCTGAATTTATTTTCCATTGAAAGTGTTTCATGGTGCTGTCGTGGCCAAGAACCACACCCTCCCATTGAAAATAAAGGGAGTTGGTTTCCATGCGGCCGCCTACTGGATTTTGGGCTCGGAAACGTGTCAGAATTAGCCTGCAAAAAGTGTCATGCGAGCAGCCCCTTAAATATTATAACAGGTACCCATTAGGGCTTATTTTCCCGTATTGATAATGAGTGTTAATATGAAATCTGTGGACTTTTGAAAGCCAAAACCAAAAATGCTTCCCTTATGCCTCATTCACACGTCAGTGTTTTGGTCAGTGATTTCCATCAGTGATTGTGAGCCCAAACCAGGTGCGGCTCTAAACACAGAACAGGTGCAGATCTTTACCATATACCTTATGTCTGTGGAGGCTCCAATCCTGGTTTTGGCTCACAATCACTGATGGAAATCACTGACCAAAACACTGATGTGTAAATGAGGCTTTAGAAATGTACAATCCTGCCCCTCTGACTTTTAAAGTTTGAAATATATAGTCCATGCTGAATCTGTTGAAGCTGCTGCTTAGACAGTTGCTGTATGGCCTCTTGTAGAAAACACCTAGTCTTCGCCCTCATGTGTAAATCCATCGTTGTCACCTGCTTATTATGAGTGGTTATGGTTATGGATGGAGCCAATGTGACAGTATGACAGAAAGGACTATATACAGTGAGATCTCTCTAAAAGCCACCCTCTTATCTAGAACAAATCTCCTGTACAGATTTTCACTTCTACCATATGTTATGCCCACTGTCCAACTTCTTTGAGAAGATCAACCCCCAAGAACACCACTTTTTAAGGCAATTTTGGGTGGTCGTCTTAAAGAGGTCTTACTATATAATGTCCCAATTGTGTGAATGCACCAGATAGACGCTGATCCTTCTTCATGCTGCACCTGGCTATAAAAAACCTGATTTTTCTTTTCATCCTGGTCATATAAAACATACCAGCATCATCTGCCAAATCTGCACTGCTCTTCTGGTTTTGTCATCAAGAGATGTGGTATTTGCAGGCACATAGTTCTGACTTCCATTCTCTTCATTGGTCTCTTTGTGCAGGCTGCATTCCTATCTTGGCTGACCAAAGCTAATTATAGTCCTCTTACTCAGAACTGACTCACATACAGCTCTAAGGTTAGGAGCCTGTATGTCCGGACAGTGAGCAGTGCTGGTCTCTTGTGGGGACACAACCTGTTATCAGCACAGGGACTGCCAAGGCTAAAGATGTGGTGGATCATCATTTCTCTCAACCACAGGATAGACAAAAGGAGCAGTGGGGCCATCCATGAGGTTGCCATGTATAGCTGTAAAGATCTTGCTACACTAAGATGTCATGAAAATGCATGTGTTTATTGAGTCTTCTGTGAACTTAATCTGCTGCCTTCTCCTGGCTGTAGGATCAGACTACACAGGGTTTGTTTGTGGTCTGTGACCATGGAAACACATAGATCTGCATAGGACATGTATGCACTAAATGGTCTCAGATGTTTTAATGTTGCCTTATTATTTATGTTAATGCATTGGACTAATACTCTCTAAAGCAGACCTTTTCTGGTTCAAGGGCCACATTGTCATACTGAACAACTCAAGGGCCACAATAAAACGTTAAGGGGTATTAACATCTGACACATTTATGATGTATCAAAACTGCAAGTTCCACTTTTAGGACTCCCATCTGTTGGGAGAATGGGACACCCCTTCTCCCCAGTCGGCACTCTAGAGAGGTGGGGTAGACCATGCATACATGTGGCTCTACGGAAGATTCTGGGTGTTGTGGTAACAGCAGATACTCCTTTCTGGAGTGCCAAACAGGTCCAGGGACCCCATTCTCCTGATATATGGGTACCCAGAGATGGCTTCACAGTGGTTCCCTACTTCTTCTTCATCCCTGTTACTGAGCTGTGGACCATTCCTCATCTCCCTGACATGGAAAGTTCATGTGAGCAGCCACATAAACATTCTCTTCTGTGTTTAATTGATTGGGAGCCACACAGAATGGAATTGCAGGCCGCATATATTGTTAAATCCCAGCACGAAAGGGCTCATTCTCATCTCTTTGCTAGAATATGCCATCACGTTAATAAAGGTGGGGGTCCAGCGGTTGGAACCTAAGACTGTTTAGGCCACAGAACAGATCTACTGATTTTAGTGATCTGTGGCCTCAAGGTTGCTCAGATATTGAAAAATCACTTTTAATATAAGCGATCATATAAGTGCCTAGGGAGAGACAGGACAAGTCAGAGATTGTTATTTGCAAATGTCTTGGCACCCTTTAAGGGAATGGTCCTGGGCCTCCTGGAAAAGCTAGGTGAAATAACAATGAAATGCATGCACCCTATATAACATGAAATATATTATGTTATCACTTGTGCAGTGAGATTGCTCCACCCTACATCTTTACATAGTCACAAGCTGTACAAGACGCTGAAGGAACAACTAAGACAAGCACACGATTAGTTAAATCCCTTCATAACTTAGCACCATAAAAGCGGCTCCCCCAGACTCAGTTATTTATTCATTTACATCCATGCACGTGACCTCATCCTCCACCAGAGCAGAAGATTTATGTGGAAACAATGTAACCTGCCAAGTAGAGGGTGAAATTTATGCTTCTTAATAAAGTTCTACAACTGAATATGCTCCTGAGATCTCATAAGGAGAGAACCAAAGAAATACGTGGCCAAAGACCAGAGCCATCTTCACCCTGCTGATGGGAAAGACCTGAACAACCTCATAATATCAGAGAAAATCTGCCCGTTCCGTAGACATTTACTGTAAGTCGGGAGCGGCTGGAGCTGTACTATTGAGTCTTCACTACAAAGATAACTCTGTGTAGACACGGATGGGCAGGACTCCAGCTACAATGTAGCTTGGAGACACTTTTTGGTAGGGTGTAAATGTAAGTCTCTTAGAAACGCCCTTTAGTAGGGTGTATCGTATAATTTGGTGTTATACTTTTAAAGCAATGACTTTAAGCAATGAGCATTTACTATTACTGTAAACGACACAGCTAACAGCAGACACTCATAAAAATAACTTTAAATATAACCCTCATAATAAATTACCCCAGACAGTCTGAGGCCTACTTCACACAAGCGACTTTTCCATCCAGATGCGGTCCGCTTTTACAAGAGATGATGCTGGACTTAACCCTAACCCATTCATTTGAAGGGGTATATGCCCATGAGCATTGTTTTTCACTGACCATCTGTCCGTTCAGGAAAAAAATTCTATCTTCATCTGTTTTTCACGAAGAACTGGTCCATTTATTCAATGGGTCAGTGAAAAAAACTGGAAAACACTGACGGACTTTACATTTTTCACTAATGGTTGCTAGTTGGTTGAGTGTTATGTGAAAAAGATGTAAAACGGATGGAACAAATTAAAATCTTCCTACAGGGCTGGTATCTGTAAGGAGAGCCACCTCGCCTAAGCTGCGTTCAAGGCAAGCACCCTGGAACAGCTGTCTACAGATGGCTATTTTCCCTTTTCATGTCCCAAGGCTTGTTAAAAAGTTGAACTTTGACTCATAGGGAGCCACTTCCAGAAGGTGGCACTAGCAAGATGGTTCTTTCCCTTTCCCTTTATCTTTGCATATAAATGTAACCCATGACAGACACCCCTTTTTGTTAAGCCATGCCCTCTTGTCCAATAAATCTCAAAAAGTGTCTAAAACACTTAATAAAAGCGGAGCAAAGCAGGTGTCTTCCCCAGGGTATACAGGGAGTGCAGAATTATTAGGCAAGTTGTATTTTTGAGGATTAATTTTATTATTGAACAACAACCATGTTCTCAATGAACCCAAAAAACTCATTAATATCAAAGCTGAATATTTTTGGAAGTAGTTTTTAGTTTGTTTTTAGTTTTAGCTATTTTAGGGGGATATCTGTGTGTGCAGGTGACTATTACTGTGCATAATTATTAGGCAACTTAACAAAAAACAAATATATACCCATTTTAATTATTTATTTTTACCAGTGAAACCAATATAACATCTCAACATTCACAAATATACATTTCTGACATTCAAAAACAAAACAAAAACAAATCAGTGACCAATATAGCCACCTTTCTTTTCAAGGACACTCAAAAGCCTGCCATCCATGGATTCTGTCAGTGTTTTGATCTGTTCACCATCAACATTGCGTGCAGCAGCAACCACAGCCTCCCAGACACTGTTCAGAGAGGTGTACTGTTTTCCCTCCTTGTAAATCTCACATTTGATGATGGACCACAGGTTCTCAATGGGGTTCAGATCAGGTGAACAAGGAGGCCATGTCATTAGATTTTCTTCTTTTATACCCTTTCTTGCCAGCCACGCTGTGGAGTACTTGGACGCGTGTGATGGAGCATTGTCCTGCATGAAAATCATGTTTTTCTTGAAGGATGCAGACTTCTTCCTGTACCACTGTTTGAAGAAGGTGTCTTCCAGAAACTGGCAGTAGGACTGGGAGTTGAGCTTGACTCCATCCTCAACCCGAAAAGGCCCCACAAGCTCATCTTTGATGATACCAGCCCAAACCAGTACTCCACCTCCACCTTGCTGGCGTCTGAGTCGGACTGGAGCTCTCTGCCCTTTACCAATCCAGCCACGGGCCCATCCATCTGGCCCATCAAGACTCACTCTCATTTCATCAGTCCATAAAACCTTAGAAAAATCAGTCTTGAGATATTTCTTGGCCCAGTCTTGACGTTTCAGCTTGTGTGTCTTGTTCAGTGGTGGTCGTCTTTCAGCCTTTCTTACCTTGGCCATGTCTCTGAGTATTGCCCACCTTGTGCTTTTGGGCACTCCAGTGATGTTGCAGCTCTGAAATATGGCCAAACTGGTGGCAAGTGGCATCTTGGCAGCTGCACGCTTGACTTTTCTCAGTTCATGGGCAGTTATTTTGCGCCTTGGTTTTTCCACACGCTTCTTGCGACCCTGTTGACTATTTTGAATGAAACGCTTGATTGTTCGATGATCACGCTTCAGAAGCTTTGCAATTTTAAGAGTGCTGCATCCCTCTGCAAGATATCTCACTATTTTTGACTTTTCTGAGCCTGTCAAGTCCTTCTTTTGACCCATTTTGCCAAAGGAAAGGAAGTTGCCTAATAATTATGCACACCTAATATAGGGTGTTGATGTCATTAGACCACACCCCTTCTCATTACAGAGATGCACATCACCTAATATGCTTAATTGGTAGTAGGCTTTCGAGCCTATACAGCTTGGAGTAAGACAACATGCATAAAGAGGATGATGTGGTCAAAATACTCATTTGCCTAATAATTCTGCACGCAGTGTAATGTATGTCTTTTAGATACACTCTTTATTAAAGTGTAATGTATAATTTGGATTATTGAAAAGGCACTGAGATATAGCGCAAAAAATAATAAAATGTGTTTAATAAAACTTTTTAACTATCTGCAGCCGAGAAGCATTGTCCTAAAAATGGGGTTATGTATTCAGTGAAGATCTCCTTGTAAACTTCTTGGGATCTAACTTGGAAAAAAAGGAAATTATCTAAAACATTTAGAAAACGTTAACCAAGGATAAGTTTGGTAAGAACAGTTTTAACAAATGGCCCAAATGTCCTGCTCAGTAATGAGCGGCAGGGGAAATATTCAAATTCGCGATATTTTGTGAATATTTGGGCTAATATTCGTCATATATTCGCGAATTCGAGATCTCCAGTCATTATTTTCTTGATTGCAAAAATCGGTAATCGGAAAATTAGCAAAAAAAATTCACGATCCGAAAATTTGCGATCAACACTCCTCCTAAAGTCAAATATATTGCAGCCTTCTCATTGGCCAACAAGCAGTGAGGGATCATGGCTACTGATGAAAAGAAATCTAGAATATTTGCGATTATGAAGATATAACACTATATTCTAGATATTCGTGAATTCTCGAAGTGGCAATATTCGCTATAAAAATACGCGATTAGAATATTTGCGATCAACACTAGTCCTGCTAATGTCCTGAATAGTATTAAAATGGAGTACATTATTCCCTACTAATAAAGATATTTGATATGGCCTATAATAGCTCAAAACGTTTGTATGAAGCTGGACTTGGGGTAGTATAGATCTGAAAGTGCCATCGTTACTGAGAGAGAATTTGTATAACTTTAAAGAGGACCTGTCGCCTTTCCTGACATGTCTGTTTAAGCAACTGCTTGTATTCTCCATGTGATAACAATTCTGGAGTATCTATTCTTATGTCTCTATGATGTACCATGCCTTTATTATTTCCGCTAGAAGTTCTGAATGAATTACTAGCAGTTTGCAATGGGTGTTACCAATTGAGGGTGTGTCCCTGGACAGTATGATGTTATCTAGTTAGTGCCGTCAGTGTCACACCATGCAGGAATGCACTGCCAAATGGTAACACCCAGCAGGACCTTCATTGCAAACTGCTGGTAACTCATAACATACATGCATGGCAGATGTCAGGTTTCTACAGATGGCCCCACTCTGGAGTAGAGCAAGCACCATAGCTGCCAATTGCCTGCTAATGTCTAAATGTGTGAGCCATGCACTCCAGTAATAGCTTCTCCAAGCAGTGATAGATCAGAGCCTACATGAGGCTCCAATGTCTATCACTGTTATATTACAATACAGGCCTGTAGGAGGCAGCACTGCACTGGAATATAGTGAATGCTGCATTCTGTAATGGAAGAAATACCACAATAGAATACAAATCTTAAATTTGAATAAGAAGTCATACACACCTCAACATAGTATCAATTAAAACTACAGATCGTCCCACAAAAAAATGAACAATCACACAGCTCCATAGACATAACTGTAAAAAGTTATGAGGGTCAAAATATAGCGATGAAAAGAAAAACAAAATTTTTCCAAAGTTTTTACCGCATAAGGGAATACCGAAAAAACAAAACCCATACAACTGTGGCAAAATTGTGGGTTTTTTTTCCAATTCCACCCCATTTCCAGCTTCCCATTACATCATATGCAATATTAAATTGAAGCATTAGAAAGTATAACTTGTCCTGCAGAAAATAAGCCCTCATACGGCTATTTTAAATAAAAAAATAAAAAAGTTATGGCTTTGGTAAAAAACGAAAACGCAAAAATGGAAAATCACCATGTCAGGAAGGGATTAAACACAGTATATCAGATTCATGTAGTGCAAGACCTCAGTATTTGTATAATAGAATTAGATATTGGTATTATCGCCAATATAAATAGTATTAGCACTGAAAGGGTTATTTTTTGCTAGAATATATGCAGTTCTAACTCTCCCTCTCTGCCAGCCTTCTCTACTTGGTTCTATGCAATGAATCTGTTGTCAATCACTGGGAAGATGGCTGAGTATAAACACGATGATAATTGGTGGGGCCCATGGAACAGATATTTCCAACTAACTTGAAATTCTTTCCTCCAAATTTTTTTCTTCTTCTTGTTCCTTCTTACGTCTCTCTAGAGAGGGTATATTGCCGGATTGATTGAGCATTATGTAGTGTTAATTTATTTTAGTTACCGGTATATATGCTTTTTATGAAGGTGTAAAGAACGGTGCTTAGACACATTCTTTATTTGGGTGTAATGTATGATTTTAATAAGATGCAGTCTATAATTTGGTGTAATGTATAATGTCAGTAAGTCTGGGTTCACTCTGAAGCCTCCCTTGGCAGTTCCATCAGGTTGTATGAGCAGACTACATCAGCATACGGCTATTCTTCAGTCCAACAACATATTACGTTTATTGGGCCTGTCGGGTGCAGTTGGTATTCATTACGTGATATATTCTGCCCTGCCACCATGGTTTCTGTTATAGTGGAAAGCATGAGGGCAGTGTGAACTGAGAGCTTTAGATACACTCTTTATTAGGGCGCAATGTAGAAATATCACTTAGATACACTCTATTAGAGTGTAATGTACAATATAATATCAGTTAAATACAATTTATTAGGGTCTATAATATAATCTCAGTTATGCACTGTTTATTAGGGTATAATGTACAGTATAATATAAGGCTACTTTCACACTGGCGTTTGGTGCAGATCCGTCATGGATCTGCACAGACGGATCCGTTCAGATAATACAACCGTCTGCATCCGTTCAGAACGGATCTGTTTGTATTATCTTTAACATAGCGAAGAGGGATCCGTCTTGAACACCATTGAAAGTCAATGGAGGACGGATCCGTTTTCTATTGTGCCAGATTGTGTCATAGAAAACGGATCCGTCCCCATTGACTTACATTGTGTGTCAGAACGGATCCGTTTGGCTCAGTTTCGTCAGACGGACACCAAAATGCTGCAAGCAGCGTTTTGGTGTCCGCCTCCAAAGCGGAATGGAGACGGAACGGAGGCAAACTGATGCATTCTGGGCGGATCCTTTTCCATTCAGAATGCATTAGGGCAAAACTGATCCGTTTTGGACCGGTTGTGAGAGCCCTGAACGGATCTCAGAGACGGAAAGCCAAAACGCGAGTGTGAAAGTAGCCTAAGTTAGATACACTCTTTGTTGGGGCGTAATGTATAATATAATTTAGATACACTCTATTAGAGTGTAATGTACAATATAATATCAGTTAGATACACTCTTTATTAGGGTGTAATATATAATATGAGTTAGATGTACTCTTTAATAAGGTGTAATGTACAGTATACTTTCAGTTAAATACACTTCATATTAGTGTGTGATGTATAATATCACTTAGATACACTCTATTAGGGTGTAATGGACAATATATTATCATTTAAATACACTTTATTAGGGTTTAATATATAATATTAGTTAGATGTATTCTTTAATAGGGTGTAATGTACAATATAACGTCAGTTAGATACACGCTTTATTAGGGTGTAATGTATAATATCACTTAAATACACTCTATTAGAATGTAATGTACAACATAATATCAGTTACATACAATTTATTAGTGCAGTGGTTCTCAACCGAGGGGTCGCGACCCCTTTGGGGGTCGATCGGCCCTTTCCGGGGGGTCGCCTGAGGCTTCCTATTGTGGGTCGCCAGCACAACGGCAGCGGCCCCTTATCCTCGCGCACAGGAAGTGATGTCCTATCACTGCCTGTGCTTGAAGGAGCCTGACGTCTGGACGGGTAAGTCGGGCCGCCTGTCTGCTGAGGTCCGAGTTTTTTCGTTAATGACACCGCCGCTGAGCACCACTGCCACCAATGATTTAATTGAGCCTGGCTGAGCCTGGCTAATTTTATTTTAATTTTTTGGCTGAGCAAGGCTTAATTTATTTGGGGGGACATGAAGCACCGCTGATTTATTTATTTGGGGGACCCTGAGCACTTCTGATTTATTTATTTGGGGGACCCTGAGCACCATTGATTTATTTATTTGGGGGGGACCTGAAGCACCGCTGATTTATTTATTTGGGGGACCCTGAGCACCATTGATTTATTTATTTGGGGGAAACCTGATGCACCACTGATTTATTTATTTGGGGGTACCCTGAGCACCGCTGATTTATTTATTTGGGGGAGACCTGAAGCCCCGCCGATTTATTTATTTGGGGGACCCTGAGCACTTCTGATTTATTTATTTGGGGGGGACTTGAAGCACCACAGATTTATTTATTTGAGGGGTACCCTGAGCACCACTGTTTTTTTTATTTTTTTTGGGGGGGGGGGGGGTACTGTGAGCACCACTGAGTTATTTATTTGAGGGGTACTGTGCGCACCACTGATTTATTTTTTAGGGGGTGTTTGTTGTTTATTATTTATTTTAAAGTTATTTATTTGGTTTACAAATATTTTGTATTTATGCTAAAGTTCTGTGGTTATGAATGAATACTTGTGTATTTGAATTAACATTTGGTGTATTGGTGTCTGTGCGTGCTTTTGGTGGGTCATCATAACAGTAGCAAAATTAGTTATGACGTAGCAAGGAAAAAAATGTAATGGTTGGGGGTCACCACAACATGAGGAACTGTATTAAGGGGTCACGGCTTTAGAAAGGTTGAGAACCACTGTATTAGTGTGTACAGTATAATGTCAGTTAGATACACTCTTTATTAGGGTGTAATATATAATTTGAGTTAAATGTACTCTTTAATAGGGTGTAATGTACAGTCGTGACCAAAAGTTTTGAGAATGACACAAATATTTGTTTTTACAAAGTTTGCTGCTAAACTGCTTTTAGATCTTTGTTTCAGTTGTTTCTGTGATGTAGTGAAATATAATTACACGCACTTCATACGTTTCAAAGGCTTTTATCGACAATTACATGACAGTTATGCAAAGAGTCAGTATTTGCAGTGTTGACCCTTCTTTTTCAGGACCTCTGCAATTCGACTGGGCATGCTCTCAATCAACTTCTGGGCCAATTCCTGACTGATAGCAACCCATTCTTTCATAATCACTTCTTGGAGTTTGTCAGAATTAGTGGGTTTTTGTTTGTCCACCCGCCTCTTGAGGATTGACCACAAGTTCTCAATGGCATTAAGATCTGGGAAGTTTCCAGGCCATGGACCCAAAATGTCAACGTTTTGGTCCCCGAGCCACTTAGTTATCACTTTTGCCTTATGGCACGGTGCTCCATTGTGCTGGAAAATGCATTGTTCTTCACCAAACTGTTGTTGGATTGTTGGAAGAAGTTGCTGTTGGAGGGTGTTTTGGTACCATTCTTTATTCATGGCTGTGTTTTTGGGCAAAATTGTGAGTGAGCCCACTCCCTTGGATAAGAAGCAACCCCACACATGAATGGTCTCAGGATGCTTTCCTGTTGGCATGACACAGGACTGATGGTAGCGCTCACATTTTCTTCTACGGACAAGCCTTTTTCCAGATGCCCCAAACAATCGGAAAGAGGCTTCATCAGAGAATATGACTTTGCCCCAGTCCTCAGCAGTCCATTCACCATACTTTCTGCAGAAGATCAATCTGTCCCTGATGTTTTTTTTGGAGAGAAGTGGCTTCTTTGCTGCCCTTCTTGACACCAGGCCATCTTCCAAAAGTCTTCACCTCACTGTGCATGCAGATGCGCTCACACCTGCCTGCTGCCATTCCTGAGCAAGCTCTGCACTGGTGACACTCCGATCCCGCAGCTGAATCCTCTTTAGGAGATGATCCTGGCGCTTGCTGGACTTTCTTGGACGCCCTGAAGCCTTCTTAACAAGAATTGAACCTCTTTCCTTGAAGTTCTTGATGATCCTATAAATTGTTGATTGAGGTGCACTCTTAGTAGCCACAATATCCTTGCCTGTGAAGCCATTTTTATGCAACGCAATGATGGCTGCACGCGTTTCTTTGCAGGTCACCATGGTTAACAATGGAAGAACAATGATTTCAAGCATCACCCTCCTTTTAACATGTCAAGTCTGCCATTTTAACCCAATCAGCCTGACAATGATCTCCAGCCTTGTGCTCATCAACATTCTCACCTGAGTTAACAAGACGATTACTGAAATGATCTCAGCAGGTCCTTTAATGACAGCAATGAAATGCAGTGGAAAGTTTTTTTGGGGATTAAGTTATTTTTCATGGCAAAGAAGAACTATGCAATTCATCTGATCACTCTTCATAACATTCTGGAGTATATGCAAATTGCTATTATAAAAACTTAAGCAGCAACTTTTACAATTTCCAATATTTATGTAATTCTCAAAACTTTTGGCCACGACTGTACAGTATAATGTTAGTTAAATACACTCTATATTAGTGTGTGATGTATAATATCATTTAGATACACTATTGGGGTGTAATGTACAATATGTCTGTTAAATACACTTTATTAGGGTATACTCTATAATGTCCGTTAGATACTCTCATTATTAGGGTGTAATGTATTATATAAGTTACTTTAGGGTGTAATGTACAGTATAATGTCAGTTGGATACACTCTTTATAAGGGTGTAATATATAAAGTCAAAAACACATTTTATTAGGGTATAATGTATACATTAGCTACACTCTTTATTAGGGTATAACGTATAATGCCACTGGGATACACTATTGCATTAAAACTCTCTACAAGTCTATGATAGAAATTGCAACATTGTTTCTGTTTAGGCTGTGGATCTCCACTCCACCCCTCCCTCTAGAAGGTTCTAGTTCAGCTAAAAACTGTATATAAGGAGGGTAGCTAGAGTCCCTTGTTGTCTGTAGATAAGGACCAGTGCTTAGTAGAATCTGCCAGACTGCATGAGTGACCAGAAGAAGACTCTGAGATGAGGATGCTAAGCCACAGACCCCGGGTTGCCAGCTTATTGACCAGGGCTCCAGCAAGATGACTGAGCCACAGACCCTGGGTCACAAGCCTACTGAGAGAAATGGACAGCTATCTCAGGCCTTTCCTTAGCATTAAACCTTCTTCTGCTAGAGAGGAGACTTTTGCATTTGAGTTCCTCCAGTAGAGAAGCACACTGGTTTACTGCAGACCCTGACTCTCTGGACTTATTTCCCATTAGAGTGCACCACGCCTTACTATTTCTTTCAGAAAGCAGCAACATGTGGTGACACCTCAATGGTGTCCGGGGAACCCAGTGTAGCATTGGGGCCACCCCGAACAGGGCCATTGCAATTTCATCTTATGCACTGCACAGTGATATCCACGGTGAATAGACAAAGAATACATTTACATGTTGTGAATTTAGGATACGGCCATACATAACAGAACTTCCACTGCAGTTCGGATGCAGATTTGCCATTGATTTCACCTAATTCATTGCAAAGGGAAATCCAAGGTCTCCACATGCTGTGGATTTAAAATCTGCACTGCAGGTCAATTCACGGTGCAGATTTTGTTCTTCGCAGTGTGTGGATCAGATTTCTGAAAATCTCATCCACTTTTCTGGTATTGTACAATGGACTGCAAATCTGCAATGGGAAATCAGTATCTGATATTTTTTATGTGAACATACCCTGATAGTGATACTAGACCAGTCCATCTGAAAATGTTGGAATATCTGATGGCAGATAGGCGTTCCAAGAGAAGCTATAGTAAAGAGTTTCTGACAACTCTGCTATAGTGAGGTCATGAGCTGATTAATTAACGTTGGTTGGATACACTATATAATTGGGTGTAATATATAACGGTTGGTAGTTTTATAATATTCTACCTGAACACATACAGTACAGACCAAAAGTTTGGACACACCTTCTCATTCAAAGAGTTTTCTTTATTTTCATGACTATGAAGGCATCAAAACTATGAATTAACACATGTGGGATTATATACATAACAAACAAGTGTGAAACAACTGAAAATATGTCATATTCTAGGTTCTTCAAAGTAGCCACCTTTTGCTTTGATTACTGCTTTGCACACTCTTGGCATTCTCTTGATGAGCTTCAAGAGGTAGTCCCCTGAAATGGTCTTCCAACAGTCTTGAAGGAGTTCCCAGAGATGCTTAGCACTTGTTGGCCCTTTTGTCTTCACTCTGCGGTCCAGCTCACCCCAAACCATCTCGATTGGATTCAGGTCCGGTGACTGTGGAGGCCAGGTCATCTGGCGCAGCACCCCATCACTCTCCTTCATGGTCAAATAGCCCTTACTTTCAAAGTTTTCCCAATTTTTCAGCTGACTGACCCGCCTTCATTTCTTAAAGTAATGATGGCCACTTGTTTTTCTTTACTTAGCTGCTTTTTTCTTGCCATAATACAAATTCTAACAGTCTATTCAGTAGGACTATCAGCTGTGTATCCACCTGACTTCTCCTCAACGCCACTGATGGTCCCAACCCCATTTATAAGGCAAGAAATCCCACTTATTAAACCTGACAGGGCACACCTGTGAAGTGAAAACCATTTCAGGGGACTACCTCTTGAAGCTCATCAAGAGAATGCCAAGAGTATATGTACATCAGGAAATATACAATGTATAGCATAGTGGAACCCATACATAGAGACAGAAAATCTCAGTGTGGGCTGTGTTTCCCCAACCTGTTTATAACATAAACCTTCCCCTTGTGTTATTTTTTTCTTCTTTTAATAAATTGTTTCATATACAGTACAGACCAAAAGTTTGGACACACCTTCTCATTCAAAGAGTTTTCTTTATTTTCATGACTATGAAAATTGTAGATTCACACTGAAGGCATCAAAACTATGAATTAACACATGTGGAATTATATACATAACAAACAAGTGTGAAACAACTGAAAATATGTCATATTCTAGGTTCTTCAAAGTAGCCACCTTTTGCTTTGATTATTGCTTTGCACACTCTTGGCATTCTCTTGATGAGCTTCAAGAGGTAGTCCCCTGAAATGGTTTTCACTTCACAGGTGTGCCCTGTCAGGTTTAATAAGTGGGATTTCTTGCCTTATAAATGGGGTTGGGACCATCAGTGGCGTTGAGGAGAAGTCAGGTGGATACACAGCTGATAGTCCTACTGAATAGACTGTTAGAATTTGTATTATGGCAAGAAAAAAGCAGCTAAGTAAAGAAAAACAAGTGGCCATCATTACTTTAAGAAATGAAGGCGGGTCAGTCAGCTGAAAAATTGGGAAAACTTTGAAAGTAAGGGCTATTTGACCATGAAGGAGAGTGATGGGGTGCTGCGCCAGATGACCTGGCCTCCACAGTCACCGGACCTGAATCCAATTGAGATGGTTTGGGGTGAGCTGGACCGCAGAGTGAAGACAAAAGGGCCAACAAGTGCTAAGCATCTCTGGGAACTCCTTCAAGACTGTTGGAAGACCATTTCAGGGGACTACCTCTTGAAGCTCATCAAGAGAATGCCAAGAGTGTGCAAAGCAGTAATCAAAGCAAAAGGTGGCTACTTTGAAGAACCTAGAATATGACATATTTTCAGTTGTTTCACACTTGTTTGTTATGTATATAATTCCACATGTGTTAATTCATAGTTTTGATGCCTTCAGTGTGAATCTACAATTTTCATAGTCATGAAAATAAAGAAAACTCTTTGAATGAGAAGGTGTGTCCAAACTTTTGGTCTGTACTGTATATGAAACAATTTATTAAAAGAAGAAAAAAATAACACAAGGGGAAGGTTTATGTTATAAACAGGTTGGGGAAACACAGCCCACACTGAGATTTTCTGTCTCTATGTATGGGTTCCACTATGCTATACATTGTATATTTCCTGATGTACATATACCCCCAACTGGCTAAAGCGCATCAATGCTCGTTGCTTCATATTCTGCTATATACACAATTTAAAACGTTCTTCTAGTTACTTAACAGCAAATACTTTCTAGGACAAAACGCTCAAGCCGTCTCTATAAGAAAGAAGATACTGTTCTAAAGATACAATGCTCAGCTCCAAATATGACCTCATAGCAATGCAGACAGACGTCCAAACCCACGGACTTAAAGCTCTGTATTAAACACGAGAATACTGATCACCGCTTGGCATCAGGAGCTCTGGGTGACATCACTTCACGGCTAAACTCTTGGATGCAGAACTTGCTTATTTGCAATGCTATGCATGAATTAATCATTTCATCTACAAACATCATCCAGGCAACAGGCGAATCACAGCAATACAATGACCTGGCTTCATGTTGTATGAAATGAAAACGCTAAAGAACAGGAGATTTGGTTGAGGTTGGTTCATGGGTCTGTAGGAAATTGTCCACATGACAGGTCTGAGGTGAAAACTAACAATACACTACCCCAAAGTAGGAACATGCTGGTTATCTTGTTTAGGTCAGGTCCAGATTGGATGGATAAGTCTTTATCCTGTACCAATCTAAAGTTCAGATTGTATAAGGGTATATCCACATGTAACAGTTGAGGTGTGGTCATAACCACAAGTTTTTACAGGTAAAGCACATTTATCATACATGTCTCACCTGTAAAAATGGTTGAAAACTGTAGCGAAAGATGGTTTTACTGATGCAGTTTTACCTGTACCCCGCCATTACATGTGAATATACGTTATATTCCAGACCTGATTTCTCTCAGCATCCCCTGACAGTTCTTTGTCTGTGTTGGTGTCAACCATCACCAGTTGATGACTATTCTTGAAGCCACAATCTGAGGGTCTGACCAGGATGTCTGTATCCCCATGAAGAGGTTAAGGGTGATGAATGGGAGGGTTGCATAGATTATGAGCCCAGGTTTAGTTTGCTCAAAATCTACAATGTTCTATTCCAAATCAGATATTGTGACTGCTTGGATCTCCCTAAAAACCCACCTAAACGGTGCTCAACTATTCCCAGCCTGATTTAACACTCCTAAATAGACCATGATCCTGCTATCAAGGCATCTGGTTTTACTGAAACTATGTTCAGTATAACACCTGTGGTTTTGGTTCGGCCTCAGAAAAGATTCAAGCGTCGGTTTAACTTGTGGTTTCAACTCAACTTGATTGTTGGTTTTGGACGCACATTAGGACCTGTGTGGCATATATAGAGTCTGAAACCAAAGTCCAAGAAAATAATTGTTTTTACTTAAACGGCAGCTACAGGGAATGAATCAGATCTATCCCCAAAATCTTCCAGGAATAGAAAAGTAATAAAACTGAGGGCAGAAAGTGATGTGTCTCCACACAGGCTTTTTCACGGCCATTCTGTGCAGGGTTTATTGGCAACATGAATGCACTGGGCCACCAAGCCTGCACTTTATACCTGCAGGAGCCTCAGATCCCCTCAGATCTGCAGCCAGGACTACCATTCATCATTCTTCATAAATCCCATACAGCTTATGCACCAAGCCTTGAAATGTAAAGATGGATGGTATTTTAAATGCACAAACCCTCACATTTATTCATGCTTCTTGTATTGCCTTAATAGCTTTAGTTACCTCAGCTGGGGAGGTCAAACTGGTAAAGGGTAAAGAGCACATGTTATAAATGTTCCTCCTTTCATGCAAAGCCTGGTCTATCTATTGAGATCATAAGAAGGCAGCACATTGCAGTTCATCCTCTTATTTCAGTCTTTTTCAATGGTGACTGTAAATAAAATACACAATAAGAGAGATTTATCAGATGCCTTCTTTCATTTTCCAAAGCAGCTCTGAAAAATGAAAGTTTCCTTTACACCAGTTTTGATAAATCTCCATTATGTTTTATGGCAAAGTACTTTCCAAATTGTAGTAGCTATGGGCAATTTTTTGTTTATATACAGTGGATATAAAAAGTCTACATACCCCTGTTAAAATGTCAGGTTTCTGTGCTGTAAAAAAAAATGTGACAAAGATGAATCATTTCAGAACTTTTTCCACCTTTAATGTGACCTATAAACTGCACCACTCAATTGAAAAACAAACTGAAATCTTTTAGGTGGAGGGAAGAAAAAATATAAAAATAAAATAATATGGTTGCATAAGTGTGCACACCCTTAAACTAATACTTTGTTGAAGCACCTTTTGATTTTATTACAGCAATCAGTCTTTTTGGGTATGAGTCTATCAGCATGGCACATTTTGACTTGGCAAGATTTGCCCACTCTGCTTTGCAAAAACTCTCCAAACCTGTCAGATTGCGAGGGCATCTCCTGTGCACAGCCCTCTTCAGATCACCCCAAAGATATTCAAGCGGATTCAGGTCTGGGCTCTGGATGGGCAATTCCAAAACTTTAATCTTCTTCTGGTGAAGCCCTTCCTTTGTTGATTTTGATGTATGCTTTGGGTCATTGTCATGCTGAAAGATGAAGTTCCTCTTCATGTCCAGCTTTCTAGCAGAAGCCTGAATGTTTTGTGCCAATATTGACTGATATTTTGAACTGCTCATAATTCCCTCTAGCTTAACTAAGGCCCCAGTTCCAGCTGAAGAAAAACAGCCCCTTGGCATGATGCTGCCACCACCATGCTTCACTGTGGGGATGGTGTTCTTTTGGTGATGTGCAGTGTTGTTTTTGCTCCAAATAGATCTTTTGGAATTATGGCCAAAAAGTTCAACCTTGGTTTCATCAGACCATAACACCTTTTCCCACATGCTTTTGGGAGCCTTCACATGTGTTTTTGCAAAATGTAGCCTGGCTTGGATGTTTTTCTTCGTAAGAAAAGGCTTTCGTCTTGCCACTCTACCCCAGACTTATGAAGAATACAGGAGATTGTTGTCACATGTACCACACAGCCAGTACTTGCTAGATATTCCTGCAGCTCCTTTAATGTTGCTGTAGGCCTCTTGGTAGCCTCCCAGACCAGTTTTATTCTCGTCTTTTCATCTATTTTGGAGGGACGTCCAGGTCTTGGTAATATCACTGTTGTGCCATATTTTCTCCACTTGATGTCTTCACTGTGTTCCATGGTATATCTAATGCCTTGGAAATTCTTTTGTACCCTTCTCCTGACTGATACCTTTTAACAATGAGATCCCTCTGATGCTTTGGAAGCTCTCTGTGGACCATGGCTTTTGCTGTGGGATGCGACTAAGAAAATTTCAGGAAAGATCAACTAGAGCAGCTGAACTTTATTTGGGGTTAATCAGAGGCACTTTAAATGATGGCAGGTGTATGCTGACTCCTATTTAACATGATTTTGAATGTGATTGCTTAATTCTTAACACAGCTACATCCCCAGTTATAAGAGGGTGTGCACACTTATGTAACCACATTATTTTAGTTTTTTTTTTTGTTTTCTTCCCTCCACCTAAAAGATTTCAGTTTGTTTTTCAATTGAGTGGTACAGTTTATAGGTCACATTAAAGGTGGAAAAAGTTTTGAAATTATTTATCTTTGTCTCATTTTTTTTACAGCACAGAAACCTGACATTTTAACAGGGGTGTGTAGACTTTTTATATCCACTGTATATATAAAGACCGTAAGGTTGTCACTTACCCTGCCCTATTATGAGCATTACTGAACAGTAAAGAACCCTTCAGGACAAAAAGGGATCCATTCCTTAAGTCTCCCATACCCATTTATATTATTGTCAGCCAAACCCACAGTTTTCAGTAGGACTGGATGAAAGTCTAATGTGTATGGGGAGCTCCTGACTCCCCCAACATATGTTGCTTGGGGAGAGAAGGATCAGGAGCTTTAAAGGGAACCTGTCACCGGGATTTTGTGTATAGAGCTGAGGACATGGGTTGCTAGATGGCCGCTAGCACATCCGCAATACCCAGTCCCCATAGCTCTGTGTGCTTTTATTGTGTAAAAAAACCGATTTGATACATATGCAAATTAACCTGAGATGAGTCCTGTATGTGAGATGAGTCAGGGACAGGACTCCTCTCAGGTTAATTTGCATATGTATCAAATTGTTTTTTTTTACACAATAAAAGCACACAGAGCTATGGGGACTGGGTATTGCGGATGTGCTAGCGGCCATCTAGCAACCCATGTCCTCAGCTCTATACAGAAAATCCCGGTGACAGGTTCCCTTTAAACACCTGATCCTTTTGTTCTCTTAAGAGATAAAATGACCAGAGGTGTCTGGCAAAGGTTTTGTCCTCCTCCCAATTGAAAACATATACCGGTAGATGCTTGGCCAAAACCAGTGTGTACAGGGCCGGCCTTAGGTGTTCAGGCGCCCTGTGCGAGCTAACCTTGTGGCGCCCCCCCCCCCCCAAAAAAAACAAAAAAAAAACACTGCTTGTTGCTGGCATCATGGCATAGGCTGGCTGACTATCCAACCAAGTAGTTACAGCCGCACACCCCAAAGGCCGGTGTAATGTTATACTTCCCTACTTCGTGAGATTTCCCTACCTTCGTCACTTCCGGTCGCACCGGACATGACGTGAGGAGGTGTGCAGCGCCGTGCAGGCGCACAAAGACAGGTTAGGGAAGTTTCACAGCAGAGTGCGCATGCGCCAGGAGCCTCGCCGGCGGTTAGGGTAGGGAAAAACTATGGGCCAGTGCACAGGCGCAGTGATCGGATGGATGTTCTCAGCTGGACACCGGCCGACACTGCGCATGCACCGGGAGCCTCACCAGCGGTTAGGGAAGGGAAAAATTACGTACGGGCCAGTGCTTTTTCCCTACCCTAACCGCTGGCGAGGCTCCCAGCGCATGCGCAGTGTCGGCCGGTGTCCAGCTGAGAACATCCATCCGATCACCGCACCTGTGCACTGGCCCATAATTTTTCCCTACCCTAACCGCCAGCGAGGCTCCCAGCGCATGCGCACTCTGCTGTGAAATTTCCCTAACCCGTCGTTGTGCGCAGTGCGCCCCCCCAATATAATAAACATTGGCGCAGTGTGCCCCCCCAATATAATAAACATTGGTGGCGCAGTGCGCTCCCCCCAACACCCCAGTATAATAAACATTGGTGGCGCAGTGCGCCCCCCCCCAACACCCCAGTATAATAAACATTGGTGGCGCAGTGGGCCCCCCCCCCAATATAATAAACATTGGCACAGTGCGCCCCCCCAATATAATAAATATTGGCACAGTGCGCCCCCCCCCAATATAATAAACATTGGTGGTGCAGTGCGCCCCCCCAACACCCCAGTATAATAAACATTGGTGGCGCAGTGCGCCCCCCCTAAATATAATAAACATTGGTGGCACAGTGGGCAGTGCCAATGAGGGTTAAAAAATAAAAAAATAATTAACTTACCTCCTCCAATTGATCGTCTCCTGTTCTTTCTTCATGACCTGTCAAAGGACCTGTGGTGACATCACTGTGCTCATCACATGATACATCACATGATCCATCACCATGGTAATGGACCATGTGATGAGCTCAGTGACGTCACCACAGGTCCTGAAGAAAGAACAGGAGACCGGCAGCTACGCGATCAACTGGAGGAGGTGAGTTAATTTTTTTAATTATTTTTTAACCCTCATTGGCACTTCCCACTGAGCCACCAATGTTTCTTATACTGGGGTGTTTGGGGGGGGGGGGGGGGGGGGGCGCACTGTGCCACCAACGTTTCTTATACAAATACAGGAGGCGGGTGCCGGAATCAAATAGCCGACACCCGACCTTTGTGACAGGGAGCTGCGATCAGCGGCAGTTAACCCCTCAGGTACCGCACCTGAAGGGTTAACTCAACTGCTGCAGCTGATCGCAGCTCCCTGTCACAGAGGTCGGGTGCCGGCTATGTGATTCCGGCACCCGCCTCCTGTATTTGTATTTCAGGTCAGTTATCTTCATTGGTGGCGCAGTGGCCACAGCCCCTCCCCTCCTCCTCCTGTCTCTCTTCTTATTGGCAGCGGCGGGGGCAGCAGGCAGGTCAGACACAGGGGAGGAGGAACCAGGTCAGACAGGGGAGGGGGAGATGGAGGGGGCGCCCCGAGGGAGAACACAAGTGCAGCCTCGCCTGCCGCATATTACATTGCGAGCTGTCGGCCGCCCAGCGCCCCTGTTGCTATGGCGCCCTGTGCGGCCGCACAGCCCGCACACCCCAAAGGCCGGCCCTGAGTGTGTATGTAAGAATCAAATGTTCAGCCGACAGGTAAGGAAGGTGCATAGGCACCTCAAAGGAATTTTGAAAATTAAAAGACTTAGGCTTCGTTCACATCATCGTTCAGCCTATCCGTCCTCCTGCCCCGTTTAGGGGCAGGAAAACGGAAAGGACGGATTTGGCACATAAGTGAGCCAAACGGAGCCCACGGACCCCATAGACTATAATAGGGTCCGTTAGGTTTCCGCTCAGAAGAAAATTTTGGAGCGGAGACAAAAGTTGTGCATGCAAAAAAAATAAAAAGTTGTGCATGCAGGACTTTTGTCTCCGCTTCAAAAATCTTCTTCTGAGCGGAAACCTAAATGTCTATGGGGTCCGTGGGCTCCGTTTGGCTCACTTATGTGCCAAATCTGTCCTTTCCATTTCCTGCTCCTTTTTGTGAACGAAGCCTTAAATATGAATTTATTATAAATATATTCCCAAATACCTTTTATTAGTTATAATGGCTTGTTTTGTCTGGTGAGCAATCATCAGGGGAAATAAAATGGCCGCCATCCTATTAGTGCACACAAAACCTGTCCTAATCACACAGGAGGACAAGTCACTTCAGAACACTGAGGTAAAGAGCTGCCTCATCCTCCTCCTCCTCTCTGCTCGTCAGGTATTATGAACCTGAATACAGTTTAAGGGTACTTTCACACTAGCATTTTTCTTTTCCGGTATTGAGTTCCGTCCCAGGGGCTCAATACCGGAAAAAAACTGATCAGTTTTATCCTAATGCATTCTGAATGGAGACCATTCCGTTCAGAATGCATCAGTTCAGTCCCTCTTATGTTTTTTTGGCTGGAGAAAATAGCGCAACATGCTGCAGTTTTCTTTCCGGCCCAAAATCCTGAACACTTGCTGGAATGCCGGATCCGGCATTAATTTCCATTGAAATGTATTAATGCTGGATCTGGTACTAATTGTTCCGGTTTCCCGAATTGCGCATGCGCAGACCTTAAAAGATGAGAAATAAATAAATACCGGATCCGTTTTTCCAGATGACAACCGGAAAGACGGATCCGGTATTGCAATGCATTTGTCAGACGGATCCGGATCAGTCTCACAAATTCATTAGTTTGCGTCCGGATTGTCGGATCCGGCAGGCAGTACCGGCGACGAAACTGCCTGCCGGAATCCTCTGCTGCAAGTGTGAAAGTACCCTAATATGATATTCAGCTGAATCTCTGTAGGAATGGAGTTCATGAGGAGACATGAAGTACAGAGAGGAGGTTGGGATGTGGCTAATGAGCAGCAGCACTTGTATGCAGTCTCCATTACCACAGTCTGCCCTGTCCATCATCTCTGTACTTCATGTCTCCTCATGTCTCCATTCCTACAGAGATTTAGCTGAAGATCTTGTCAGCTGTATTCAGGATTATAAATCCCTGACAAGCAGAGCAGAGAGGAGGATGAGGCAGCTCTTTAGCTCAGGGTTCTGAAGTGACTTGTCCTCCTGTGTGATTAGGACAGGTTTTGTGTGCACTAATAGGACGGCAGCCATTTTATTTCTACTGATGATTGCTCCCTAGACAAAGCGAGCCATTATAACTAATAAAAGGTATGGAAACATATTTATAATAGAGTAATATTTAAGTATTTTCATTTTCTTAAAGTGGTATTCCCTTCTCAGATAATAGATATGACCCGATTGTCTGAAAGGTGCGTGTATCACCTCTGGGACCTGCACCTATATTGTAAAAGAAGGCGGAAAAGTGAAGGAGGCTGCTCTGGCTGGCTTGGATATTTCCGTCAGCGCCATAGAAGTGAATGGAAGCAGTGGCCGTGCAAGCGCAGTGCATTCCTATTCATTTCTATGGGGATTCTGGAACTAGCCGAGCGTGCTGCTCGGCTATTTTTGTCGGGCAAATAGGAACACTTGATGATGATCAGACCCAGCACTGCTGGCCACCACTTTGCTGGCTTCATTTTCAGCTGCATTTACGAGATAGGTGCAGGTCCTAGAGGTGGGACCCGCACCTATCAGACAATGGGGACATATCCTAGCGATATGCCCCCATTTCTGAGATGTGAATATCCCTTTAGTTCCTAGAGAACCCTTTTAAGCCCCAAATGCCTTTTGCACATGGCACAACCATAGGTTGTATGGAGGCACACAGAGGCTCTGTACTACAAAATCAGAAAATGTACAGGTACAAAAGGGTCCTAAAGACTTCTATGGGTGCTTTATAATGGCTCCACTTGGAACACCCGTACGTGTAACTAGGGTCCTTTTAGTTTGTGGTAAATGTAATTTTTCATGACGCCAGTTGCATTTCAGCAACGAGGGACAAGATCCCCCTATCTAGAAGGTGATGGTGGGACCCAGTTGTAGGAACGCCAGAGTGGTGTAAGGGTTACCTATAGTGTCCCTTAGGTATGGCTTTAGCACTTGTCACGGTGCTCCTACCTGGATATCCAGAGCCCAAGGTGTTGCCGGACGAAGCAGAGCAAATAGGGTGAATAGGTGGTGTATAGGATGATGAAAGAGATTGAGTCCAGACTTTGTATATAGTTCAACTGCAGCTTTACTTTGCAGAAATGTTTCTTCCAACAATTTACAGACTTGGTCTTGGTTTCCAGTAAGTTTTAGAATGAAAATGGCAGGCAAACACATTCGGCTATGCTACATCTGTCAGGATTACATAGGAACTTTTCCTTTTGCTTTCTGCTGCAACTTCTCTCTTTCTGTCTGACTCTATGGCAAGGCACAGGGCAACTTCTTCCTGGCTAATGAGACTTCTAGAAGTGGCCTCTCTGCTGCAGCTGAACTGGAGGTGTTCTGGCTGGTGTGAGCAGCACACGTCCAGGAGGGACGCAGCACTGCAGACCTGCTTCCTTAGCAGGGGTCAGCTAGCACTCAACTAGCTCGAACTCACTGGTCCCCACCCTTCCTGCAGGATCTGAGACTCACCCACACCTTCACAGGGGGGGTTAGAATGGAATGGAAGGTTCCACTCTATTCTATCTACTGCTCTGCCATATTCGCTGCCACCTGCTGGTGAACCCAGCACATTACATTTGAACATAAACAAATGCATAACAGGAAATGCACAATATATGGGACCTGTAATATATAAATGTATAAAATGACATTGAGATTGCATACCCAGACAGAAACAGGGCGTAGGTGTGGTAATGGCACTCGGGGCCATACACACTCACTCTCCATAATTTAATCATGTGTATGGCGTTAAAAGGGTTGTCTCACTTCAGCAAGTTGCATTTATCATGTAGAGAAAGTTAATTCAAGCCACTTACTATGATTGTGATTGTCCATGTGATTGTGCATGTTGCTTCCTTTGCTGGCTGGATTCATTTTTCCATTGCATTATACACTGCTCGTATCCATGGTTATAACCACCCTTCTATCCAGCAGGAGTGGTCGTGTTTGCACACTGTAGAAAAGGCATCGGCTTCTCTGGTGGCTGGGACTGTGGGAGTGAGCATAGGCTGGAGCTTTTCCCTATAGTGTGCAAGCATGTCCACCGCTGCTGGATTGCATGGTGGTCGTAACCATGGAAACGAGCAGTGTATAATGTGATTGAAAAATGAATCAAGCCAGCAAAGGAAGAAATATAGATAATAACAATACATTTCTCTCTACATGATAAATGCCATTTAATGAAGTGAGACAGCCCCTTTAATTTGTATTTGGTACAAAGTCCCTACTGCACTACATAAGGGGGTTGTCCCATGAAAAGTAATTTACATGTTTCAAATCAGCACCTGATTTGTGTATAGCGCCACCTGCTGTTTGGTCATTACCTTATTTTTTTATCTACCTAAGTAACATTGCTGAGGCGGGCACACATGCTCAGTTCCAACAAGAAGCCTTGTCAGCTACAGAGTGAAAACTGCATCATAAAGGACATGCCCCATATGCCACCAGCTGGAAATAAATCTAGCAGAACAATTGCAGCCATGAATGGGGAGAGCTCTGGATCCATGTGAGGTACAGGGCTGGTTCTAACATTGTTAGAAAGAGATAGCTAAATATGATGTATGATTTTTATTCTTTACCTTAATCTTGAAATAAACCCCTTAAGGAGGCATCCAGTGGCGTATCTCCAGTAGAGGCAGACCATGCAGCTGCTATGGGGCCCCTGGGGAAAGGCCCCGCCCACTAATTACCCTTGTATGGCTACTTGAGAATGTAAGAAGTGGAGAAGGACCTTTGGTGATGTCATCAACCATGTGACCAGTGCAGAGGACTGGTGAAAGACCTGTGGGATGTGGCAGTGAGGGGGCGGAGCTTCTGTGTGGTGCCTGGAGGAGAGGTTAGTGGTGTCCTGGGATAGCCCATATAACGTCCTATAAAAGCTGGGAGTTGTAGTTCTGTCCTATTATATCCCTCTCCATGTAATTTCAATGTATGCCCTAGTACAGTCTGGTAATGCTGGGAGTTGTAGTTCTTCTGTCCTATTGTATCCCTCTCCATGTAATTTCAACTTATGCCCTAGTACAGTCTGGTAATGCTGGGAGTTGTAGTTCTCTCCTCTTACACTTCCTCTCTGTATATATACTGATGCCCCATAATAAGTTTAGCCATCCTGGGGGTGATAGTTATTTCCTTTTGGCTCTTTCACACTTGCGTTGTTGTGTTCCGGCATAGGGTTCCGTCGTCGGGGCTCTATGCCGGAAGAATCCTGATCAGGATTATCCCCATGCATTCTGAATTGAGAGAAATCCGTTCAGGATGCATCAGGATGTCTTCAGTTCCGGAACGGAACGTTTTTTGGCCGGAGAAAATACCGCAGCATGCTGCGCTTTTTGCTCCGGTCAAAAATCCTGAACACTTGCCGCAAGGCCAGATCCGGAATTAATGCCCATTGAAAGGCATTGATCCGGATCCGGCCTTCAGCTAAACGTCGTTTCGGCGCATTACCGGATCCGACGTTTAGCTTTTTCTGAATGGTTACCATGGCTGCCAGGACGCTAAAGTCCTGTTTGCCATGGTAAAGTGTAGTGGGGAGCGGGGGAGCAGTATACTTACCGTCCGTGCGGCTCCCGGGGCGCTTCAGAGTAACGTCAGGGCGCCCCACGCGCATGGATGACGTGATCGCATGGATCACGTCATCCATGCGCATGGGGCGCCCTGACGTCATTCTTGAGCGCCCCGGGAGCCGCACGGACGGTAAGTATACTGCTCCCCCGCTCCCCACTACTATCCTGGGTGCCATAGTAACACTGAACGCATTTTGAAGACGGATCCGTCTTCAAATGCTTTCAGTTCACTTGCGGTGTTACGGATCCGGCGGGCACCTCCAGCAAATGGAGTGCACGACGGGTCCGCATTTCCGGTCACGAAAAAAATAGAACATGTCCTATTCTTGTCCACAATTGCGGACAAGAATAGGCATATTCTATTAGTGCCGACGATGTGCGGTCCGTAAAATGCGGAACGCCCATTGCCAGTGCCTGTGTTTTGCGGATGTGTGAATGGACCCTTAGGCTGGGTTCACATCACTGTTTAGTTTTCCGTTTTGCGTGCAGGAATTTTTTAAATAACGGATCTCAGACAGAAATCCGTTTTTTCTTTATTTTTCTGTTCTTCTAACTGATCAGTCGTACGGAAAACTAAACAGTGATGTGAACCCGGCCGTATACTCTCTCTGTGTAATATCCACTTGTATCCAATAATAACAGCCTGGGCATGTTGGGAGTTGTAGTTCTCTCCATTTTACCTCTCCCTGTGTTGCTCCAATAATAATCTGGTGATGATGAGAGTTGTAGTCCCTTGTCACTATTATAATGTTCTGCAGCAGCTGAGGTGTGTATTAGGCTTTGTTCACATATGTGCTGGTGACGTTCGCTGTTCTGCCGTCATAGGAGCAAATCAACGAAAATCACTGTAGTTCTGGATCTGGCACTTCATGGACGACAACACCCGACGGATCCCTCTGACTATGATGAGATCTGACGGGTTTCCATCTGCCAGGCTAGAAAATTGTGTCCAGCATTTATGACCTGATATGCGAATGAGGCCCCAACACAGATGTGACCAAAGCCTTTTATGTTCTAGCATCAGATTATGATGTTCTGCAGCAGCTCAGGTGTGTATTAGGGGGTTCTGCAGCAGCTAAGGTGTGTATTAGGAGGTTCTGTAGCAGCTGAGATGTGTATTAGGAGGTTCTGCAGCAGCTGAGGTGTGTATTAGGAGGTTGTGCAGCAGCTAAGTTGTGTATTAGGAGGTTCTGCAGCAGCTGATGTGTGTATTAGGAGGTTCTGCAGAAGCTGATGTGTGTATTAGGATGTTCTGCAGAAGCTGAGGTGTGTATTAGGAGCTTCTGCAGAAGCTGAGGTGTGTATTAGGAGGTTTTGCAGATGCTGAGGTGTGTATTAGGAGCTTATGCAGAAGCTGAGGTGTGTATTAGGAGGTTTTGCAGATGCTGAGGTGTGTATTTGGAGGTTCTGCAGCAGCTGATGTGTGTATTAGGAGGTTCTGCAGAAGCTGATGTGTGTATTAGGATGTTCTGCAGAAGCTGAGGTGTGTATTAGGAGCTTCTGCAGAAGCTGAGGTGTGTATTAGGAGGTTTTGCAGATGCTGAGGTGTGTATTTGGAGGTTCTGCAGCAGCTGATGTGTGTATTAGGAGGTTCTGCAGAAGCTGATGTGTGTATTAGGAGGTTCTGCAGAAGCTGAGGTGTGTATTAGGAGGTTCTGCAGCAGCTGAGGTGTGTATTAGGAGGTTCTGCAGCAGCTGAGGTGTGTATTAGGAGGTTCTGCAGCAGTCAGAGAAACATCAGTTGTGACTAGATAAAATCCTTTAGATTTCTGTGTCTACACTTTGTAAAATGTTCCTGTCCTGTTCCTCTGCCAGCACTGTGACCTGACTGACCAGATCCAGCAGCATCTCCAGTCCAGACTCCAGTCCAGCTCGGTAAAGATCTGCCCCAGCTCTGCCAGTAGCACAAACAGTAAGTCAGCATTAGTCTACATGCACACGATCGTGCCGTTTTTTGCGGTCCGCAAACCGCGGATCCGCAAAAAACAGAAGCCGTCCGTGTACCTTCCGCAATTTGCGGAACGGAACCGGCGGCCCATTGTAAACATACCTATTCTTGTCCGCAAAACGGACAAGAGTAGGACATTTATTTATTTTTGCGGGGCCACAGAACGGAGCAACGGATGCGGACAGCACACGGAGTGCTGTCCGCATCTTTTGCGGCCCCATTAAAGTGAATGGGTCCGAATCCGAGCCGCCATGCAGACCCAAACAATGGCCGTGTGCATGAGGCCTTAAGGAGAAGGTGAAGCAGCAGCAGGTACAGTCCATGGGGAAGGATGACACACTATATAAAAAGCAGCAGCGGGCACAGTTCATCGGTAAGGCTAGGTAATGACTTGCGATCAGATTTCGATATTCTGTTCCAGCCACCAGCAGAATTCCAGAATCGCCAAATCCAGCATATGCCGAAAACTGCTGGCACCTGCCGGATCCCATTCACAATAATGGGGTCATTCAAGATTGTTTTGCCTTTTGTTTGAATCTGCAACGGAGGCTTTGCTGGAACCTCTGCAGTAGATGTGCACGTACCCTAAGGGGTGCAATGGGTCACTCACAAGGGGGCCCAATTCACATTCTTGCCATGGGGCTCAGTGATTTCTATGTACGCCCATGGAGGCATCCATTAGATCAAGAGTGTGATTTACTTTTATTTACTGTTTTTGCACTAACCCTATCTGACCCCAACTGAACCTATTAGTTTTGAGAAGCATTTATTTTTTATTTTTTTGGATATAAAAAAATGAAAATTTATCCTATCATCAGTAAACACACAAACTTTCCATATTTTCTGGCTCAATCTGCCAGTTCTGCAGTTCACAATAATTGAAACGTGTCCACCAATTCTTTACTCCTTCTTAAAAAAAGGGGGTTTTGTTTACCAATGTTTATTCCAACGAGTGCAGTTTTACCCCTTTAGGACTTACTAGACGAGGTTTAGCAGTGAGCGGGTTATGATGTGCATCCAGAGTCACGCCGAGTTATATAAAAAGAATTTGATTAGCCTCAGGCATGTTGTAGGGTCTTTGGCTCATGGAAAAGATCATCTGGGAGTAGAAGCCATAATGAGCTGGCAAATTGTTTTGATTAAAGTGCTCTGAAGCCGTATGTTGCTGCACATGAGCGTCCACCACACAGCGACAAGTAACTAGATGCAGATGCTGCATGAATGGGCAGTAATGTAAATCATACAGGGGGAGTAAATATAATAACATTGTAAGGACACCAAGAAGAGAATAGCATCTCATGTGTCACCACGTCCCATCGATGATGAATAGGATTTGAGCCAAAACTGTCCAGCATATCCTGATCCTGTTTCTGAATTCGTCACATTGCTTATTGCTGCCCGAAAGCACAATAGGACAAATAGGTAGCTACTGTAGGAGCCAGTTACACCACCGGAAGAGCCAACTATTTGTAGCCTTTTAAATGTGACATCAAAAAATTAGGCATTGATACATACAGTAGTAACTGACAACTTTTATATGGTCGGAGTCCACGATACAGTAGTAGGCAAAGAAGAGCAATGCCAGTGGCATCTTGGTAAAAATGCATTGTTGCTCTCATTGATCTACTATTTGTGGAGCTCATAAGATATTTTACATTAAAAAGGACTGCCCCTTTAACATTCAACATTAACCCCCTCACAACCCTATCATTTTCTGTTTTTGCGTTTTAGTTTTTTACTTCCCGGAGCTGTAACTTTTTTTATTTTTCAGTTTACATAGCCATATGAGGGCTTTTTTGTAGGACAAGTTGTACTTTCCAATGTACTGTTGCATACAATGTAGCGGGAAGCTGGAAAAAAATTCCAAATTGGGTGGATTTGGAAAAAAAAACACAATACGGCCGCAGGTTTATAGATTCGGTTTATCTGGTAAAAACAACCTATGCCTTTCATTCTCCAGGTCAGTATGATTACAACAATACCGCATTCATATAGTTTTTCTTATTATCTTATTTTCTTAATATCGCCATATTCTGACCCCCATAACTTTTTATACTTTTGTCCACAGAGCTGTATGGGGGCTCATTTTTTGCAGAGAAATCAGTACTTTCGATTGATACAATGTTAAAGTGTGTATCACATTTTGATCACTGTTCATAATTTTTTTTGGGGGAGGTGAGGCGACAAAAAAACAGCGAATCGGCCATTTTGACGTATTTTTCCGTTACGCTGTTCGCCGTATTGTATAAATATTGTTATATTTTTAAAGTACGGGCGTTTTTGGATGATATTTTTTTTTTATTGTTAATTTTTTATTCTGGGGAAGGAGGGGGGGGGGGGTGATTTAAAGGGGTTGTCCGGATTCAGAGCTGAACCCTGACATAACCCCTTCTTCACTCATTTAGCATGAATGAGTGGAGCATCAGAGCATGAAATGCACAGGGCAGGGGCTTTTTCTTTACCTCCAGTGACGTACCGGGTCTCAGAATTGGTATGCTAGGTGGAGGCTTCTGCCTAGCAGTGATCCTGGTGACATCACCAGATCTAATGTGCGGTCTATAGCGCTGCCCTAGCCTGCCTGTAGGGCAGGGCTATAGACCACCCATTAGTGCCAGTGACGTCAACGGGATCACTGCTAGGTGTAAGCCTCCGCCTAGCAGTGTGAGAATGTAAACAAAACAGCTCTTGCCCTGCGCGATGCAGAACAGGACAAGGAGCATGAAATCAGTAAAGAAGGGGTTATGTCCGGGTTTAGCTCTGAACCCGGACAACCCCTTTAAATTTTTATAATTTTTTTTATTTTGTTTGCAGGAGGGACAAGGTAGTCTGGTGCATATTGTGCAAAGGTTTTTCAAGTAAGCAAAAGTGTCATAAATATGCAGTAACAGCCCAGCTGCCAGTATTAATGTATTAACATTACCAGTGACTTACACAGCATTTATTATTGTGTCAGCGTGATTTCTGTATTCAATCGTTGGACTATTTTTATTTTTTATTTTTCCTTCCCACATTCCAATAGCCATAACTTTTTTTTTATTTTTCCATTTACATAGCCATATGAGGGCTTATTTTTTGTAGATGAAGATGCATTTAATAGCACCATTTAATTTACCATGTCTTGTACTGGAAAACAGGGAAGAAAATTCCATATGGCGATATGAAATTTGTATAGTTTTTATATTATTACTTTTAAAAAAAATTGAAACAATCAAAATATTTGTTTGCATTGCCATTTTCTGACAGCCATACGGTTTTTATAGTTCCGTCTACAGAGCTGTATAAGGGCTTATTTTTTGTGGGATGAACTTTAGTTTTTATTGATACCACTTTGGGGTACGTACAACTTTTGGAGGCGAGAACTTGGGATCTTTTGATCCTTTGTCCTATTCACATTAATAGAGATCTATTAGGGTGAATGGTATTCTGACGTGGTACCTGCTGAGCTGTGTAATACATATGTGTTTTTTTTGCCACAGAACTACAGCAGGAAACACAACAGGCTCTTCTACTACATTTTTAGTCACACGTGGACGTACCAATTAGGCCCCTTTCAGACGAGCGAGTTTTCCGCGCGGGTGCAATGCGAACTGAATCTGGACCCATTCATATCAATGGGTCTGTGTACATAAGCATGGTTTTCACGCATCACTTGTGCGTTGCGTGAAAATCGCAGCATGTTCTATATTCTGCATCTTTCACGCAACGCTGGGCCCATAGAAGTGAATGGGGCTGCTTGAGAAAAGCATCGCATCCGCAAGCAAGTGCAGATGCGATGCGTTTTTCACTGATGGTTGCTAATAAATATTGTTTGTAAACATTCCGTTTTCTATCACGCATGTGAAAAACGTATCAATGCGCATTTCACCCGCGCGATAAAAACTGAACAACTGAACGCAATCGCAGGCATAACTGAATGAACTTGCTTGCGAAATCGTGCATTTTTAACTGAACGTATCCGGACCTAATCCGTATCGTTCGTGTGCAAGAGGCCTTTGGCCATGTATCATGAGTTATGCAGAGTGGGTAGAGAAGCGCAGCCCCAGACCATTCATGCCGCTCATCCCTTGCAGGTTGTAAAAGACTTGCCACGAATGCTTTCCATTACATAGCTCTATATAGTATAGATACAGATAGCAGCTGTTTGCTCCCAGTTGTGAGTATACCGAGGTGCAGACTGAGGAAAGAATGCACATAGCTGGCGGCTGTGTCATGGCTGAGTGCATTGTTGAAACAACATCACTATTTGCTCGTGAATCAACACCTTTAAGCAGGAAATCCCAGTTGTGTTTAGATATCTCACACACACATGGATGTCAAAAGGTTTGGCCTGCCATATAAATAAAACCTAATGGTGCACACTCACGTGGTCGCATTGGGCCCTGGAGAACAGTATGTTCCACATCACAGCCCTTAAAACAGCCTGTGATGATGCAGTTTACAAAGTATTAACTGCTGAGAGAATGGAGGGGTCTTGTACCCCCTCACATCCACGAGCACTGGACTGTAACGTCCTCATTTATCCAGAGAAGCCAAGGGACAGCTCATTATTGCTGCGTGATTAGTGTGATAGTGCTTCATTATCCTCCTCACCAATGAATGTGGCTCATACAGTATATACAGACACAGCGCGCTGCTAATAGAACTGCAAAATATAGAACATTTTGGGCTGAAAATCATAAATGAATGTCGGAACTGATTCCTAATTCGTATGCCCAGCTTTAATCATCATGATGCAATTCACATTTGGATAAAATCTCCAGACAATGGAAACCTGATGTAAATATATTTCTTACATTTTACTGTTCCTGAGTTACAGCTGAACTCACTATTCTGCTGGTGGAGTCACTGTGTACATACATTACATTACTTACTATGTACTGATTCTGAGTTACATTCTATATTATACTCCAGAGCTGCACTCACTAATCTGCTGGTGGAGTCACTGTGTACATACATTACTTACTATGTACTGATTCTGAGTTACATTCTATATTATACTCCAGGGCTGCACTCACTAATCTGCTGGTGGAGTCACTATGTACATACATTACATTACTTACTATGTACTGATTCTGAGTTACATTCTATATTATACTCCAGAGCTGCACTCACTATTCTGCTGGTGGAGTCACTGTGTACATACATTACATTACTTACTTACTATGTACTGATTCTGAGTTACATTCTATATTATGCTCCAGAGCTGCACTCACTAATCTGCTGGTGGAGTCACTATGTACATACATTACATTACTTACCCTGTACTGATTCTGAGTTACATCCTATATTATACTCCAGAGCTGCACTCACTAATCTGCTGGTGGAGTCACTGTGTACATACATTACATTACTTACTATGTACTGATTCTGAGTTTCATCCTATATTATACTACAGAGCTGCACTCACTAATCTGCTGGTGGAGTCACTGTGTACATACATTACATTACTTACTATGTACTGATTCTGAGTTTCATCCTATATTATACTACAGAGCTGCACTCACTAATCTGCTGGTGGAGTCACTATGTACATACATTACATTACTTACTATGTACTGATTCTGAGTTACATTCTATATAATACTCCAGAGCTGCACTCACTAATCTGCTGGTGGAGTCACTATGTACATACATTACATTACTTACCCTGTACTGATTCTGAGTTACATCCTATATCATACTCCAGAGCTGCACTCACTATTCTGCTGGTGTAGTCACTGTGTACATACATTACTTACTATGTACTGATTCTGAGTTACATTCTATATAATACTCCAGAGCTGCACTCACTAATCTGCTGGTGGAGTCACTGTTTACATACATTACATTACTTACTATGTACTGATTCTGAGTTACATTCTATATAATACTCCAGAGCTGCACTCACTAATCTGCTGGTGGAGTCACTATGTACATACATTACATTACTTACCCTGTACTGATTCTGAGTTACATCCTATATCATACTCCAGAGCTGCACTCACTATTCTGCTGGTGTAGTCACTGTGTACATACATTACTTACTATGTACTGATTCTGAGTTACATTCTATATTATACTCCAGAGCTGCACTCACTAATCTGCTGGTGGAGTCACTGTGTACATACATTACATTACTTACTATGTACTGATTCTGAGTTTCATCCTATATTATACTACAGAGCTGCACTCACTAATCTGCTGGTGGAGTCACTGTGTACATACACTACATTACTTATCCTGCACTAATCCTGAGTTACATCCCATATTATACTCCAGAGCTTGTTAGGGGGTGAATATGTCATTAGGTTGTCTGTGTGTGCATCTGTATGTCTTTCTTGTATGCTTTCATTTTCTTGCTGGCCAGCAAACCTGTCCACTATTACTTCTGCAGACAAGGCATTGTTCACACGAACGCTGGGTTCAGACCTGAGCGTACCTTGTTGCTCTCTGTATGCGCGATTTTATCGGGCATCTCACATACGTGGCTCCGAAACTAGCAAACGCCCATTGTCGCGCGTTCCCGGAAGTCTATGTACGGGAACGCGCGACCATACGCCCCAAAGAAGCTCCTGTACTTCTTGGGGCGTAGGGCGTTTTACAGCGCGTTCGTACGTGCTGTAAAACGCTCAGGTGAGAACCATTCCCATAGGGAATCATTGGTTCTTGCCTGTTGAGCGTTTTACAGCGCGTAGGAACGCGCTGTAAAACGCTCAGGTGTGAACCCAGCCTAACATCCAGCATTATCACCTTGCCTGCATTACAGAGTGTGAGATGCATGCAGCTGATTAACCTAGGTGAGGCAGACCTGCAGTTAAACAAAGTTTTTGTTTCTTTAGTATAACTGCTATTTTATGAAGCTCCTCTATAATGAGTTATGTTTCATTTGTAACAGTTGTTTTGAAAATGTAAAGTGTGTATGCCTTTAAGGCCTCCTGCACACTGACAGTTTTTTTTTCGTTTACTGGCTGTTTTTTGCGTTCCGTATACAGAACCATTCATTTCAATGGTTCCGCAAAAAATACGGAATGTACTCCGTATGCATTCCGTTTCTGTATTTCCGTTTTTCCGTTCCGTTGAAAGATAGAACATGTCCTATTATTGCCCGCAAATCACGTTCCGTGGCTCCATTCAAGTCAATGGTTCCGCAAAAAAACGGAACACATACAGAAATGCATCTGTATGTCTTCCGTATCCATTCCGTTTTTTGCGGAACCATCTATTGAAAATGTTATGCCCAGCCCAATTTTTTCTATGTAATTACTGTATACTGTATATGCCATACGGAAAAACGGAACAGAAACGGACACACAGTGGAAACAAAAAACGCAACAACGGATCTGTGAAAAACGGACCGCAAGCCATAGTGTCGTGTGCAGGAGGCCTAAGGTTGTGATCCTGAGTTTTGTGTAATTAAAGGCACCTGTGTAATGTGCTATTCACTGAGTACATACTTATCCTGTACTGATCCTGAGTTACATCCTATATTATACTCCAGAGCTGCACTCCCTATTCTGCTGGTGAAGTCACTGTGTACATATTTTACATTACTTATCCTGTACTGATCCTAAGTTACAGTCTGAACTTTACTCCAGAGCTGCACTCACTATTGTGCTGGTGGAGCCACTGTACTGTGGGGATTCACTCTGGTAGTTAGGATAAGCGGGCGCAGTACAGAGGCAAAATACAAGTTCCTAATTCAAACTTCAGTGCTTATTCACACACGGTGCCAAAAACAAAACGTCACTTTTGCAGTGTTGGTGTTACTTCACACCCAATGGCAAGTTAATAAAACAAAAAGTCACCTTAGTGGCAGTTCTGCCTCAGAAAGTCCAAATACAGGCTTTAGGCGGCCTGTTCCCCTGACACACGGGTCTCAGCTCTCCAGTTGTCATGGTCTTACCTTCTTGCTGTTCTCCTTCGTTTGACATGTGCTGGCGGCCATCTTGGTTTCTGGGTTTCTTGTAGCCTTCCACCCTGCGGCTCCTCCTTCCCACTGGGAGGAGCTGGATGCCTAGCTCATATATATAGGAGGTCTGTGGCTTCAGTTCCTTGCTTGGTCCTCCTGTGTTCACATGCTTCTAAGACTGCTGCTGCTTCTGGTTCCTGATCCTGGCTTCGTCTGACTACCCTGCTGGTTCCTGATCCTGGCTTCGTCTGACTACCCTTCTGGTTCCTGATCTCTGGCCTCTCAAAGACTCTGCTTCGGTTTCACCATTCGTTTGGACTTTTGCTTTACAGCTTTATTTTCAATAAAGCCTTCTTATTTTCACTTATCTCTTGTTGTACGTCTGGTTCATGGTTCCGTGACATTAGGACCAAGCCATGAGTTCTGACGGTACAGGGCCATCCTCGCTACCCATGCTGGTTGCCAGACTTGATCAGCAGGATCACCTGTTGGGTCGGTTCGCTGTGGCGTTGCAAACCCTGCTTGAACGCACGGCTCATTTCGCTCCCGTTGCCGATGGGTCGGTTGTCGCTCCTACTGCCGCTCCGGTTGTTGCGCCAGAGTCTACCCCGACACCTGTTGTTGCGCCTGCGGTGTTTCGGGGTATGACCGGTTCTGCCCCTCTTCCACAGCGCTTTGGGGGAGAGCCAACTCAGTGCCGAGGTTTCCTTAACCAGGTGGGCATTTATTTCGAGTTGCTGCCACATGCCTTTCCTACTGAGAGATCAAAGGTGGGCTTCTTGATCTCGCTGCTCTCGGACAAGGCCTTGGCCTGGGCCAGCCCTTTATGGGAGAACAACAATCCGGTGGTTGCCGAGTTTTCCGGTTTTGTTGCTTCTCTTCGGAAGGTATTCAATGTGCCGGCTCGTGCTGCCTCTGCTGCGAAGCTCCTTATGTCCATCAGACAGGGTTCACGATCCGTAGCTGAATACGCCATTGAGTTTCGTACCCTGGCAGCAGAGGTGGGCTGGAATAATGAGGCTCTGGTCGCTGCTTTCTCTCATGGTCTCTCGGATGCCTTGAAGGATGAGGTTGCAGCTAAGGACCTACCAGTGGAGCTCGAGTCTCTTATTTCTTTCCTGATTTTGATTGACACCAGACTCAGGGAGAGACCTTCTTTTAAGGAGAGCCTGCGGAGGTCTTCTAACAGATTTGGCGCCTACGTTTGCTGTCCCACCCGTGCCTCCCTCTCCTCCCACGCCTCCTGGGGATGACTTGTCTGGGGGTGAACCCATGCAGCTGGGGTTTGCTCGCCTGTCCGAGGGGGAGAGGGTACTCCGGAGACGCGAGGGTCGATGCATGTACTGTGGTCTCGGTGGGCATTTTCGGTTGGCATGTCCGAACCGTCCGGGAAACGCTCGTACCTGAGATCCTGTCGGGGGCAGATCTTGGGTGGAGTCTCCTCGTCCCCGGTTTCCCGTGTTGACAAACCACTGATCACTGTTGTCCTCTCCTGGGTCGGGGGCTCGGTGACGACCCAGGCGTTGGTGGACTCTGGTGCTGGTGGTTTGTTCATTGATAGTGTGTTCGCTGCCGCCAATTCCATTCCTCTGCAGGCTCGAGGTTCCCCACTGGCTCTTGAGGCGATAGACGGCAGACCCCTTCTGTCGTCACACGTGACTCATGAGACCCTTCCAGTGGGGATAGCCATTGGTGCCGTTCACAGAGAGTCGGTCTGCCTCCAGGTTATTTCGTCTCCACACTACTCGGTGGTCTTGGGCTACCCCTGGCTCCAGAAGCATAATCCGACTTTCGATTGGAGATCGGCCGAGATCCTCTCGTGGTCACCGCAGTGTGGGGCTAGTTGCATCCATGGGTCTGTCAAGTTGCTGTGTACTTCCTCGGACTCTCTGTTGCCTCCTGAATACGAGGAGTACCGGGATGTATTCGATAAGGTGCGCGCGGTTGCCCTACCTCCGCACCGCCCATACGATTGTGCCATAGAGTTACAACCTGGTGCCGTTCCTCCTCGTGGCAAAGTCTATCCACTGTCGGTAGCGGAGAATGAGGCCATGGAGGAGTACGTGAGGGAGGCGCTTTCACGCGGACACATTCGCAAATCCTCGTCCCCGGCAGGGGCTGGATTTTTCTTTGTGAAAAAGAAGGGCGGTGAGTTGAGGCCTTGCATCGATTACAGGGGTCTCAATCGCATCACGATCAAGAACGCTTACCCGATACCCTTGATTTCCGAGCTGTTCGATCGCCTTAAAGGGGCCACGGTCTTTACCAAACTCGACCTGAGGGCGGCATATAACCTGGTAAGGATCAAGGCGGGCGATGAGTGGAAGACCGCGTTTAACACCAGGACCGGTCATTATGAATCCTTGGTTATGCCCTTTGGGTTGTGCAATGCGCCCGCAGTCTTTCAGGAATTCATCAACGATGTTTTCCGTGACCTGTTGCAGCAGTGTGTGGTGGTCTATTTGGATAACATCTTGGTATATTCTGAGTCCATGGAGGCCCACATTCTGGATGTCAGACGAGTGTTGCAACGGTTACGAGAGAACAAGCTGTTCGGTAAGCTTGAGAAATGCGAATTTCACCGATCCCAGGTAACCTTCTTAGGTTACATCATTTCCGCTGAGGGGTTCTCCATGGATCCTGAGAAGGTTTCGGCTGTCTTACAGTGGTCCCAGCCCAGTGGTCTTCGTTCCCTGCAGCGCTTTTTGGGCTTCGCCAATTATTATCGGAAGTTCATCAGGGACTTTTCCATGCTGGCCAAGCCTCTCACGGATCTGACCAGGAAGGGCAGTAATTCCCAGGTCTGGCCGCTCGAGGCCATCCGAGCTTTTGAGGCCCTAAAGTCCGCCTTTGTGTCGGCTCCGATTCTGTCGCATCCCAACCCTGGGTTGCCCTTTGTCCTCGAGGTGGACGCGTCTGAGACGGGAGTAGGCGCCCTTCTGTCTCAGCGTAGAACACCAGAGGGTCCTCTGCTTCCTTGTGGGTTTTACTCCCGGAAACTGTCTTCCGCGGAGTGCAACTATCAGATTGGTGACAGGGAGTTTTGGCCATCGTGCAGGCCCTTAAAGAATGGAGGCACTTGCTCGAGGGTTCGGTGGTTCCGGTTCTCATCCTGACGGACCATAAGAATCTGACCTACCTTTCTGAGGCCAAGAGATTGACACCACGTCAGGCCAGATGGGCTCTGTTCTTGTCACGTTTTAATTACGTGGTCTCCTACCTACCCGGTTCCAAGAACATCAGGGCGGATGCCCTATCACGGCAGTACTCCGAGCTGTCCAGGGAGGAGTCGATTCCGACTTCGGTCATACCTCCGAATCAGATCCTGGCCGCCATTCGCACCAGCCTGACCTCTCCCCTGGGTGAGCAGATTTTGGCGGCTCAATCTGGTGCTCCCTCTGGGAGACCCAACGGCAGATGTTTTGTGCCTGAGGAGTTGCGTACTCGGTTGTTGCGAACCTACCATAACTCCAAGACCGCGGGGCATCCTGGAAAGAATCAGCTGTCCTGGGCTGTTTCACGTCTGTTCTGGTGGCCTTCCCTACGTTCCGACATCGCCGCATATGTAGCGGCATGCTCCGTTTGTGCCCAGAGTAAGTCCCCTCGGCACCTTCCGTTGGGCCTTCTGCAACCCATAGCCACCGGGGAGCGCCCATGGTCACACCTGGGGATGGATTTCATTGTGGACCTCCCTGCATCCCGAGGCCATACGGTCATTCTCATGATTGTGGATCGGTTTTCCAAAATGTGCCACTGTGTTCCTCTCAAGAAGTTACCCTCTGCACAAGAGTTGGCCACGATTTTTGCCAGGGAGGTCTTCCGGTTGCACGGTTTGCCCAAGGAGATTGTACCGGATCGGGGGAGTCAGTTTGTGTCCAGGTTCTGGCGCGCCTTTTGCTCCCAGTTGGGGATTCATCTCTCCTTCTCCTCGGCCTACCACCCTCAGTCCAATGGGGCCGCAGAACGATCCAATCAGGCCTTGGAGCAATTCCTTTGTTGCTATGTCTCCGATCACCAAGACAATTGGGTTGACCTTCTGCCTTGGGCTGAGTTTGCCAGGAACACGGCGGTGAACTCTTCCTCTGGGACGTCTCCCTTCATGGCCAATTATGGGTTCCAACCTGCCGTGTTACCGGAGGTATTCTCTCCCCAGGATATTCCGGCTGTGGAGGATCACCTTTCCGTCCTACGTGCTTCTTGGGTACAGATCCAGAAGTCCCTTGAGGCCTCTGCGCAGTGCCAGAGACTCCAGGCTGACCGCAGACGAGCGCCTGCTCCTTCCTACCAGGTCGGAGACCGTGTATGGTTGTCCACCCGCAACCTCAACCTTCGAGTGCCCACTCCCAAGCTGGCGCCTCGCTTTGTTGGTCCCTTCCGAGTGCTTCGCAGGGTAAACCCGGTAGCCTATGCCCTTGCGCTTCCTCCTGGCATGCGGATCTCTAACGTGTTTCATGTCTCCCTGTTGAAGCCACTGGTGTGTAATCGTTTCACTTCCTCGGCCTCGTCCGGTCCGAGTGGGCAATCATGAGGAGTATGAGGTGAGCAATATCCTGGACTCACGCCTGGTCCGCGGTCGGGTGCAGTTTTTGGTCCATTGGCGTGGTTATGGTCCAGAGGAGCGTTCCTGGGTTCCCTCCGCAGATGTCCATGCTCCTGCCTTGCTCCGAGCCTTCCACGCACGCTTCCCTCAGAAACCGTTTTTTGCTCCGCGGAGGAGGGGCCCTTGAGGGGGAGGTACTGTCATGGTCTTACCTTCTTGCTGTTCTCCTTCGTTTGACATGTGCTGGCGGCCATCTTGTTTTCTGGGTTTCTTGTAGCCTTCCACCCTGCGGCTCCTCCTTCCCACTGGGAGGAGCTGGATGCCTAGCTCATATATATAGGAGGTCTGTGGCTTCAGTTCCTTGCTTGGTCCTCCTGTGTTCACATGCTTCTAAGACTGCTGCTGCTTCTGGTTCCTGATCCTGGCTTCGTCTGACTACCCTGCTGGTTCCTGATCCTGGCTTCGTCTGACTACCCTGCTGGTTCCTGATCCTGGCTTCGTCTGACTACCCTTCTGGTTCCTGATCTCTGGCCTCTCAAAGACTCTGCTTCGGTTTCACCATTCGTTTGGACTTTTGCTTTACAGCTTTATTTTCAATAAAGCCTTCTTATTTTCACTTATCTCTTGTTGTACGTCTGGTTCATGGTTCCGTGACACCAGTCCAGCACAGGCCTCAGATCCCAGCACACAGACATGGCTTCTGAGCCCAGCTGCCTATTTAAGGACAGCCAGGTGATGCCAAAACCCGGACCGGCCCTTAAAATCCAGTCCGTTATTTGACCTTACCTGGCTGTAAATCAGCCCAGCAGCACATGCTGCGAGGAAAATACCTATTTTCCCAGACCAAACCTCTCACTGTGTCACAGTACATATGTTACATAACTTTTCGTTACACTGCACAGCTGCCCTCATTATTTGGCAGGTGGAGTCATTGTATACATATATTACTTATCCTGTACTGATCCTGAGTTATAGCCTGCATTACAGTATACTCAGAGCTGCATTCACTATTCTGCTGGTGGGGACATTGTATACATATATTACTTATCCTATACTTATCCTTACAGCCTGCATTATACCCAGAGCTGCACTCACTATTCTGTTGGTGGGGTCACTGTGTACATGCATTACTTTACTTATCCTGTACTAATCCTGAGCAAGGCCTCTTACACATGAGCTTATCAAAATCCATCCATATTTCAGCTCTGGAATACACACAGATTATGAATTATATACCATCCAAATTGTCATCAGCATTAATTTAGTAATTCATCTGGATTTATTCCTTTCTTCTTACATTTTTTAATAACTCCCATAGACTATAATGGACGTATTTAGAAGCAAATAAGCACAAAACTACTACATGCTGTGGAATTCAAATACTGATACACAAAATATGCGCCGTATACAGATTACAAATACGCCCATGTGAGCCACATTCACTGGAGTGTAATGTCATCATTTATCCAGATAAGCAAAGGGACAGCTCATTATTGCTGCACTAAACTTGTGTCATCCAAACAATATGTGATCTTTCTTTTGGATCCAGCAGACTAAGGGTAAACTGGCAGGTAAACTTGAATACTATTTTTTCTTTCTCTGCTATGCTAATCTCTGACTTCAGTTTGGTTCTTATCAGCTTCAGTTACGGTTTCTTATGAGAGCGAGGTATCTTGTGACCTGTTTTACTGAGTAGGAGTCTTTGGCTCCGTTTTGACTCTCAGAGGTTGAATGGGCTGCTCTCTGAGCTACTTTCCCAAAGCTCCTGCAGCAGTGAGGGGAAAATGCTCCCTCACCACACCATGTGGCGTCACTCTCTCTCGCTCGAGCTCTCCACTGCACTATAGCTCCCTGCAACCCCTCCCTTGGTAGGACTAGCCTACTACTGCCCAAAAGGGGGAGAAACTTCCATTCTATCTAAAGGTACTCTCTGCTAGATACACTGCCACCTGCTGGACAACCAGGCGCAGTGCATGAAATACAATACATAATAGTTACATAACACCTAATGAACAGACCTGGAAACAGAAGTCATGGAGGTGTCTAGGGATTGACCAATATAGATTTTTTAGAGCAGATACCGATACCGATAATATGTGAACTTTCAGGCCGATAGCCGATAACTTATACCGATATTCTGTGCATTTTCATAAAAAAAATATAATAATTTCTGTTATGGTGTTCACCACATAGATTTTTCTTTAATATATTTTAATAGTTTGGACTTGTCGGACATGGCAATATGTGATATTTTATATGTAAAATTGGGAAAGGGGGTGATTTATACTTAATATTTTTTTTCTTTATTTTTAACCTTTTTATTTATTTATTTAATAACTATTTCCCTCCTTAGGGGCTAGAACCTGGGATCTTTTAATCCCTTGTCCGATTCATCCTAATAAAGATCTATTAGGGTGAATAGGACTTCACACTTTCCCTGCTGCCCTGTCCATAGTACACACAGCAGCAGGGAGCTTACCATGGCAGCCAGGGCTTCAGTAGCTTCCTGGCTGCCATGGTAACCGATCGGAGCCCCAGGATTACACTGCTGGGATTCCGATCAGAAGCTGCCACTGCACCACCATTGAAGAGGAGGGGGTGGACCCTGTGGCCACCACCACCAATGATTTTAATACTGGGGGGTGGGGGTTTACACTGCGCCATCAATGATTTTAATACTGGGGGGTGGGGGGAGGGCACACTGTGCCACCAATGATTTTAATACTGGGAGGGCGCACTGCGCCACCCATGATAATTAACATTTAATACAGGAGGCGGGTGCGTCGGCGCAGAATCACATAGCCGGCACCCTGCCTCTGACAGGGAGCTGCGATCAGCGACAGCAGTAAACCCCTCAGGTGCGGCACCTGAGGGGTTAACTGCTGTTGATTGCAGCTTCCTGTCATATAGGCTGGGCACCGCCTCCTGTATTTGTATTAGACGTTAATTATCATTGGTGGCGCAGTGCGCCCGCCCCTCCTCCTCCAGTCTCTCCTCATCGGCAGTGCGGCACAGGGGGAGGGAGAGAGTGACTCCTTCTCCCCTGTGCTGCTGAGGGAACATGAGCGCGCTGACAGCATTATCGGCAAGGCTAGATGCCAATACCGATAACTTTAAAAATCATGAATATTGGCCGATAAAATCGGTAACTCCGATAATTGGTCGATCCCTAGAGGTGTCACACATTGATTAAAGAGAGTAACAGGTTTTAAGAACGGTAGTGCCCGCTCTGGGGTACTACACGATCGTTTGCTGGAATGGTCGTTCCCGATAATCTGGACGATTATTGGTTCGTCTAAATCCACCTTTTAATACAGGCTGTAACTCAGCTTCATTATAGGATAACTTTATATTTAGAAGCATTCAATATGTGAACTGATGCATTTTATTTTATTGTGTTTCTTTTTTACATTAAGGGCTCATTTCAGTGGCTATATGCTTGAAGGAAAAGAAAATCCAGCACCTTGTTTTTCTTGCTTGACGGTGTTTATTCCACAAACCAAGTGTACAGCGGTAACGGAACCCTCAATGTATAAGCCCCATTGCGGTTGACCGCATTGGGGCTTATACATTGAGGGTTCCGTTACCGCTGTACACTTGGTTTGTGGAATAAACACCATCAAGCAAGAAAAACAAGGTGCTGGATTTTCTTTTCCTTCAAGTTCATTTGTTTGGGTCTCATCCCATCCGTGCACTCTTGAAACTGCTGATGCAGGTGAGCTGGACTTTTACTATTAGTGGCTATATGCTGTCTGTAACGGACCGTTTCAGCAGACAAGGGGTTAAAATCTGTTTAGGCGATAGGCCCCTTTCTGAGAGACAGGCACAGCTACTGCAGAACACCAAACTCCCGAACTGGATACAAAATAGCACTCCAAACTGGAACCTCACGAATAGCTGCTAGCAGACGAACAGGAATCAGCTTACACTCCTGGCAATCAGTCTCTAACAGCATACAGTGGATCCCCCCAATAACAAGACAAGGCTCCGTGTTGAGGGTCAAGCAGTGGTCTGAGGTGCTGGCACACCCAGCCTGGTTTTTATTACAGTTGTTGCAAATGCAGGTCCGCCCACAGGGTTTTGAAATACAACCAATCAATATGTTACAACACATACAATGTAAGTACAGCAACCAATCGTTCGTGCCCCTAGGGGACCAGAAGGGAGACTGCGACACAGGACAGATATGTAGCAATTCAGGATACACAGAGACAATACATCCCCGCAATGCATCATGGTTTCCTCCTCTCTGCCCTGGAGACACCCGAGGAGTAATCCAATTATCTCTCAAGACAAAGAGAAATCACCAATACACATGTGGGGACAACAGAACAGAAATCACCATTTAAACATACAATGTCACAACCCTTTTCAATACACAGACATTTAACATCCCAAAATGGCACGAATTAGACCAGGAGTTCAAGTTAGTTCAAGTCCTTTGTGAACAAATGAGGCCTGGCTGATGAGAGGGCCCATAATCCTGGGGCAAAAGGCCAGCAGCCAGGCCCCTCCAAAACCCAGTGGCGAGGTTGGTTTCACCACACATCTCCCCCTCCCAGGGAAGACTAACCAGGTACCTGACCTCACGGTCAGTACCTGAGTTAGTCTGGCAGTCCACCCACAACCCAATACTGGACCTGTTGAATTTGGTAGCCTGTCTCTGTCCAGTGAGTCCACCAAGGTTATGTTGGTAGCTGGTACTCCCGGTCTCTGTGTTGCTCCCTGGCTTGGAGTGGAGGTTGCTTTGTGGGCAGGTATCAGCGGTACTCTGCCCTGGTGCCAGCGTTACCATGGAAGAAGCCTGGTTAGAGCCTGGTTGTTGGAGGGGGAGACCGACTGTCTCTACCCCCTGTGCTGTAAGTGCAGAGACCACGGTCCCATCTGCACTGTTGTGGGGCTTACTGTCTCCCCCTGGTGCGTTAAGCTGCCGCTGGGGAGAGGGGGTAACGAGCTCCTCTCCCATACATACTTCCAGCCGCTGGGGAGGGCGACCGACCGTCTCCGCTCCCAATACAGTGTCCTGCTGCTGGGGAAAGGAGACTGGGCTCTCTATTCCCTGCTGGACACTCTGCCGCTGGGGGACAGGACCGACTGTCTCTGCCCCCTGTAACTCCGCCTGCCGCTGGGGAATGGAGACTGGGCTCCCAATTCCCAATAAATCACACAGCCGCTGGGGAATGGAGACTGGGCTCCCAATTCCCTGTACATCACTCGGCCGCTGGGGAATGGAGACTGGGCTCCCAATTCCCAAAAAATCATGCTGCTGGGGGGCAGGAACAACTACATCTGCCCCCTGTAACTCAGCCTGCCGCTGGGGAGGGAGGACGCTGCTCTCCTCTCCCTGCATTTCACACTGCCGCTGGGAAATGGAGACTGGGCTCCCAATTCCCTGCAGGACCGGTGGAGAGACCTCGGTCCCATCTCTACCGGCCACCTGGGGTCCTTCCCAGTAACACTCTACAATATCTGCCCAGCTGAATGGGTCTGGATCTGGGTCTGTCACCTTACTGTCCTGCTGAGCCTTCCCAATGGAGTGGAAGAGATCTCGGTAGTCCTGCTCCAGTTCCCACTCCAGGGTTGCTAGGTGAGCCAGGTCTTGCTCTACCTCATGGGGGTCATCCCACTCATGCCTAGCCTCCCTCTCATAAAAAATGTCCTGAAGTCTGGACTGTGCAGGGCTCCCGAAGTCAGGCTCTGCAAAGGACTCCCATAACAAGCCAGGACCATCAAACTCCTCTCCCTCTGGCTTGTCATGTTCGGCTGTCCAGGGTATATACTGTGCCATATACCACCAAAGCGCCTGGTAGGCATCCTCCAGCCATAGCTCCTGCCATACCCGGTGCTCTAGTTCCTTCACCCATTCCTCCAGGGGCTGCTCTCCCAGGAAGGGCATCCGCAGGGCCACTTGCTTCTGCAACCGCTGCTCTTCACTGGGGAGACTCTCACCCCGCTGGTATTGTACATTATCCAGGGCCTGGTACCAGATGCCTTTCCTTAATGCATCCCGGCCATCCAGGTCCTCCTCCTCGTATAACACTGCTGGTTCCATCCTGTTGCTTTTAGGGTAGCTGTACTGGGACATGCGTTGCCCTTAAATTGTAGAATCCACAGAAATGGTGTCTCCTGTAGCTGTCCTTCTGGCTGTAGGAACGATCCCGCTGCTTGCCACCAATGTAACGGACCGTTTCAGCAGACAAGGGGTTAAAATCCGTTTAGGCGATAGGCCCCTTTCTGAGAGACAGGCACAGCTACTGCAGAACACCAAACTCACGAACTGGATACAAAATAGTACTCCAAACTGGAACCTCACGAATAGCTGCTAGCAGACGAACAGGAATTAGCTTACACTCCTGGCAATCAGTCTCTAACAGCATACAGTGGATCCCCCCAATAACGAGACAAGGCTCCGTGTTGAGGTTCAAGCAGTGGTCTGAGGTGCTGGCACACCCAGCCTGGTTTTTATTACAGTTGTTGCAAATGCAGGTCCGCCCACAGGGTTTTGAAATACAACCAATCAATATGTTACAACACATACAATGTAAGTACAGCAACCAATCGTTCGCGCCCCTAGGGGACCAGAAGGGAGACTGCGACACAGGACAGATATGTAGCAATTCAGGATACACAGAGACAATACATCCCCACAATGCATCATGGTTTCCTCCTCTCTGCCCTGGAGACACCCGAGGAGTAATCCAATTATCTCTCAAGACAAAGAGAAATCACCAATACACATGTGGGGACAACAGAACAGAAATCACCATTTAAACATACAATGTCACAACCCTTTTCAATACACAGACATTTAACATCCCAAAATGGCACGAATTAGACCAGGAGTTCAAGTTAGTTCAAGTCCTTTGTGAACAAATGAGGCCTGGCTGATGAGAGGGCCCATAATCCTGGGGCAAGAGGCCAGCAGCCAGGCCCCTCCAAAACCCAGTGGCGAGGTTGGTTTCGCCACACTGTCCAAAAAAAAATGCGTATCCATTTTTTTTGTGGACAGTTCAGCATGTCAGCAAAAAAAGAGATTGCATTCCGCATGTTTGAGGACCCATAGACTCCAATAGGGCTACATCCTGATTTTCACTGACAAGTATAAGAAATGTTTTATTTGTTTTGCGGAGCTGTAGAATGGAAGAAAAGGGAGAATGGGTCTGCAAATAATCTGCATAAAAAAACGGATCCGCATTTTATGGGGACAGCATACGGCCATCTGAATGAGCCCTAATACACTAAATTTCATGACAGATGAAATGGCAGATGCCATTGAAATGCGACATTTAAATAGTGTCAAGTGTGGTCTGACATTAGCAGACAGGAGCAGAGTACTGGGTGGTGTCAGTATATGTGATTATCCACTACACAACAGAGGTGCATTCCAAGATGCAGAGTGCAGAACAGTCACATGAATTCTAACATTATTTACAGCAATTTGCCCTCCTGTGAAGGATTTTGGACAGAGAAATAAGGCTCTGGCTACACTGCGACTTTGATCACAAAAGATATCACATATTGGGTTGCGTAACTCACGTTGCAGTGATCGTTGCTGTTATTTCTTGCAATTGTAGTGTCGTGGCAACTTGCAAATGACAATGTGATCCCATTCATTTTAATTAAGTTGTGCACAGTACGGTTACCCACTCCACCTATGTATTTCTCATATCTAGCACATTTTTTATTATTTTTTGAAGTCTAAGCAGGCATAGCGGCAGAAACACATTCACCATAATTGTTCTCTATTATGGTGTATGGGACAAGGGAACAAAAGATCCCAAGTCCTAGCCCCCTAAGGCTAGAAGGGCTAAAAGTTATTATGTAAAAAAAACATAACATTTTAAGGGATTCTGTCTAACCTCATTGGCAAAGACCAAGTAGGGTTTATTCCAGGCAGGGAAGCCCCTGATAACATACGTAAAATCCTCAACCTGATCCAGGTAGCAAATAAAAGGAACACACCATTAGCTGTCCTAGCCCTTGACATAGAAAAGGCCTTTGATTCTGTCACATGGGATTACCTACACCTGGTTCTCCAATCTATGGGTATTAAGGGTCCATTTGTGCAGGCCATCAGGGCTCTTTACTCCACTCCAGTTGCATACCTTAAGCTCCCGTCCATGAACCCTGCCCCCATTCAAATACTTAGAGGTACACATCAGGGATGCCCTCTATCTCCGGAACTTTTTGCTTTAGCGATGGAACCTCTTGCCATCTCTATCAGAAGTGATCAGAATGTGTCAGGGGTCAAAGTAGGAGACACGGAGCACAAGTTGAGTTTGTTCGCGGATGACCTCCTCCTTTCCCTTACTAATCCTCTTGTCTCCCTGCCAAACCTATTACGACTTCTGGAGTCCTTTTCAGAGATCTCTGGCTCCGTGTTAACCATCAGAAATCAGAGCTTATGCTATGCAATACCTCCCCCTCCTTGAAGTCGCTCCTATAACAAAATTTCCAGTTCCACTATTTGCCCAATCATATACCATATTTAGGTACGGTAGTGCCCACTCAATCTCACATGATGTATAAGCTGAACTACACCCCTTTATATCGAGCACATTACCCATATCATGGATAGGTAGAATACATGTAATCAGGATGGTAGTACTACCTAGGCTCCTATACCTATTCCGGACTATACCACTTCCAGTCCCGGGTGGGGAACTCCGCGACCTACAAAGGGAGGTACTGAAGTTTATCTGGGGCAATAAACGTGCCCGTATAGCTCGGGCTACCATGTGCCGACATAAAACACAAAGGGGGCTCTCAGTTCCCGACTTCATAAAATACTACAAAGCTGCTAGATTAGCCCAGCTTTTTTTGACACATACTAAACCAGAGACACACCCCCTATGGGTCTCGATAGAACAATCCCTTCTTTCTCCATGGTCGTGGGGAGCCCTACTTTGGACCACCCTATCCCTTCCGATAAAGATATGTTCTAACTCACCGCTGTCCTACCAAGCCCTGTTGTTGTGGAGATCCGTTAGGTTCAAGTTAGCCCTACAATCGAAGCTCTCTCCACTCCTCCACTTAATAGGTAACCCTGCCTTCCCACCGGGATTGAAGGCTTCCAATTTTAGTTGGTGGATTGACAACAAATGTACAACTTTGCATAGATTCTTGGTCAGGGGAAGGTTGATTGCCCTGAATGATTTTAAAGATAAATTTGACCTTCCTAGAGGTGAATCATTCACGGCTAATCAAGTATTCTCATTTCTCCACTCTTTGAAGATTGATAATCTGAACTTAGACTTTACCCCCTTTGAACGTTTTGTCACCTTTTTTTTATGTAGGCAAGGATTATTGTCCAGACTGTATGGAATGCTGGATCCCTCGCCTGATGGAGTTCGACTCCCATATATGGTGGAGTGGGATAAGGATACACAGGTAGAATATCCACTTTCAGAGTGGTTCCTCCGTTCCCAAACTTTAACCAAAAACTCTTGGCAAACCACACTGGCAGAGACCTCTGTAAAGGTCCTTCATAGAACTCATTTAGTGCCTTTTCGGCTACACCGTATATATCCAGAGGTGTCGCCACTATGCTTTAGGGGATGTACTGAAAATGGTACAGTTTACCATATCTGGTGGACATGCCCTCATGTCCAACTCTTCTGGTCTAAAATTGGCAGATTGCTTTCCACAGTTTTAGGCCTCCTGCACACGACCGTTGTGTGCACCCGTGGCCGTTGTGCCGTTTTCCGCTTTTTTTCGCGGACCCATTGACTTTCAATGGGTCCGTGGAAAAATCGGAAAATGCACCGTTTTGCAGCCGCATCCGTGATCCGTGTTTCCTGGCCGTGAAAAAAATATGACCTGTCCTATTTTTTTCACGGCCAACGGTTCACGGACCCATTCAAGTCAATGGGTCCGTGAATGAACACGGATGCACACAAGATTGGCATCCGTGTCCGTGATCCGTGGCCGTAGGTTAGTTTTTATACAGACAGATCCGAAGATCCGTCTGTATAAAAGCTTTTTCAAAGCTGAGTTTTAACTTCGTGAAAACTCAGAACCGACAGTATATTCTAACACAGAAGTGTTCCCATGGTGATGGGGACGCTTCTAGTTAGAATACACTACAAACTTTGTACAAGACTGCCCCCTGCTGCCTGGCAGCACCCGATCTCTTACAGGGGGCCGTGATCAGCACAATTAACCCCTTCAGGTGCGGCACCTGAAGGGGTTAATTGTGCTGATCACGGCCCCCTGTAAGAGATCAGGGCTGCCAGGCAGCAGGGGGCAGACCCTCCCCCCCCTCCCCAGTTTAAATATCATTGGTGGCCAGTGCGGCCCCCCCCCCTCTATTGTAATAATAGGTTGGTGGCCAGTGCGGCCCCCCCCCCTCCCTCTATTGTAATTATTCGTTGGTGGCACAGTGTGCGCCCCCCCCCCTCCCTCTATTGTAATAATTCGTTGGTGGCACAGTGTGCGCCCCCCATCGGCCCCCCCTCCCTCTATAGCATTAACAACATTGGTGGCCAGTGTGCGGCCTCCCATCTCCCCCCCCCCCCCATCATTGGTGGCAGCGGAGTTCCGATTGGAGTCCCAGTTTAATCGCTGGGGCTCCGATCGGTAACCATGGCAACCAGGACGCTGGTTGCCATGGTTACTTAGCAATAGTACAATAGTAGAAGATTCATACTTACCGGCTGCTGCGATGTTCGTGTCCGGCCGGGAGCTCCACCTACTGGTAAGTGTCATTGCTAAATGAACTGTCACTTACCAGTAGGAGGAGCTCCCGGCCGGAAGCAGACATCGCAGCTCCCAGGTAAGTATGAATCTTTTACTATTGTACTATTGCTAGTAACCCGCTGCCACCAATGATCGGGGTGGGGGGGTAGATGGGAGGCCGCACACTGGCCACCAATGTTGTTAATGCTATAGAGGGAGGGGGGCCAATGGGGGGCGCACACTGTGCCACCAACGATTACAATAGAGGGAGGAAGGGGGGGGGGCGGGGGGGCGCACACTGTGCCACCAAGGAATTATTACAATAGAGGGAGGAAGGGGGGGGGGCCGCACTGGCCACCAATGATATTCAAACTGGGGAGGGGGGGGTCTGCCCCCTGCTGCCTGGCAGCCCTGATCTCTTACAGGGGGATATGATAGCACAATTAACCCCTTCAGGTGTGGCACCTGAAGGGTTAATTGTGCTGATCACAGCCCCCTGTAAGAGATCGGATGCTGCTAGGCAGCAGGGGGCAGTCATGTACACAGTTTGTAGTATATTCTAACTAGAAGCGTCCCCATCACCATGGGAACGCCTCTGTGTTAGAATATACTGTCGGAAATGAGGTTTCACGATCTAACTCATATCCGACAGTATATTCTAACATAGAGGCGTTCCCATGGTGATGGGGACGCTTCAAGTTAAAATATACCATCGGATTGGAGAAAACTCAGATCCGATGGTATAAAAGGGACTCCAGACTTTACATTGAAAGTCAATGGGGACGGATCCGTTTGAAATGGCACCATATTGTGTCAACGTCAAACGGATCCGTCCCCATTGACTTGCATTGTAATTCAGGACGGATCCGTTTGGCTCCGCACGGCCAGGCGGACACCAAAACGACTTTTTTTTCATGTCCGTGGATCCTCCAAAAATCAAGGAAGACCCACGGACGAAAAAACGGTCACGGAAAAACGGGACCCGTTTTTGCGGACCGCAAAAAAATACGTTCGTGTGCAGGAGGCCTTAGGCTGTAGTTACCAAACTACCCCCGCCTTATGTCTCTTAGGGAATAAGCCCCCTTGGCTAACATTTGCCAAATTCAAACTATCGCAACATATTCTAATGGCCGCCAGAATCCATATTGCGTTCAAATGGAAAACTAGTACCTTAAGCTACCAGGCAGTTATAGATAGAGTTAATAGGATTCTGCTGTATGAAAAACTCTCAGCCATCCGTATGGATACTTTTGAAGCATTTGAAAAGCTATGGGAACCCCGGGTCTCCTCTTCCTACTCCGCCAATGTGCAACAAAGTCTATCTCTGTAATGACAACTATGCCATATAAGGCTATCTCAGAAATAAGAGGTGTATAGGCCATTCAATTATGTGATGTTATAGTATTGCTCTCTACTTTCTAGCTGATAATCGCTATTGGATCTCCCTATCGCGATTGTTATTGTAATTTTTATTTTATTCCTTTATTATTATTTTCTCTTTTTTGTTTGTAATTTATGTATGACCGAAATACATATGATTTTGCTACATCAAGATGCTTCCATGAAGATGGAAAATTTATTTTTCAATAAAGCATTTGAAACATAAAGGGATTCTGTATAGTAACAGAGCTTTTGACATCACCACATCAGTCTCCTCGATTTGTTTTAAAATATACCAATATTACTGCCATCTGTCTTGTCATTTTGTTAAAAAATCGCTTTTATTAATATGCTAATTACCTCAGTAATGTGCCTAAGGGGCTGTCCCTCTGGCCGTTGGTGCCCAGCCGCGCCCATTCTCTAGGAGCCCAGCACCGCCCAATTGCTAATTATTCACTCCTCTCATCGCCGATGGTGTGCCGTAATCTCGCGCATGCTCCCTGGATCCACTGGTTAGCGCCCGCGCGGTGTCCTGGCAGCAGCCTCAGCAAGCGAAGCACACATACGCCAGCTGTCTGCGCACTTCGCTCGCGGGATCCAGGGTGCATGCACGAGATTACGGCGCACCATTGGCGATGAGAGGAGTGAATAATTAGCAGTTGGGCGGTGCTGGGCTCCTTTACAAAAGGACAAGACAAATGGCAGTAATACTGGTACATTTTAAAGCAAATCGAGAAGACTGATGTGGTGATGTCAAAAGCTCTGTTACTAAATTCCAGCTGACAGAATCCCTTGAAAAGTTCCACTCACCCACAATTTTGCAAAAATATATAAACAATTAAACAAACAGAACAGGAACTATTGAAATACTAAAATATTTTTCCTGGCGAACAGAAAAAAACAATAAAAACATGCGATGCGACATTTTTTTAGTTGCCTTGTCCCGCCAAAATTGAATAACATAAACTCCATTCCTACAGAGATTCAGCTGAAGATCTTATCAGCTCTATTCAGGATCATAATCCCTTACAGTTAGAGCAAATATTCAAGTATTTTCATTTTCTTAATTCCCGAAGAACCCCTTTAAGGCTCCATTCACACGTCCGTGGTGTGTTGCGGATCCGCAACACACCCGCCCGGCACCCTTATAGAAATGCCTAGCTGCGGACAAGAATAGGACATGTTCTATCTTTTGCGGAGCTGCGGACCTGAAGATCGGGGCCGCGCTCCGCAAATGCGGATGCTGACAGCACACTGTGTGCTGTCCGCATCCATTCCGTCCCCATAGAAAATGAATGGGTCCGCAACCGTTCCGCAAAATTGCGGAACGAATGCTGACCCATTTGCGGACGTGTAAATGGGGCCTAAGGGGTTAAGTACTGTACCATTATTTGACCATAGATGTCACTATGAAATATAGTGCAACTCTTTCCATCTCCAGTCAGAATTTTCAAAAGCGAGTCGAAAATCCACAAAACAATTATAGGTCATAAAAAGTGTAGCACAAATAAGTCTAGACTATAGACTTTTGGGCAGAAGTCTTGAAGAAGCAGGTACAAGGCCAAGAAACACGATCACTTGAGGGGTCTTTCACTTAGTGTTCAGGTTCCACACAGTAATATCCACTAATAGTCATAGTGTGTGTCAGATAAGTTTTCCTCTTCTGCTTCATCATGGACACAGTATTGTGTCTCTTTCTTCCCTTCACACTTGGGATCTCTACATACCGCTGGGGTCTTCAATGATGATGAAGCGACATCTTGTACTCAGCTAATTGTTCTTGCTGATGGATGAGATTTGAAGAAGACAAGACAGGAGTGGAAGCCTTTCTTATATGAGGTGCTGATCAGAAGTAACGTTGATTTTAACGCTTCATAAATCTAGGCCTGTGTTCTATGCTAGGGAGTTGTCATCCCAAACAGCTTCCTTGCTGGAGGCAACAACAGTCTTTAATGTGCCAGTGCATTTTACAGATGTCCCTGCATTTAACAGGCGGTATTTGAAAGATGGAGGACAGGACTGGAGGAAAGATAAAAATGTTAACGATCTCATGAAGCCTCTGCCATGCAGATGACCAAGTTGGGCAGGTTGTAAGCCGCTGACAACTTCTGCACACAGTGCTCCTGTCTTGTCCGGGTTTAACCATCATCAAAGCACTTACTGGGCTAATGTACTTTACCAGGGTAATGGATGGTTTTTGGAACGCACATCGAATATTTGTAATCTGATTGATGACAGCTGGATGTTCCAGAGATGGAAATCCTTGTTTCGCAGGTTAAATACAAAGGTCACGGCTTTCTTGAAGAAGTGTAGGAGCACCTGCATCTGACGGAAGCTTTGTACAGACTCAGAACTTGCAGAATTGCTGTATTACAAAAGACAGTTTCATAGCTGTATTCTCCGCCGTACATTATAGATAAATGGCTGCAGATTTCTTGCAGAAAGGGAACTGTATGAATCTTCTGCCATTAATATTATATTTAATGGTCTAGATTTGATTCGCACATTGCAGACTGTAGTAAAGTGCAGCTTGTAAAATGATTACTCATTGGGAAGGAGGCAGAGTGAAGTGCAATTGTTAGCTGCCCTACAGAGATGAAATCTATAGTTAAAGGGGTTCAGCTCTGAACTCGGACATTTCCCCATCTACCCCTACTCAGCCCCTCTGACATGAGCATCAAAACATTTCCTTTGCCCAAGGCTTTTTCTGGAGATCCGGTGACGTACCGGGCTCTCCATGGGTGAGCTAGGTGGAGGCTTCCGCTTAGCAGTGAGCCAGATGATGTCACCGGCACTAATGGGCGTGTTTTAGCGCTACCCTAGCCTGTAAAATGACTAGGGAAGCACTAAAGCCCGCCCATCAGTGCCGGTGATGTCACTGAGAACATGGCTAGGTGTAAGCCTCCACCTAGCAGTGAAAAAAGTAAACAAAAAAGCCTGATGCTCCGATGCTCAAATCAGAGGGCCTGTCTGGTTGAAAACGGGAATATGTCCGGGTTCATCTCTGAAGCTGGAAAAAACCTTTAATAAGAGTTAATTCAAACATAACACTATATAGAACTGCAATAAATGTAAAATATTCCTAGAGCAGAGAGACACAGTGAGCAAATTCCTCCGACACATGGATATGGACATGGATTTGTCAACTCAAAAAACTCCATAGAAACCACTTTTCAATCAGTTTTTTCAATATGACTTTTTATCGCCATCTATCTAAACAACTGTGTGAACCAAGTTTTTTTTTTTTTCCCCCTAGATAGAAAGAAATGTCAAACTGCAGGAAAAAAACACCAAACACTTTAGCACAGAGGCAAAAAAAATGGCACCAACTCAACTAACAAAAATGCCAGTAGCCCAAAAAAAAATTGTGTCTTGTGTTTCATATTTCCCATAGACCTTCAGCTAACATCTGGAGCTGGTGTTTTTACTGCAATAAACACAACAAAAACTGCAGGTGCAAAAAACACTCCAACAGTACAGAAAAAGCTACTAAAATCCTATATGTGAAACCAAACCTTAGAGTAGGAGATTTAGCTTTTTAAGATAGATCCCTTCATTGGGTCAACATGGAGTAATAGAGCTTTTCAAAACAGATAATCTCTACCATGCAATTTAGAAAGATGTATCCAAGTTTCAGAGTTCACTGCAGTAATATTAATCTGTCTTGACAGGGGTAACATAATAATAGTTATAATAATAATAGTAATAATAGTAAACAGTAATAACAATGGTAAGAACAATGACAACTTTTGTCCTGCTCCTCCGAATAAAGTTACATCCATTCCTCCAGCTTTGTGTGTCCAGTGCTGGAACGTGATGCTTTCTCACTTGGCATGTGTTCCTTTAAGCCCAGGATTTGTGTTTTGCTTTGGTGATTGTACAATTTTCTTGATTTTAATAGCATGTGTAGTGGCACTGACAATATTTCCCCTGCAATCATGCCGGCTGATTGCTCTTGGAGTGCAGCAGATGGTTTTATTTAATGCTTGGCCTTCCTCTGCAAGTATTGTATCTTTTGGTGATTATTCAAGAATTGAAAAAAAAAAGACCTAACTACCCGGAGAAGGCTCCTAGATCAAGACGCTGTCCAAGATGTTTTACATACTTCACACAATGCTGGAAAACACGGGGAAAACTGCCTGCGAATATTGGAGATGCTGTATTGTGAACAAAGTAGTACTTTGTCACAGGAGTTTAAGAATTGTATATAAAATATCAAATTTACTGTACACTGGTCTCTTAAAATGCACAGGTACGGTAATCATGTGGCCAGTAGGGTGGCTCAGTGGTTAGCATTAGAGATGAGCGAATTTCATATTTTGAAATTCGTTCACGCTTCGTTTGGTGGTAAAAGGTGAATTGCGTTATGGATTCCGTTACCATTGACCATAATGCAATTCTATGATGGAATGTATAATAGAATGCCTTTAGAGCCATTCCGTTATTCATTCCTTCATAATAGAAGTCTATGGGCTGCAAAACGGATCCCTCCCGTTTCCGTTATGCAGGGGAGTCCTCTAGTTAACATTGTTGCTTGTCACGCTGAGATCTTGGGTTTGAATGGCAGCCTCTGCATGGAGTTTGTATGTTCTTTCCGTGTTTGCATGGGTTTCCTCTTACACACAAAAAAACATACTAAGGTTACGGCCACATGGTCAGGTTTCTGGATGCAATTTTGGAAGCCTAAATCAGGAGTGGATCTTAAAAAGGAAAGAAACTATAAAGGACAGGTTTTGACTTCTGCTTTTTTTATTTTATTTAATTCACTCCTGATTTTGTCTTCCAGACCTCATCATGTGGCTTTACCGTAATCGGTTCACTTATAACTTAGGTTTTGAAACCCAGTAAGGACAGGAACTAATACTAGTGCTGACAGACTCTGTACATCGCTATAGAATATGCTGGTGATATAGAAATAATAAAAACAATATTAGTCATAATAATAAAACTGCTTATACTTTGTAAAACAAATCTATTGATAGGTTCAGTGAATCACACAGAATATAAGCTGCCCTATAAAATATATAAGCAAATAATATAAAGTTTCCATAAGTGTTTATTTTAACCTGTTGGCCGGGTTTACATTTGGATATCCTTTTTCCTAAATAGTGGAACATGCTACAGCATTCTAAAATTCTTAAGGTACAAAATGGAATCGGTATAGAAGTCAGTTAACAGCTGGATCCAACATATGACATAGGTTTACAAATTTGAATGGTTATTGGCATTTTTTTCACTGTTGTGTATAGGAAAGAAATCTTGTGGCACACTGTGTTAAGTAGTTGTGCCTGGAGTAGGGTCCCCACCCCATTCAAGCAGAACTTCCAGCACAATTGATTGAGTTGCAAGGTAAGTATTTTTATTGAAAAGCGGCTACACAATATTTGACATTTCGGATGATCCATGTGCTTTCCACATTCACCAAAAGATAGAACATGTCCTATACTTGACCCCAAAATGTAGATTACAGACCCACTGAAGTCAATGAGTCAGCAAGAAATGCGAATGCAACATGGAAGGTATCCATATTTTGCAGACCATAAAATACATACAGTCGTGTGCATGAGGCCTAAGGTTTATGTACAGATGCCTAGACAAACCCTTTAATAGAACACTAAACATAGAAAATGCACAAAATAATAAATATCCCAGCACTTCCTGCCTTCATCTCCTCATTTCCGTTGGTCCTGTTTTATCTGTTATAACAATTCAAACTCAAAGATATATATATAAAAATATTATCTCTGTGTCCAAGTGGCTAAGCCATTATCCTTCTTCTCCTCCTCCTCCTCCTCCTACCTGTCCTGTATCAGGCTGTAAGACAACTGGCTGGAGTGCTGTGCCTTGTCCCCTTGTCTCCAGTCAAAGATGGTACAGATCAGCAGAATATTAAAGGGAACCTGTCACCGGGATTTGATGTATAGAGCTGAGGACATGGGTTGCTACATGGCCACTAGCACATCCGCAATACCCAGTCCCCATAGCTCTGTGTGCTTTTATTGGGTTAAAAAAAACCGATTTGATACATATGCAAATTACCTTGAGATGTGTTCTGTACGTGAGATGAGTCCAGTGTGAAGGAGCCCAGCACCGCCCGCATCCTCAGAATCTCCTCCTTGCTCCCCGACGTCAAAAAGCCAGAGCACCGTGATTTCGCGATGCGCGAGCTAGTACATGCGCAGTGTCGTCATAGTGTTCCTTCCCTGTGCTGGCATCAGCCCCAGGGAAGGAACTGCGCATGTGCTAGCTCGCGCATCGCGAGATTACGGCGCTCTGGCTCTCTGACGTCGGGGAACAAGGAGGAGATTCTGAGGATACGGGGCGGTGCTGGGCTCCTTCATGCTGGACTCATCTCACGTACAGGACACAGGACAATTCGCATATGGATCAAATCTTTTTATTACACAATAAAAGCACACAGAGCTATGCAACTAAAATGACATCAATTGTTTTTGTAATACAGTATTAAATGTTTTTTTTGTGATTTCTTCATTGACACAATTATTCAACCCCTTAAAGACTACCACTCTTAAGAACAGAGGTTCATTCAAGTGTTTTTATTGAAAACACCTGTGGATGTCAAGGAGCAGCAATCAAGCATAATAAGCACCAATTAGGCAGATTTAAAAGGACTGTGATACTCAGCTCCTTCTAGACATTTACTGGTGTGTTTACAAACATGGTGAAGTCAAGAGAATGGTCCAGGAAGACAAGAGAAGAGGCGATTTATCTTCACAGGAAGGGCAATGGCTATAAGAAGATTGCAAAGATGTTAAACATACTAAGAGACACCATAGGAAGCATCATTCGCAAATTCAAGGCAAAGGGCACTGTTGAAACGCTACCTGGTCGTGGCAGAAAGAAGATGCTGACTTCGACTGCTGTGTGCTACCTGAAGCGCAAAGTGGAGAAAAGTCCCCGTGTGACTGCTGAGGAACTGAAAAAAGATTTGTCAGATGTGGGTACTGAAGTTTCAGCTCAGACAATAAGGCACACACTGCGTAATGAAGGCCTCCATGCCAGAACTCCCAGGCGCACCCCCTTGCTGTCTCCAAAGAGTAAGAAGAGTCGACTGCAGTATGCCAAAAGTCATGTGGACAAACCACAAAAGTTTTGGGATAGTGTTCTGTGGACTGATGAAACAAAATTAGAACTGTTTGGGCCCATGGATCAACGCTATGTTTGGAGGAGGAAGAACAAGGCCTATGAAGAAAAGAACACCTTGCCTACTGTGAAGCATGGCGGGGGGTCAATCATGCTTTGGGGCTGTTTTGCTTCTACAGGTACAGGGAAGCTTCAGCGTGTGCAAGGTACCATGAATTCTCTTCAGTACCAGGAGATATTGGATGAAAATGTGATGCAGTCCGTCACAAACCTGAGGCTTGGGAGATGTTGGACCTTTCAACAGGTCAATGATCCCAAGCATACCTCCAAGTCCACTAGAGCATGGTTGCAGATGAAAGTGACAGTGACCGAATCTAAGTGTGTACCGTTAATAACCACCCTCTGTTTTCTATCATTGAGCCAGTTACTTACCCACATACAGATGTTTTCTCCCAGTCTGAGTATTCTCATTTTATATACTAACCTTTTATGTGGTACAGTGTCAAATGCTTTGGAGAAGTCCAAATATACGACATCCCTTGATTGGCCGCTGTCAAGTCTAGAACTTACCTCCTCATAGAAACTGATTAAATTAGTTTGGCATGACCGATTCCTCACGAAGCCATGCTGATATGGCGTTATTTGCTTATTTCCGTTGAGATGCTCTAAGATAGCATCTCTTAGAAAACCTTCAGTTTACCCACAACAGATGTTAAACTTACCGGCCTATAGTTTCCTGGCTCTGTTTTTGGACCCTTTTTGAATATTGGCACCACATTTGCCATGCGCCAAGTGCTCCAGCCAGTTGTCTTACAGCCTGACACAGGACAGTGAGGAGGAGGAGAAACATGTCTTAGCTACTTGGAGACAGAAATAATATTTAATTACATATCTTTCAGTTTTAATTGTTATAAGAGATAAAATAGAATGAAAGGAAAAGAGGAGATGAAGGCACGAAGTGCTGGGATATTTATTATTTTTGGGCATTTTCTAAGTTTAGTGTTCTATTGAAGGGCTCACCTGCAGCATTGTCTGCATGTTCCTGAAACAAACAGCCAGGTAGAAATCCCAAACAGAATATAGGAGTTAAAGGGAACCTGTCACCGGGATTTTACAGTTGTGTTCAAAATTATTCAACCCCCTCTGTAATTGAGTGTTTTGGCCAGTTTGACATTGATTTTGATCATTTCAGTCATCTTGTTTACAATTAAATCAAAGAGGCACTTGTAAGTCAGACAAATATAACATAACATTTATAATGAAATAATTACAAATGTCTTTTCTGTGCTCACATCATTATCAGTTTTATTCAACCCCCAAGTGACATTCAATCTTAGTACTTAGTACAACATCCTTTTCCAGTTATAACAGTGTCTTGCAGCAATCTACGGGTATCTTCGCCCATTCTTCATGGGCAAAAGCCTCCAGTTCAGTCACATTCTTAGGCTTGCGCGCTGCAACTGCTTTCTTGAAGTCCCACCAGAGGTTCTCAATCGGATTTAAGTCTGGTGACTGCGATGGCCACTTCAAAATTGGGCCCTATTCTCTTCAATATATTTATTAATGATCTTTTAGAAGGCTTGCATAGTAAAGTATCAATTTTTGCAGATGACACTAAACTGTGTAAAGTAATTAACACTGAAGAGGACAGTATACTACTACAGAGGGATCTGGATAGATTAGAGGCTTGGGCAGATAAGTGGCAGATGAGGTTTAACACTGACAAATGTAAAGTTATGCACATGGGAAGGAATAATGCAAGTCACCTGTACATACTAAATGGTAAAACACTCGGTACACTGACATGGAAAAGGATCTAGGAATTTTAATAAACAGCAAACTAAGCTGCAAAAACCAGTGTCAGGCAGCTGCTGCCAAGGCCAATAAGACAATGGGTTGCATCAAAAGGGGCATAGATGCCCGTGATAAGAACATAATCCTACCACTTTACAAATCACTAGACAGACCACACATGGAGTACTGTGTACAGTTCTGGGCTCCTGTGAACAAGGCAGACATAGCAGAGCTGGAGAGGGTCCAGAGGAGGGCAACTAAAGTAATACCTGGAATCGGGGAACTACAGTGTCCTGAAAGATTATCAAAATTATGGTTATTCACTTTAGAAAAAAGACGACTGAGGGGAGATCTAATTACTATGTATAAATATATCAGGGGTCAGTACAGAGATCTATCCCATCATCTATTTATCCCCAGGACTGTGACGAGGGGACATCCTCTGCGTCTGGAGGAAAGAAGGTTTGTACACAAACATAGAAAAGGATTCTTTACGGTAAGAGCAGTGAGACTATGGAACTCTCTCCCTGAGGAGGTGGTGATGGTGAGTACAATAAAGGAATTCAAGAGGGGCCTGGATGTATTTCTGGAGTGTAATAATATTACAGGCTATAGCTACTAGAGAGGGGTCGTTGATCCAGGGAGTTATTCTGATTGCCTGATTGGAGTCGAGAAGGAATTTTTTATTCCCCTAAAGTGGGGAAAATTGGCTTCTACCTCACAGGGTTTTTTTTGTTTTTTTTTGCCTTCCTCTGGATCAACTTGCAGGATGACAGGCCGAACTGGATGGACAAATGTCTTTTTTCGGCCTTATGTACTATGTTACTATGTTACTATGTTACTGTGCCTTGTCCAAACTATGGACAGATCAGCAGAAGATCAACTCCTGTGTATTGTTCGGGGTTTCTTCTACTGTTTGTTTCAGGAACATGCAGAAAATGCTACAGACCTTGGGGACCAGTTTATCTACTGTTTACTTGTATCATTTATTCCTAGGTTCAGTGTTCCTAGAAAAAACATGTCCAATGTAAACTTAGGCTACTTTCACACTCTTGTTTTGGGCGGATCCGTCATGGATCTGCAAAAACGGATCCGTTACAATAATACAACCGCATGCATCAGTCATAAACGGATCCGTTTGTATTATCTGTAACATAGCCAAGACAGATCCATCATGAACTCCATTAAAAGTCAAAGGGAGATGGATCCGTTTTCTATTGTGCCAGATTGTGTCAGAGAAAACGAAGTTTTGTCAAGCGGACAGTGTTTTGGTGTCCACAACTCTGTTTGGGTAGCTCACCTGAGTGTTACCATGTGTTGGGTGCTCAAAGTCTATCTGATTCACCCAATCAGTATAATTTGAAAATGTAGTATCACTGTATAGACGAACATTCCTCACCTGGTCTTATGCAGAGCACGGTATTTATTTGGTTAAAAGGGGTTATAAAAAGATATTTTTATACTAAAAATATATAAATTACATATAAATAGATCACGTGATCAGATGGCGTTATCTTTGGATATTCAATTGATGATTATATTTCCCATATAACCAGGGGCACATAGATGTACTGCAATCTTTCCCCACTTCAGCATAAAGGTACAGAATAGTGCAAAAAAGTGCAAATAAGTGCAATAATTATGTTTAAAAGATATAGATAAATGATAATTATAAAAAATATATAAGATATGAAAAAATACAACTATATAAAAATATATAAAAAGTGGTGTCCAATCTGTTTGGTGGACAGATTTTGAGAATATATACACTTGTGTCGATTATTCTGGTGAACATAGAGCGTCTTCTCTATGGTACTTCTGCAGTCTTTATTCCTTTAGTTGATAATAAACAAAGTGATGTCCTTCTATGGTTGCTGGTTTAGTGCTCTCATTAAAAGAAACAAAATAAGAGTATTGCAGGTTTGATAGTGTTAATGTTACCAGCAATATATCGCTGGGTTACTAGAGTGTTATGTTGCACAGTCTCCCAATGGTATTGCTTTAGGAGGTTAGTAATTGTTACAAAGTTCCATTGATCTAGGAAATATTAGTAGTATATCTTGGTGACGGTACTCTCACACATGTTAGGTAAGTATATGTCTCTTTCAGGCAGTGGGTTGTCGGGCCAACCGTGGCGTCCCCCGTGGCCACAGATAGCAACCACAATTGCCGTTACCTGTCTGATGTCTTTGCGGCTGCACAACTTGTGGCCGCTCTTGCAGATCTGGCTCCCCTTCTCTGGTCTCGTGGCAGGACAGACATGTGAGCGAGACGTCAGTCCTTCGGGGTCCCACGTGTGCAATGACGATCCAGTTCGGCCGGTCGACGGACGGGGTTTCCCGTTACAGCTGGAAGCGCTTCCAGGAAGAAACAGAAGAAATTATGCGCACTTGTTCACATATGGGATGCGGGTATCGTTCTATTCACACCAGCATTCTGGTGTCCGCCTCCAGAGGGGAATGGAGACTGATCGGAGGCAAACTGATGCATTCTGAGCGGATCCTTTTCCATTCAGAATGCATTAGGGCAAAACTGATGCGTTTTGGACCGCTTGTGAGAGCCCTGAACGGATCTCAGAAACAGAAAGCCAAAACGCGAGTGTGAAAGTAGCCTTAGACGGCGTTCACCATATTACACACCCCCTACAACATCCCTGGTCATAGACCATTTAACCCCTTCTACCGCGGGCCAGTTTTTCGCCCTTCTGCCCAGGCCATTTTTTGCAAATCTGACATGTGTCACTTTATGTGTAGCTTTTATTTATCCAAGCCATTCGGAGAGTGTTTTCTTGTGACACGTTGTACTTCATGATAGTCAAAATAAGTCAATATATTTCACCTTTATTTATGAAAAAATAAAAATAAATGTACCAATAATTTTGAAAAATTTAACATTTTCTAAATTTCAATTTCTCTGCTTCTAAAACAGAAAGTGATACCTCATAAAATATTTATTACTTAAAGAGGACCTTTCACTTGTCAAAACTATGTGAACTAAGTATGCTGCCATGTAGAGCGGCGCCCGGGGATCTCACTGCACTTACTATTATCCCCGGGCGCCGCTCCGTTCTCCCGTTATGCCCTCCGGTACCTTTGCTTCTTAAGTTATAGTAGGCGGGTCTTCCCTTGTCCTGTGGGCGTCTCCTTCTCCTAGGCTGCAGCGCTGGCCAATCGCAGCACACAGCTCACAGCCTAGGAGAAAAAAACCTCCCAGCCTGTGAGCTGTGCGCTGCGATTGGCCAGCGTTGCAGCCTAGGAGAAGGAGACGCCCACAGGACAAGGGAAGACCCACCTACTATAACTTAAGGAGCAAAGGTACCGGAGGGCATAACGGGAGAACGGAGCGGCGCCCGGGGATAATAGTAAGTGCAGTGAGATCCCCGGGCGCCGCTCTACATGGCAGCATACTTAGTTCACATAGTTTTTACAAGTGAAAGGTCCTCTTTAACATTCCCCATATCTCTACTTTATGTTGGCATAATTTTGTAAATGTCATTTTATTTTTTTAGGACGTTAGAAGGCTTAGAATTTTAGAAGCAATCTTAAAAAAAAATTAAAAAAAATTTAAAAACCCACTTTTTAAGGACCAGTTCAGGTCTGAAGTCACTTTGTGGGGCTTACATAATGGAAACCCCCCATAAATGACTCCATTGTAGAAACTACACCCCTCAAGTTACTCAAAACTGATTTTACTAACTTTGTTAGGTGTTAAAAGAAAATGGAGGTGAAATATCTAAATTTTACTTTTTTGGCAGATTTTCCATTTTATTTCATTTTTTTCTTTAACACATAGAGGGTTAACAGCCAAACAAAACTCAATATTTATCACCCTGATTCTGAGGTTTACATAAACACCCCAAATGTGGTTGTAAACTGATGTAAGGGCACACGGCAGGGCGCAGAAGAATAGGAGCACCATATGGTTTTTGAAAGGCAGATTTTTCTGGACTGGTTTTTAGATGCCATGTCCCATTTAACCCCCCCCCCCCCCATGCACTCTTACAGTAGAAACCCCCAAAAAGTTACCCCATGTTGGAAACTAGGGTATAAGGTGTCAGTTTTATTGGTACTATTTTGGGGTACATATGATTTTTAATTGCTCTTACATTTTTTTGTGAGGCAAAGTAACCAAAAAATGGCTGGTTTGGCACTGTTTCTATATATTTTTTATAACATTCATCTGACAGGGTAGATCATGTGCTATTTTTATAGAGCAGGTTGTTACAGACGCAATGATATCAAATATGTCTACTTTCTTACTTTTTTAGAAAAAAAAATTATGTTTTTGTGTCTCCATTTTCTGAAAGCCTTATTTTTTTAATTTTTCTGCCGATCATCTTGTGCAGGGGCTCGTTTTTTGCAGGAAGAGTTTACGTTTTTATTGGTACCATTTTTGGGTACATATGATTTTGTGATCATTCACTATTACACTTTATGGGGCAAGGTGACCAAAAAATTGGTTGTTTTGGCACAGTTTTTATTTATTTATTTTTACAGCGTTCACCTGAAGGGTTAGGTCATGTGACATTTTTATAGAGCAGATCGTTGCAGACGTGGCAATACCTAATATATATATATATACTTTTTCTTATTTATTTAAGTTTTACACAATAATAGCATTTTTTTTACCAAAAAAATAATGTTTGGTGTCTCCATAGTCTGAGAGCCATAGCTTTTTTTTTTTGACCAATTGTCTTAGGTATAATCTCATTTTTGTGGAATGAGGTGACTGTTTGGTACTATTTTGGGGGGCATACGGCTTTTTTATTGCTTGGTGTTGCAAGGTGACAAAAAATGGCTTTTTTGGCACAGTTTTTATTTTATTTTTTACAGTGTTCAGCTGAGGGGTTAGGTCATGTGATATTTTTATAGAGCTGGTTGTTACGAACGCAGTAATACCTAATATGTCTACTTTTTTTTATTTGTTTCACTAACAGAATAATAGCAGTTTTGAAGCAAAAAAGAAATCATATTTTAGTGTCTCCAATGTCCGAGAGTCATAGTTTTTTTTTTCTTTTGACCGATTGTCTTAGGTAGGGTCCCATTTTTTGTGGGATGAGGTGACCGTTTGATTGGTACTATTTTGGGGAGCATACGACTTTTTGATCGCTTGGTGTTGCAATTTTTGTGATGTAAGGTGACAAAAAATGGCTTTTCTGGCACTGTTTTTATTTTTATTTTTTTACGGTGTTCAGCTGAAGGGTTAGTTCATATGATATTTTTATAGAGCTGGTTGTTACGGATGCGGCAATACCTAATATGTATACTTTTTTTATTTATTTAAGTTTTACACAATAACCATTTTTTAAACAAAAAAAATCATGTTTTAGTGTCTCCATATTCTGAGAGCCATAGTTTATTTTTATTTTTTGGGAGATTGTCTTAGGTAGGGTATCATTTTTGTGGGATGAGATGACGGTTTGATTGGCAATATTTTGGGGTGCATATGACTTTTTGAACGCTTGCTATTACACTTTTTGTGATGTAATGGTGATGGCTTTTTTTATTTTTTATTTTATGGTGTTTATCAGACAGGGTGGATCATGTCATGTGATATATTTATAGAGCCGGTCGTTAAAGACTCAGTGATACCTAATATGTGTGTTTTTTCCTTATTTTCCCTACTTCTTATTATAAAATCAGGGGATAGTGCAGTTTTTTTTATTAAAAACACTTTTTTGCTTTTTTTTTTTAACTTTATTTCTGTCCAACTCTGGGACTTAAACTTTTGAGGGTCTGATCCCCTCTGCGATGCATTACAATACATCTGTATTGTAATGCATTGCCTGTTAGTGTATTACACAGAGCAATACACTAACAGGTTGCCTAGGAGACTCATCCTAGAGCTGGATCTCCTCGGCCCCCGTAGACATCGGGCACCCTGTGCATGGCATCGGGCTGCCTCACCCATCGGGTCCCCGCCACAGCAGTGAGGGGACCCGATGGGCTCCCTCACCTGCCGCATGCACCGCGGCATAGAAGGGGTTAACCTGCCGGCATCGCTGTAAAAGCCAACTGCTGGGCCCATGCAGTGATCGGGCGCGCACCGCTCCTGTGCCCGCCCGATCACCATGACGTAATAGTACGTCAAAATGCGGCAAGTCACTTGCCGCCATGACATACTATTACGTCATATGTTGGGAAGGGGTTAAACCCGCAGTCATCTTCACTATGCAGTTGTGTTTTGGGTCTTTGGGCTACAACAACAAAATTCCACTTGATTATTTTAGGATGAAGCCTTCAGGTGCAGCCGCCGTGTTCTGTGTGAAACCAAGCAAATCCAAGAAGTCAAGTGTCACATGAGGTCAAATGAGAGGGACCAGAGAGAAAACAGAAAAAAGGTTAATAGAGAACTGTAAATCACTGCAAATGCTGTGCAAATGGAGGTCACGAAGAATTCCTCAAACGAGGAGGGAAAAATCAAACACATCTCATTTGATAAGAGAGAAGAATGTCACTGACAACGAAGTGTTGAAAGTGGTGTGAAACCCTATCCTAAGGTCTCATGCACACGACCGTGACGTTTTTTGCGGTCCGCAACCGCGGATCTGCAAAAAACGGAAGCTGCCCGTGTGCCTTCCGCAATTTGCGGAACGAAACGGGCGGCCCATTGTAGACATGCCTATTCTTGTCCGCAAAACGGACAATAATAGGACATGCTATATTTTTTTTGCGGGGCCACGGAACAGTGCAACGGATGTGGACAGCACACGGAGTGCTGTCCGCATCTTTTGCTGCCCCATTGAAGTGAATCGGTCCGCACCCGAGCCTCAAAAAATGCGGCTCGGATGCGGACCACAAAAACGGTCGTGTGCATGAGGCTTAAATCAGGGAAACATACAGAGTTTCTTTGCTTTAAAATTGTATTTTAAAAATTATTATATTCAACTATAAGTACATTAACTGTTTGGTGTACAGTTAATTAACTAGTGGTGTCAATTAGTTTGAAGGTGCAGGGTGAGCGCATTATAGAGGAGATGTCTGTTTTAGCAACTGCTTGCATTCCCCATGTAATAACAATTCTTGAGTATCTATTCTTATCATTATATGTTGTGCCATTCCTTTATTATTCCTGCTAGAATTTACGGATGAATTACTAGCAGTTTGCAATGAAGGTCCAGATGGGTGTTACCAGTTGGGGTGTGTCCCTGCATAGTCTGACACTAGCAGCAATGATTGGATAGTGTCAGACTATGCAGGGACACAGCCCCAGCTGATCACACCCATCTGGATCTTCACTGCAAAATGCTAGCAACATATTTATAACTTTTACAAGGCATAATAAAGGAATGGCACAACATAGATACATAAGAATAGATGCTCCAGAATTGTTATTCCATGGGGATTTAGAGAGTATTTAGCATTTAGAGAATTGCTTTACGGCAGCCACATGGGCCATAGACACAGTGGTCAGGAGGGGATCTCACGGACTTCTATGGAATAGTTTTCTAAATATACTCTGTGACCTGTGCAGAGGTCGGGAGGGATTAGATAAACTTTAACAAATACCTATTGTGAATGGTGGATTCTGTGTTATCTATACAAACAAGGGATATCTGTCATTTTAATCCTGCCTGCAATGACAGGCAAATAACTGCAGTAAAGTGATTTGTACAAGTGGCGCCAATTATTAGGCTCAGTGGCCAGTGTAAAAACTGCCGGTCTTATGCGGTTTTTCAAATCTGTTTATTGGGATGGAAAATTAAAAATAACATCACCAAAAATTATTTTAAAATATGTGACGTTATCGGCGCAGGCGCACTGAGGATGGATCGGCCGAGCGAGCGTCCGCCTCTCAGTGCGCCTGCGCCAACTGAAGACAGGTACGGCGCAGGCACCAGATCTTGAATGCAAACAGGGCCAGCAGAGAAAGATCCTGTCCGCTGGCCCTGTCAATCAACATGTGGGGGGGCCGTCTTTAGGATAGGAGGATGCGGCTGCTACCAGCAAGTAGCCGCCCTACTTGCTGGTAGACAGGTAATTTGCATATTTTAAAAGTACGTTTTTAACATAATCTGCTGAACCAAAATTATTAATTACAGTATGTATGCATAAATCGCAGTATAGGGATTATAAGTAACAAAAAAAACAGTTTAGTGGGGTGACAGAAGCCCTTTAACTAAGGCCCCAGTTCCAGCCCCTTGGCATGATGCTGCCACCACCATGCTTCACTGTGGGTATGGTGTTCTTTTGGTGATGTGCAGTGTTGTTTTTGCGCTAAACATATCTTTTGGAATTATGGCCAAAAAGTTCAACCTTGGTTTCATCAGACCATAACACCTTTTCCCACATGCTTTTGGGAGACTTCAGATGTGTTTTTGCAAAATGTAGCCTGGCTTGGATGTTTTTCTTCGTAAGAAAAGGCTTTCGTCTTGCCACTCTACCCCATAGCCCAGACATATGAAGAATACGGGAGATTGTTGTCACATGTACCATACAGCCAGTACTTGCCAGATATTCCTGCAGCTCCTTTAATGTTGCTGTAGGCCTCTTGGTAACCTCCCAGACCAGTTTTCTTCTCGTCTTTTCATCAATTTTGGAGGGACGTCCAGTTCTTGATAATGTCACTGTTGTGCCATATTTTCTCCACTTGAAGATGTCTTCACTGTGCTCCATGGTATATCTAATGCCTTGGAAATTCTTTTGTACCCTTCTCCTGACTGATACCTTTTAACAATGAGATCCATCTGATGCTTTGGAAGCTCTCTGTGGACCATGGCTTTTGCTGTGGGATGCGACTAAGAAAATTTCAGGAAAGACCAACTAGAGCAGCTGAACTTTATTTGGGGTTAATCAGAGGCACTTTAAATGATGGCAGGTGTATGCTGACTCCTATTTAACAGGATTTTGACTTTGACTTTAGATGATGGCAGGTGTATGCTGACTCCTATTTAACAGGATTTTGAATGTGATTGCTTAATTTTGAACACAGCTAAATCCCCAGTTATAAGAGGGTGTGCACACTTATGTAACCACATGATTTTTATTTTTTTTCCTTCTTCCCTCCACAGAAAAAAATGCACCAAACGGATATGCCACTGACTATACTAGCTAGTCATACAAGCAGATATTAAAAGCTGAGACTTTTGCCAATATATTCCTGTCAGGAACATATCGGAGCCCATCATGCACATGATGGGCTCCGATATGTTCCTGACAGGAATATATTGGTGAAAGTCTCAGCTTTTAATATCTGCTTGTATGACTAGCTAGTATAGTCAGTGGCATATCCGTTTGGTGCATTTTTTTCTGTGATTTATATAATTATACACTGCTCAAAAAAATAAAGGGAACACTTAAACAACACAATGTAACTCCAAGTCAATCACACTTCTGTGAAATCAAACTGTCCACTTAGGAAGCAACACTCAGTGACAATCAATTTCACATGCTGTTGTGCAAATGGGATAGACAACAGGTGGAAATTATAGGCAATTAGCAAGACACCCCCAATAAAGGAGTGGTTCTGCAGGTGGTGACCTGACCACTTCTCAGTTCCTATGCTTCCTGGCTGATGCTTTGGTCACTTTTGAATGCTGGCGATGCTTTCACTCTAGTGGTAGCATGAGACGGAGTCTACAACCCAAACAAGTGGCTCAGGTAGTGCAGCTTATCCAGGATGGCACATCAATGCGAGCTGTGGCAAGAAGGTTTGCTGTGTCTGTCAGCGTAGTGTCCAGAGCATGGAGGCGCTACCAGGAGACAGGCCAGTACATCAGGAGACGTGGAGGAGGCCGTAGGAGGGCAACAACCCAGCAACAGGACTGCTACCTCCGCCTTTGTGCAAGAAGGAACAGGAGGAGCACTGCCAGAGCCCTGCAAAATGACCTCCAGCAGGCCACAAATATGCATGTGTCTGCTCAAACGGTCAGAAACAGACTCCATGAGGGTGATATGAGGGCCCGGCGTCCACAGGTGGGGGTTGTGCTTACAGCCCAACACCGTGCAGGACGTTTGGCATTTGCCAGAGAACACCAATATTGGCAAATTCGCCACTGGCGCCCTGTGCCCTTCACAGATGAAAGCAGGTTCACACTGAGCACATGTGACAGACGTGACAGAGTCTTGAGACGCCGTGGAGAACGTTCTGCTGCCTGCAACATCCTCCAGCATGACCGGTTTGGCATTGGGTCAGTAATGGTGTGGGGTGGCATTTCTTTGGAGGGCCGCACAGCCCTCCATGTGCTCGCCAGAGGTAGCCTGAGATGAGATCCTCAGACCCCTTGTGAGACCATATGCTGGTGCGGTTGGCCCTGGGTTCCTCCTAATGCAAGACAATGCTAGACCTCATGTGGCTGGAGTTTGTCAGCAGTTCCTGCAAGACGAAGGCATTGATGCTATGGACTGGCCCGCCCGTTCCCCAGACCTGAATGCAATTGAGCACATCTGGGACATCATGTCTCGCTCTATCCACCAACGTCACGTTGCACCACAGACTGTCCAGGAGTTGGCAGATGCTTTAGTCCAGGTCTGGGAGGAGATCCCTCAGGAGACCGTCCGCCACCTCATCAGGAGCATGCACAGGCGTTGTAGGGAGGTCATACAGGCACGTGGAGGCCACACACACTACTGAGCCTCATTTTGACTTGTTTTAAGGACATTACATCAACGTTGGATCAGCCTGTAGTGTGTTTTTCCACTTTAATTTTGAGTGTGACTCCAAATCCAGACCTCCATGGGTTGAAAAATTTTATTTCCATTTTTTAATTTTTGTGTGATTTTGTTGTCAGCACATTCAACTATGTAAAGAACAAAGTATTTCAGAAGAATATTTAATTAATTCAGATCTAGAATATGTTATTTTTGTGTTCCCTTTATTTTTTTGAGCAGTGTATTTCCATCCGCACAATGCTTTGTTTTGTGTAGGATGCCTTTGTGGTGCATGTGGACCGCGCCGACATCCTCCATTGTACGCATTTTTTTGCTGGGGATTGTCGTTTGCTGCGGTCCACATGTGGTGGGACTGCTCCCCCAATGAGAAACACGCTATAGTGTTTGGGGTTTGAGCAGCTCCCCCATATTTGCCACTATATTTCTGTGATTTTGTTTTCTTCCCTCCACCTAAAAGATTTCAGTTTGTTTTTCAATTGAGTTGTACAGTTTATAGGTCACATTAAAGGTGGAAAAAGTTCTGAAATGATTTATCTTTGTCTCATTTTTTTACAGCACAGAAACCTGACATTTTAACAGGGGTGTGTAGACTTTTTATATCCACTGTATATGGTGGTATTTGTGTCTAGAAACCGTTGACCACTGTTCTGGCACACGTCCATTGCATGGCATATACTAACACCTAACATACATGCTACACCTAAAAGTGTTATAAATGCGCCATGCTAGACATGTCTTCTTTGGTAAATTTTTTCTCCCCGTGTTTGCGTGGGTTTCCTCCAGGTACTCAGGTTTTCTCCCACCCTCCAAAGACATACTGATAAGGACCTTAGATTGTGATCCCCATTGGGGACAGTTGGATGCTAATGTCTGTAAAGTGCTGCGGAATATAGTAGTAGGGCTATATAAGTGCATAAAATAAATAAAATGAATTTCTGACCTGACAAACATAATTGGCTTCTTGTCCTAGTCTTAGCCATGTTGAGTCGCATCTAGTTGTCTAACAGTATACCATCTGCAAGGTGGTATAAAAAACTGTCAAATTCTGTTCAAATACCTGTGGCGCACTGAGCTGCAAATAGGCATCCCTGTGTCGCCTGTGTCACACATTTGCCACTTACACCATCACGCTGCATCTTCCCTACAGACAACAGATCTTCACAATCTTGGCGCATTTAACAGCATAAAAACCTTTTACACATCATTCACTATTTACTACACATTTAACACACTATTCATAACTATGGCACAAAATAAAAATGGCAAAATATTCTGGTGAAAAATACAACACCGTTAATAAATCTCCACTGTATCTGTATACTGGGTGGAGCTGGACTAGGTAAAGAGGGTTTGGAGATAAAGATGTCGCGAACATAAAATTTTCCGGTCGCGAACGCGAATTTACGCAAATGTTCGCGAACGGGCGAACCGCCATAGACTTCAATAGACAGGCAAATTTTAAAACCCACAGGGACTCTTTCTGGCCACAATAGTGATGGAAAAGTTGTTTCAAGGGGACTAACACCTGGACTGTGGCATGCCGGAGGGGGATCTATGGCAAAACTCCCATGGAAAATTACGTAGTTGATGCAGAGTGTGGTAAGTTGAATTCGCAATGCGATTAATATAACCTGCATTAATCACATTGCGAATTCAACTTAGAGCTAAGTTCCTAATGGTTGTATTGCTAGAATTGACGAATATAACGAATATAGCACTTTATTCTCAATCTTCGTTATATTCTAGCAATACAACCATTAGGAACCCAGCTCTAAGTTGAATTCGCAATGCGATTAATATAACCTATATTAGGCTGAGTTCACACGAGCATGTCCGGATAAGGTCCGGATGCGTTGCGGCAAACCCGAGCGAGTAGGTACCCAATTGCAGTCAGTTTTGACTGAGATTGCGTTCCGTTGTTCAGTTTTTATCGCGCGGGTGCAATGCGTTTTGCACGCGCATAATAAAAAACTGACTGTGGTACCCAGACCCGAACTTCTTCACAGAAGTTCAGGTTTGGGTTCGGTGTTGTGTAGATGTTATTATTTTCCCTTATAACTTGGTTATAAGGGAAAATAATAGCATTCTTTAATACAGAATGCTTAGTAGGTGGTCAATTGAGGGTTAAAAAATAAAAAATAATTAACTCACCTTCTCCTCTTGATTGCATAGCTGCCGGTCTCTTCTTACTTCTTTAATCATGAGCTGCCGGCTAAAGGACCTGTGGTGACGTCAGATCACATGGTCCAATCACATGATCCATCACCATGGTGATAGACCATGTGATTGGACCATGTGATCTGACGTCACCACAGGTCCTTTAGCCGGCAGCTCATGATTAAAGAAGTAAGAAGAGACCGGCAGCTACGCAATCAAGAGGAGAAGGTGAGTTAATTATTTTTATTTTTTTAACCCTCAATTGACCACCTACTAAGCATTCTGTATTAAAGAATGCTATTATTTTTCCTTATAACCATGTTATAAGGGAAAATAATACAGTGAATATACTGTCATCTTAGCAACCATGCGTGAAAATCGCACCGCATCCGCACTTGATTGCGGATGCTTGCGATTTTCACTCAGCCCTATTCACTTCTATGGGGCCTGCATTGCGTGATAAACGCACAATATAGAGCATGCTGCGATTTTCACGCAACACATATGTGATGCGTGAAAATCACAGCTCATGTGCACACCCCATAGAAATGAATGGGTCCAGATTCAGTGCGGGTGCAATGCGTTCACCTCACGCATTGCACCCGTGCGGAAATCTCGCCCGTGTGAACTCAGCCTTAATCGCATTGCGATCACAACTTAGATCTGAGTTCCTAATGGTTGTATTGCTAGAATTGACAAATATAACGAATATAGCACTATATTCTCAATATTCGTTATATTCTAGCAATACAACAATTAGGAACCCAGCTCTAAGTTGAATTCGCAATGTGATTAATATAACCTGTATTAATCGCATTGCGATTACAACTTAGTCAAATTTGTGACACTGCAGCTTCAGAATGAATCTAAGATGGATGCTGTCCTTGCTTTTTGATAGGAGGTGGGAGGGTCTGGGAGGGAGGGTATGCTGATTGGCTGGAATGTGTCTGCTGACTGTGAGGTACAGGGTCAAAGTTTGCTCAATGATGATGTATAGGGGGCGGACCGAACATCGCATATGTTCGCCCGCCGCGGCGAACGCGAACAAGCTATGTTCGCCTGGAACTGTTCGCCGGCGAATAGTTCAGGACATCTCTATTTGGAGATTAGTATAGAACAGAATTGAAAATCACATAAATGCTGCCCAATGCTACAGACTGGACACTGTAAAAACTGTCAATGGATAACATTTCCTCTTCTGATTTCCTAACTAGTTGGCATAGCAGAAGATATGTTTTCATATGTCTGGACATTGGATGGTTATCTTAATCCACACAAGGTCTCCATGGCACCAAAAAAGCACCAGAGGGTTATGATTGAGAAGCATCAGACGTCATAAGGGGCATGTTATTATCAGAATTTTTAAAGGCTATGAACACCATCACGAGCATTTTTTTTATCGTTACACTTGACTTATTTTTATTTTTTAGGTTGGTCTTTATTACATATTTTCAACTTTTTTTTTCTACAGCCTTCACTTTCAGTGTATCTGCAGTCTATTGCTTTCTGTTTTATGTTGAATCCGTCAGGGAGCTTCTTTGACAGCTTAATGTGTAGTCCTTATCTCTGAACTGCTGACAGCTTATAAACACTCATAGCTAAATTACGGTAATTTCAAACTGGTACGAATATGGCTTAAATGAGTGTCTATGAGCTACCAGGGCTTCAGAGATAGAGGCTACAGATCAAGCCATCAGAGCAGCTCCTTGAAAGATTCACTGTAAGGCCCCTTTCACACGGGCGTTGCGGACTGGGGCCGGATGCGTTCAGGGAAAATGGTGCAATTTTGACACTAAAACAAGTTAGTTTTCACTGCGATTGCGTTTCATGTTTGCGTTTTTTCTGCACGGGTGCAAAACATTGTAATGCGTTTTGCACGTGCATGAGAAAAATCGGCATGTTTGGTACCCAGATCCAAACCCGGACTTTTTCACAGAAGTTCGGGTTTGGGTTAGGTGTTGTGTAGATTTTATTATTTTCCCTTATAACATGGTTATTAGGGAAAATAATAGCATTCCTAATACAGAATGCATAGTAAAATAGAGCTGGAGGGGTTACAAAAAATAAATAAATATGTAACTCACCTTAATCCACTTGATCGCGCAGCCCGGCTTCTCTTCTGTCTTCTTCTTTGAGGAATAGGACCTTTGATGACGTCAATGCGCTCATCACATGGTCCATCACATGATCTTTTACAATGGTGATGGATCCTGTGACGGACCATGTGATGAGCGAAGTGACGTCATCAAAGGTCCTTTTCCTGTGCACAGCAAAGAAGAAGACAGAAGAGAAGCCGGGCTGCGTGATCAAGTGGATTAAGGTGAGTTATATTATTTTTTATTTTTTTTTAACCCCTCCAGCCCTATTGTACTATGCATTCTGTATTAAGAATGCTATTATTTTCCCTTATAACCATGTTATAAGGGAAAATAATAATGATCAGGTCCCCATCCCGATCGTCTCCTAGCAACCGTGCGTGAAAATCGCACCACATACGCACTTGCTTGCGGATGCTTGCGATTTTCACGCAGCCCCATTCACTTCTACAGGGCCTGCGTTGCGTGAAAAACGCAGAATATAGAACATGCTGCAATTTTCACGCAACGCACAAGTGATGCGTGAAAATCACCGCTCGTGTGCACAGCCTCATAGAAAATAAATGGGTCCGGATTCAGTGCGGGTGCAATGCGTTCACGTCACGCATTACTCCCGCGCGGAAAACTCGCTTGTGTGAAAGGGGCCTAAGGGTCCATTCACACGTCCGCAAAATGGGTCCGCATCCGTTCCGCAATTTTGCAGAACAGGTGCAGACCAATTCATTTTCAATGGGGCCGGAATGTGCTTTCCGCATCTATGCTTCCGTTTCTGCAAAAAAATCGAACATGTCCTATTCTTGTCCGCAATTGCGGACAAGATTAGGCATTTTCTATTATAGTGCCGGCGATGTGTGGTCCGCAAATTGCGGAATGCACATTGCCAGTGTCCGTGTTTTGCGGATCCACAATTTGCAGATCCGCAGAACACTTACGTACGTGTGAATGGACCCTAAGGGCTCATGCACACAAACGTTTTTTGCATTCAGTATACTGGCCGTTTTTTTAGTTCAGTATGCGTTACTTATACTAAACTATTAATTTCAATGGGTCAGCAAAAAAAACCTGAAGTGTCTCCGTGTGCATTCCGTTTCTGTATTTCCGTTTTTCCGTTCCGTTCAAAGATAGAACATGTCCTATTATTGCCTGCAAATCACGTTCCGTGGCTCCATTCAAGTCAATGGGTCCGCAAAAAAACGGAATACATACGGAATGTACTCCGTATGTCTTCTGTATCCGCTCCGTTTTTGCGGAACCATCTATTGGAAATGTTATGCCCAGCCCAATTTTTTCTATGTAATTACTGTATACTGTATAAGCGATATGGAAAAACGGAACAGAAAAACGGAACAGAACCGGAAACACTACTGAAACGAAAAACGGATCCAATAAAAATGGCCCGCAAAACACTGAAAAAGCCATACGGTCGTGTGCATGACCCTAAAGCAGAAAGAAATGGTCTGCAGATATATTAAATGTGAAGGTTGTACAGAAACTTTTGAAAAGGCTAATTTGTATCTCTGCATTTGTAATATAAAATGATTACATTATTTATTACATTATATTATTTATGTGTTTATCCTGCCTCCAAATAGGATAAAAATTATCAACCCCCAGTATGGTGCCAAAGAACGTTACAATTCATCTTACAGAAAATGGAAATGTAAAAAAGCCAGGGTTACTCCCTGGCAGGTTTTGTTTTTTGTTTTTATTTTTTGGCTTGGAAAAACGCTATGAATTACTATTCGTAAATATGGCGTAAGCTTAGACCGGCTGTCTATACCTGCACCAGATTTATCACAGGGACTCAGGCTGGAGGATAACTGTGGTGCCAGGATAGACACTTTTCCCTGGCTGTGAAACAGATTTTTATGTCAGAATTGTGGAGGAATTTTGGTGCATTCCACACCCTATTTCCCACTAAGCCCCTCCCCTTTTAGAGAAAGTTAGAAAAAAGTGTAGAAACCCTAACTGCCCCAGATTGAGCCACTTTTTAGAAAATCTGTGCCTATATGTTTTTGTGTGGTGGTGTTTTTTAGTCACACAATGTTTTACTTACTTTTTTCAGATTTTTTTTCACTAGAAAAGTCTATGGGAAAATGTCTGAAAAATGGCACACCGAGGGCATGCTACATATCTCCACAGTTGTAACAATGTATCATGTTGTTTACACAGCACAGTGAACGCTGTATAATAAAACTTAAAAGACAATGCTTTAATAAAAGTTAGGGTACTTTCACACTAGCGGCAGGACGCATCCGACAGGCTGTTCACCCTGTCGGATCTGTCCTGCCGCTATTTCGCCGTGCCACCGGACTGCCGCTCCGTCCCCATTGACTGTGCGCGGTGATAGGCCGCCAGACTAAAAGTCCTGCATGTCCGACTTTTTAGTCCGGCGGCCTCTCGCCATGCACTGCCGTGCTGCGCCGGTCAATGAGGACGGAGCGGCAGTCTGGCGGCACGGCGAAATAGCGGCAGGACGGATCCGACAGGGTGAACAGCCTGTCGGATCCGTCCTGCCGCTAGTGTGAAAGTAACCATATACATTATATCTACCCCAAAATTGTGCCATTAGAAAATACAACCCATTCCACAAAAAAAGCCCTCATATGATAGAAAAAAAAAAAAAGTTATGGCTCCTGTTCTGCCATAAAAGAACGCTAAATAAATTGCATGGTTGTTCATCTTTCTGCCAGACCTGCAGAGGAAAGCATGCTTACATGCTCCCTGCCACTGGATTCCTCTTCGGTCCCCCGCCGCTGTCTCCCTCGAGTTTTTGCCTGTCAACTTCTTGTTTCATGCCGTTCACATGCTTCTGCAGCCAATGACTGGCCACAGTGGTGATGTGTCCACCATTTGTCACATAACCCAGTAATGTGACAAATACGGGGCACATCACGGCCGCGGTCTTTAGCTGCAGCGGCCACGTGACCTGTGCCAAACAAGACGATGACAAGGAGGTAGATGTTTCGATGTATAACTAATATTAGTAGTATTTCAAGTATAAGATTCCTGGATTGAAGGTGACCATTTCTAAAATAGCTGCAATCCCTTCCTGAAATTCCCCTTCAGTAGAGCAATTTTAACAAATTAGTGCTAGCGCTGAGAGGAGTAAAGAGATTAGAGGAAATAATTAGACACTTTCTCTCTGGACTAAGGACCCTGGAGCAAACAATGAACCCACAACACAGAAAAACTGCATACAATTGCTGCTAAGGTCCCTATTGCACTGCCCGATCTTCCTGCAGGAGAATCGCCTATCGATGATGCATAGCATATTCTTGCACAATCGTTCCCTCTCCATTCTGTTCCATTTGCCATCAGAAGCACATTCCTGATTACACAGGGTGATGTCCTGCTGATATTCGGCTGTATTTAATTCTGAAAGAAAGGTGTGTTCAGCCGACAACGAGCATAATATTACAGGACACTTATCCGGACACTCTTTCACACGAGCGTGTCCAGATTAGGCCCGGATGCGTCCCGGTGCATTGCGGCAAACCCGCGCGAGTAGGTACGCAATTGCAGTCAGTTTTGGCTGCGATTGCGTTCCGTTGTTCAGTTTTTATCGCGCGGGTGCAATGCGTTTTGCACGCGCGTGATAAAAAACTGACTGTGGTACCCAGACCCGAATTTCTTCACAGAAGTTCAGGTTTGGGTTCAAGGTTGTGTAGATTGTATTATTTCCCCTTATAACATGGTTCATGGTATGGTGATGGTTCATGTGATGAGCGCAGTGACGTCATCAAAGGTCCTTTTCCTCACAGATGAAGACAGAAGAGATGCCGGCTGCGCAAACAAATGGACTAAGGTGAGTTAAATTATTATTTATTTCTTTTTTAACCCCTCCAGCGCTATTGTACTATGCATTCTGTATTCAGAATGCTATTATTTTCCCTTATAACCATGTTATAAGGGAAAATAATAATGATCGGGTCTCCATCCCGATCGTCACCTAGCAACCGTGCGTGAAAATCGCACCGCATCCGCACTTGCTTGCGGATGCTTGCGATTTTCACGCAACCCCATTTATTTGTATGGGGCCTGCGTTACGTGAAAAACGCACAAAGAGGAGCATGCTGCGATTTTCACGCAACGCACAAGTGATGCGTGAAAATCACCGCTCATGTGCACAGCCCCATAGAAATGAATGGGTCCGGATTCAGTGCGGGTGCAATACGTTCACCTCACGCACCGCATTGCACCCGCACGGAATCTCGTCTGTGTGAAAGGGGCCTTATAGTTACTAGATTTCTGGGGAAGGGTGGTTGGTCCAGGGAGTTATTCTGATGGCCTGATTGGTGCCAGGAAGTAATTTTTTCCCCTAAAATGAGGAAAATTGGCTTTTACCTCACTGGGTTTTTTGCCTTCCTCTGGATGAACTTGCCGGATAACAGGCTGAACTGGAAGGACTGGATATCTTTCCTCAGCCTTACAAACTGTGTTTGCATGAGTTTCCTGCTGCATTCCAAAAACATACAAATAGGCAAATTGGCTGCTTACAAAATTGACTCTAATGTGCATGGGTTGAGATCGAGCGCCTACATGGCTGCCACTGACTTCCCAGGGAGTCGCCCCAGACACACAACTATCCCTGTGCGAAAAGCGCATGACAAATGTTTGTCAATGTCATTAGCTGCATTTATATGTAGCAACGATCGGGGATAAACGATCATTACTACGATTGTTCGTCCCCATACAGTTTTCTTGTTTGTCGGCAGCAAATTTCTCTTTACACAGGTCAATGTGTTGCTGACAAACGTGAACTTCTGCTGTGCATAAAAGATGGGATCCCAGAAAAACAAGCGTTTGATAATTTTTCGGGTGATTAGCGGCATCTTTACATGGGGCTACTATCGGAAATAAGCTTCCATACAAACGTTCATTCCTCATAATTGTCACGATCCTTGGCCCCTAGTAAAAGGGTCCTAGACTACTAGTCCTTCTAATGTATTATAAATCAGTGAGGTCTTCATTGTCCCATTCTAATCTGAAGTTTTAGGCCCCTTTCACACGGGCAAGAATTCCGTGCGGGTGAATGCATTGCACCAGCACTTAATCCGGATCCATTCACTTCAATGGGGCTGTGTACATGAGCAGTGATTTTCACGCATCACTGGTGCATTGCGTGAAAATCGCAGCAAGCAGCAGGCCCCATAGAAGTGAATGGGGCTGCGTGAAAATCGCAAGCATCCGAAAGCAAGTGCGGATTCGGTGCGATTTTTACGCATGGTTGCTAGGAGACGATCGTAATGGGGACCCGATCTTTACTATTTTCGATTATAACATGGTTATAAGGGAAAATAATGGCATTCTTAATACAGAATGCTTAGTAAAATAGTGATGGAGGGGTTAAAAAAATAAAAAACAATTAATAAACTCACTATAATCCAATTGAATGCTCAGCCTGGCGTGTCTTCTTTCTTTTTTGATGAAAAGGACCCGTGGTGACGTCATTGTGCTCATCACATGGTCCATCACATGGTCCATCCGCGTGTGATAGACCATGTGATGAGCGCAGTAACGTCATCAAAGGTCCTTTAGCCAGGTCTTGAAAAAAGTAGAAAGAAGAGGAGATCCGCTACGCGATCAAGTGGATGGGGGGAGTTAAATTTGTTTATTATTTTTAACCCCTCAAGGGACATTTTACTAAGCATTCTGTATTAAGAATGCTATTATTTTCCCTTATAACCATGTTATAAGGGAAAATTATAAAAAAAACACCAAACCCAAACCCGAACTTCAGTGAAGAAGTCCGGGTTCGGGTCTGGGTACCAAACATGCAAATTTTTCTCACGCACGTGCAAAACGCATTAAAATGCTTTGCACTCGCGCAGAAAAATCGCGCATTTTCCCGCAACGCACCCACATCTTGTCCGGCCCTCACACGCGACGCCTGTGTGAAAGAGGCCTTACACATCTGCCCATTCACTTAGCAGAGATCAGCTCGGCTCACGTTATGATATGTTCTTCCTCAAGTCTGCTTCTGCCCCTGTCTGTGAGTGACAAATCGGTGTAATATCTTTCACAACGACTGTAGCCTCCTCTCAGGGGTGATTAATCTTAACTGGTAATCAGCCAATTATCTGCTCTCATAAAATTTGTTGTAGGAGGTCTAATTGTGTCTCTCTAGTTCTTCTGGAGGAGGCTCATCCCTGGAGATTGTCTGAACTGATCAGTGCATCTATTCTCCACTACTGCTTTACTTTCCTGTTATATCCAGGGTTGCCAACCGTCTGTGAATTCCTAGACAGTCTGCAAGAATAGGGCGCTTTTTTCCACTCAAGTAAAAAAAAAGCCTAAAGAGTTTATTCATTTTTTTTTTAAGCTAAATAAACTTGTATTATTTGACAACTGAATGCTGCTAATGGCTTTATTTCAGTATTTTAAACTACAGACAGATATCACTTATAATCTTTACAGTTAATAATAATGGTTTTCCAATGTGTCTGCAAATTACATCAGCTGTTCGTGATATTTGGATAAGTTGTCCAGAAAAAAAAAGAATAAAACACGTTGAAAGCCCTGGATATATATGTGTATATGTCCACTGGGGCTACTGGATCTGAAAATTTTGTAACATAAAAAGACTGAAAATTATGGGGGAAATTGATTATTTCCCCTACGCCTGTTTTCTAGTCACAATTGGCATTTTATGCCGCCCTTGCCAATTTTACCAAAAGAAGGTGCGGCGAGGGTGGAGTTTGGGCAGGGCCTTCGGCCCCAGCTCATTTTGTAATTAATTATGCCAGAAAGTGGCGTAAATAATGACTGAAATCAACAGCAGCTCCACACTGTCGTAGATTTCATTCAGGCACACGGACTGCTGAAAGAGTCTGTGTGCCTCGTTGTAAATGACATGGCTCCTCTGGCAGCAAAGGGACTGGAATAAAGGCTACAAACAATGTAAACTAGTCATCTGGTCAGTACAGACTCTTTTGGCTTTTGCCCAGGGCAAACTATGCTAAATGTGCTGCCCCCATCCCCCACTGACATACTACTAACAGATTTATAAGTGTCCCTCCAAATGTGCCAAAACATCCCTATAACCCCTATAATAGTGTCAAACCTACCAGTTTCATTAGTAAATGGGGCTGAATTTTGGATGAACTGCAGTACCAGACACAGCTGAACGTTCATAACATATACAGCCTCTTTGTCCTGCTTCTTGCAGGTAGGAGCCGGATCCCCCCAAGGTTTAAACATGTATTGCCTATGCTTATCAGTGGAAATTCAAGGAACCTTTTATTTACATTAAGTGAGAAAACCCCTTTAATTCCTTGTTTTTCCAACAAACCAAGATTTATATGATCAACATTCATGTAAGAAGCCATTAAAGTCAGAGCATAGCATAATATTGTGCAAGTTAGGCCTATTGCACACGACCGTATGGCTTTTTCAGTGTTTTGCGGTCTGTTTTTCACGGATCCGTTGTTCCGTTTTTTGATTCCGTTGTGTTTCCGTTTGTGTTCCGTTTTTCCGTTCCGTTTTTCCGTATGGCATATACAGTATACAGTAATTACATAGATAAAATTGGGCTGGGCATAACATTTTCAATAGATGGTTCAGCAAAAAACGGAACGGAAACGGAAGACATACGGATGCATTTCCGTATGTGTTCTGTTTTTTTTGCAGACCCATTGACTTGAATGGAGCCACGGAACGTGATTTGCGGGCAATAATAGGACATGTTCTATGTTAAAACGGAACGGAAATACGGAAACGGAATGCATACGGAGTACATTCCGTTTTTTTTGCGGAACCATTGAAATGAATGGTTCCATATACGGACCGTATACGGAACGCAAAAAACGGCCAGTAAACGGGGAAAAAAAACGGCCGTGTGCAGGAGGCCTAAGGGTGGCCTAATACATTCAATGAATGTTGTCAAACCCACCGATGGGACTGGATAACCATCTAATGTGTCCTTACTATTATGGTGGTGGTCCATGCTCACCACCACTCCTCTCCTGCTGGTGGGTAGACTGAGTCCTGCTTCTCAGTGGCAATGCCTCTTACTGCTTGTAGGGCTCTATCCATCTCTTAGAGGGCGACCCTAATCTGCCCAAACCAATGGCTGGCTACCCTGGGGTACCTAAGGCACTTTCCCCTATATAAAGGTGCCTGAGCAATAGGTTTTAGTATGCTAGTTTCCTGTGCTCTTAGCTTTTTTTGCTAGCTCTGTGTATAGACTTCTGCATGACCTTTCACTGCCTAAGCCACCTCATCTACATTCTGATCTTGAGCTGCCAGCTCTGACCTCGGACTGTTTATCGGATTGCACATACTCTACCTGTGCTAACCTTGATTTGTCCTTGACTATGGTTTTGCCTGATCCCTTGGTGCTTTGTACCAGTGGCTTTTGACCCCCATGGCTCAGCAGTCACTTGAACAGAGACTACTCCATGAGGTAGCAGCCTGGTGGTTCCCCTGCAGAGATGTTTAGATCCCTGTACAGGGGGTTGAAGTGTGCAGCCCAGGGGAAGCCACTTAGATAATGCCTTGAGGAGTAGCCCCAAGTCAAATCTGTTCAAGTAATACAACGTATCCACATCCACTTCGTTATACTTACTCTCCTCTGATGGCAGATGTTCAACATGTTTGATCCTCTGGTTTTCATAGGATATAAGTCACCACCAGAGGTTCCCAGAAGCAGTTTACTGTATTTACTTTTCCCTATTGAAAACACATTCAAGCTCAACCAAGCCGAGTGTGTGTCTGTATATATATATAATATATAAACATAAAAGATAACTTCATATAAATACAATATCGGCTCTCAGCATTTTTCATCCACTATATGGCAGAGCAACTACTCTTAGATTTATGTCTGCATCAGCCAAAAAGGACTTGGGAATGCACTTGAGGCAACAGTTGGGGCAATTTGTAATTTAGTCATAAAAGACTAGAAAATAAATCAGACCTGAACTCCTAGCACATATTATTCTTTGTGAGGGGGGGGGGGGGCACACATTGAACCTTGAAGTATGAGTTTTAAGATGAGTGGAAGGACCTAGGTCAGAGGTGAGCCTCTTGTAAAGATGAGGTTTGTGCTGAGTATATCTTCAGCCTATTCCTTACCCCCTAAGGGACAACACTTTGCTCTTTCGACCTGATCATCATTTTTCAGTCTGTAAGTGAACAAATGTGAACGAGAAACAAAAATGTAGGGAATTATGAAAAGAAATGTGGATAACAGGCTGATCACCTGGAGATCTGTCTCCATGATTAAGACTTCACGCGAGGACCATCGAAACATGCACTGTGGGGGGAATTTATGAAGCTTCTATGCCACTTTTCTGGCATAGAAAGGACACAGACTGTGCAAGCTGCCTTTTGCGGAAACAAAAAAGGGGGGCAGGATGTTGCCTATGTGGCCCAACATTTAACATTACTATTCCCCAGAAAACAGTTTCTGGCACGCCAACATCCCAAGATGTGCCAGAATTATTTCCAGGTTTCTAGTTTCCAGGTTATAGATATTGATGACCTATCTTTAGGTTAATGCCACCTTGCAGTTCGAAGCTGTCACCAGGGCCAGAACTAACAATGAGAAAGGAACCACTGTGTAGTGAAAGTGCTGGGGCACTACAGTTGGGGTACTGCAGCTTAGATCCTAATCAAATGAATAAAAGCTGAGCGGCAGTAGTATGGGGGCTGAGCAGCAGTAATCTGACATGAATACTACCCAGAGACAGTGGCGGATTCGGGGGGGGGGGGCAACGGAGCGATACAGATGGCTGTGCTGAGGCAGGGGAGGGAGAGGCGTGTCCATTTCCCTTCCTCTGATAGGCTGCAGGCACTAGGCCGGCAGCCTATCAGAGGCCGGCGCAGGCGGTGCGATGACGTCATCGCGCCGCCTGAGCCATACAGCGCGGGACACAAGCCAGTAGAGGCCTGCATCGCATCGCTGACATGGAGGTAAGTATGTGTTTTTTTTTTTTTTTTATATATACAATAATTTTACTGGCACATAGGGGGAAGGGGCTGTTATTGATGGCACATGGGGGGGCTGTTATTGCTGGCACATGGGGGGCTGTTATTACTGGCACATGAGGGGCTGTTATTACTGGCACATGGGGGGCTATTATTACTGGCACATGGGGGCTGTTATTACTGGCACATGGGGGGGCTGTTATTGCTGGCACATGGAGGGGGCTGTTATTGCTGGCACATGGGGGGCTGTTATTGCTGGCACATGGGGGGGCTGTTATTGCTGGCACATGGGGGGCTGTTATTACTGGCACATGGGGGGGCTGTTATTGCTGGCACATGGAGGGGGCTGTTATTGCTGGCACATGGGGGGGCTGTTATTGCTGGCACATGGGGGGCTGTTATTGCTGGCACATGGGGGGGCTGTTATTGCTGGCACATGGGGGGGCTGTTATTACTGGCACATAAGGGGCTGTTATTACTGGCACATGATTGGGGGCACTATAGGGGCATCTACTGAGGCCACAAAGAAGGGGTATTTTATATGGGGCGCTCTGTACAGTACAATTTTATACTGGGACACATTATGGTGGGTACTATGGGGAGGGGGGAGAGGAGTACTATGGGGTCATCTACGGGGGCACTAAGAAGGGGTATTTTATACTTGCAAATTATGGGGGACACTGAGGGCATCTACTGGAGCATTTTATACTGGTACATTATGGGGGGCACTAGGAGGAAGGAGGGTGTGGAGCACTATGGGGGCATTTACTGGGGGCACGATATTGGGGTATTTTATACTGGCACATTATGGGGGCACTATGGGGACATTAGCTCACCTGGGGGCATTACAAGTGGGTATTTTTTGCACTGTCACATTATAAGGAGAATTATTTCTACTGGGGGGGGGGGGGGCATTATGGTGGGCTTTATTACTCCCACATGGTATGACGCCCTAGTAGCAGCACCTCTCCCTGCTCTGCCATCCCTCTGCCCCTTCTCCAAATCCTTATTATGAAATCTTTCCCATTAGGATAAAACACATCAGCTCCGCCGAGCCCCCCAGCCAAAGTGTTGAAGTGGCGTCCGAGATCCCCAAGAGCCAAACCAAGTAATAGTAAGTTTTCATGTGGAATATGTTTGTTATACACATATAGGATACACTGTGCCACACAATATACAGTATACCGCTACACTGTGTAGTGTAGTACTAGTGTTCTATAAGCACCATTGTTTTGTGGCGGCGGACAGAAAAGAATCTGGAAGTACCCCTCCCGAGACCAGGCTCTGGATCCGCCACTGCCCAGAGAACGGAGTTGTAATTCCACTGCAGAAAATCTACATGTGGACTACCCTAAGAGTCCAGTCATAAAAACTGAAACTAAGGTTGCAATAGTAGTAGCAGATATGACCCCAGTAAATAACAGCTGTGTGAATTGGGGCCCTCATGGTGACTTAGTAGTTAAATGGAAGGTCTCCTCCCTGATTTTCTCTTTAAAACCATTACCAAGTCATTTCCCTCCAAAGATTGATGAAGCTGAAATAGTTTGTTGAAAAACATTTGTTCTGGGAAGAACATGGAGAAAAGATTTATGTGAATCTCTTGTTTTTCACCATGACCTAGTTTAATAGCTGGGAGCATTTGAGTGTAGCTGAGTCACAGCTACATCTGTTCTCTGGGGGATATATGTGAGCAGTTGTCAAGATCCAGTGGTGGGTTCAGATTCTGACCCCAAACATTGAGCAGAAGACAACTCCATGTAGAACTCATTGGAAACAACCCTTTACTACTTTGGTCTATTTCTTATGAGTAAACTCAGAAATCTTCTAGACCTTATTGAAGATATGTCCTATCATAATGTTAGAATCATGAAGCTTTCATCCATAAGAACAGGTTATCTTTTTTTTTTATTTTTTTTTTATTACTTTATTTTATTATTTTCATTAAAACACAAAAAAGACAATACCTCACCTGACTCACTCGGATAAAGGTTATACAAAACAATGTACGAACAGAGATTATCTTGAGGCTGAGGCTGACGGACAGCTGGATGCTACATCCATGTTATAGCAATTCTGCTTTTTTGTTTAACCTACTTGGCAGCTTCTGTGCAGACAAGTCCTGACTCCAATACCTGCTCATTTATCAAATAATTTATTGCCAAAACTAATATCATGTGAGAATGATGCTGAAAAAACACGCATGAGATCCAGGCAGAAGCTTAGAGGAGCAGACTGTACATACCCCCTTCCCAACAACCAGTTTGCTGCAGCTTAAAGTGGTTTTCCAGGCTACAGATATTGATGACCTATCCACCACATAAGTGATCAGTATCAGATTGGCGGGGGTCCAACACCCAATGTTCCCACCGATCAGCTGCTTTTGGCTGCCATGGCACCGGAGACTATACTGAGTAAGAGCTGGAGGCAGAATGCCCCGTACATTGTGTAGTGTCTGTCCTGGGGTACTGCAGCTCAGCTCCCATTCAAGTGGACAGGAGTTGGTCTTCAGTAGGCTAGTCCTGTAAACTACACAGTGTAGGGAGCCTTCTGCTTCTACTCCGTACACTGTCAGTCTCCTGCACTGCTATTCATTGAGATACCAGGTGTCTCACCCCCACCAATCTGATCATGAAGATAGGCCACCAATATCTGTAGCCCTTTAACTGTGGTTGGCCATAAACAGTTGACCCACAACATATGATTTGGCTGGTGTACGATTTTACACCAGCCAGAAGGGCAGGCAATGAATGTTCCTATAAACCTTCGCTCTCGATAACTGCCTGCTTGTTAGCTGCATTTACATCCAGCAATCATCAGGGATGACTGGGGATGAATAGTTGTTATTACGATTGTTCGTCCCCCATTCTGTTTCCTGTTTACACAGGTTGATTTGCTGCTGAGGATTTTTGATGCCACATGACAGATGCAATCACCAGACGAACAAGCCTTTCCTCCTTTTTCGGATGATCAGGGACATCTTTTCATGGAGCAGTTATCAGGAACGAGAGTTCATACAAATGTTTGACCCCGATATTTGTCCCAATCTTTGGGCCCTGCTAAAAGGGCCCTAATTCTTGATACTTATTTATAAATCAGTGATGTCTTCATTTTCCTATTTTTATCTGTATTCTTACAGATTTGCCCATTCGCTCAGCACAGATCAGGTCAATCTAGACAGTGAGCAGGTAAACAATGAAGGGGACGCAGCACTCAGATGAACGCCACAACCTCCTCAAACAGATGATCATGGGGGTGCCTAGGGTCAGACCCCTGAGCATAAGTCATCAAGATAATGACACTGCACAAACCCTTTAACCCCTTCAGGAACGGGCCATTTTTTGTTTTAGTTTTTTACTTCCCAGAGCCATAACTTTTTAATTTTTCCATTCACATAGCTGTATGAGGGCTTCTTTTTGCGAGACAAGCTGTACTTTCTAATGGCACCATTTACAGTTGAATACAATGTAGTGGGAATTTTAAATGGGGTGGAATTATAACAAAAAAATAATACAATTCTGCAACAGTTTTATGGGTTTTGTTTTTACAGCGTTTCCTATGCGGTAAAACTGACCTGTTACTTTCATTCTCTGGGTCAGTACAATTACAATGATACTACATATGTATAGTTTTTCTTGCATTTTAATATTGAAAAAAATATATAAAAAAATTTGGAAAAAACTAATTTTTTCTTTGCATCGCTATATTAACATCTCCATAACTTTTTTTTTTTTTAATTACTTTTTGTAAAAAAAATTGAGAGGTGAAGCGACCCAAAAATTATTCGGGGTAAATTGGTGGGGGGGGGGGGGGATGATTAAAAAAAATGTTTTTGTTTTTTTCACATTTTTAAATAGTTAGAAATAAAGAACAAAGAGGAAAGATGAGATCACCCAACAAATGAGCAAGCACAGTGGCAAGATCAGTGACAACTTCACACAGAGTAACCATCAGACACGACTAGTGTTCATACAAATACTTATCCTGAATAATTGTTGTGATCCTCAGCCCCTGCAGAAGGGTCTTTACTAATACTGCAAGACTACAACTCACACTACAGTCTAAAGATGTGCTTAATTAATCACAGTGGCCAAAACTGATAAATATGGTGCAGGGTTACATACTTTTGTCTAACTTTACACCATCTATTGGTTGGCACAAAAACTTTGTGCCAGTTATCCAGCAGGCCACACTTCTTCGAGGTGTAAAAAGAGTCTATAACAAATAATAAATGTGGCAAATAAGCATACTTGCCAATTCTTCTGGAATGTCCAGGAGGCTCCAGGCCATTATTCCCTGGCCCATACGGAAATAATTGTGCATGATCAACAGATATGGACACATTTAGGGGGAGTACAGAACAACTTTAGGCCACTTTTATTTGGTCAGTATTTGGTCAGCATTTTTTCATCAGTATTTGTAAGCCAAAACTAGGAGTTTAACCTACAGAGGGAAATAGTATCATGGAAAGATGTGTATCTCTTCTTTGTTTTGGACCCACTCCTGGTTTTGGCTTACAAATACTGTTGAAAATCCTGACCAAGTACTGACCATGCAAAAGTGGTCTTTGAGTAGGACTCAAGCTTACTTATGTGTTAGGCTACATGCACACGTACGTTGTTTGTTTCCGTGTCCGTTCCGTTTTTTTTGCGGATAGGATGCGGACCCATTCATTTCAATGGGTCAGCAAAAAAAGCGGACGGCACACCGTGTGCTGTCCACATCAGTATGTCCGTTCCGTTGCCCCGCAAAAAAAAAAATGCATGTCCTATTTTTTCTAGTTTGCCATACGGAACGTCATCCGTTTTTTAGCGGACCGCAAAACACATACGGTTGTGTGCATGTAGCCGTAGAGGACATAAAATCTACTGGACATTACAAACAGTAGTGTAATGATCACGGTTGCAGGGGATGCGATTGTGACTGGGCCCTGTGTAGAATGGTCCTGCCATGGGTCCTGCCTAGGTTTGAACCTATGACACTAGTGCTAACCACTGACTCCCTGTGCTGCCCAATGTCCCCCTTTGTGTCCACCTAGTAATGTAGGGGAACACAAAGTGCAGCATCATTATTGCATGTCGGCACAAAAGGAGACATAATTATTGTATGGGGCACATTGGAGAATGTTATTATTGTATGGTTGCATACAGGGGCACATTGTTAACTATTGTGAACTATTATTTTGTGGGGGTACAGAGGGGGACATTATTATTGTCTGATGGCACAAAGTGGGCATTACTATTGTAAGGGTGCAAAAGGGGCATTATTATTGTATGGGGACATAATGGGAACCATTACCACACAAATACACAGAAAGGCCCATGCCACCTAGGAAGCACAAAGGGGGCACTATTCTATTGTGGGGCACATTACTACTGTGCCCCTCAAATGTCCAGGTACAAATACAAAGGAAACACAAAGAGAGCACTATTACCACGTGAGGCACAAAAGAGTGTATTGTTACTTTGTAGGGCACCAGGGGCATTATTACCACCTGGGGCACTATAGATGGTGATTGTAGAAGTGAAAAAAACATGGGGAAGGTGCTGGAGAGCAATGAGCCAAAGATGTTTGTGTGCAGTGATGGTCAGTTCGCAGTGTTCGCCAGCGAACACATGCGGGCTGCCATTTTGACTCACCCGTCCGGCAATGCACAGGTAAGCCCTTACCTGTGCCTGCGCCGGGAGGAAATCAAATGCCGTCACCGGGAGCAGGCAGTTCCGATAACAGCCACCGGGGGTCTTCATCGGACTGTTCTCGGAACTGCCTGCTCCCGGTGCGCATTTGATTTCAGACCAGCTCCCGGCCCTGTGCATCGCCAGACGGGTGAGTCAAGATGGCAGCCCGCATGTGTTCACTGGCGAACACTGCGAACTGACCTTTGCTGTTTGTGTGTTACATTCTGCAGGCACAAGTCATGGCAGGAAGATGTATTCATGGGGGTCTGGGCTGAAGGGAGAAGAATAGGGAAAGTAAATGACTACAGTGAGAGATGTCACCTGCAATTCAATGGATACAACTGTACTGTAATCACTTACATATATAACCACTATAAAGTCACTGTAAGCGGGTATTTTTGGTCTTAGTGGGTACTTTTTATCAAGTATCAGTATGGTGGTATTATCAGTCACTATGTGTGTAATTTGCGTTCATGGTCTGGCTTTTTTTTGGGGGGGGGGGGGGGAGACATATATCTCTGTAAACCCTACCAGCACCACTGGTCCTTTCACATCTGAGCAAGATGGTGGTGTTGGTAAGGGCCCAGATCCCAAATTTGTCCTGGGTTCCCACAGGACTCTGGTTACGCCCCTGTGTGCAAAATATGCTAAATGTGTTTATAGGTTATGAGGATTCTGTCCAAGTACTTCATATCAGTCTATAAAACCTGAATGAGTATCAAAAAGACAAGGAAAACAATGAGAAAATAGCAACATTATCCTTTAAAATATGATGTAAATAGTTGGAATATTTTCAAATTTCTGCGTATTATTTTGGATGCACCCCCCGAAATTTGTCTCAGTGGATTAGTAACAATAGACAAGTTACAGAGGCTAGTAATAAATCATTACTTTATTTTCTTACATCATAGCCGATCTTCTAAAATGAATCATTAAACCAAAATTGATAAATTCTCCTGTAAATAAGTACTTCCCAGATCTCTGTTGCATCCACCGAGCCACACACCAAAATCCAGAATCACTTATTAGGAATGAACTATGGGCCAAACATTTTGTTACATCTTGTCATAAGCTCCAATCACAGCCAAAGCTGACATCGCAAGTTGCTGAATTTTCTCAACCAATGTCAATTGTGGGAGCTCACAAGTAGCCACAAACAGTATTGCTATTAAAGAGGTTGTCCAGACTTTTTTTCACCCCACCCCCACCCCACTCTGTTATACCTGTGAAGAAATCTATACTTACCTGCTCCCCACCTGTCTGTTCCAGCTCCATGATTCCCAGGCTGTCTTCACTGCACCTGTGGTCCCTGTCTGTCAACTTCCTCATGGGCGGGGTCACGTGAGCCACCGCAGCCAATGGCTAGCCTCAGTGGTGACGTGTCCTCAAGAGGCAGGTTATTGCTTGGGGACACATCACTGCTGACGTCAGTCATTGGCTCCAGTGGCACATGTGACAGTGTCCATGTGGAAGCTGACGGACAGTTACCCGAAGTCAGTAAAGACAGGATGGGAAGATCTGGAATGGAGCAATGGGAAGCAGGTAAGTAAAGATTTCATCTGGGTACAAACTCTTGAAAGAATTAGTCTTGCTCAAAAGAACCACTTTGTGAGCCAAAAATTCCTCAAGAACTGAACAAGCAGGTTTGGCAAGTTTCAGAAAATCAAGAAAGCCAAACCTAACAATGGCAGGAATCTGTAGCCACAATGGCGTCCGCGGAGGAATGATTCCTTCTCCGTCTGTCCAGAAGACATGATGGAGGGAATGTGATCAATCTACTGTAAGATATAAGAGAATATGCTTGGATCTTACCCCGATGTGACTTATTACCGCTCCTTATAACTTCCAAGTGACCCCTGCAAGATTTTGTAACAGATAATGATTCCCTCACCGGGCCAGTCCTTATAAATAGGATACAGCAAACTTCTGTCATGTTCTGCTCCAGTCAGTCAAATGCGAACTGTAACAAAAATGGACAAAATATACAAGATATTTTTATGTAAAATACATATCAAAGCCGTAGCTGTGCGTCATCTGAGCACCTGCCTCCTAGTACCACCCCTAATATGCATCCAAGGCATTTTACTCTGTCAGCTAGATGAGAGGCCAGTGTCTCGTAAAGAGTGCCTGCGAAGGGATATAGTGCTTGACTATTTTCCCTGGTCATTCTCTAATCCTTGAGGAAAATTTGGACATTGACTCTAAGGCTGGGTTTACACGGGCGTTGCGGGAAAATGTGCGGGTGCGTTGCGGGAACACCCATGATTTTTCCGCGCGAGTGCAAAACATTGTAATGCGTTTTGCACTCATGTGAGAAAAATCGTGCATGTTTGGTACCCAAACCCGAACTTCTTCACAGAAGTTCAGGCTTGGGATCGATGTTCTGTAGATTGTATTATTTCCCCTTATAACATAGTTATAAGGGAAAATAATAGCATTCTGAATACAGAATGCATAGTAAAATAGCGCTGGGGGGGTTAAAAAAAAAATAATAATAATTTAACTCACCTTAGTCCACTTGATCGCGGCCCGGCATCTCCTTCTGTCTCCTTTGCTGAACAAGACCTGTGGTGACGTCACTCCGGTCATCACATGATCCATCACCATGGTAAAAGATCATGTGATGGATCATGTGATGACCGGAGTGACGTCACCACAGGTCTTGTTCAGCAAAGGAGACAGAAGGAGATGCCGGGCCGCGATCAAGTGGACTAAGGTGAGTTAAATTATTATTATTATTTTTTTAACCCCTCCAGCGCTATTTTACTATGCATTCTGTATTCAGAATGCTATTATTTTCCCTTATAACCATGTTATAAGGGAAAATAATAATGATCGGGTTTCCATCCTAGCAACCGTGAGTGAAAATCGCACCGCATCTGCAATTGCTTGCGGATGCTTGCGATTTTCACGCAACCCCATTCACTTCTATGGGGCCTGCGTTGCGTGAAAAACGCAGAATATAGAGCATGCTGCGATTTTCACGCAACGCACAAGTGATGTGTGAAAATCACCGCTCATCTGAACAGCCCCATTGAAATGAATGGGTCCAGATTCAGTGCGGGTGCAATACGTTCACCTACCGCATTGCACCCGCGCGGAAATCTCGCCCGTGTGAACGCAGCGTAAGAGAGCTCCTTCCATTAGGTGGCAGTAGAGAGAGACGGTTCTCTTTCTTCTGGGAGATGCCTCTTTGTTCATCTTAGTTCCCAGAATGCAGTGCTGTCTGGTAACAGGAAAACCATCTTAATTGTAACGGTACGTCCAGACGGGCCAGATTATGCTACGTTTCTGCAGTGGATTTTCCACAAGGATTTACCATGGATTTCATCTGATGCAGTACAAATGGTGAACATCTTTTGGAAAAACTGACATGATGCAGATTTAAAACCAGCACCACAGGTCAATTTTTTTTTGCATTGAGTTTTCTATAAATCTCACGTACTTTGCTGGCATTGTAAGGCTACTTTCACACTTGCGTTGTTGTTTTCCGGTATTGAGATCCGGCAGTCCTCATGCATTCTGAATGGAAAGAGATCCGCTCAGGATGCATCAGAACGTCTTCCGTTCCGGCATCATTCCGTTTTCTGACCAGACACAAAACCACTGCAATGTAAGTCAATGGTGATGGAACCGTTTTTTTAGGAGTTAAAAAAAATAATGGATCTGTCACGCTTTGACTTTCAGTGTATTTAGTGATGGATCCATTATTTTTTGTTTTGATCACACATCCTAACAGAAAGGATGCATCCTGATGTGCAAAATCAAAACGGATCCGGCACTAAAAATAATGTAAGTCAATGGTGACGAATCCGTTTTTTAGGAGCCTAAAATACCGGATGTTGTTACCTTGTGTTGTAATGTTGGGTTTCCCTTTAAATGAAAGATATGAATCATATGGAAATGCAGTCACAGTAGAATGTGCTGCGCTTTTATTATCATCATTATGCCTTTTACAAGATGTAAACTTCAGGGCATGACAAGAAAATGATTACAAGCAAATCCTTTAATGTGGAAATTATAAAGTAGAGGAGAATTCCTGCAAGGCTACGCCCCGGCCTGGCGGGATGGATGCGGTTCACTACATGTGTTCCGATTTATTATGTTTCAGGTTCAGTATGATGAAGATTTACACAGCATTTTCACCATGTCTGAGAGAAGATAAATGGCCGGCCTGTAATATAAAATATGGCCTCGGCTTTATGTCACCGCTGATGTTCTCTCACCCTGTCATGTGTTTTACATAGATTTGAGCCCTGCAGGGAGCCGGAGGACTGACCGCAGCCTGAGATTAGAAGCAGCTAGAAAATCATAAATACGCCATAGTTGTAAAAAAGAGAGCTTTTTAATATCTTCTTAACGAGTTTAGCCACTATGAACAAGCACTTATATGTAATAAAGGGGTCCCCAGACAGACCAGATCTTGCTCTCGATGACCGCTGGTGTACATGCTTTATAACAACTGCCCACTGACATCAATGGAGGCATTGTGAGGAGAAATAAGGATCACTGGGATACTCCATGCAAAACTGATACATTATGTGACGCCTAGTGCAAGGCCTGAGGGGACCGCACATTAATTCTGTATTTAGGGTTCTTTGAATCCCTATGGCTTCGTTCACATCACCGTTCAGCCTTGGAGCAGAAGAACGAAAAGGACGGAGAAGGCACATAACTGAGCCAAACGGAGCCCTTAGGACCATGGGTGTCACTAGGTTAAAACATTCGGGGCCTGGGCCCCACATGTTTTGTCCCAGGCCCCAAATGAACTGCCTGCTAATGAAAAAAGAACTAGTAACCAGGGACACACTGCAGGAGCTGAAGGACCTGTGATGACATCACAGTCAGGTGATCTGTGCTAGAGGCAGAGCTCAGTGGTGGAGAAGGACCTTCGATGACGTCACTGTCATGTGATGGGGCGGAGCTAAGCTGTGAAGAAGAGAACTAGTGGAGAAGACCCTGACTGATGGCTTCTGTGACTGAGGAGAGGTAAGTGAAGGGATAGATACAGTGTGAGAGCCAGAGGAATGCTGGGAGTTGTAGTTCTGCTCTCTCACACCACCTCCCTGCTTGGTTGAGAGAGTGATGTTATTTACAAGGGACTGTATGTTAGGGCTGAAGGGAGGGGTGTTATTTACATGTGGACTGTATATTAAAGGGGCTGAAGGGAAAGGAGTGATGTTATTTACATGGGACTGTATATTGAAGGGGCTAAAGGGAGGGGGTGATGTTATTTACATGGGACTGTATGTTGGGGCTGAAGGGCGGGGAGTGATGGTATTTACATGGGACCGTCTCTTGGAGGAGAGTGGTGTTATTTAGGTCATGTGACAGAATTTTAAGTAGCGTCCATCTATAACTAATTATAAGGCTAAGTTCACACGAACGTGTGTGATCCGTGGCCGTATTGCGGCCCGGAAATCGCGGGCCGCAATACACGGCCACAGTTCCGTGTAAATTCCGCATCACGGATGCGGACCCATTCACTTCAATGGGTCCGCTAATCCGGAATCGCGGAACGGCCGCACGGGACGGGACCCCTCGGAAACACTACGGAGTGCCTCCGTGGGGTTACGTCCCGTACTTCCGTTCCGCAAAAAGATAGAACAAGTCCTATCTTTTAGCGGAACGGCCGGATCGCGGACCCATTAAAGTGAATGGGTCCGCGATCTGATGCGGCTGACCTACGGCCGGCGATCGTGCATTGCGGCCCGCTATTTGCGGGCCGCAGCACAGGCACGGGTCACACACGTTCGTGTGAACTCGGCCTAACCAATTGCAGTCTATGTGGCTGTTCACACAGTCGTTTTTTTTTGTTTGTTTTTCAAAGGTCTTGTAAATAGCGGCCAACAAAAAATAGGACATGTCCTATTTTTTGGGCCGTGAAATCAATGGGGCCGTTTTTAACAGCCGTCTAGAAAGGAGCGTGCCCGTTTAACAGTTGATAAAAACAGGTACAGTGGGGATAAATGATATTTCAGGAGTTAAAATAATTTTAAAAATACCTCATCCAAAGCACAGGGACACAGACTCCTCATTGGATGCAGAAGGACCTGCACTCCCAGCGTGATGACACCACACAATCACATCCGGTCCTGCTGCATCCAGTGAGGAGCGAGTGTCCCCGCGCGTGAAAGTGGATGAGGTATGTTTTTTTTTTTTTGCAGTCAAAAAAATGCTGTGGGCCATATTATTAATGTTGGCCGCCACTATGAGGGACATTATTAATGCTGGGGGCCAATATTTGGGCATTATTTACAATTGGGGCCATTATGGGGGGTTGGGATAAGCCAATGAAATTCATCCATTTTTAAACAGCTAGATGGCTAGAAAATGGTTATGACGTGCGCTTGCTTCTTAACGCCTATTTTTTTTTTTTACATTCATTTGCATGTAGCCTTACATGGAACTGTATGATGGAGGCGGTTTGGGAGGGAGTGATGTTTCTTACATGGGACTGTGTGTTGGATGAGGCTGAAGGGAGGGAATGGTGTTTTGTACATGGGACTATATGTTGGAGGGGCTGAAGACAGGGGATTGATGTTATTTACATGGGACGGTATGTTGGAGGAGGCAGGGGAGATGACGTGATGTTATTTACATGGGACTGTATGGTGGAGGGAGGGAAATTATGTTATTGGGTCTGTATGTTGGAATGTCTGGGGCATTATATTTTCTGAGGGCACTACAAGGAGGATTATAACCATAGGGGGCACTGCACGGGGGCATTATAAATACAGCGGCCATTATTGGGGTCCTGATAGCTACAGGGGTCTCTATAGGAGTGTTTATACATCGGGGCTGTAGAGAGCTTTATTACCACTGGGGGAACAATAGGGGCGCCTAATTTCTACTGGGGGCTGTGTGAGGGCATTATTAATACTGGAGGGTGCTTCTACTAATGGAGGCACTCTTGGGGAGCATTATCACAATCGGGGACACTGTAGGGGGCTGTATTACTAATAAGGGCATTCTAGAAGGGAATTACTATTGGTGGGACTTGAAGGAGCACTATTACTATGGGGGGACTATTTGTATGGCAGTAATTTTTCTTCAGGGTAGTATTTGGGGGTATTGGGGGGCACAGCGAGCAGCAGAATAACACTGTTGGGACTCCAGGTTGTTGGGGGTGATGATAGAAATGTGAGGAACCTAAGATGTCTGTGTGTCACACTCTGCAGAGAGGAAGGCTGGCTGAGAGAAGTTGTCTGGACCTAATGTAGAAGATGATGACAGAGAAGATCAGCAAAGACGCCACTTGGGAGGCTCTGGATGTGAGATGTATGTGCTGCTGTATACTCCTGTATGTTTGATAGTGTCTATGCAGCAAGGAAAATATCTTTAGTGCTAGTACGGGCAGGGGGCGTTGACTGGGGCCATATGAATTGGGGCTTGGGCCCCAGATCTTTTGAGACCCTAGCAACACCCCTGCTTAGGACCTCATAGACTATAATGGGTCCGTTATGTTTCCGCTCAGATGATTTTGAAGCGGAGACAAAAGTCCTGCATGCACAACTTTTGTCTCCACTCCAAAATCATTTTCTGAGCGGAAACATAACGGACCCCATTATAGTCTATGGGGTCCAAAGGCTCCTTTCGGCTCAGTTATGTGCCTTCTCCGTCCTTTCCATTCTCCTGCTTCTAAACGGAGCAGGAGAACGGAAAGGCTGAACGGTGATGTGAACGAAGCCTAATTCATGCTCCGCCGCCTCTGGGGATAGCTGGGGGTTAAAGGGGTTTTCTAGGCTCCTTAGGTCTCATGCACACGACTGTTGTTTTATTCCGTGTCCGTTGTTCTGTTTTTCGTGTTTTTCTGCGGACCCATTGACTTTCAATGGGTCCGTTGAAAACTCGGCTAATGCACCGTTTGTCATCCGCGTCCGTGATCCGTGGTTCCAGTCCGTCAAAAAAATATAATCTGTCCTATTTTTTTCACGGAAAACGGTTCGCGGACCCATTTAAATCAAAGGGACCGTGAAAAAAACGCGGAGGCACACAAGATTGTCATCCCCGTCCGCGCGTACGTTATTTTCCTATCATTTGCATGGCAAACTTGACTTAGACTTTTTTTTTACTTTCCTTCATGTCTGGTGATCCTCTAAAAATAAAGGAAGACACACGGAAACAAAAACGGAAATGGATCACGGAACAACGGAACCCCATTTTGCGGAACGGAACACAACAACGGTCGTGTGCATGAGGCCTTATATTGATGACCTATTCTCAGGATAGGTCATTAATATCCAATCGGTGAGGGTCGGACCTATCAGCTGTTCCTTACAGCCTCCGGCGCAGGAACTTGCACTTTGAATGGAACTGGAAGCACAGCACCGTTGAAAGTGTAGTGGCCGTGCTGGGTTACTGCAGCTCTTCTCCAATTCACTTCAGTGGCAAATGGGCTGCAGTAACCCAGCACAGCCAATACACTTTGAAGGCAGTTTGCTTCCTGCTTTTCTCAAGAGTTAGTTCCAGGCTGGCGGCTGCAGGTAACTGCGGATCGGTGGGGGAGCGGGGTGTCGGACACTCACTGATCAGATATTAATGACCCATCCTGCTGATAGGTAATTCATTTTAGATATTGACTTAGATATTGATGAGCCGATTCTCAGGTAGACACCTGGCACCTGCACCAATCTGCTGCTTAGGGAAGATGCCAGCTCTGTGAAATATATAGGATAAGCTGCAGGCTCTATCCAGTGTGTAGAGGTCATGTTGCTAAATGGGAACTGAGATGCAGTGATCCAGTGCTGGAAACCGCACAGTATACAGAGCCTTCCCTCCACTGTATAGTTTCTGGTGCCAGCAGCTGCGTGAAGCATTTGATCGGTGTGGGGGCCTGGTGTTGCCCCCGCCAGCTGTACCTGTACAGAAATCCATACCCATCAGCTCCCTGGCTCTCCTCAATGGACTTCTGGTTCCTGTCTGTCAACTTCTGTCACATGACCCTATCTATCCCCAACTGGAACAGAGCAGTGGAGAGCAGGTGTGTATGGATTTCTCGACAGGTACAGCGGGCTGGGTGGCAAATTTAAAGGGGTTTTCCAGAACTCCTCAGGATAGGTCATCCATATCTGATGCTGTGGCCTCCTCACAGATTACTGAGCACAGGGCTGTACATTGTATAGTATAATATTAAACTCCTGTTAATCCCTTTAACAAAAAAAAATCCCTTTCAGTAGATTTTAGGGCATGCAGGAAAACCTTTAATTCAGCACCTGATAATCCAAAAAAGTATTTCCAGCACAGAACTATACCATAAGGCTCCATTCACACATCCGCAATTCCATTCCGCATTTTGCAGAATGGAATTGCGGACCCATACATTTCTATGGGACTGCAAGACGTGCGCCCCCGATCCGGAATTGCGGACCCGCACTTCCGGGTCCGCAATTCCGATCCTGAAAAAAATAGAACATGTCCTATTCTTGTCCGCAATAGCGGACAAGAATAGGCATATTCTCTTAGTGCCGGCAATGTGCGGTCCGCAAAATGCGGAACGCACATTGCCGCTCTCCGAGTTTTGCGGATCCGTGGATCCGCAAAACACACACGGATGTGTGAATGGACCTTAACCATGTATTTTTCCAGAGCAGAAGACTTTTTAACCCCTTTCCGACCGTCAACAGTAAATTTACGGTGGCAGACGGAAATTTAAAAATGGTGCCCGCCATTTTAAAGAGCAGACACCTGGCACTAATGTCCGCGATCGGCAGTAATGCCGGTCGTGGACATTTAACCCTTCATCTGGCTGCTCTGAAACCCAGAAGCGCACGCTTCCGGGTGTGCTCTGGCTCCCTCCGGCGGGGATTGGGAGAACTAGAGCGTGTATGTGGCAGCCCCTGTCCTCCTGTGTGACAGGAGGTTGCCTCATATTAGTTTCTATGGAGCCCCTAATGCATTGAAGTCTATGAGACAAGCAATCTAATGATTGTTTGTTATAGTTCTGTATGGGAACTATAAAAAAAAAAGTGTAAAAAAAAAAAATGTTTACAAAAATAAGATAAATAAAAAAGATAAAAATCCCCCCTTTTCCCCAAAATGTAAATAAAAACATGTAAAGAATAATAAAAATACACATCATGGGCATCGCTGTGTGCGAAAACATCCATGCTATTATAATATAAAAACATTTTCCCATACAGCAAATAACGAAACTGAAAAAAGGCAAAATGGCAAATTTGCAGTTTTTTGGTCCCAGAAAAAAATAAAATAAAAAGTGATCAAAAAGTCATACACACCATAAAATGGTATTATTAAAAAGAACAGATTGCCCCACAAAAAAATGCTGTACAAATAACTACAAAAAAAGTTAAAGGGGTCAGAATATAGCTATGAAAAGAAAAAAAAAATTAAAAGTTTTTATTTTTCTTTCAGTACAAAACTACTATGGGGTGTTGTCATAATTGTACTGACCTGGAGAATAAAAGTAACAGGTCAGTTTTACTGCATAAGAAATTGTGTAAAAAACAAAAACCTATAAAACTGTGGCGGAATGGTATTTTTTTTCTAATTCCACCCCATTTGGATTTTTTTCCTGCTTCCCATCACATTTTATGCAACCGTATATGGTGCCATTAGAAAGTGCGTCTTGTCCTGCAAAATCAAGCCCTCATATGGCTATGTGAATGAAAAAATAAAAAAGTTATGGTTTTGTGAGGGCTGGGAGTAAAAAACGAAAAAAAAAAAATAAAAGGGTTAAAAGTCCATTTACAACAACTCTTTAAGGCCTCTTTCACACGGGCGTGTGCGCCCCATTGCCGTATTGCGGACCGCATTTGCTGATCCGCAATACACAGGTGCCGTTCCGTGGGCATTCCGCATCACAGATGCGGACCCACTCACTTCAATGGGTCCACAAATCCGGAGATGCGGAATGGCGTGGAACGGAAGCACGTAACGGAACCCTACGGAAGCACTACGGAGTGCTTCCGTGGGGTTTCGTCCCGTACTTCCGTTCCGCAAAAAGATAGAACATGTCCTATCTTTTTGCGGAACGGCCGGATCGCGGACCCATTCAAGTGAATGGGTCCGCGATCCGCTGCGGCTGCCCCACGGACTGTGCTCGTGCATTGCGGCCCGCATTTTGCAGCACGACCACGGGGCGCACATGCCAGTGTGAAAGAGGCCTAAATCTCAGGTGAACTAATGGACGTTTCTATACACATAAGAAGTTTGTAAGAGGAACAATCAAGTAAAAAGTAAAGTATTTCCTGGATTATCCCTGTCATAAAAAATACATTATATGTTCTGCCGCCCATAAAAGCGTCATTGGTTGGGGGATCTCTATTTAAATGACTTGCCAATCATCACACTCTTAAGCCGTGGCCATTAGATGACCGATAAAAACCTCTCATCATTGGGTTTGTCTGTCTTTGAACCAACTTGACCTTTGCTGTGACCCCTATTCTCAAAGCATTATGGGATTTGCTGCTTCCTCTATGAAGTGACAAAAGACGGCTTATAAAACATGTCTTTTCGTCACATGTCAGCTCAGTCCTGGACCTGTTAATTGTCTGCCCTTCCACTCCGCTCCTTTCAAAATGACAAATAGATTCTACTGAACAAACTTTACAAAAAATGGGAAAAATAAAAAAGTTGTCTCTGAACGCAATGGCGAGGGTTAATATTTCACCACCATTTTCACAGCTGATACCCAGAATGAATGCACATGAACAAACGAGGAGATTGGGGGCTATTTACAAAGGCCTTACCTTTCTAGCTTTAGCAACGTTTGCTAAAAGTGACGGTTTGCTCAAAATTTTTAATTTTTTTAATGTTTTATGCTGCTTTTGAAAAAGGGGACAGAGCTTAATTGAAAGGGCAGGCAACACATTTCATATCATTTATGCCAGAAAACTGATTGTAAGTGAAATCTATGCCAGACCCCAGCCGGTCGGTGACAAAATGATGAAGGGGACTGCGCCTTGTAATAAACTGGTCGCATTTTTCACCAGCTGGATTTTTACTATGACTGGCATCTTTACCAAATGGCCCCCACTGTGTACATGCATTATTTCTCCTGTAATGATAGTGAGATACATCCTGTATTATACTCCAGAGCTGCACTCACCCGTGACGCTAGGGAGACTCGTCCCCGTCTGCCATTGGCTGGTCCCCCCCTCGTCCTTGTGCAGGGAGAAGCAGCAGCTGTGGTGTGGGGACCAGGAGCGGGGTAAGTATTTACCTGTGAGGGGCCCGGCACATGTGGGGGGGGGGTTTGAGAAATTGGATAACCCCTTTAATATTTTCCGGTATTGAGATCCGTCATAGGGTCTCAATACCGGGAAAAAAACGCTTCCGTTTTGACCTCATTCATTGTCACTGGGGACAAAATGTAACTGAACGGAATGCTCCAAAATGTGTTCTGTTCCGTTACGATACCGGAGAGCAAACCGCAGCATGCTGCAATTTGCTTTCTGTCATGGGATGCGGAGCAAGACGGAGCCGCCATGACCCACAATGCAAGTCAATGGGGACGGATCCGTTTTCTCTGACACAATAGAAAACGGTCTTGGCTATGTTAAAGATAATACAAGGAGATCCGTTCAGAACGGATGCAGATGGTTGTATTATCAGTAACTGAAGCGTTTTTGCTGAACCCTGCCGGATCGAGCAAAAACGCTAGTGTGAAAGTAGCCTTACGTTATTTATCCTGTACTGATCCTGAGTTACAGCCTCTATTTCTTTTATTAAAATTTTAAAAACATAACAAATCAATCAATAAATACAGAAATCACACCAAAACATAACACAAAGCCCAAACCAAAAATACAGGACATAATGCATCTCAGCACAGTACAGACAACACTGGTCCAGCCCAACACTCACTCCCACATAGAACACCCACTATATACAGTATTTACAATTTCTATTTCAATATTACTGTACTAACCTTCCTGACAGTGGCGTACCTCCAATAGAGGCAGACCATGCAGCTGCTATGGGGCCCCTGGGGGGAGGGGTCCGCAGTGGAGGATAGGCCCCGCCCACTAATTACACTTGTATGGCTACCTGAGTATGTAAAAAGTGGAGAAGGACCTTTGGTGATGTCATCATCAGGGCCGGCCTTTGGGGTGTGCGAGCTGTGCGGCCGCACAGGGCGCCATGGCAACAGGGGCGCCCGGCGGCCGACACAGCTCGCAGTCGGTCTCTTACAGCAGGCCGGCCCGAGATTGTGTGAGGCGAGCTGAGCCGCTGCAGCTGACAGGTCAGGTTCCGGAGCGTGGAGGAGGAGCTTAGGGGCGCAGACGCAGCGTCAAAGTGCTGCGCCTTCACAGAGAGCCGCGGATAGATCCGCTCAATGTGTGAGGGCGGCGGCCGGTGCTCTGCAGACAGGGAGGGAGCAGAAGACTTCAAATAGTGAGTACCTGTTCTTATTGTTTTTTTTTTTTTACCAAATATCTTTTATTAAATGGGGGCAGGGTCTAATTAAGGGGGGCAGGGGACTGGATAAGGGTGACACAGGGTATGATTAAGGGGGCAGGGGACTGGCTTTGGTTGACACTGGGTATGATTAAGGGGGGCAGGGGACTGGGTAAAGGTGACAGGGTATGATTAAGGGGGGCAGGAGACTAGCTATGGGTGACACTTGGTATGATTAAGGCCCTTAATCATACCCAGTGTCACCCATAGCCAGTCTCCTGCCCCCCTTAATCATACCCTGTCACCTTTACCCAGTCCCCTGCCCTTCTTAATCATACCCAGTGTCACCCTTACCCAGTCCCTTGCCCCCTCAATAAGACCCTGCCCCCTTAATCATACCCAGTGTCACCCAGAGCCAGTCCCCTGGCCCCCTTAATCATACCCTGTCACCTTTACCCAGTCCCCTGCCCCCCTTAATCATACCCAGTGTCAACCAAAGCCAGTCCCCTGCCCCTTAATCATACCCAGTGTCACCCTTATCCAGTCCCCTGCCCCTTAATCATACCCAGTGTCACCCTTATCCAGTCCCCTGCCCACTAAATCATACCCAGTGTCACCATTATCCAGTCCCCTGCCCCCTGAATCATACCCAGTGTCTGTCACCCTTAATTTAAGGGGTGCAGGGTCTAATTGAGGGGGCAGGGGACTGGGTAAGGGTGACACTGGGTATGATTAAGGGGCAGGGGACTGGCTTTGGTTGACACTGGGTATGAGTAAGGGGGGCAGGGGACTGGGTAAAGGTGACAGGGTATGATTAAGGGGGGCAGGGGACTGGCTATGGGTGACACTGGGTATGATTGTACTTGTTTGCACTTGCACTTAAATTATCTGTAATAAAAAAAAAACCTGTTTGTTACAAAGATTGTTTTCCTCTTTGTGTATGTTTAGGTGAACTGGGGGGAGGGGGGGCGCCACAAGATTAGCTCGCACAGGGAGCCTGAACACCCCAGGCCAGCCCTGGTCATCCTCATGTGACCAGTGCAGAGGACTGGTGAAAGACCTGTAGCGGATGTGGCAGTGAGGGGGCGGAGCTTCAGTGTGGTGCCTGGAGGAGAGGTTAGTGGTGTCCTGGGATAGCACATGTAACGTCCTATAAAAGCTGGGAGTTGTAGTTCTGTCCTATTATATCCCTCTCCATGTAATTTCAACGTATGCCCTAGTACAGTCTGGTAATGATGGGAGTTGTAGTTCTTCTGTCCTATTGTATCCCTCTCCATGTAATTTCAACTTATGCCCTAGTACAGTCTGGTAATGCTGGGAGTTGTAGTTATCTCCTCTTATACCTCCTCTCTGTAATATATACTGATGCCCCATACAACTGGATGATGCCCTATAATAATCTGGACATGCTGGGAGTTGTAGTTCTCTCTTCTTAGACTGGGTTCACATCACCGTTTAGTTTTCCGTTTTGCGTGCCGGACTTTTTAAAATAATGGATCTCAGACAGAAAGGGCATAAACAGATGACAAATGTGCAGAACTGATGATGGAAGTACAGGATCCGTTTTTTCTTTATTTTTCTGTTCTTCTGACGGATCAGTCGTACGGAAAACTAAACAGTGATGTGAACCCGGCCGTATACTCTCTCTGTGTAATATCCACTTGTATCCGATAATAACAGCCTGGGCATGCTGGGAGTTGTAGTTCTTTCCATTTTACCACTCCCTGTGTTTCTCCCTAATTTCCAATAATAACAATCTGGTGATGATGAGAGTTGTAGTCCCTTGTCACTATTATAATGTTCTGCAGCAGCTGAGGTGTGTATTAGGCTTTGTTCACATATGTGCTGGTGACGTTCGCTGTTCTGCCATCATAGGAGCAAATCAACGAAAATCACTGTAGTTCCGGATCTGGCACTTCATGGATAACAACTCCCAACGGATCCCTCTGACTATGATGAGATCTGACGGGTTTCCATCTGTCAGGCTAGAAAATTGTTTCCAGCATTTATGACCTGATTTGCGAATGAGGCCCCAACACAGATGTGACCAAAGCCTTTTATGTTCTAGCATCAGATTATGATGTTCTGCAGCAGCTGAGGTGTGTATTATGAGGTTCTGCAGTAGCTGATGTGTGTATTACAAGGTTCTGCAGAATCTGAGGTGTGTATTAGGAGGTTCTGCAGAAGCTGAGGTGTGTATTAGCAGGTTCTGCAGAAGCTGAGGTGTGTATTAGGAGGTTCTGCAGCAGCTGAGGTGTGTATTAGGAGGTTCTGCAGCAGCTGAGGTGTGTATTAAGAGGTTCTACAGCAGCTAAGTTGTGTATTAGCAGGTTCTGCAGCAGCTGAGGTGTGTATTAGGAGGTTCTGCAGCAGCTGGGGTGTGTATTAGGAGGTTCTGCAGCAGCAGCTGAGGTGTGTATTAGGAGGTTCTGCAGAAGCTGAGGTGTGTATTAGGAGGTTCTGCAGAAGCTGAGGTGTGTATTAGGAGGTTCTGCAGAAGCTGAGGTGTGTATTAAGAGGTTCTGCAGCAGCTGAGTTGTGTATTAGGAGGTTCTGCAGAAGCTGAGGTGTGTATTAGGAGATTCTGCAGCAGTCAGAGAAACATCAGTTGTGACTAGATAAAATCCTTTAGATTTCTGTGTCTACACTTTGTAAAATTTCCCTGTCCTCGTCCTCTGCCAGCACACGTCGCACTGTGACCTGACTGACCAGATCCAGCAGCATCTCCAGTCCAGCTCGGTAAAGATCTGCCCCAGGCCCTGACCGCACTCTGCCAGCAGCACAAACAGTAAGTCAGCATTGGGGAGGGGGTGAAGCAGCAGCAGCTGCAGTCCATGGGGTAAGGATGACACACTATAAAAAAAAAAGCAGCAGCGGGCACAGTTCATCGGGTAAGGCTAGGTAATGACTTGCGATCAGATTTCGGTATTCTGTTCCAGCCACCAGCAGAATTCCAGAATCGCCAGATCCAAACACTGCTGGCACCTGCCGGATCCCATTCACAATAATGGGGTCATTCAAGATTATTTTGCCTTTTGTTTTTGCCAGAATCTGCAACGAAGGCTTTGCTGGAACCTCTGCAGTAGATGTGCACGTACCCTAAGGGGTGCGATGGGTCACTCACAATGGGCCCCAATTCACATTCTTGCCATGGGGCCCAGTGATTTCTTTGTACGCCCCTGCTTCCTGATCCGGTTGCACCCTATCTACACACACCAAAATACTGAAAACTTACAAAAATCCCACACACCAACACCCCAATTAAACACACAGATATACACACTACATATCAATATATGAAAGTTTAAAGTGTTATAGTGGCTCACTTTACTCAAATACCATTGGTAAGGGTGCTTGGTTTATAAGTGGCTCACCCAGTCACTTGAGGGCTTAAAAATGGTATTCAAATATTGCTTAAACCAGCACTCACCATCCAAAACACATCTAAAACCAACTGACTGAATAACTAAAATGTATTCGATTAAATGTTAAAATATCAATAAATAATCTAAGAAATCGGTAAACATAAAAAATTCTTGAAACTACATATACATATAATAATACAATGTAAAATATGAATAAAAATAAAAATATAAAAGAATCTTATGCTTGCAGGTTAATACTGGTCGATAAATAGATGTATGAATAATTAATCCAATATACAGGGTGGGCCATTTAATAAAATGGGAATGTTTGGTGATATACTAATGTGCCACAAACAGGAAGTTAATATGTGAGGGGGGAAACTTTTCAAGATGGGTGGTGACCATGGCGGCCATTTTGAAGTCGGCCATTTTGAATCCAACTTTTGTTTTTTCAATAGGAAGAGGGTCATGTGACACATCAAACTTATTGGGTATTTCACAAGAAAAACAATGGTGTGCTTGGTTTTAACGTAACTTTATTCTTTCATGAGTTATTTACAAGTTTCTGGCCACTTATAAAATGTGTTCAATGTGCTGCCCATTGTGTTGGATTGTCAATGCAACCCTCTTCTCCCACTCTTCACACACTGATAGCAACACCGCAGGAGAAATGCTAGCACAGGCTTCCAGTATCCGTAGTTTCAGGTGCTGCACATCTCGTATCATCTGAAGGCAATCGTCTATGCTGTGAAGATACGAGATGTGCAGCACCTGAAACTACGGATACTGGAAGCCTGTGCTAGCATTTCTCCTGTGGTGTTGCTATCAGTGTGTGAAGAGTGGGAGAAGAGGGTTGCATTGACAATCCAACACAATGGGCAGCACATTGAACACATTTTAAGGCTACTTTCACACTTGCGTTCGGGGTTCCGCTTGTGAGCTCCGTTTGAAGGCTCTCACAAGCGGCCCCGAACGGATCCGTCCAGCCCTAATGCATTCTGAGTGGATGCGGATCCGCTCAGAATGCATCAGTCTGGCACCGTTTGTCCTCCGCTCCGCTCAGCAGGCGGACCCCTGAACGCAGCTTGCAGCGTTCGGGTGTCCGCCTGGCCGTGCGGAGGCAAACGGATCCGTCCAGACTTACAATGTCAATGGGGACGGATCCGTTAGAAGTTGACACAGTATGGCTCAATTTTCAAACGGATCCGTCTCCCATTGACTTTCAATGTAAAGTCAAAACGGATCAGTTTGCATTATCATGAACAATGTTTTTGTTCATGGTAATGCAAACGGATCCGTTCTGAACGGATCTAAGCGTTTGCATTATAGGTGCGGATCCGTCTGTGCAGATACCAGACGGATCCGCACCTAACGCAGGTGTGAAAGTAGACTTATAAGTGGTCAGAAACTTGTAAATAACTCATGAAAGAATAAAGTTACGTTAAAACCAAGCACACCATTGTTTTTCTTGTGAAATTCCCAATAAGTTCGATGTGTCACATGACCCTCTTCCTATTGAAAAAACAAAAGTTGGATTCAAAATGGCCAACTTCAAAATGGCCGCCATGGTCACCACCATCTTGAAAAGTTTCCCCCCTCACATATACTAAATGTGCCACAAACAGGAAGTTAATATCACCAACCATTCCCATTTTATTAAGGTGTATCCATATAAATGGCCCACCCTGTAGAATCCTTAAGCCGTCTGATTAAATCGATGGATGAGAGATAAATGGAATGATCGAAGTATTCAATGTTCAAAAATTGTTCCAAGTACTGAATATTCGAGCAATAGAGTATTAGAAGTCAGTTTTGTTAAATGTTCAAATGGGAAACGACAGTACTTTAAAAGTAAGCGGCAATCTTTCCGATTGTGAAACACTCAATTTACTTGCAAGTATTCGTAAAGTGGTACTCACTGTTTAGTTGCTTTGGCCTAAGCAACTAAACAGTGAGTACCAATTTTTCTAATACTATATTGCTCGAATATTCAGTACTTGGAACGTTTTTTGAACATTGAATACTTCGATCATTCCATTTATCTCTCATCCATCGACGGCTTAAGGATTCGATATTGGATTAATTATTCATACATCCATTTATCAACCAGTATTAACCTGCAAGCATAAGATTATTTTATATTGTTATTCATATTTTACATTGTATTATTATATGTATATGTAGTTTCAATAATTTTTTATGTTTACCGATTTCTTAGATTACTCATCGATATTTTAACATTTATTTGAATACATTTTAGTTATTCAATCACTTGGTTTTAGATCTGTTTTGGATGGTGAGTGCTGGTTTAAGCAATATTTGACATACCAATATATACAAATATACATATCTTCTTCTTCTATATATATAAAGAAGAACGTGTATATATATATATATATATATATATATATATGTTCCGCGATCACTCAAAAACGCAACCATCGATTTCAACGAAACTCGGTATACACATCCCTTGCTACCTGGAAAGAAATCTTGTGGGGGTCATACGCCCCTACAATGCAGCTGCATGGAGTTTGTTTGCTCCAACTGTTTTTGCTACACACATATTGCTCTGTAACTCAAAAACTCATCGATCAATTTCTACTACACTTGGTACACATATCAGTTACTATCTGGGAAAGAATACTGTGGAGGTAACATGCCGGTACACAATGAGTTTCTGTCTGTCTGTCTGTTCTTTATGCGCGATCAAACGACTGGACCGATCATCACCAAATGTGGCACACAGGTACATCAGGTGTCCAGGAAGATTTTAGACCGGGTCTCAGCTCTCTAGGACGTACTTTTCCTGAGATATTCCCAAAAAATTACCTGCATTAGCCAATACAAGCCTGCAAGTCTTTCTCTTCATATCCCAACTGCCATACACACGGTGACATGTCCCTTATCAGCCAATAGAAGCTCACAGGCCCTTAGTCTCCACATACACACAGTTTTACTCCAGGTTTCCATAGCAACACAGTTTTACTCCAGGTTTCCATAGCAACCCAGCCATTTTTCTTCACTGCTGTAGGTCAGCTTTAGGCTAGGGGTACACGATGACATGTGTCGCGCGACAATAAGTCGCACGACACATAGGGCACAACTACACTGCTACATGTGTCGCGCGACATTGAAGTTGCACCAATGTCGCTCAACAATTTTTATAATGATAGTCTATGGTGTTGCACTGCGACATGTGATATGCTGCGACTGCGACGCGACAGTCACAGAAAAATGGAAGGATTTTTTGCGACTGTTGTGTCGCAGTCACAGCATGTCACATGTCGCAGTGCGACACCATAGCCTATCATTATAAAAATTGTTGAGACAAAATGTCGTGTGACACATGACGTCCTGTAGCCCTAGCATTAAAGGGGCAGGGCGCTGTGGTGGTCACTGTTAAAGGGGCAGGTACTGGGGAGGTCACTGTTAAAGAGGTGTTCACTATGGATGTTACTGTTAAGGGGGCAGGCCGTTGTGGAGGTCAGTGTTAAGGGGGCAGGGGCCACTATTAAAGGGGCAACTGCTGTGGAGGTCACTGTTAAGGGAGCGGGGTACTGTGGAGGTCACTGTTAAGGGGGCGGGCCCCTGAGGAGGTCACTGTGAAAGGGGTGAGGTGCTGTGAAACTCACTGTTAAAGGGGCGGGCTGCTGTGAAGGTCAAAGTTAAGGGGATGGGCTGCTGTGGAGGTCCCATTTTAGGGTGGAGGGGCACTGTGGGGGGGGGGTCAGTGTTAAGGGGTGGGGGACTGTGGAGTTCACTGTTAAAGGGGCAGGGTGCTGTAGAGATCACTGTTATGGGGGATACTGTCGATATTTTTTAGCAGGCCGTGATAGGAACGGGCCTCCCTAGCGTCACCCACGATGCTAGTGAGGCTCATTCTCATTGCGGCCTGTTATTGGCTGTCCCCCACATCGCCGGATCGGCTGCTGGGCACACTGTCCTCTATATTAGCAATTCAACTGCAAGCAGAGTTCATGGGGGGGGGGGGCTGGAGCAAACTGTCCTAAGTCCTCTATGAGCCATATACACGACAGTGTCCCCCTACCCCACAGGAACTCTGCTTGCTGCTGCCCACTGTCTTCTGCCCACTGTCTCACCAAGAATCCCCCCATGAACGTACAGAGTCACTCACTGTTCACTGCTCTGAGTGACTGTGGACAGGTGGCAGTGGCACACAACAGGGGAAAGTCAGTGTTGCTGGGCCAGCGGTGGTGAGGCTGGGGGCCTGGGCTGTGTTCAGTCCGTTCTCCAGTACGGTGGGTGCCTGACTGAGCATACAGCTCGTGACCGCAGTATACAACTGCCGCGCACGCCTGCACAACTGCTGAGCCTGCTGCGCTGCTCCTGCTGCGTGCGATACACTGGCCAATCAGAAGCAGGAGCTTTGCATTGCTAAATGCTGATTGGCCAGTGTGCAGCAATGCCCAGCAGACCGAAGAGAGAGCGGCAGCAGGGAGGGAGGGACATCGGAGCGTGCTGTGCACACAATGGGGGAGGTGGGGCCTGAGCAGAGGGTAGGGCCCGGGACAGAAGACAAGTAAGCCTCATATTAACTAGTAGCCCGATATTAGTAATAGTAGTACTAGCGATCATAAATCTGCAGGAGGTGGGGCCTTCCATGCGCTCCGGGAGCCCCCCCTCTCGCCACGGGCCACCTTGGCAGCTGCGTGGTCTGCCTATATTGGCGGGACGCCACTGCCTCCTCCCTGTAATGTCCTCTGATATCATACAGTACAGACAAAAAGTTTGGACACACCTTCTCATTCAAAGAGTTTTCTTTATTTTCATGACTATGAAGGCATCAAAACTATGAATTAACACATGTGGAATTATATACATAACAAACAAGTGTGAAACAACTAAAAATATGTTATATTCTAGGTTCTTCAAAGTAGCCACCTTTTGCTTTGATTACTGCTTTGCACACTCTTGGCATTCTCTTGATGAGCTTCAAGAGGTAGTCCCCTGAAATGGTCTTCCAACAGTCTTGAAGGAGTTCCCAGAGATGCTTAGCACTTGTTGGCCCTTTTGCCTTCACTCTGCGGTCCAGCTCACCCCAAACCATCTTGATTGGGTTCATGTTCGGTGACTGTGGAGGCCAGGTCATCTGGCGCAGCACCCCATCACTCTCCTTCATGGTCAAATAGCCCTTAGTTTCAAAGTTTTCCCAATTTTTCAGCTGACTGACTGACCTTCATTTCTTAAAGTAATGATGGCCACTCGTTTTTCTTTACTTAGCTGCTTTTTTCTTGCCATAATACCAATTCTAACAGTCTATTCAGTAGGACTATCAGCTGTGTATCCACCTGACTTCTCCTCAACGCAACTGATGGTCCCAACCCCATTTATAAGGCAAGAAATCCCACTTATTAAACCTGACAGGGCACACCTGTAAAGTGAAAACCATTTCAGGAGACTACCTCTTGAAGCTCATCAAGAGAATGCCAAGAGTGTGCAAAGCAGTAATAAAAGCAAAAGGTGGCTACTTTGAAGAACCTAGAATATAACATATTTTCAGTTGTTTCACACTTGTTTGTTATATATATAATTCCACATGTGTTAATTCATAGTTTTGATGCCTTCAGTGTGAATCTACAATTTTCATAGTCATGAAAATAAAGAAAACTCTTTGAATGAGAAGGTGTGTCCAAACTTTTGGTCTGTACTGTATATAAGCCTCAACATGCTGTGAGTTGTAGCTCTCTCCTCTTATACCCCTCCCTTCCTCTGATATCCCATAATATCGGCCTGGATATTCTGGGAGTTGTAGTCCTGTCCTCTTATATCTCCTCCCTGTAATGTCCTCTGACGCTGGAACATAGGTACGATTTCCATTCTGTGTCTCCCGCTGTCCCAGGTATGGTGTCCTCCTCTTGGTAGTTATTAAAGCGGTCATCCTAACCTATTGTATATTGGAAGATCTACATACCAGCTAGGCCAGTGGTTTACCAGGCAGGTGGCAGCCCATGTGGGGACCCAGCGCCCCACGGATGAGCTGTTTTCGGCGGCCTGGATTCAAAACAGTGGATGGAGCCGGGAGCAAAAGGCTCGATCCACTGTGCAGTGGCCTTGAAATTGCCAGCATACTACAGCTTGTAAGGGGGTGTAAGAGACGGTGTCCCTGAGAGTGCAGAGGAAGCCCACCAGTGAGGTATGATTTCTGTCCTCTGCTTGTGTCTGATGTGTAAAGGGTTTGAATTGAGCCCAGCACCAATCAGGGATGTGCTTGCTGGCTGACAACCAATCAGATGTCCAGGCTCAGTCAAGGACAGAAGACAGCAAGAGGCAGTTGTGAGGAGGGTAGAGAGAGTGTCTCATGGCCTCCATAGCATGGGCCTGACAAGAGAACCCTGATCCATGTGCCTCACCACATCTTAGCATGAGTTGTCAGGAACTGTGACCGAGATTCGTAAGTATAGGGCCGTGTGCCTCAGTAAAAGACTGACACCATTAATCTGTTTACCTCATAGACTGTTGAGTTGCCCATAGTAACTGCCAAGCTTATAATAAGAATGTGACCATCAAAGTCTGTACCCAGTGGTGACTGTAACCACTAAGCTCTGTGCCTCTGCTGGAGTAAAGTCAAGATGCAAGTGTTCAACCGATTGCTGGGCCATCCTCAAGTGGGGTCCCAGAATAGGGTCAAAGGTCACATATAAAACTGACTGAACCATGCTGCTAGTCTGTTCATTTATATCGTGCGGTCTGGAAGGGGTTAAATAAGAGCCACTAGTCTGTTACAGAACATACCTGCTCCCCCAAATAAGGAAACCCTGCGATTTTTGGGGGACCATAAATATACAACGGTTATCCAAACTGGTGTATATTGATGCGGTCAGGAAGGGGTTAATGGCCTCTTCAGTAAAGCACATTGATGGTCACAAAAGGGTTAACTCTGTGGAACACGATGAACATTAGTCATAGACACATGTGACATCACAAATACGTGTGTCATAGGAGAAAAACACCTGTGAAAAGAGCGTGCGCGGCCATGTTTGATGCCGTACCTGATGGCATGAGGACCTTGAGCTTGACTACCCCCGCCCACCGCACCTTGACGAAATTTGGAGGTTCTAGCAGGAAGCCCCTCGCCCAGCGGGAGTAAAGGGACATCCGCCTAGCCAATCAAATCAGCCCGGCTGCTGCACCCCCCTTCCCCTACTATTTATGTGGCAGCCACATAGTGGCATTACCCTCTAAGCCCAAGGGAAGGGCAGCCCTCCAGCCATGGTTCCCTAGAGGTTTCCTCCACAGGGGGTTTTCCTCTCCTGAGTGCTGGAGGGTGACTCTTCGTGAGTCGGGGGTTTGCCATTTTTTATATTTTAAATAAACAATTTTGCCATTTATCCCCCAATTAACGTGTTCTTTGTCTTTATTCTGTGTCTTTATTTTGCGTTCTTTGGTTTCAGGGGTGTAGGCATGATTTTCTCAGGGAGAAGGGTTAAAGGGGTATTCCCGTCTGGGACATATATGGTATATATCGATAGGATGTGCCATAAATGTCTGATAGGTGTGAGTACCACCTCTGGGACCCGCTCATATCTCCAGAACAGGGAACTCCAAAGTAAATGAAGAGCACACTGCACATATGCGGGCGTCATCTCTATTCACTGCTATGTTCAAAGATAGCGAGCACGCTCAGCTATTTTCGGAAGTCACATAGCAGTGAATGGAGAACGAGCAGCAAAAGTGCGGCCACTTCTCCATTCACCACTATGGGACTCCTGAAAATAGCCAAACCAGTGCTCAGCTATATTCTGAAGTTCGACAGTGCTAAAAGTTTGTGGACTGTTAGGAGTCCTAGAAGTGTTGTGCCGAATGAGAACAGTAGCTGGTGACACCGAGGGTTAATAATTGTTCAGGTGAACGCTGTGGAGGGAATGGATCAATCTAGGGCTGCAGCTATCGACTGTTTTTGTAATTGAGTATTTTATTGATTAATCCGATTAATCAAGTACTCTAATAACAAAAAACTAATTAAAAGAAAAATTTTCTTTATAAAAACTCATTAGCCCCCCATGTCATCAGCTGCCCCCAATGCCATCAGGTTTGCCCCAGTGCCATCAGCTACCCCTCAGTGCCATCAGCTGTCCCCCAGTGCCACCAGCTTGCCCCCCATTTCCACCAGCTTGCCTCCCAGTGCCACCAGCTGCCCCCCCAGTGCCATCAGCTTCCCCCCCCAGTGCCACCAGCTTGCCCTCCAGTGCCACCAGCTTGCCCCCCAGTGCCACCAGCTGTCCCCCAGTGCCACCAGTTTGCCCTTCAGTGCCACCAGCTGCCTCAGTGACATCAGGTGCCCCCCAGGGCCACCAGCTTGTCCCCCAGTGCCACCATCTACCCCTCCTAGCCATGTCCCCAGCGCCAGTGAAATAAAATACTTCTCCTCTAGGGGCGCCGCTCCACAGCTCCTCCATCATCTTCTCCGCGCGCTGCACTGTCGTCCTGACATCAGACAGCGTCGGGTCATAGTGCGCGCTTACATGCACTATGACCTGACGATGTGTCAGGATACAGTGCAGCGCGGTACTGGCTACTCGATTCAATTGAGTAATTACTCAATTCAATTGAGTAATCATTTCAGCCCTAGATCAATTTTCTACTCCAGTTTTATGGCATAGGAAAGTTTCAAATCTGGTGTGTCCAAACTTTTGGTCTGTACTGTATATAAGCCTCAACATGCTGGGAGTTGTAGCTCTCTCCTCTTATACCCCTCCCTTCCTCTGATATCCCATAATATCGGCCTGGATATTCTGGGAGTTGTAGTCCTGTCCTCTTATATCTCCTCCCTGTAATGTCCTCTGACGCTGGAACATAGGTACGATTTCCATTCTGTGTCTCCCGCTGTCCCAGGTATGGTGTCCTCCTCTTGGTAGTTATTAAAGCGGTCATCCTAACCTATTGTATATTGGAAGATCTACATACCAGCTAGGCCAGTGGTTTACCAGGCAGGTGGCAGCCCATGTGGGGACCCAGCGCCCCACAGATGAGCTGTTTTCGGCAGCCTGGATTCAAAACAGTGGATGGAGCCGGGAGCAAAAGGCTCGATCCACTGTGCAGTGGCCTTGAAATTGCCAGCATACTACAGCTTGTAAGGGGGTGTAAGAGACGGTGTCCCTGAGAGTGCAGAGGAAGCCCACCAGTGAGGTATGATTTCTGTCCTCTGCTTGTGTCTGATGTGTAAAGGGTTTGAATTGAGCCCAGCACCAATCAGGGATGTAATTGCTGGCTGACAACCAATCAGATGTCCAGGCTCAGTCAAGGACAGAAGACAGCAAGAGGCAGTTGGGAGGAGGGTAGAGAGAGTGTCTCATGGCCTCCATAGCATGGGCCTGACAAGAGAACCCTGATCCATGTACCTCACCACATCTTAGCATGAGTTGTCAGGAACTGTGACCGAGATTCGTAAGTATAGGGCCGTGTGCCTCAGTAAAAGACTGACACCATTAATCTGTTTACCTCATAGACTGTTGAGTTGCCCATAGTAACTGCCAAGCTTATAATAAGAATGTGACCATCAAAGTCTGTACCCAGTGGTGACTGTAACCACTAAGCTCTGTGCCTCTGCTGGAGTAAAGTCAAGATGCAAGTGTTCAACCGATTGCTGGGCCATCCTCAAGTGGGGTCCCAGAATAGAGTCAAAGGTCACATATAAAACTGACTGAACCATGCTGCTAGTCTGTTCATTTATATGGTGCGGTCTGGAAGGGGTTAAATAAGAGCCACTAGTCTGTAACAGAACATACCTGCTCCCCCGAATAAGGAAACCCTGCGATTTTTGGGGGACCATAAATATACAACGGTTATCCAAACTGGTGTATATTGATGCGGTCAGGAAGGTGTTAATGGCCTCTTCAGTAAAGCACATTGATGGTCACAAAAGGGTTAACGCTGTGGAACACGATAAACATTAGTCATAGACACATGTGACATCACAAATACGTGTGTCATAGGAGAAAAACACCTGTGAAAAGAGCGTGCACGGCCATGTTTAATGCCGTACCTGATGGCCTGAGGACCTTGAGCTTGACTACCCCCGCCCACCGCACCTTGACGAAATTTGGAGGTTCTAGCAGGAAGCCCCTCGCCCAGCGGGAGTAAAGGGACATCCGCCTAGCCAATCAAATCAGCCCGGCTGCTGCACCCCCCTTCCCCTACTATTTACGAGGCAGCCACATAGTGGCATTACCCTCTAAGCCCAAGGAAAGGGCAGCCCTCCAGCCATGGTTCCCTAGAGGTTTCCTCCACAGGGGGTTTTCCTCTCCTGAGCGCTGGAGGGTGACTCTTCGTGAGTCGGGGGTTTGCCATTTTTAATATTTTAAATAAACAATTTTGCCATTTATCCCCCAATTAACGTGTTCTTTGTCTTTATTCTGTGACTTTATTTTGCGTTCTTTGGTTTCAGGGGTGTAGGCATGATTTTCTCAGGGAGAAGGGTTAAAGGGGTATTCCCGTCTGGGACATATATGGTATATATCGATAGGATGTGCCATAAATGTCTGATAGGTGTGGGTACCACCTCTGGGACCCGCTCATATCTCCAGAACAGGGAACTCCAAAGTAAACGAAGAGCACACTGCACATACGCGGGCGTCATCTCCATTCACTGCTATGTTCAAAGATAGCGAGCACGCTCAGCTATTTTCGGAAGTCACATAGAAGTGAATGGAGAACGAGCAGCAAAAAGTGCGGCCACTTCTCCATTCACCACTATGGGACTCCTGAAAATAGCCAAACCAGTGCTCAGCTATATTCTGAAGTTCGACAGTGCTAAAAGTTTGTGGACTGTTAGGAGTCCTAGAAGTGTTGTGCCGAATGAGAACAGTAGCTGGTGACACCGAGGGTTAATGATTGTTCAGGTGAACGCTGTGGAGGGAATGGATCAATCTAGGGCTGCAGCTATCGACTGTTTTTGTAATTGAGTATTTTATTGATTAATCCGATTAATCGAGTACTCTAATAACAAAAAACTAATTAAAAGAACATTTTTCTTTATAAAAACTCATTAGCCCCCCATGTCATCAGCTGCCCCCCAATACAATCAGGTTTGCCCTAGTGCCATCAGCTACCCCTCAGTGCCATCAGCTATCCCCCAGTGCCACCAGCTTGCCTCCCAGCATTATCAGCTGTCCCCCAGTGCCACCAGCTTGCCCCCCAGTTCCACCAGCTTGCCCCCCAGTGCCACCAGCTGCCCCCCCAGTGCCATCAGCTGCCCCCCAGTGCCACCAGCTTGCCCTCCAGTGCCACCAGCTTGCCCCCCAGTGCAACCAGCTGTCCCCCAGTGCCACCAGTTTGCCCTTCAGTGCCACCAGCTGCCTCAGTGACATCAGGTGCCCCCCAGGGCCACCAGCTTGTCCCCCAGTGCCACCATCTCCCCCTCCTAGCCATGGCCCCAGTGCCAGTGAAATAAAATACTTCTCCTCTAGGGGCGCCGCTCCACAGCTCCTCCATCATCTTCTCCGCGCGCTGCACTGTCGTCCTGACATCAGACAGCGTCGGGTCATAGTGCGCGCTTACATGCACTATGACCTGACGATGTGTCAGGATACAGTGCAGCGCGGTACTGGCTACTCGATTCAATTGAGTAATTACTCAATTCAATTGAGTAATCGTTTCAGCCCTAGTTCAATCTTCTACTCCAGTTTTATGGCATAGGAAAGTTTCAAATCTGGTGTGTCCAAACTTTTGGTCTGTACTGTATATAAGCCTCAACATGCTGGGAGTTGTAGCTCTCTCCTCTTATACCCCTCCCTTCCTCTGATATCCCATAATATCGGCCTGGATATTCTGGGAGTTGTAGTCCTGTCCTCTTATATCTCCTCCCTGTAATGTCCTCTGACGCTGGAACACAGGTACGATTTCCATTCTGTGTCTCCCGCTGTCCCAGGTATGGTGTCCTCCTCTTGGTAGTTATTAAAGCGGTCATCCTAACCTATTGTATATTGGAAGATCTACATACCAGCTAGGCCAGTGGTTTACCAGGCAGGTGGCAGCCCATGTGGGGACCCAGCACCCCACGGATGAGCTGTTTTCGGCAGCCTGGATTCAAAACAGTGGATGGAGCCGGGAGCAAAAGGCTCGATCCACTGTGCAGTGGCCTTGAAATTGCCAGAATACTACAGCTTGTAAGGGGGTGTAAGAGACGGTGTCCCTGAGAGTGCAGAGGAAGCCCACCAGTGAGGTATGATTTCTGTCCTCTGCTTGTGTCTGATGTGTAAAGGGTTTGAATTGAGCCCAGCACCAATCAGGGATGTGCTTGCTGGCTGACAACCAATCAGATGTCCAGGCTCAGTCAAGGACAGAAGACAGCAAGAGGCAGTTGGGAGGAGGGTAGAGAGAGTGTCTCATGGCCTCCATAGCATGGGCCTGACAAGAGAACCCTGATCCATGTGCCTCACCACATCTTAGCATGAGTTGTCAGGAACTGTGACCGAGATTTGTAAGTATAGGGCCGTGTGCCTCAGTAAAAGACTGACACCATTAATCTGTTTACCTCATAGACTGTTGAGTTGCCCATAGTAACTGCCAAGCTTATAATAAGAATGTGACCATCAAAGTCTGTACCCAGTGGTGACTGTAACCACTAAGCTCTGTGCCTCTGCTGGAGTAAAGTCAAGATGCAAGTGTTCAACCGATTGCTGGGCCATCCTCAAGTGGGGTCCCAGAATAGAGTCAAAGGTCACATATAAAACTGACTGAACCATGCTGCTAGTCTGTTCATTTATATGGTGCGGTCTAGAAGGGGTTAAATAAGAGCCACTAGTCTGTTACAGAACATACCTGCTCCCCTGAATAAGAAAACCCTGCGATTGTCGAGGGACCATAAATATACAACGGTTATCCAAACTGGTGTATATTGATGCGGTCAGGAAGGGGTTAATGGCCTCTTCAGTAAAGCACATTGATGGTCACAAAAGGGTTAACGCTGTGGAACACGATGAACATTAGTCATAGACACATGTGACATCACAAATACGTGTGTCATAGGAGAAAAACACCTGTGAAAAGAGCGTGCGCGGCCATGTTTAATGCCGTACCTGATGGCCTGAGGACCTTGAGCTTGACTACCCCCGCCCACCGCACCTTGACAAAATTTGGAGGTTCTAGCAGGAAGCCTCTCGCCCAGCGGGAGTAAAGGGACATCCGCCTAGCCAATCAAATCAGCCCGGCTGCTGCACCCCCCTTCCCCTACTATTTACGTGGCAGCCACATAGTGGCATTACCCTCTAAGCCCAAGGGAAGGGCAGCCCTCCAGCCATGGTTCCCTAGAGGTTTCCTCCACAGGGGGTTTTCCTCTCCTGAGTGCTGGAGGGTGACTCTTCGTGAGTCGGGGGTTTGCCATTTTTAATATTTTAAATAAACAATTTTGCCATTTATCCCCCAATTAACGTGTTCTTTGTCTTTATTCTGTGTCTTTATTTTGCGTTCTTTGGTTTCAGGGGTGTAGGCATGATTTTCTCAGGGAGAAGGGTTAAAGGGGTATTCCCGTCTGGGACATATATGGTATATATCGATAGGATGTGCCATAAATGTCTGATAGGTGTGGGTACCACCTCTGGGACCCGCTCATATCTCCAGAACAGGGAACTCCAAAGTAAACGAAGAGCACACTGCACATACGCGGGCGTCATCTCCATTCACTGCTATGTTCAAAGATAGCGAGCACGCTCAGCTATTTTCGGAAGTCACATAGAAGTGAATGGAGAACGAGCAGCAAAAAGTGCGGCCACTTCTCCATTCACCACTATGGGACTCCTGAAAATAGCCAAACCAGTGCTCAGCTATATTCTGAAGTTCGACAGTGCTAAAAGTTTGTGGACTGTTAGGAGTCCTAGAAGTGTTGTGCCGAATGAGAACAGTAGCTGGTGACACCGAGGGTTAATGATTGTTCAGGTGAACGCTGTGGAGGGAATGGATCAATCTAGGGCTGCAGCTATCGACTGTTTTTGTAATTGAGTATTTTATTGATTAATCCGATTAATCGAGTACTGTAATAACAAAAAACTAATTAAAAGAACATTTTTCTTTATAAAAACTCATTAGCCCCCCATGTCATCAGCTGCCCCCCAATGCCATCAGGTTTGCCCTAGTGCCATCAGCTTCCCCTCAGTGCCATCAGCTGTCCCCCAGTGCCACCAGCTTGCCTCCCAGCGTTATCAGCTGTCCCCCAGTGCCACCAGCTTGCCCCCCAGTTTCACCAGCTTGCCCCCCAGTGCCACCAGCTGCCCCCCCAGTGCCACCAGCTTGCCCTCCAGTGCCACCAGCTTGCCCCCCAGTGCAACCAGCTGTCCCCCAGTGCCACCAGTTTGCCCTTCAGTGCCACCAGCTGCCTCAGTGGCATCAGGTGCCCCCCAGGGCCACCAGCTTGTCCCCCAGTGCCACCATCTCCCCCTCCTAGCCATGTCCCCAGCGCCAGTGAAATAAAATACTTCTCCTCTAGGGGCGCCGCTCCACAGCTCCTCCATCATCTTCTCCGCGCGCTGCACTGTCGTCCTGACATCAGACAGCGTCGGGTCATAGTGCGCGCTTACATGCACTATGACCTGACGATGTGTCAGGATACAGTGCAGAGCGGTACTGGCTACTCGATTCAATTGAGTAATTACTCAATTCAATTGAGTAATCGTTTCAGCCCTAGATCAATCTTCTACTCCAGTTTTATGGCATAGGAAAGTTTCAAATCTGGTGTGTCCAAACTTTTGGTCTGTACTGTATATAAGCCTCAACATGCTGGGAGTTGTAGCTCTCTCCTCTTATACCCCTCCCTTCCTCTGATATCCCATAATATCGGCCTGGATATTCTGGGAGTTGTAGTCCTGTCCTCTTATATCTCCTCCCTGTAATGTCCTCTGACGCTGGAACACAGGTACGATTTCCATTCTGTGTCTCCCGCTGTCCCAGGTATGGTGTCCTCCTCTTGGTAGTTATTAAAGCGGTCATCCTAACCTATTGTATATTGGAAGATCTACATACCAGCTAGGCCAGTGGTTTACCAGGCAGGTGGCAGCCCATGTGGGGACCCAGCACCCCACGGATGAGCTGTTTTCGGCGGCCTGGATTCAAAACAGTGGATGGAGCCAGGAGCAAAAGGCTCGATCCACTGTGCAGTGGCCTTGAAATTGCCAGCATACTACAGCTTGTAAGGGGGTGTAAGAGACGGTGTCCCTGAGAGTGCAGAGGAAGCCCACCAGTGAGGTATGATTTCTGTCTTCTGCTTGTGTCTGATGTGTAAAGGGTTTGAATTGAGCCCAGCACCAATCAGGGATGTGCTTGCTGGCTGACAACCAATCAGATGTCCAGGCTCAGTCAAGGACAGAAGACAGCAAGAGGCAGTTGGGAGGAGGGTAGAGAGAGTGTCTCATGGCCTCCATAGCATGGGCCTGACAAGAGAACCCTGATCCATGTGCCTCACCACATCTTAGCATGAGTTGTCAGGAACTGTGACCGAGATTTGTAAGTATAGGGCCGTGTGCCTCAGTAAAAGACTGACACCATTAATCTGTTTACCTCATAGACTGTTGAGTTGCCCATAGTAACTGCCAAGCTTATAATAAGAATGTGACCATCAAAGTCTGTACCCAGTGGTGACTGTAACCACTAAGCTCTGTGCCTCTGCTGGAGTAAAGTCAAGATGCAAGTGTTCAACCGATTGCTGGGCCATCCTCAAGTGGGGTCCCAGAATAGAGTCAAAGGTCACATATAAAACTGACTGAACCATGCTGCTAGTCTGTTCATTTATATGGTGCGGTCTAGAAGGGGTTAAATAAGAGCCACTAGTCTGTTACAGAACATACCTGCTCCCCCGAATAAGGAAACCCTGCGATTGTCGAGGGACCATAAATATACAACGGTTATCCAAACTGGTGTATATTGATGCGGTCAGGAAGGGGTTAATGGCCTCTTCAGTAAAGCACATTGATGGTCACAAAAGGGTTAACGCTGTGGAACACGATGAACATTAGTCATAGACACATGTGACATCACAAATACGTGTGTCATAGGAGAAAAACACCTGTGAAAAGAGCGTGCGCGGCCATGTTTAATGCCGTACCTGATGGCCTGAGGACCTTGAGCTTGACTACCCCCGCCCACCGCACCTTGACGAAATTTGGAGGTTCTAGCAGGAAGCCCCTCGCCCAGCGGGAGTAAAGGGACATCCGCCTAGCCAATCAAATCAGCCCGGCTGCTGCACCCCCCTTCCCCTACTATTTACGTGGCAGCCACATAGTGGCATTACCCTCTAAGCCCAAGGGAAGGGCAGCCCTCCAGCCATGGTTCCCTAGAGGTTTCCTCCACAGGGGGTTTTCCTCTCCTGAGTGCTGGAGGGTGACTCTTCGTGAGTCGGGGGTTTGCCATTTTTAATATTTTAAATAAACAATTTTGCCATTTATCCCCCAATTAACGTGTTCTTTGTCTTTATTCTGTGTCTTTATTTTGCGTTCTTTGGTTTCAGGGGTGTAGGCATGATTTTCTCAGGGAGAAGGGTTAAAGGGGTATTCCCGTCTGGGACATATATGGTATATATCGATAGGATGTGCCATAAATGTCTGATAGGTGTGGGTACCACCTCTGGGACCCGCTCATATCTCCAGAACAGGGAACTCCAAAGTAAACGAAGAGCACACTGCACATACGCGGGCGTCATCTCCATTCACTGCTATGTTCAAAGATAGCGAGCACGCTCAGCTATTTTCGGAAGTCACATAGAAGTGAATGGAGAACGAGCAGCAAAAAGTGCGGCCACTTCTCCATTCACCACTATGGGACTCCTGAAAATAGCCAAACCAGTGCTCAGCTATATTCTGAAGTTCGACAGTGCTAAAAGTTTGTGGACTGTTAGGAGTCCTAGAAGTGTTGTGCCGAATGAGAACAGTAGCTGGTGACACCGAGGGTTAATGATTGTTCAGGTGAACGCTGTGGAGGGAATGGATCAATCTAGGGCTGCAGCTATCGACTGTTTTTGTAATTGAGTATTTTATTGATTAATCCGATTAATCGAGTACTGTAATAACAAAAAACTAATTAAAAGAACATTTTTCTTTATAAAAACTCATTAGCCCCCCATGTCATCAGCTGCCCCCCAATGCCATCAGGTTTGCCCTAGTGCCATCAGCTTCCCCTCAGTGCCATCAGCTGTCCCCCAGTGCCACCAGCTTGCCTCCCAGCGTTATCAGCTGTCCCCCAGTGCCACCAGCTTGCCCCCCAGTTTCACCAGCTTGCCCCCCAGTGCCACCAGCTGCCCCCCCAGTGCCACCAGCTTGCCCTCCAGTGCCACCAGCTTGCCCCCCAGTGCAACCAGCTGTCCCCCAGTGCCACCAGTTTGCCCTTCAGTGCCACCAGCTGCCTCAGTGGCATCAGGTGCCCCCCAGGGCCACCAGCTTGTCCCCCAGTGCCACCATCTCCCCCTCCTAGCCATGTCCCCAGCGCCAGTGAAATAAAATACTTCTCCTCTAGGGGCGCCGCTCCACAGCTCCTCCATCATCTTCTCCGCGCGCTGCACTGTCGTCCTGACATCAGACAGCGTCGGGTCATAGTGCGCGCTTACATGCACTATGACCTGACGATGTGTCAGGATACAGTGCAGAGCGGTACTGGCTACTCGATTCAATTGAGTAATTACTCAATTCAATTGAGTAATCGTTTCAGCCCTAGATCAATCTTCTACTCCAGTTTTATGGCATAGGAAAGTTTCAAATCTGGTGTGTCCAAACTTTTGGTCTGTACTGTATATAAGCCTCAACATGCTGGGAGTTGTAGCTCTCTCCTCTTATACCCCTCCCTTCCTCTGATATCCCATAATATCGGCCTGGATATTCTGGGAGTTGTAGTCCTGTCCTCTTATATCTCCTCCCTGTAATGTCCTCTGACGCTGGAACACAGGTACGATTTCCATTCTGTGTCTCCCGCTGTCCCAGGTATGGTGTCCTCCTCTTGGTAGTTATTAAAGCGGTCATCCTAACCTATTGTATATTGGAAGATCTACATACCAGCTAGGCCAGTGGTTTACCAGGCAGGTGGCAGCCCATGTGGGGACCCAGCACCCCACGGATGAGCTGTTTTCGGCGGCCTGGATTCAAAACAGTGGATGGAGCCAGGAGCAAAAGGCTCGATCCACTGTGCAGTGGCCTTGAAATTGCCAGCATACTACAGCTTGTAAGGGGGTGTAAGAGACGGTGTCCCTGAGAGTGCAGAGGAAGCCCACCAGTGAGGTATGATTTCTGTCTTCTGCTTGTGTCTGATGTGTAAAGGGTTTGAATTGAGCCCAGCACCAATCAGGGATGTGCTTGCTGGCTGACAACCAATCAGATGTCCAGGCTCAGTCAAGGACAGAAGACAGCAAGAGGCAGTTGGGAGGAGGGTAGAGAGAGTGTCTCATGGCCTCCATAGCATGGGCCTGACAAGAGAACCCTGATCCATGTGCCTCACCACATCTTAGCATGAGTTGTCAGGAACTGTGACCGAGATTTGTAAGTATAGGGCCGTGTGCCTCAGTAAAAGACTGACACCATTAATCTGTTTACCTCATAGACTGTTGAGTTGCCCATAGTAACTGCCAAGCTTATAATAAGAATGTGACCATCAAAGTCTGTACCCAGTGGTGACTGTAACCACTAAGCTCTGTGCCTCTGCTGGAGTAAAGTCAAGATGCAAGTGTTCAACCGATTGCTGGGCCATCCTCAAGTGGGGTCCCAGAATAGGGTCAAAGGTCACATATAAAACTGACTGAACCATGCTGCTAGTCTGTTCATTTATATGGTGTGGTCTGGAAGGGGTTAAATAAGAGCCACTAGTCTGTTACAGAACATACCTGCTCCTCCAAATAAGGAAACCCTGCGATTTTCGGGGGACCATAAATATACAACGGTTATCCAAACTGGTGTATATTGATGCGGTCAGGAAGGGGTTAATGGCCTCTTCAGTAAAGCACATTGATGGTCACAAAAGGGTTAACTCTGTGGAACACGATGAACATTAGTCATAGACACATGTGACATCACAAATATGTGTGTCATAGGAGAAAAACACCTGTGAAAAGAGCGTGCGCGGCCATGTTTGATGCCGTACCTGATGGCCTGAGGACCTTGAGCTTGACTACCCCCGCCCACCGCACCTTGACGAAATTTGGAGGTTCTAGCAGGAAGCCCCTCGCCCAGCGGGAGTAAAGGGACATCCGCCTAGCCAATCAAATCAGCCCGGCTGCTGCACCCCCCTTCCCCTACTATTTACGTGGCAGCCACATAGTGGCATTACCCTCTAAGCCCAAGGGAAGGGCAGCCCTCCAGCCATGGTTCCCTAGAGGTTTCCTCCACAGGGGGTTTTCCTCTCCTGAGTGCTGGAGGGTGACTCTTCGTGAGTCGGGGGTTTGCCATTTTTAATATTTTAAATAAACAATTTTGCCATTTATCCCCCAATTAACGTGTTCTTTGTCTTTATTCTGTGTCTTTATTTTGCGTTCTTTGGTTTCAGGGGTGTAGGCATGATTTTCTCAGGGAGAAGGGTTAAAGGGGTATTCCGGTCTGGGACATATATGGTATATATCGATAGGATGTGCCATAAATGTCTGATAGGTGTGGGTACCACCTCTGGGACCCGCTCATATCTCCAGAACAGGGAACTCCAAAGTAAACGAAGAGCACACTGCACATACGCGGGCGTCATCTCCATTCACTGCTATGTTCAAAGATAGCGAGCACGCCCAGCTATTTTCGGAAGTCACATAGCAGTGAATGGAGAACGAGCGGCCACTTCTCCATTCACCACTATGGGACTCCTGAAAATAGCCAAACCAGTGCTCAGCTATATTCTGAAGTTCGACAGTGCTAAAAGTTTGTGGACTGTTAGGAGTCCTAGAAGTGTTGTGCCGAATGAGAACAGTAGCTGGTGACACCGAGGGTTAATGATTGTTCAGGTGAACGCTGTGGAGGGAATGGATCAATCTAGGGCTGCAGCTATCGACTGTTTTTGTAATTGAGTATTTTATTGATTAATCCGATTAATCAAGTACTCTAATAACAAAAAACTAATTAAAATAACATTTTTCTTTATAAAAACTCATAAGCCCCCATGTTATTAGCTGCCCCCCAATGTCATCAGGTTCGCCCCAGTGCCATCAGCTACCCCTCAGTGCCATCAGCTGTCCCCCAGTGCCACCAGCTTGCCTCCCAGCATTATCAGCTGTCCCCCAGTGCCACCAGCTTGCCCCCCAGTTCCACCAGCTTGTCCCCCAGTGCCACCAGCTGCCCCCCCAGTGCCATCGGCTGCCCCCCCAGTGCCATCAGCTTGCCCCCCAGTGCAACCAGCTGTCCCCCAGTGCCACCAGTTTGCCCTTCAGTGCCACCAGCTGCCTCAGTGACATCAGGTGCCCCCCCAGGGCCACCAGCTTGTCCCCCAGTGCCACCATCTCCCCCTCTTAGCCATGTCCCCAGCGCCAGTGAAATAAAATACTTCTCCTGTAGGGGCGCCGCTCCACAGCTCCTCCATCATCTTCTCTGCGCGCTGCACTGACATCAGACAGCGTCGGGTCATAGACGATGTGTCAGGATACAGTGCAGCGCGGTACTGGCTGGCGGGTGACAATGGAGCGGTGAGTAATAGCAAGCTCTTCACTTCCGCTCCATGGTCACATGACACAAACGAATCCTCAATGCAAAAAATTGGCATCGAGGATTTTTTTTGTGTCGAATTACTCGATTCAATTGAGTAATCGTTTCAGCCCTAGATCAATCTTCTACTCCAGTTTTATGGCATAGGAAAGTTTCAAATCTTCACGCAAATCCAAGTATGTGCCTAAATTTGAACATAAAGAGAGGGTTAGTCAGCACTCCTAGTCGCTGAGGATGTTGCTCAGTGGTTAATGGTATTGAAAATCAAATATGGTAAACCACGGCACTGTGTTGCAAAGATAGTAGACATTTATTTATTTCATCCCAAATTTCTTATGCTGCCATTGGCTAACGTTTCGGTCTAACTTGGACATTTTTCACAGCTGTAATATTAGCAGCCCAGGTATTGTAGGGAGGATGGAACGCTATCCATCCTCCCTACAATACCTGGACTGCTAATATTACGGCCGTGAACAAGGTCTAGATTAGACCGAAACGTTGGCCAATGGCAACATAAGAAATTTGGGATGGAATAAAAAAATGTCTACTATCTTTGCAACACAGCTGAGTGCCGTGGTTTACCATATTTCAATTTGAACATAGGTTGACCTAAATGTATAAATACGTATTATATAATATTAAGGGAATGGGCCTCATTCATCAAAGCCTGTCTTCACTGAATCATGGGCCCCTTGTGCTATCCACAGTTTCCCTATTAGAGATAGTGAGGGACAGTGCCATATGAAAGCCAACCCATGCGCAATAAGTTTCATCTGCTGTCTCCATAACTGTTTATAATGTCATTGTATAATACTGTTGAGGGGGCCCTGACAATAGCCACAATGCCCATCTGACAGAGCAACCACAGTGCTACCATGTGAGACAGTCATTCACAGTACCATATTAGTGCCAGTCAAAGCTGCAAAACATTTTATCCACTGCCTCCATGACTGCTTGCCATAGTTTTGTAGTTCTTCCACAAGTGCCAGCCGCCCCTCCTTACAAATGGCAGCCACAGTTCCCCCATAACAGATAAATACCCTATAAAGCTCAGCCAAAGCCCTCTATGAGCTTACACTATATCCATAGTTGTGCCATAATTGACAGCCACAGTGCCACCACAAGTGCCATAGCCTCCTCCAGAGCAGTCTTTGACTTTAGAGTGACCATACGTCCACTTTTTCCAGGATATGTCCTCTTTCTGGGACCTAAAACATAGTTTAGCTGGGATTTCTAAATTACCAAAAATTCTAGGATTGTCAGGGGGGTGGTTCGTTGCAGGGCAGGCAATGTAATCTGCTACAGTGCAAGAGCTGAAGGATCTGTTTTGAGATCACCGTCATGTGATTAGTGCAGGAGGGGCCTGAGCTCAGCAGTGGAGAGGAGAAGCGGTAAGGACCTGTGATGATGTCACTGTCATGTGATCAGTGAAGGCAGGGGCGCATTTCAGCAGTGGAGAAGTGGTGAGCCTGAGAAACCTTGGAAGTTGTCCTCTCCTCTCTGAACTGTCCTCTGATATCCTCAGTAAAGGCCTGGACATGCTGGGAGGTGTAGTCCTCTCCTCTCATACTCCCTCTCTAGGGCAACAACAATTATTCAAATTAATTGAGTAACTCGTAATCGTTTGTGTCATGTGACCACAGAGCGTGAGTGAAGCGCTTGCTATAACTCATGCTCTGTGGTCACCCGCCGGCCCGCACCATGCTGCACTGGATCCTGACACATTGTCAGAACATAGTGCGTGGAAGCGCGCACTATGACCTGATGCTGTGTGACGTCAGGACGACACTGCAGTGTGCAAAGAATAAGAGGATGGACAAGCTGTGACTTGTCTGCAGCACCCCTATAGGAGAGGTAAGTATTGGGGGAGTGGCACTGGGGGAGTTGAGGGCACGGAGGACTGATGGCATTGGGGGCTGATGGCACACAGTACTAATGGCATGGGGGGGGGTGATTGCACAGAGGACTGATGGCACTGGGGGAAGCTGATGGCACAGAAGACTGATAGCATGGGGGTGATAGCACAGAGCACTGGTGGGAGCTGATGGTACTGGGGGGAGCTGATGGCACTGGGGGGCTAATTACACAGAGGACTGATGGCACTGGGGGAGCTGATGGCATGGGGGGAGCTGATGGCACAGAGTACTAATATAATGGGGGATGATGGCACAGAGTACTGATGGCACTGGAGGGAGCTGATGGCACCAGGGGGCTAATTGCAGAAAGGACTGATGGCACTGGGGGGAGCTGATGGCACTGGGGGTCTGATTGCACAGAGGACTGATGGCACTGTGGGGAGCTGATGGCACTAGGGGGAGAGGATGGCACTGGGGGGAGCGGATGGCACTGGGGGGAGCTGATGGCACTGGGGGCTGATTGCACAGAGGAAAGATGGCACTGGGGGAGCTGATGGCACAGAGGACTGATGGCACTGGGGGAGCTGATGGCACTGGGGTGAGCTGAGGGCATGGGGGGAGCTGATGGCACAGAGGACTGATGGCACTAGGGGGAGCTGATTGCACAGAGGACTGATTGCATGGGAGCGCTGATGGCACAGAGGACTGATGGCACTGGGGGGAGCTGATTGCACAGAGGACTGATAGCATGGGGGGAGCTAATTGCACTGGGGGTAGCTGATGGCATGGGGGGCTGATGGCACAGAGGACTGATGGCACTGGAGGGAGCTGATGGCACTAGGGGCTGATTGCACAGAGGAAAGATGGCACTGGGGGGAGCGGATGGCACTGGGGGAGCTGATGGCATGGGAGGAGCTGATGACACAGAGGACTGATGGCACTAGGGGGAGCTGATTGCATAGAGGACTGATTGCATAGGGGGAGCTGGTGGCACAGAGGACTGATGGCACTGGGAAGAGCTGATGGCACAGAGGACTAATGGCATTGGGGGGAGCTGATTGCACAGAGGACTGAAAGCAGGAGGGAGCTAATGGCACTGGGGGAAGCTGATGGAATGGGGGGCTGATAGCACAGAGGACTGATGGCACTGGGGAGAGCTGATGGCACTGGGGAGAGCTGATGACACTGAGGGGACTGATGGCACGGAGGACTGATGGCACTGGGAAGAGCTGATGGCACAGAGGACTGATGGAACTGGGAAGAGCTGATGGCACAGAGGACTGATGGCATTGGGGGGAGCTGATTGCAGAGAGGACTGATAGCATGGAGGGAGCTAATGTCACTGGGGGAAGCTGATGGAATGGGGGGCTGATGGCACTGGGGAGAGCTGATGACACTGGGGGGACTGATGGCACGGAGGACTGATGGGAGGGGGGTCTGATGAGTTTTTATAAAGGAAAACATTCTTTTAATGTTGTTTTCTTAAAGTACTCGATTAATCGTTGGATTATCGTTGAAGATCCTACTGTGTCCTTCTCCCATACCATGTAGATTGTAAGCCCTCACGGGCAGGGCCCTCTCCTTCTGTACCAGTTTGTAACTCGTCTTGTTCATGCTTATTGCAATTGTCTGTATTATGTATGTGTCCCCCTTTTCATACAGTATGTACAGTGTTATGGAATGAATGGCGCTTTAATAATAAATAATAATAGTTAATCGATAGAATACTTGATTACTAAATTCATCGATAGCTGCAGCCCTATCCCTCTCTGAATTGTCCTCTGATATCCCATAATAACGGCCTGCACATGCTGAAAGTTGTAGTTCTCTTCTCTTATACCACTTCCCTGTACTGTCCTCTGATATCCCATAATAACAGCCTGGGCATGCTGGAAGTTGTAGTCCTTTCATCTTATACCCCTTCACTGAAATGTCCTCTGATATCCCATAATAACAGCCTAGACATTCTGGGAGTTGTAGTTCTCTCCTCTTATATCTCATCCTTGTAATGTCCTCTGATATCCTATAATGACAGCCTGGACATGCTGGGAGTTGTAGTCCTTTCCTCTTATACCCCCTCACTGAAATGTCCTCTGATATCCTATATTGATGATCGGGACATGCTTTGATCAGACATGGACCCGGAAGCACACAGAAGGCTCTCTTCTATCTTCCGGGTCCGGGCTTACGCGCCACAAAAGATAGAACATGTCCTATCTTTCGCCACATCTTGTGGATCGTGGACCCATCGCAATGCGGAGTACACAAGGTCGGTGCCCGTGTTTTGCGGAACCACGGTTTGTGGTCCGCAACACGGGCACGGAGGTCCCACGGTCGTGTAAATGGAGCCATAAGCTGTTAGGGGGTGTCTGTCTACAATATTGCTTCCAATGTGTTAGTTTCCCTCTCGTTTTTGCTTTAGCGGTGCTGTAATACTACTGGGGAACCTTTTGGACTTTGACATCCTTTGTATGGATTTTTTTGGTCACAGCTTCTTGAGGCAATCTTTACGTCTGTGAACAGGACAACTTGACAGTCGGGATCCCTCTATTTGCTTATTACTTGGTGCTATCAGTATACTCTTAAAATTCCCTTTTACCAGTCGTTATAAGAGGACTGGCCAGGAGGACTCCAGGGAACTCATAATTGTCTACATAAGGAACTCTCATTGTGAAAATGACAATTTATTGATCAGCAATCAATATGAAGAAGACCAGATGGAATCCCAAGCCACTGACAAAGGGCCCTGACGTATAGGGAGGATCACTTAGTGGGTCATTTATTAAAGCTGGGACAGGGAAAGACTGGGCAGACTGAAATACACGTGACCGCTGAAGCCAGTGATTGACTGTACACCGCAGGCCTAGCGGAAACCGAAGCAACAGCACTGGAGCTGCCGGACATTTAAAAGGTAAACTACAAGGAGTAAATGAGGGGTCCCTGATATGATGTTAAAGGACGTTTCTGGGAGTTCTGATGGCCTGTACTTAGGATAGATTATCCATATCAGATAGGTGAGGGCCATAGGAATGCTCTGGTATCCATTTTCAAAGAGATCTGGCATAGCTGTTATAGATCTGTTAAGAACAGGAACTATTAGACGAATATGAACCAAGCTTTACAGTCCCTTAAAAAAAGTATTCATACCCCTTCATCCACATTTTTTCATGTTACACCCACAAACTGAAATTTATTTTATCGGGATTTTATGTGATAGACCAACACAAAGTAGCAAGTAAGTCAAAATAAAATAATACATGTTTTTTTTTTTTTTTTATATAAAAATCTGAAAAGTGTGTAGTGCATTTGTATTCAGCCCCCTGTACTCTGATACCTCTAAATAAAATTCAGCGTGACCAACTGCCTTCAGAAGTCACCTCATTAGTAAATAGAGTCCGCCTGTGTGTAATTTATTCTCAGTATAACTATATGTTCTGTGAAGGCCTCAGAGGTTTGTTAGTGAACATTAGTGATCAAACAGCATCATGAAAACTAAGGAACACACCATACAGGTCAGGGATAAAGTTGTGGAGAAGTGTAAAGCAGGGTTAGGTTACAAAAAAATCTCCCAAGCTCTGAACATCTCACGGAACACTGTTCAATCCATCATCCAAAAATGGAAGGCATATGGCACAACTGCAAACCTACCAAGACATTGCCGCCCTCCTGAACTGACAGCCCAGGCAGGAGAGCACTAATTAGAGAAGCAGCCAAGAGGCCTATGGTCACTCTGGAGGAGCTGCCGAGATCCACAGCTAAGGTGGGAGTATCTGACCACAGGACAGCCATGTTTCATTTTCTTTCCACTTCACACATACACTTGGATCATTTAAAATCCCAGCAAAAAACATTTAAGGCCTCATGCACACAGCCGTTGTGCGGCCGTTTCATGCATTGGGGACCGCGATTTGCGGTCCCCAATGCACAGGCAGTGTCCATGCGGCACTCTGTAGTGCTTCCGTGGGGTTACGTGCCTCCGTTCAGCACCGCCGCTCCGGATTGCGGACCCATTCAAGTTAATGGGTCCGCATTCGTGATGTGAGGAGCACACGCCCGGTGCCCGCATATTGCGGACCCGCTGTTTGCGGGCCGCAATACGGCCACGGCCGGGCAACGGCCGTGTGCATGAGGCCTAAGTTTGTGGGTGTAATGTGAATTCCAGTAATAAATTAAAGGTGTTTTCCAGGAGTACAATACTGATAACCTATCTTCAGTATACGTCATCAATATAAGGCGTTGTTCACATTTCCGTGTCCGTTTGATGTCTATGAAAAAATCAGTCTGTGTTTCACCTGTGAAGCTGTCTGTAGTTGATCTGTGTGTCCGTTTTTTCTCTTCGTGTGTCATGCGTATTCCACAGACACTGCTGAAAGTTAAAGGGGTTCTGCAGTTTGTTTAAACTGATGATCTATCCTCTGGATAGATCATCAGGATCTGATCGGCGGGGGACCTGGGTGTCGGACCCCCGCCGATCAGATGCTGATGATCTATCCAGAGGATAGATCATCAGTTTAAACAAACTGCAGAACCCCTTTAATTTCTAAAGCTTCTCCTATCAGTGGTCAGTGAAAAACGGACGCAACACAGATGCCATCCGTGTTGTGTCTGTGTCTTTTCACGGACCCATAGACTATAATGGCCGTGTTTGTTTCCGTGAATTTTTCAGTGACCCAAGGTGGGTAAAAAATACTGATGTTTGAACAGAAAAAGATAGAACATGTCCTATTCTTGTCCGCAAATCACAGTGCTTGGCTCCATGCAAGTCAATGGGTCCGCAAAAAAACTGAACACATACAGAAATGCATCCGTATGTCTTCCGTATCCGTTTTGTTTTTGCGGAACCATCTATTAAAAATGTTATGCCCAGCCCAATTTTTCTATGTAATTACTGTATACTGTATATGGCATAAGAAAAAATGGAACGGAAAAACGGAAAGGAAACGGAAACACAATGGAAACAAAAAACGGAACACATACGGAAATGCATCCGTATGTCTTCCGTATCCGTTTTGTTTTTGCGGAACCATCTATTAAAAATGTTATGCCCAGCCTAATATTTCTATGTAATTACTGTATACTGTATATGGCATACGGAAAAACGGAACGGAAAAACGGAAAGGAAACGGAAACACAATGGAAAAACGGAAAGGAAACGGAAACACAATGGAAACAAAAAATGGAACAACGGATCCGTAAAAAAACGGACTGCAAAACACTGAAAAAGCCATACGGTCGTGTGCATGAGCCCTACATTTGTGTAGAAATCTGGTGGAAAAACGTCTCAATTTTTATAGTCACAGAAAATAATGCACTATAATAATAGATGCAAGCATAACACATGGACTAAGCCCTCATTTTATCAATATAGTGAGGGCTTAGTCCATATGTTATGCTTGCATCTATTATTATAGCGCATTATTTTCTGTGACTGTATAAATGGAGCCATGAACATCTGCAACATTCATTATCATATCGTGCAGGATGTTTTATATTTTATTTTTTTTCGTGATTTTTTTTTTTCACTTGGGAACCCAGCCTAATGCTGAAGGGGTTAAGCAAGAATATGTGTAGCTGATGCAGGTTCCACCTCTAAGCTGCCCTTAAGGCGTCCACGGGAAAATAGCGCTAAAGTACCGAAAAACAAAGAGCAGAGATAAAGGTGATGGCTGTGGATGAGCTGAGAGTGTTCCCGCACTGTTTACCTTGCTAAATGTTATCACGCTCATCTGCAGGGAATAATTGTCCTCTTCAGCCCCGCGCCAGCGACTATCCTATAAGTAAACACAATGAGGGGCTCACCCATCCCAGGCTTTGATGTCAGAGCCCAGAGCAGTGTTTACTGTCACACGTTCTGGTAGAGATCCGAGATCACTGCCCAGAGCGGCTACGACGTCTTCTTTTTTTTTTTTTTTTCTGAGCCGCTACGGCGTCTTCTTCTTTTTTTTTTTACCATATAGACAAATAAATGATTTTGTTCAGGGATGCTCAACTTGCGGCCGTTCAGCTTTTGCAAAACTACAACTCCCAGCATGCCCAGATAGTCTACAGCTATCAGCCTACAGCAGGGCATGGTGGAAGTTGCAGTTTTACAACAGCTGGAGGGCCGCAGGTTGAGCATCCCTGATTTAATTAATGCTCTGTGACATAGTAATAGACAATCAAAACTGGTGTAAAGGAAAACTGGCCTATAGCAGCCAATCAGATTCCACCTTTCAGTTTTCAAAGCTACTTTGGAAAATGAAAGGATCAATCTGATTGGCCTCTATGGGCAACTAAGTCAGTTTTCCTTTGCACCAACTTTGAAAAATCTCCCCCAATTCGTGTTTCAGTTCCTCAGCATTTTAAAGACCTCTGCTTGCCGTCAGAGAACAAGAACATTTCTTACTTACATCCCATCCCCTGCAGACCTAAACTTCTAACAGCTTGGTGCTTGCTACAATTGTAGCCACATGGAATCGCGGCAGCGCAAATCTCTCTACAGTTTTTTAGAACATGACATTGCAGGTAAAAGGAATCAGTCAGACGTGTAGACCGCTGGGATTGCCTAGTCTGGACACAATGCAGCAAACGCTCTGCTGTGTGAAATATTAGGACTGTTTTCACTCTCTGGACATAAACAATGATTGTTTTCGTAGTGAATAACAATGGGGCACTCTCTATAGCAATGAGAACAGTGGATGATAAAACGTATACATTTATTAATATATGACTAAAATAAATTGTTCACAGCCAATTAAATAGTAGCAGCATAAGTGATGGTATTGGGCATATTAAAACAGCGATATTGATAAAATGAGAATAAAGATAAAATGGTAGTCCGTCAATAGGATCAACGTTGGGCTGAAATCTGGCACCAAAAAATATATATAAAAAGAGCTCTAGGTATATGCAGTTAATTTCCAATTATAAATTGTATCAATTGGGCTCCAATTGAGGTGCAAGTCTGTGCTGGTTATATGCAGAGCGGCGTCCCGCTCCTAAACCTGAGACAGCGGCGTCCCGCTCCTAAACCTGAGACAGCGGCGTCCCACTGTATATTTTCGTAAAGCGATCGCTTACTATTGCAGACACTTCGATCTTACCCGGAGGGCTTCGATGGAATCGCCTACCCTCGTTTAGTGCGCCTTCTCTGTGTATCGGTGCTCCGGTCCCGAGGGCTGTTAGTCTTTCAAAAAGATCCCACGCCAACACCGGAAGTCCTCGTAGGTTCGCTGGAAGTGTGGATTTCCCTTATACAGCAGAGACCTCACACGACTGGCTTTATCGGATCTGTAGAATATTCAGTCCTGCTCCTCCTAAATCGACCAAAAATATGTGTCTGTAATCCAGTCGTGGGGGTCCGTACCAAACGCGTTTTGGGGTTTAGGAAGTTGACCCCTTTATCAGTGGTTAGTGTCCCCCATATTGAGGCCCCTCCTTTATAGGGGTAATGGTTCATGGGAAAACCTGGTCGTGGAATGAATCATCTGAATCTTAAATAGTCCAAATATCTGTATACAGAGTCTGAATATATCGATTTTGTGTATACCCGAGCAAATCGTTATCCTATTGACGTACTTAATCGCATATATATGTTTTGACAATAAAAAGCATTGAAAAATATATTGTTAATGAATACTGCTTTTTCAAAATGTCAGAATCAGATTTGTAGCAATCTCTAAAACCAAAATCCTTCCATACACTTAATATCCCGTCAGTCTAAAATCCTATGAAGTAAAAAACGCACCGGTGTCGTTGCGGTTCCAGTGCGGTTTTGGTGCGTTTTTCTTAAAGTTCAATAAAAACAATTAAATAAGTTACATGCAGTTTGTATGAAATATAAAATACCCAGAATTGCTATTAAATACATTATTATACAATCAATTATAGTAGATATAATGTTAAAAGCGAATATATAGTATGGCCATTGCAGAAGGGGTTCTTCTATAGGTGAGATGTTGATTGAGAAGTAGATGGGGGCCCATTGCAGAGGAAAAACTGGGCAGAGTGTAAAAACTACCCAGTTAATCATCTGCAAGGGGCGCCCACCTATAGGAAACCAAACACTTCAAACTCAGCATTTAAGCCCTGTGGTAAAAGAGTATTCTGTTCAAAAATACGTTTGGTTTCTAGTCGGGACCTCTTCTCAATATGGTTTCCACCTCTCCAATCCAGAAGATGTCCCGACTAGAAACCAAACGTATTTTCGAACTGAATACTCTTTTACAGCCCTCGGGACCGGAGCACCGATACACAGAGAAGGCGCACCGAGACGAGGGTAGGCGATTCCATCGAAGCCCTCCGGGTAAGATCGAAGTGTCTGCAATAGTAAGCGATCGCTTTTCGAAAATATACAGCGGGACGCCGCTGTCTCAGGTTTAGGAGCGGGACGCCGCTCTGCATATAACCAGCACAGACTTGCATCTCAATTGGAGCCCAGTTGATACAATTTATAACTGGAAATTAACTGCATATACCTAGAGCTCTTTTTATATATATTTTTTGGTGCCAGATTTCAGCCCAACTTTGATCCTATTGACGGACTACCATTTTATCTTTATTCTCATTTTATCAATATTGCTGTTTTAATATGCCCAATACCATCACTTATGCTGCTACTATTTAATTGGCTGTGAACAATTTATTTTAGTCATATATTAATAAATGTATACGTTTTATCATCCACTGTTCTCATTGCTATAGAGAGTGCCCCATTGTTATTCACTACTATATTATTCTCCTCTTTCAGATTGGGTGTCATCTGTTAGTGGGTGCACCTCACGTTGGTCCCTAGTCACTCTTGTGCGTCACATCCCTTTTTATTCACAATGATTGTTTTCATTCACTCATGGGAAGCAGAGATATTGATACTGAAAAGGAATTAAAGGATATTACAAAAAAATTGAGCAGATTTGTTAATACTGTCCAAAAGTAGGACAACATAAATCCTAGACGAGATGGCCAGAGGATCCACCAAATTTGAGAGTAGGACGAGGCAGAGAGGTTATCACAGTGACTTACACTGTCTGATTTGGTGCATTTTGACAGATGATATTTTTCTCTTACTTATCTTGGCTGGCTTACTCTGGGTTGGCAGCTACTTAGAGGAGACCCGGAAGCATCTGCAGTGTGTGACAGATAACTGGTGTGTGGGTGTGACACTATTCCAGTGTGAGATGGGGAAACAGCTCTCCTTGTCTGAACACTGTGTAAATTAAATTAAATGATCTGGACTGACATTCTGCTGTGTGGCCACTAGATGCCGCTGTTTCCTAAACACAGCTACAGACTCCATATATTTCCATATTCATGAAAGGTGGAGTTATACAGAGCCTGGAGAGGAGGAGAAAGGAAGCAGCCATCTTAGAGGGAGCTGAGACTGAGGAACTGTGTCAGCAGAGGATCCGACAGCATCCAGGTGTGAGAACATCCCTCAGTGACTAGAGCTGCAGCTAAGTGAAGCTGATTGTGTCCAAGACCCTGATCCTGTCCAGAGGAACAAGGATTGCTTTCAGGAACACTGATGACAGCTGAGGAGCAAAGCTACATACACTGTGGTACTGCATGCTTGTTGGAGAGGCATTTGTTCTGCTCAGAGTCACCAGCGGATGCAGAGCAGACCTGGGTCGGTAAGATCGTGCACGCACCTCATTACAGTGTTGGCGCCTAGAGACTGAGACCAGGCCTATAGTTAGTTAAATAGGGTCTCTGTTTGTGTCAGGCCACAAGTGTTGCTATTGTCCATGGCAAGGACTCCATAACTTAAAGGGACATTTCACATTGGAGAGCTGATAAACTTCCCACAAACTCAAGCCAGGCTGACGTTTTGCTCAGGAGGAATACTCAGGCATGTGCTACAAGACCAGTTATGGGAGGGGGAATCCTGTAGAGCAGGGGTGCACAACCTGCGGCCCGGGGGCCACATGCGGCCCTTGATACCATTCTGTGTGGCCCCCTACCATCTGGTAACAGACATGTATGTCAATGTTTTGTGACTGCTCAAATGTATTTTTCATGAATTCTTCCATTAGATGGGAGTCCTAGAACTGTAACTAGATATTAATGTTATATACTGTATGTTCAATTTGCCATAAATATAAATACAGTATTTCAGTTGTTAATGCCTCTTAAAATTTAATTTTTGGCCCTTGACGTTGGTTCAGTCTGACAATGTGGCCCCCAACCAGAAAACGTTGTGCACACCTGCTGTAGAGCATTGTAAGATTGTAAGCTATTGTGATGCACCGCAGGCTAGCCCGTGGCACACACCCATACAGTTATTCTTGTTTTTTAAGGATAATAACAGGTAAGGTGTGACAGTTTAGTCATGCCCGCCAGTAGGTAAATTACCACGCTTTCCTCCTGCATCCATCGGAGGGCGCCACCTGTGCAGCAAAAGGGTCTCAGCCTTCTGGCTGGGTGTATGTAAATGTATTGGAGGTTTCCAGCATTTGTGGTTGTGTTCATTACAACGTTTAAGTAAAATTCTGTTTTGGCAAAAGCTGGTGGTAGAGTTGTTTCTCATTCGTGACTTCGCTGTATTCTGGGGAGCCCACCCCGATACACGGCTTACACCAGGACATAGTGCGCACAGGCCTTCTGTTAGGGTGTATTCACACTGTGTGGTCATTTTGCAGATTTTGCTACCGTTACAAAAAAACAATGTTCCTCCTTTTTGTAAAAAATTGTGGAAAAAATAATAATTTTGATCTGATTGTGTGAATACACTCTTAGATGTCATCTGTTAAGGAGGTGGGGCACCAAGACGTGCAAGGTTGTGCAAGCTGTGGAGTACAATTCAGATCAGTGAAGTTATGTTGTGTGACAAACCGGGCACCGTGTACCTGTAATGACTAAAAGGGGTATTCCGGTAGGTAAGTTATTCCCTATCCACAAGATAGGGGACCCCCCACTGATCACTAAACTGGGGTCCCGTATCATGTGCGCGACCGCTCCATTCATTTCCGTGGGAGTTCCGGACATAGGTGAGTACAGAACTCCCATAAAAGGCCCCATGAACATGACCGTATTTTTGGTCCGCGTACAATTTTTGTGGATCGGAATGCAGACCTATTCATTTCATTTGTCCATTTGGCAGACAAGAATAGGCATAAATGCAGATGAACAGGAAGATTTGGGAACATATACAGTCGGGGCCCGCACCCGGTTCGAGCACAGCAGACTGGCTGCGCACGCACAATCAAGTACAACACTCAAAACATCATGCAAAAAAATTGTTTGTAATGAATTTCAGAATTCACAGAATTAAAGTAACATCTGGCCGTATGACAAAAACCCAGAAAAATGCAGTAAAAAAAGCATATCTAAAAAAAACATGAAAATCAGAAGAAAAAAAACACCAAAAAAGCTGTGTTTGTGTGGTGTTTGACATGGTGGCTTATTAGGCATTTAGCGTTTTATGTTGTGTGTGTGTGTTTTTACTGCCTTTTTTTTATTTGATTTTTTTCCCCATAAACATCCATTTGTATATTATTTTTTTTGCCTTACTTGAGAACAGGCAAGTGGAAATGTGTGTTGTGTTTTTAATGCTGGTTTTGCATAGCATGTTTTTACCAGAGTATATTTTTCATGCTGCTGTACAAGAGAAAGTGACATTACAGAGAAGGGTACATATATTTCTATATAAAAACACAAGGCTTGCAAATAAAACGCATAAAAATGGGTGTGCTCAAACTATTTGGCCAAAAAAACACAAAAATGCTAAAAACAACAAAAAAGAGATTACTTGATCTGGCAGCCATCTTTTGCTGACCTGCGGCTGTATGAGGGAAATGTATCAATGTAACTATGTGTTATTCCATATAGGTACCTGCCCTTAATATGAAAAAAACAAAAAAAAAAACTTCAGAATGTGTCTGCATTAGATTTTTTTGCAGTATGTATATGGTTTTAGTAATTGTGGACAAAATTGTCAAATTATAATAAATATCATGGTTTTGCTTCAGTAAATTTTTTGTGGAAAGGACATACAGAAACGGAATGCACATGGAGTAACTTCAGTTTTTTCAGCCCTAGCCGTCTTAAGGCTAGGGCTACTTGGTGACGAGAAAGTCCCACGACGTTTCATTTAATGTATGTTAATGGTGTTGCAGTGAAACACACAACATGCTGCAACGCGACAGCTGCAAAAAACCCAGACATGCTTTGCAGGACTTCATGCGTTTTTTCACATGTTAAAAAAATACTCCACCTCTAGTTGTTAACTGTAAGTCTATGGGAATGATAAAACTTAGTACAAGTGCAGGTTTTTAGCAGTGTTTCTTCCTTTACTGCTTTGGCTATGGCTTTTTTTCCAGATGCTTTCCCATACACTTCTGGATATGGAAAAAACTACTGAAAAGATAAAAAATAAAAAAACTGAAAAACATAAGTGCATGCAACATGAAAAAAAAAGCATGCATTTTTACAGACATTTATTTGCCACCATAAAATGACAAACCAAATTTATATAGCCTTAGGATGGGGTCACCCATACTTTTATTTTTATGTTTTGCAATGTCTTTTAGTCAAAAAAGGCCAGCTTCAGATGTTTCAGGGAAGCCTATGGCCTCTTTCACACGGTCAGTAATTTGCATCAGTCTTTGGTCAGTATTTGTAAGCCAAAACCAGGAGTGAAACCTACAGAGAAAGCGTATAATAGAAATTTCTGTGCCTCTTCTGTGTTTTTGACCCACTTCTGGTTTTGGCTCACAAATACTGATGCAAAAATACTGACCAAATACTGACCGTGTGAAAGGGGTCTATGTGAACTATGAAACGTAACACACTAGGGTTTTTTTTACAGTTTTTTTTACTCTTGATGTGCATTTTTAGGGTAAATTGAATCTTTTCAATACCATTGTCTTGTTTTTTCCCCCTTGCATTCTTGTCCCATAGATATGCATTTATATTTTTACCCTGCAAGTGCAGTAACTTTTTTTAATGGCATTTTTGCATGGTAGTTTTTGTACCAATGTATTTTCCCCATACTGCTCTACAGAGGAATTAATATTACAGGGCGTACAAACTTTGCTATAAAAAAAGAAATCAAGGCATAAAAAAGGCAATTATAAAACAGCAAAAAACTGTATGGCCAAAAATGCCTCAAAAACACCTAAAAAATTCTACAACCAGTGCTGATCAAGCAAAAAAAAGGCCTTGACAAAAACAATGGGGGGAATTTATAATGAAGGATATTTTTCAAGTCAGTTATTCTTGAGTCTGCTTTGGCATAATTTGCTCCAAATTTATCAATTGTTGCAAGCTGTTTCCACCCATTTTTCAGAACTGGAGCAAAATATTGCAAAATAGTTGTGCAAATAAGCCCAAAAAGTTGCAAATTCCTGTTTTGCAATTTTTTTAATCCAGAATTCTGGAATGCAGAGCTTGATAAATTCCCCTATGTGTGCCAGCGCCCTTAGGGCTCATGCACATGACCATATGTATTTTACGGTCCCCAAAAACATAGTTTACGTCCGTGTGCATTCTGTACTTTGCGGAACAGAACAGTTGGCCCCTAATAGAACAGCACTATTAGGACATGCATCTTTTTCTTGGTGTTTTTTTGTTTTTTTTTTAAAAAAGATGCCATGAAATTCTGCTGTTTTTCACCAGCTTTTTTTTTTGTCAAACAATGTTTTTTTTTCTGACTTTTTCTGAGAAGTCTTTGGGAAGACACCTGAAAAAGCAGTGTTTGTAGGGCGCTTTATAATTTCCTATTGTACATGGAACAATCATTTTGCTCCAAAAAACCCACTATAAAAAAAAAATATCTATGATATTCTGATTTTCATGCATCACTTGTGCGTTGCGTGAAAATCGCAGCATGCTCTATATTGTGCGTTTTTCACGCAACGCAGGCCCCATAGAAGTGAACGGGGCTGCGTGAAAATCGCAAACAAGTGCGGATGCGGTGCGATTTTCACGCATGGTTGCTAGGAGATGATTGGGATGGGGACCCGATCATTATTATTTTCCCTTATAACATGGTTATAAGGGAAAATAATAGCATTCTTAAAACAGAATGCATAGTAAAATAGGGGTGGAGGGGTTAAAAAAAATAATAATAATTTAACTCACCTCATCCACTTGTTCGCGCAGCCCGGCTTCTCTTCTGTCTTCTTCTTTGATGCCCAGGAGGAAAAGGACCTGTGGTGACGTCACTGCGCTCATCACATGGTCCATCACATGATTCATCACCATGGTTATAAGAGAAAATAATAAAATCCACACCACACCTAACCCAAACCCGAATTTTTGAGAAGAAGTGCGGGTTCGGGTCTGGGTACCAAACACGCAGATTTTTCTCACGGGCGTGCAAAACGCATGAAAACGTTTTGTACTCGCGCAGAAAAATTGTGCATTTTCCCCCAACGCACGCATGCTATCCGGCCCTCACACGCGACGCCCGTGTAAAAGAGGCCTAAGGGTACAGCCACACAAAGCAGCCATACTGCAGTTGGGATGCGGCTGCCTTGCAGATGAGTACCACGTGGCTATACGAACCACAGAAGCATGATGCTAACTAAGGCTACTTTCACACTAGCATTTTTGCTGGATCCGGCAGGGTTCAGCCAAAACGCTTCTGTTACTGATAATACAACCATCTGCATCCGTTATGAACGGATCCGGTTGTATTATCTTTTTTTTTTTAACAATTTTTTATTTATTTAAATACTTGTATGCAAATTACAGTCTCATAAGGAAGTACAACGAAAAACTAAATGCAGATGTTCATTATAAAGTCCTTCTGTAAAAAGAGGATAAACGTACCCTCTTGAACAACCGTAGTCAACCATTTACATATCTCACATGCTTGGGTAAGTATATACTACAGTTATTTGACTAATTTAGGGTAAGGAAACAAGAAACACACAATCTATTACAGAAATGAAAAATAAATTCAAAGTGCTCAGATGGGTCGCAGACAGCCCTGAATCAGTAGATCGTTCTTATAGTAAGAAGTATTGTTGAATCTTGTTATGTTAATCATCTTAAATATGAGTAATTGATAGAGGATTATAACAAGCCGGTTGTATTATCTTTAACATTGCCAAGACTGATTCGTCATAAACTCCATTGAAAGTCAATGAGGGACGGATCCGTTTTCTATTGTGGCAGACCGGCATTGTCTTCTTTCTTCTTCTTTGAGGACCTGCAAAAGGACCTTTGATAACGTAATGGCGCTCACCACGTGGTGATGTCAGCGCAGGTCCTGCTGAATGAAGATAGAAGAGCGCGATTATGTCATCAAAGGTCCTTTTGCAGGTCCTCAAAGAAGAAGAAAGAAGACAATGCCGGTTGCGCAATCAAGTGGATGAGGTCAGTTAATTGTTTTTATTTTTTTAACCCCTCCAGCACTATTTTACTATGTATTCTGTATTCAGAATGCTATTATTTTCCTTTATAACCATGTTATAAGGGAAAATAATACAGTAAATTGACTTTAATCAATTTACTAACATCATCTCCTAGCAACCATGCGTGAAAATCGCAACGCATCCGCGATTTTCACACAACGCACAAGTGATGCGTGAAAATCACTGCTTATCTGCACAGCCCCTTTGAAGTGAATGGGTCCGGATTCAGTGCGGGTGCAATGCATTCACCTCACGCATTGCACCCATGTGGAATTCTCGCCCGTGTGAAAGTGGCCTCAGGGCTCGTTCACACAAATGTTTTTGTGTTCCATTTGCGTCCGTTTTTTAAGTGACGTATACAGTCAATATACGGAACCATTCATTTCAATGGTTCCGCCAAAAAAAAGGTATGTACTCCATATGCATTCTGTTTCCGTTTTTCCGTTCCGTTCAAAGATAGAACATGTCCTATAATTGCCCGCAAATCACGTTCCGTGGCTCCATTCAAGTCAATAGGTCTGCAAAAAAAAGGAACACATATGGAATGTACTCCGTATGTCTTCCATATCCGTTCCATTTTTGCGGAACCATCTATTGAAAATGTTATGCCCAGCTCAATTTTTTTAATGCAATTACTGTATACTGTATATGCCATACGGAACCGGAAACACTACTGAAAAAAAAAACTGGAAAAACGGATCCAGGAAAAACGGCCCCCAAAACACTGAAAAAGACATACGGTCGTGTGAACGAGCCCTTATGCGCACGATGCAGATCCCCCCCTTCCCCCTTCCCCCGCAGATTTTGACCTACGGAGCAGATTTTAAAATCAGCAGCATGTCAATTAATTTTATTTTTCCTGACCAGATTGTCTCCGCACCAAATTCGCATCAAATCTGCATGCAAATCCGCACGTAAATCAGCACCAATTGATGCGGATTGACAGCACGGATTTCCCTGCGAACACCTGCATATTTCAGTGTGGATTATCCGCGCATAAATACTGAATGTGTACATTTACCCTAAGAGTCCCCTAATATGTGACTCAATTCACTGATCATAATCTATGGATTGTGCTGTGGACCCCCACAAGTAGTGTAGGGGCTTCCTAAATAGGGCATGGTTCTGGTAAATACATTGATACATCTTCCCCATTTTGTACATGAGTATACAGTGTATATGTATATATATATATATATATATATATATATATATACACACACACATAATGCTGCATGAACTAGACAGGTATAAAATGTAAAGCTCATAGCTAAATATGTAGTGAATGTGCCCCCCAGTAGTGGTTGTAGCAGCAATATAATGTGAAGCGATGTATTTAAAAGGGAATATAGTTTTGTGGGAAGGAATCAGATTAAGGCCTCGTTCACACGAACGTTTTTTTGCGTTCCGTATAAGGGACCATTCATTTCAATGGTTCCGTAAAAAAAACGGAATGTACTCCGTATGCATTCTGTTTCCTTATTTCAGTTCCATTCAAAGATAGAGCATGTCCTATTATTATCACGTTCCATGGCTCCATTCAAGTCAATGGGTCTGCAAAAAAAATGGAACGCATGCGGAATGTACTCCGTATGTCTTCCGTATCCGTTCCATTTTTGCGGAACCATCTATTGAAAATATTATGCCCAGCCAAATTTTTTATTTGTAATTACTGTATACTGTATAAAAACGGAATGAAATCGGAAACACTACTGAAACAAAAAACAGAAAAGCGGCCCGCAAAACACTGAAAAAAAAACATTTTGTTGTGTGAACGAGCCCTAAAAAAGTTTAACATCAGCTCCAGAGCCTTAGAGGGACGAGGAATCTGGTTGAGGTTTAACTTCCATATCTGATTTCACATCACTGCGTGTATACGGAGCAGCCACATACTGGATCTACCTACTACTGGAGGCTGAAGGAACATGCATCTTACACACTTGTATTTTTAGAGTATCATATGTTTACTCACTGAAGAAAACTGGGATTAAGTTCAACAAACGTACAAAGAGAGTCCTCAGTGTAACCCAAACTGTGACCCCATTTACTGACTGCGGTCGTCCCCCCGTCCCCCCCATCCCATACAACGATGATTCATTCTTAACTTGTTCACTGCTGGTAAAAATTTACATGGACCTAAAAACTTGGAGCAATAACATAAAGGCGCCAGGGTGTAGCTTGTAAATTCCTAAAGCTTGGTGTTGTGGAGTTTTGCAGGCATTTTACGATGTCGCTTTCCATAGGAATTTCCAAGGATAACAGAATCCAGCGCAGTTGTGGCAAGGAAATGGTTAAACAAGGTCTGATCGGAAGAGACTTGCAGAGCTGGGATATGTGTGTTGATGTTCTGCCCCAGCATAGTGTCCTCCTGTCTTACAAAGGCTTTGGAGACCTGTGTGTTTGGGATTGAAGCCACCCACCCCTTCCTTGTGTCTCTCCCACACACCCTCCCCTCTCTCCTCACCGCCTGTCCACACTACTCCCCCTCCTGTAGATGTAGAGGGCAGTCACCAGCACAGCACCTGGACAGTAGGATCAGCCCCACAGATCACTTGTGTTTTCTATGTACAGCTGATGGTCTTCAAGAAACTTCACCACTGAGTGGAAGCCGCTCTGAGGAGCCAAGAACCCAGGGCTCCCTCCTTCCCTGCTCACTTGAGTGCATTCAAGGAGTCTGCACCGTCTCAGCTTGAATCTTGAACCATTTACTTTCTCACTGACTTTACCTTCTTCTTTCTCATCCCACCACTGACTGCACAGCAAGCAAACACTACTAGTTTGGCTGGAGAAACCGAGGGTCCTCTTCTTCTGGACTGCGGTAAGCCCTGTGGTCTGTGCCACATCTACTCGTCACCATTCGCTCAGCGTATATAAAGTTTGGTTTGCCTATGTGATTTTATAATAGTATCCTGGGAAAGGTGAATTCATTTGTCAGTAAGTTGTGAGGATGGAGTTGTGATCAGTTAAGTCATGATCAGTATTTAATAGAGTAGATTATAACCTTATATACAGGTGACCCTTCATCAGTCAGGCTTCCTACATTGTTATAGTCCTGTCAGAGGCTCAATGTGCTCCAAAACATCAGCTTATCTTTTGGTGGTGACTTGGACTCTTCTCGCAAGTTGGAATTCCCGGGTGGTCCCAGTGGAACCCACTCCCCAATAAAGCCACAAATTAACCTGGTGCCCACCTTATCCACTTGGGTAGACATCAATGGTTATCATTACACAAAAGGGAAATCCGATTGGAATTGTGATTATTCTTGTTGAACTTTTACATCTAGAGATCAGGAACAAAACCCAAGCTGATACCAGCTGCTCTACTATAACAAAGAAGTTTAATTGCAGCAAAAATCTCAATAAATAACAAGGGCAAAAAATATAACATTGCAGGACAGTCACACAATTAATAAATATATCTATAGAGATCACCTCCTCATAAAATAACCCAAAGCAGATATCTGTGGGCTAATTCACAGAGAGAGCACTAATCATTTCCATTAAAGGCCAATTAATCCTTACAATTCAATAATGGTTTACGCTCGTCAGGCTGCTCCGGGGAAAGCCGCCGGTTACATTTTAATCTTGAACAGAGCTTTTTAATCATTTTTAAGTTAAGTTTTAAGTCCATAAAGGCAATAAATGGGGAATGGGTTGCCAGCTGTTCACAAGGACTTTCCTCCAAGTGATTTACTGGTGTTCAATAGGCAACAGCAGAGCTGTACAGGAGGTTTTAAGTCGTCAGCGGAATCTTATAAGGAAGTTATTAGACTTTCACCTTCATAACTGCTTTATTTCATACTAAATCCATTCACTTTACAATATCCCCTCGCACTAAATTCAGCTGTTAAATCTCATTTACTGCAAGAAAAAGAAAAGAAATTGTTTTCGGAGCTTGGAACTCAGTGTGTCATCAGACTGGTAAATGGAGCAAAGAATAATTTTATTGTCCTTTTTAATTTACTGATAAAAAAAATAACTAAATTAATTTCTAAGAAAAAAAAAGTGAGGCGTCGTGATTTGGAAATGTTTTTAAATGTTTTTATATAAACCTATTTGTGTGCGTTAATAATTCTTAATCTAAATTTCTACTATTCGCCAGTTACGTGTTCCTTAATTATATTAAATGAGCATAGAAATTGTTTAGACTGAGAATTAATTTTGCAGTTATATATTGAAACCGATTTGCGTTTCCGGTTCCCCCATTATGAAAGAAGATAAAAATAAAAAAAAATCAGCAAAAAGTGATAAGTTATAATGTTCCATTGCCCGTAAATTGTTCATTACCGCATTGATGAGAATATAGAAGTTTAGTAAAGAGTTCAGCGTATTTTTGTGCCTTTTGTGTTTGATACGTTTCATATAATGCACGTTACAGAGCGGTATGGCGGCTGATGCATGCTAATGAACTCATTCAGTATTATGCATAGTCCAATATATCCTAATTAATTTACACTAGAGGTTAGGAAGTCTAATCTAATGATGCTCTCATTAATCGTTCCAAAGATTTCTCAGAACTCAGGCGTAACATTTTTTTTATTATAGTCGGAAGCAAAATAATAAATAAGAGATAATTCCATTTGAGGCTTTTGGTCTGATGACAATTTGATGGCTTTTTTTTTATTTTTTCATTTGCCTCTTTTTTGACTTGTAATCAGTTTGCAGAGATGATTCTTCCTCCAGGGAATGTTTTTTATTACACAAAGTAAAAAGTGTTCACCTTGTTTATATGGCGGCTCTTGGCGCAGGTAATGAGCGGTGATGAGAAGGAGAAACACTTGTGCTATGATAATATTGAGCTGCTGGATGCGGCTAGAATGACTTCTTTGTTAGAAGAGGAAAACGCTGGATTTAGTAAAACAAACGCCTCGATGGCTGAACCAACGCAGAAGCGTCCTGTGGATTTAGCAAATAGTGCGCTGTTGACAGAAAGGAATCCTTATCACAAACACTTTTGTCCCCGGGTTTATTCACTGGAACTGGAGGCTGCTAGCAAGCGACCTGCAGTAGTGGAGAAATCTGCAGGAACAATGCCTCGTCTTCTTTATTTAGAGATGGTAACTCCTCTAATAGCATTTAAACAACACTCCATATTAATCAGGGGAAATGTGACAAATAAGCGCGGTGACAGTGTCCTGCCCCAAAGGTGGTGACAATAAAACAAAAAAAAGAAAACTCTACTGGTTTGGAACAGACTGTGGAGGACACCGAGGGTTGTTGTATTTTGACTCCTTTGGACTACAGTATATACATTTGTCCTAAAGAAATAATGAAAATAAAAATTTCCAATTGACTAAACTTGAGATATCAAAAAGCATTCTATAAAAGTTCAAATTGAAATTTTCCAATTTGCTAAAATTCAGTTACCAAAAGTGTTCTCTAAGTTTCCTGAAAATGAAAATTGATAGGACCCGCTGCCAGATGATCAAACACTTTGGAGCATTGGATGGTCATAGAAAAATGTGAACAACTGTGAAAATCAACAGGAAGAAAACCAAAAGTGAAAACTTACACAGTGAGTTTGGTCTTTGGTTTTCTCTGCTCAGTCCCTTGTATTTTCATAAGTGACGTGAAAGCAGAAAATAGGCTTTAATGGTGTAAAGATATTTTTAAAATTCATAATGCAAGATCTTTTCATATTTTTTTTTTGTGATGTCACTAAAAAAAATATTGGTTTTGGAAAATGTTATTTCAGTATTCCTCCCTCCTTCCTGGAAGTGTCCTGTAATTGTGGTGCGTCCTGTGTCACTTTTCCAGGAGGGAGGTGAAGGTGGCATTAACTCCACCAGTGTAATTAATTAGGAATTTTGAGAAGATCTAGGGGATTTAACCTCCAAGATGCCATGTTTTTCTTGTTTAGGGGATTGTTTGCTGAGATTTTTTTTTTAGCTTGCAGCTACATAACGTTCTAGTCAAAGCATTTAATTGTTTGTGCACTAACAACGCCTTGGAGAGATGTAGGCTGCAGTGCAGACACTGGAAACATATAACTATCCAAGATTCCAGCATTTACCCAAAGGCATCCTGGATGCAACTCCTCGAAGATCGCACCTTGCTATTATTTTTTCTCTTTGTCATAGTTGAGCTGATAATGCAGCAGATTCAGTTTTTTCATTTTTGCTGTGTTATCGATGGAAAATAGTATCATAAAACAATCAATCATTGCCTTGTTTTAAAGACAGGTTTAATGTTAATCAGCACAAAATTGTGACTATTCATTCATGCGTCAACGGTTGAACTGATCGGTGGTTGTGCGGTGAGGGAGGTTTTTTTTTTGTGTGTCTTTGCCAGCCTGCACCCACTCGGTATCATTTAGCAAAGACCGACATTTTACACTGGTGTTTGCCCTGTGCTGCCAGAGGATGCGCCTAGTTTATGAGGAGGTGTGGCCTTGTCTTAAATTAGGCGCATACTCCGGCAGTCCATGCGCCTAGTTTGAAATCTACTCCAGTTCCTGGAAACAGGCGTAAATGTTAGTGAATTTGCCGGGGCTGATGGTCCGGCCCCCACCACTACTCAGTGGTGAGGATGGCGTAAAAACGCCAGAGCGACAAAATAGTGTTTAAAAAGTCATAAAACGGAATCTTGCTACTTTTTTTTATTCCAAAAACTGGCAAAAAAATGACCCTCACTGTGTTTACTATAGTCACGAAGCTGTATTTGCACTTATGTACTCTGGTAAATGCACAATTAGTTAACCAACTTCTTAGAGTCCTGGTTCACACGAAGACACATAACAGAGTGTTATGGGTAAAAATGGCTGATTGACATCTCTGCTTATTTTGCTGCAATTCTTGAATTTCATGTATAAGGCTGCTGAGCACCAGTCATCTCGGCTGTGGCTGGTCTCAAGATTTGCTGATGAGAGGGCTAGTGGGGGTCTGGTCCTAAGGCCTATTTCATGTAAAATGGCGTACAGAATGGGATAATGCAACAAAAGCCAGTGAGCGTGTGCTCTACTCATAATATTGTATAATTCCGCATGTTCACCAATACAAACAATATTGTCCCTCTGACAACATGACGGTAAACTCCCAGCCGAGACACGGATGTTGGAGACAGTTCTGTACAGTAAAAGTTTATATCAATCTATAAATAATGTTTTTTTTTTTATCTAGAAACCTCATATTTTGCGGTGCCGGAGTCGTGTACCAGATCCCTAAATTCTATTATTTTTACAATGATCCTTCCCACTAATTCAACCCCTGAAGCTGCCAAACATCGGCTCAATGTCGTCTCCTCCAGAGGAACATATAAAAGCAGCCGGGACATTTCAGTAAAATGTGTATCCTAATAAACCTATATTATCTTGGCCAGAAAAATCCATAGCTTGGATGTTTATTGCAGCCACAAAGACTATGTGAGTTTCCCTCTCACGGGCAGAGCGTTGTGAGCTGTAGATGATATTCCTGTCATTATCCTGGGCAGGGAGGCTGCTCCTCTGGGATAAATTCACATGAAGGTGCATGTTTAGCCATTAGATTGCCCTCACTACTTCTTGGGGACTCAAGGTGGCCATAGACATGGCATAGTGTCCACAGCTCTAACTAAAAAAGTGTCATACACCAAAGAGATCAACTGTATCTGAGGACAAGATGGGGTTATTAAAAAAATAAAGGTAACACACAACCAAATTTGTACAAAATGCCTAAAAACACAACAGATTTCCTTATAAACCCAACGTGCAAGCTACTTCAGTAGACCGGGCAGGTTAGCAGCTGCCAAGGTATCTTTTGGCTTGATTATCTCCAGGAAAAAGGATAGGATCGAACAGGAAAGATTCAACCTGCTTGGCCTATGTCTACCCCTAAGTAGACATCAGGGGACTCTCTAGGGAAGCCACCATAGACTTTAGATTGTCATCAGATCCCATTGAAATCTGTGCTATCTGCTGACTAACTGTCTGATGGATGACTCTGTACTGAAGGGATTTTTACTGAGGCAGAGTCACCAATAAATAATATCGGATTGGATAGAATCTCATCACAAATGGTTGCAAGGGCCTGACGAGACCTTCAGCTTTCCACAGTCCATAACCATGAATTGTTCTAAGATATGTGTGACTGATATCGTCTATGGGTCTAAATCCTCCAAGATTTGTCACCTCAAGTAGTGATACGGGAGTGAAGAGGGTTTATAGTACCTACGTTAAGAGTCGCTTTAATGGCTGTTTACTTTGCACTTAGTTTATCGTGATTTATTTTTATTTTTTTTTGCTTTTGAGTGTCTTGATGTTTATAAATGCAGAATAAAATGGGTAATTGGAGCAGTTCATCATAATTGTAATTAATCCCCTTGTATCCATCTGTCAGATTGTTCTTAAGGAGATGGAGAAGTCCTGGACTTCATTAGAGCGAGGCCATTTACTGCAATAATCCCACCTGCTGTTTATATAACATCCAGTGAGGAGTTTATACAGTGTTCATTCTCTCATCATGTGAAGTGTTTTTTCGCTGTTAGAACAGCTGGCCGGCACATTTCTCTCCGGCGTGACATTTGTTTGTGGGGTTTATTGGGTTAACAGAGCAACACTGCGGCGAGTAATGTGCGTTTCTTACATAGCTGCCTGGAGCTGCGAGCTCTCAGTCCTGCGCGGACATGTAGTCGTGTTGTAACATTAGCTTCTTAATGGACCGCTGTATAGTTTATATTCATTTGGGTTCTTTCCAGCAGAGATTTTATCTCCCTTCTACATATAAGACATTTTCGTGCTGTAGATTAGTGCTCGGTGCCCACCGCACCCAGGACCAGTGTCAGCTTCCAGTGACCTTCAGCAAGGTTATATGTTCTGCACAAGCGCCTCGCATGGGCTGACTCTAAGGCTTCATGCACACAGTCATGTACGTATTTCGTTATGCAAACAACTGATCCACAAAATACAGATACCTTCCATGTGCATTCCCCTTTATTCCTCACTCCCATCAGTAGGAATGACGACCATAGAAATGGCACTATAAAAATGAATTGGTCAGTGTGCCAGCCACAAACCTTCAGATAGCACACAGATGAAAAAGACGGTCGTGTGTATGACGTCTCAGCCGCAATCTACTTAAAACTGCATTAGGCACTAGGCAAGGTCCAACAAACTAAAAAAAAAAAGGAAAATTACGTTTTTAAATAGAGGAAATTAGATTCTGTATATCTACATGAAAGTCCGTGAAAACCGATTCAATTTTTTTTTTTATTAATACGTACAGTCATGATTTTACAGTAAGTAGAAAATATTTTTAGGCTTTTATAAAAAAAAGAAAATTAATAATACTGAAAACAAAAAGTTAAGATTGGATCAAAAATGTGTTAAAAGAAAAAGTGGGAAAAAAGTTATTTTAATATCTTTTGGTTTATTCATTACTAGTGAAAGTTGTGTATTCGATAATGGAGAGCTCGTCTGTATTTTATTACATTGCCGATCAGTTCCATGGATGGATGATGTTCGCACGTTACAATCAAATCTATATAATCTATAATTACCTAGGAGGTATGACACAGAAGCAATGCTGCTGTTCTCCATTTGTGTATCTCCTCTGTGATATGTGTAGGAGGTTCACATCTCATGGTTTTCCTGGCGTACATTGGGAAAGTATTCCAGACATATCCGCTGAATGTATGGTACTTAATGGCATATTGTATGTCTCCCATTGACTTCCATTAATTTTTTATGGGCTTACCTTGGAACATGTAGTCCACTGCACTTTTTCATATAGGTAAGTAAAACTTATACTGAGTTATACCGCCCGAACATATGGCAAAGGTACACGATATGTTTGTGGTATACATTGAGAGCATTGCTATTTACACCAGACCTAGGAAAAAACTAGATGTGAACCTAATATTTGTATCTTCTCTGGGTCTGGTCTTTTCTGTTTTATGCCGATTTTAGATTCTGACTCTCTTTACATTATTTAGATGACATTTTGTAAAAACTTCTTACAAGCTGTGTAGTCCCCAATACTTGAGACTGGTACCCCATCTTTAGATTTATATGTATCACGCAATGTAATATAATAAGGCTCATAGGCAGATGTCTAGAGTGACACAGAATATGCAGAGCTTTAATATTTTTATTATATATATATATAATATATATATCACACATACAGTATCCAGCTCCTTGTAGACAAATGGGTTTAGAAAGAATGGGAAGGACACTAACCCCCAGATTATTAGCTGCGTTGGTCGCCTTAGCTATATTTTACTGTTCTCGCATGTCATTGGTTACCTCATTGTGATACGATTACAATTAAGTTGTGATCACTTTGGTTTAGACGTGACATGAAGTGGAACTGGACACGATCACTGATTGACCGTAGTTTTAGCTGAGAGAAGGTTTCTGTGCCGAGATCTGGAAGAGCGTGATGTCATCTGTTCAGTGGGGTCATGAATCACCAGGTCATGGAGTACAGAATATAGCTAAGGCGTCTGTCAAAATGCTGGTGGAACTATATTCTATATATGTAAAAGCTGGACACCACTATGCAAATATGGCAGTATATATTTCTAAATCGATATGGAGGTGCAGGTATGGGCACCCAACATTTATCTTCAGGTGTCCTACAAGATGAGTCGTAGATGAGCTTTAATTACCCGACCTTCAGTATGTCCTGCGTGAGACCCATAGAAGCTGCCATTATATACGGTATGTCCCCTGAGCTGACCACAGTTATTGGTGTAAAATCCTGTAATGACCATGTCTTCGAGAAAAGCTACAGACACAATGTCTCATGCAGCTTTTTGTGTTCTGCAAAATGTATATTTTTTTCATGAGATTAACCCCAAGAACCTCTAGTTTGGGGACTACCCTTTAATGTGGGAGTGTGCACGTATATCTGTACTATGAGTGCCTGGAGCAGCAGCCATGTCAGTGTTAGGCGGTTTTTTACCTGAAGTTTATTAGCTGGAAAATTTGTGCACTATGATATGGCAAGATTTTTTTTTTTTCTACACTTTTATGTGACTTTCGTGCATGTTTTGTAGTGGAAAAAAAAATCTGTAGAATTAATAATACTTATATATTATAAAGTGTGTGCATTTGCTAATAAGGTCTAATAGTTACAGTTTAAGGGCTCATGCACACGACAAATTGTGGATGTGCAAAACACAGAACTTCCGACTTATAATTGAACTGTCCTTTCCTTGTCCGTAATACGGACAATAATAGGACATGTTCTATTTTTACACTGCGTAAATTCCGTTTTTTTATGCGGACCCATTGAAGTGAATGGATCTGCATACAGGCCTAAAAAAAAAACTGAACGGGCCCCAAGATATGGCGCGCTGCTTCTTTTTTCCATTTGAAAAAAAAAGTGCTGCTTCCCATTGATAGGAATAGGAGGCTGTTTTCATGCGTTTTTTGGAGCTAATTTTGAGGGAAAAACTCTCCAAAATCAGCGCCCAAAAAAACTCAGTGTGAACTGGCCCTTGCACACGACCGTATGCCTTTTTTTCAGTATTTTGCGGTCCGCAAAAAAACGGATCCGCAAAAAATACAGATGACATCTGTGTGCATTCTGTTTTTTGCGGAACGGAACAGCTGGCCCCTGATAGAACAGTACTATCCTTGTCCGTTATGGGGACAATAATAGGACATGTTCTAGCTTTGAACTGAACGTAAAAAAGGAAATACGGAAACAGAAGGCATACGTAGTCCCTTCCGTTTTTTTTTGCGGATTCATTGAAATTAATTGTTCCGTATATGGTCCGTATACGGAACATAAATGGAAAAAAAAAAGTTCGTGTGCAAGACGCCTTAGACAGGTATTTTGTGCCAGAAAACTGCTGCACGAGCATCATTAATAAATCTGGCACATTTTACAAATCGACAAAACCGTGAACCTTTTTCTAGACACTTCTACTCCTTTTGGCACAAATCAATTAAAAACATTTCTCTAAATTGAATTACACCCTTAGTAAATGTAGTCCAGTTTTTATCACTTTTGTGCAGAGGGCTGCCTACCATGACGACACAACGCACAGCAACCAGATACTTTATTAATGTGGTGCTTATTCTTTTTACTATATGTGCTGTATATGCATCATGTTTGTGAATGAGTCCCCATTGCTGTTATATTTCCTTTTGACGTCTATTTCTGGAACAGCTGAATTTCCAGCAGCAACCCGGGCCGTTCCTCCGCAGCCCCTTCTAATGGCAGAAATACAGCTGCTTATGGCGCCATCCTTGCAGGAGCCCACACTTTTCTGTTGTCCCGGTCACACCTGTCATTGCTGAGAGGGGATTATAATCACATAACAACAATATCTCCCGACCATCCGTGTCTCCTTTAATAACCATAACACCAAAAATTTGTAGCCTCACAAACACCCTAATCCTCTGTGGTATGTTGGACGGTTGTGCTGTGTGTTTCATGTTCCGGAGAACACATGACCTGATATCTCGTTTCACCATGTTCCGATAGCAAAATCAGGAATGAGGAAGAATGTGGCGGTATTGTCTGTATAGAAATGTGCGCGGCCTTCACGTACACTGCACATTCTTCATGTACAGGTGCACATAAGAAATGGCCGCTTCTTCTCTGGGTCCAACCTACAATAAGGCTCCATGTCCGTAGTGCGGTCCACAAACCACGGATCTGCAAAACACAGATACCTTCCACATTTTTCCACTCCTATCAATAGAAATGACTATTTTTATGTGCAATAGGGACCAGAATAGGACATGTTCTATAATTTGCGGAAGAGCTTCATGGATTCGCAAAAATATGGATGTATGCATAGAAAGTCAGTCAGTGCGCTATTCTGAAAAAAAATGGTATAAAACACGGATGAAAAATACGTCCTAATTAAGTAAATAAAAGGGAATCTCTTGAATGTTTGTGAACCCTTCCAACCATTGATTATTGCTTCTGCCCCCCCTTTATCTTGATCTAATGGGGTGAGCATGATCAAGAGTCTCTCTCCTTACCTGGTATATAAATGATACATTGTGCAGGGCAAGAGCGAGTCAGGGCAATTGGGAACAAATAGGGATTTGGACTTTCGGAGCCCCAAGCAAATATATTCTATATAGTGCAGGGACCAGGGGCCAGATTCGGCCTGTCTGAGCTCCAAATACCTTTGTTTTATATACAGTTATAGGCCTCTTTCACACGACCGTTTTTTTTTCCCGTTTTGCGGGCCGTTTTTTGCGTTCCGTATACGGTCCGTATACGGAACCATTCATTTCAATGGTTCCGCAAAAAAACCGGAATGTACTCCGTATACATTCCGTTTTTCATATTTCCGTTTTTCCGTTCCGTTAAAAGATAGAACATGTCCTATTATTGCCCGCAAATCACGTTCCGTGGCTCCATTCAAGTCAATGGGTCTGCAAAAAAAACGGAACACATACGGAAATGCATCCGTATGTCTTGCGTATCCGTTCCGTTTTTTGCGGAGCCATCTATTGAAAATGTTATGCCCAGCCCAATTTTTTCTATGTAATTACTGTATATTGTATATGCCATATGGAAAAACGGAACGGAAAAATGGAACCGAAACGGAAACACAACGGAAACAAAAAACGGAACAACGGATCCGGAAAAAACGCCCCGCAAAACACTGAAAAAGCCATACGGTCGTGTGAAAGAGGCCATACAGTGTGGGGCAAAAGACATTACACAGGGTGGGGCACAAACATTCCAGAAAAAATGGAAGACTTTTTGATTCAAAGAATTTGGAAAGTTCTCTTCCTAGATCTAAAATGTAACTGGCGACATTGATGAACGGCTTATTAAGACCGTCCATCAGTTCAGATTACGGGATCAGCTTCATTGATCAAATATTTATCATTCAGTCTTTAAGATTTTTAACCATTAACGCCTTCACGTCATCATCATCATCCGTGGAGCCCTGCAGATGTTTTTGTATAGCAAAGAGAAATTTGGAGTTTGCTTCAGGCTACATGCACATGAACGTATTTTGTCAGTTTTTTTCTTTTTTTTTGCGGATAGGATGCTGACCCATTCATTTCAATGGGTCAGCAAAAAATACAAACAGCACACCGTGTGCTGTCCGCATCAGTTTGTCCGTTCCGTAGCCCCGCCAAAAAAAATAGAGCATGTCCTATTCTTGTCCATTTTAGGCATTGTTACAATGGATCCGCAAAAAAAACAAAAAACGATGGCATACGGATGTCATCCTTTTTTTTTTTTTTGCAGATCCGCAATTTGCTGACCGCAAAACACATACGGTCGTGTGCATGTAGCCTTACTTTTACTTTTTGTTCTGGTCTTTATTTTATTATTCATTTATCATTATTATTTTTTATATATTGACTTTATTTGCTCAGTTCACACAAATCTGTCCTGGAGTCGATTTATATCCTAAATCAGTGGGACCCAGTAAATAGTTAATGAGTAGGAACCAGCAACAGCCGTCCAGTCCCCAGTGGGTTTCACATCATTTGCTAGAAAATGAAATGCGATATCGGAGACAGACTCCCCCGATTGTTCCTGTGTGTGGAAGTTTAACTGCATTCTCGGCACTGGAGCTTTGTGTGACCTTGCGCGGGGCTGTGTTGCGTTACATTTGCAGCAGCCAACGAGTTAAAACTCATTAAGTCTTTCTTCAGTAGCAGCTGAAAAATTCTGTGATGGGGATTTATCAGAGACATCTATCACGGCGGCCCAAGCGCTACTGGCGCCGAAACGTGAAATCAACAAATTTGCAAAAATGAACGGTTTTTTAGCTACAGACCTGTAAAATCAAATCTGAAGCCTCCATGTAATGACAGATGTGAAAGTATGTATGAGACCCGTGGAAGGGACGCTCTGCGTCGTATTGTAATAATAAGAATGACCGGTAATCTGCTCTTCTGGGGACATGGCAGCTGCTTGCTGCAGGGAATTAGCATTGAAGGGTAGATAAGCAGCAGGATCATTCTGAAGTAGTACTCGCACCCCTCTCAGAGATCTGGTATCGTGATGTTTGAGATTTTCTTCTGTTATAAAACCCGTTTCTGTTGAGCGCCATCTTTCATTTCTATGGATGCAGCCTGTAGTGTAAAGAATGGAGATTTTCCTGTCTACAGGTATGTATCCTATAGCCTCTGCTGAATATTCTCCGATATGCACATGCCTCATTACACGTGGCTGGTTTAATAAGCAACCGATGGTTCTTACAAGAATATAAAAAGTAAGAAACAGAAATACAATAGTGATCTGTACAAAGCCTGGGGCAACCAGAATAAAAACCTCCATTCTTTACACTGCTGGCTTCCTTCAGATATTTGGAAAATGGAAATAATGTTTATTTTACAAAGTTACGGTACTTCTCTTGTTTTATGATGCATCGGCTTTGTGTATAGAAACGGCTGGACCTTGTGAATCTTTTCTGCAATTAAAGTCTTTACATGCCATATCACAATGCTTTTCCATACAACAGATACAAAAACATTTTTAGGTCAGTTTTTTTAAGCACTTCTAATCACAAGTGACTCCTCATTGTATTTCATCTTCAGTGCACCCGTCTTCCAGCTTCCATCCATGTAGGACTGTGCGCAGCTCCGATTTAGGGAAGGAAGGGCCCTTTAAATCCGTCGCTTGTGGTTCTTATTACTTTCTTGGGGTTTCTTCCCTTTTACACCAGTAGGAATGTGACCCCCCTCGGTTCCTGCTCATCAGGATAGCATCTATCTGGGTAAAAGCTATATAATTATTACAAATTAGTGGTAAATCCACCTTACCGATCCTGCTCCCTCCCTGCTGCCAGTTATAACCAGATGCGCAGAAATCAGAAGATCTCAAAATCATCCGTCCTAATCCCAGGATATTCAGTATAAGGCCTCATGCACACAGCCGTTGTGCGGCCGTTCCGTGCATTTGGGACTGCTTGAATGGGTCCCTGATCCGTCCGCACATGCTCTATTTTTTTTGTGGTGCAGAGGCAAAGACAGAAACACCATGGAAGCACTCCGTAGTGCTTCTGTGGGCTTCCGATCCGTGCTTCCATTCCGCACCGCGTCTCCCAGATTGCGGACCCATTCAAGAGGATGGGTCCGACACGGCCGGTCCCGTGTATTGTGGACCCGCCGTAAGCGGGCCGCAATACGGCCATGGCCGGGCAACGGTCGTGTGCATGAGCCCTAAGGTTCTCCGGCAAGAATCTGTACACACCATCTTTGCTTGATAAGATTCCTGCTGTGGTTTTGGCAGTCGGTAAATGATCCAGTTCTATATAAGGAAATTGCCATCTTATTATGTGAATAAGATGCCTGGCAGTACTTCCCTATGTGAATTGAATAAAAGACTGACACATAGAGGGGGATTTAGATGTTTAGATGGTTTTTTTTGCCTTGTCCAACAAGCAGGAAAGAGGCTTAGTTGCTTCGTATCATCATATTAGATGATTAAAAAGTCATACATACCCCAAAATGGTATCAATAAAAAAATACTAAAAAGGCTAGCCATGCAAAAAATTAACCCTTAAATATCAAAAGTTATGGGTGTCAGAATATGATTTGAAAGTTATTTTTTCTTAAGTATTAAGAAAATCTATATAAATTTTTATCGCAGTAATTATACCGACCCGAATAAAGTTGACATGTTAACCCTGCTGTATAGCGAATGCTGTAAAAATACACAGGCTGAACGGCATTTTTTCCAAGTCCACCTGGTTTAGATTTTTTTTTTTTCAGCTTTTCACTACATGTTATGGAATATTAAATGGAGCCATTAGAAAGTGCAAAGTAGAAATAGTCCCAGCCATAATGTGTGTCACATTATGACTAAGGCCTCCTGCACACGAACGTGTGCTTCCCGTTGCCGTATTGCGGACCGCATTTGCGGATCCGCAATACACGGGTGTCGTTCCGTGGGCATTCCGCATCACGGATGCGGACCCATTCACTTGAATGGGTCCTCAAATCCGGAGATGCGGAATGATACGGAATGGAAGCATAGAACGGAACCCTACGGAGTGCTTCCGCGGGGTTTCCTCCTGTACTTCTGTTCCGTAAAAAGATAGAACATGTCCTATCTTTTTGCGGAACAGCCGGATCGCGGACCCATTCAAGTGAATGGGTCTGCGATCCGCTGCGGCTGCCCCACGGACTGTGCTTGTGCATTGCGGGGCGCACACAAACGTGTGCTGGCCGTGCCTGTGCATGGGCACCTACCGTGGGAATGACGCATGCGGATTGCGATCCCATTCACTTGAATGGGGTCCGCGATCCGTCCGTCCCGCAAAAAGATAGGACAAGTTCTATGTTTATTCCGAACGGAAGCATGGAACGGAACCCCACAAACGCACTCCATAGTGCTTCTGTAGGGTTCCGTTCCGTGCTTCCGTTCCGCATCTCCGGATTTGCGGACCCATTTAAGTGATCGGGTCCGCATCCGTGATGCGGAATGCACCCGGCCGGTGCCCCGTGTATTGCGGCCACTAGGGGCACACGGTCATGTGCAAGAGGCCTAAGGGTGCCATGCACACCTGAAACGGGTCATTTAGGAATATTGAATAAAGCCTTGATACTTTTATCCTGCATCTGGGACTATTTCTTCTTTTCTGTTTCCCGGTTCCAAGCCTTCCCGTGCCGGGGTTCACCTAGAAGCTGCAACTGGTCCCACAAACAACAAGCCCTCAGAAATAGTTATGGCTCTAGGAAAGCAGGGAGTAAAAAAACACTGATTATTACGGTTTCTTCATTTCTACTTTACCAGGAGACCGGAGTGGACTTTTGTGCAACATTTTAAAATTACGCAAGTGATAAATTTGGCTAAAAATCAGACTCTGCCCACAAAGTATCTGCCCCTAACTACAAAATGCTGGCCATGGAGCAAACCACATAAAAAATGTTGCAGAGACTTTATACATTTGTCGCATGTCCAATTTCACCGACAAAATAGCTACAAACTCTCCCCTTTTCTGGTGCAAAACCTTTCATACGTTACTCTACGTTTTCATACATTTACTCTAAATCTTAGGATTAGCATATCTGTCACATAGGCCTCTTGCACACGGCCGTTGTGGGTCCGTTCTGTGCATTGGGGACCGCAATTTGCGTTTCCCAATGCACGGGCAACGTTCGTGCGGAGGCACGGACGGAAACGCCACGGAAGCGCTCCGTAGTGCTTCCGATCCGCATCTCCGTGATTGCGGACCCGCAATACAGCCACGGCCGTGTGCAAGAGGCCATAGGCAGAGCAGTAGGAGGATCTTCGGAGTGCTGTAATGGTGGACGAAGCGTCCAGTATCTGTATAAGAGACCTCAGAAATGGCTGGATAGTGCACGTGGAGCAGGTACTGGCTCCCCACCATGGTTAGCCCATTCTCAGTAGATTTCCTGTAGATTTCTGACACATGGAGCCTATTAATCCTGCTGGCTGGATACAGTACACATGTTGTATGTAGCAATAGCTACAATGATTTCTCCTCTTACTGGAAAACATGTTGACATGTTTTTTCGATAATCAAGTCTTACAGCGGCTGGCTCCTGTGATCATTTCATTGTCAAACAAATATCAGTCGCGGTGTTTTTTTTTTCATGTATACGTTTTTTTGCTTCCTATCCCACCACGAACAGCTGAGCATGTTTGCATGCTGGGGGTTGTAGTTTCACAGCAGCTGGAGTGCCGAAGGTTGCTGATCCCTGTTCTAAACCCTTTAATCAAGAAGGAGATGGAGCAATGGGAGTAAGAGTGCACAGAGTGGCTTGGCTCTGCCCTGGTCCCATGTTCATATGTGCCCACAGTGCTGAGAAAAATGATGGTTTAGGAGCAATGGGGGCGTTGCTGTTACACCTAAAGGCTCTGCTGTCTCTGAAACTCCACTTTGATTGACAGAACCAGACAGTGAAAACATCATGCTTGGCCCTGTCAAAGTGGAGAGGGAGCAAAAGTTGCAGAGAAAGCCTCTAGGTGTAACGGCAACGCCCCCGTTGCTCCTAGAGGCTCATTTGCATATATTAAAACTTAATATTTCTCAGCAATGCGGGCACACATGAACATGGGACCAACACAGATGCCTTCAGCTGCCAAGCGCACATGTAACAGGTCAGCCAGTGTCATAGGTACAAAACTGCTGACAGATGCCGAATATCCTCCACATATTTCTGAACCTGTGACTCAATGTAGACTGTGTGATCGGTACCGTCATCTTTCCTTTGTAGGCACAACCTCCATCAAGGGCAATGAGAAGGGACATCCAGGAGCTGCTGTTAGCTGGTAGTGATCCGCTGCTGTGGGTTCTGATGGAAATTGACCCTGTAATTACCACAGCACTTTGATGTGTGCTTGTTGTGTTAACCATTTTCTCCCGGTGTGGCCTGAATGCTCCAGTACAATTTTAAGAGGTCATGTCAACAGCAGTGCCCCCTTTAAAGTTCCTTGATTGCTGGAAGATGAAAGAATGAGGACCACATAGAGAAAACATGAACTTTCCTCAGCTTTTTTGGGGCAGAAAACAAAATGGTTTAACCCATGTGTGGCTGAGTGTCTGTCTGGCGCCTGACGGCGGAGGCTATTGTAGCGCAGTGATTAATCACCCTTAACCCTTCCATGACTAGTTTGGAGGCTGCAGAAGCCTCTGTATATACTGTATGTAATCACCTTGTGCTGCTTTCTCTGTATGCATTCTATAGCAGCAGATAACTGACCCAATTGTCGGCGATGAGCATTGGTAGAAACGCTCATTCCGGATCATTGGCCCGTATAAAGGTGCCAGCACCCGATAAATGTGTGACCGTGTCTTACAGGCGGCACCAAAAGTAATAGTGTAAACAAGCATCTGCCACCCAGAAATGAAGATGTATGTACTAGCGATTGCTAGTCCCCATACAGAGGAGACGATTGCTGCAAGTAAATGCAACTTTCATCTCCCTGACAATCAGGCAATTATTTTGTTCCTGATAATTGCTTAGTCATGTAAAGGGACCTTTGGACAGTCTTAGGGTATATGCAAACGGTGTGTTTTAAGTGCAAATTTTCGGTGTGGATTTCCGTGTGGAAACTTAGCGTACCAGATTTTCAAAATCTCACGTACACGTGGCAGAAATTGTGCACGCAAAAATTGACCAGCAGTGCAGATTTTGAATTCCGCAGCATGTCAATTGTTTGGATTTTCATTGCAGATTTTACCCTTTGTAATGTAAAGGGTGATCTGGGAAAAATCTGCATCTAAGGGCTCGTGCATACGACTGTATGTATTTTGCGGGCCGCAAAAAATACGGATGACGTCCGTGTGCATTCCGTATTTTGCGGAACAGAACAGCTGGCCCCTAATAGAACAGAACGGAAACACGGATATGCGGATACGGAATGCACACAGAGTAACTTCTGTTTTTTTTTTGCGGACCTATTGAAATGAATGGTTCCGCATACGGTCCGCAAAAAAAACGGAACAGACAATGAAAGAAAATACGTTGGTGTGCATGAGCCCTAACTCCATGACAAAATCCACAAGTAAAGCCTCATTTACACGTCCATGTCCGTGCTCAAATCCATGAGCAGGTGGTCAATTCTGCATCCGTGAAGGATCCGTATTGGGTCCATGTGTCCGTTTTTTGCTGTCCGTGTTGCATCCGTGTTTCACTGACACTGAAAAGCTGAAAAATTAATTTCAAAGCATCTCTTTCTAATGATCCTTGAAAACCACGGATGCAAGACTGATGGCATCCGTGGTTTTCACGGACCCATAGACTATAATGGACGTCAAAGAAGAGCATGCGTCCATGCTAAAAACACTGACCCACGGACAGTGCTAAAACACTGATGTCTGAATACACACATTAAGGCCTCATGCACACGACCGTTGTTGTGTTCCGTTCCGCAAAATGGGGTTCCGTTGTTCCGTGATCCGTTTCCGTTTTTGTTTCCGTGTGTCTTCCTTTATTTTTGGAGGATCACCAGACATGAAGGAAAGTAAAAAAAAATCTAAGACAGGTTTGCCATGCAAATGATAGGAAAAAAACGGACGCAGATGACAATCTTGTGTGCCTCCGTGGGTTTTAGCGGTCCCATTGACTTGAATGGGTCCGCAAACCGTTTTCCGCGAAAAAAATAGGACAGGTTATATTTTTTTGACGGACTGGAACCACGGATCACGGACGCGGATGACAAACGGTGCATTAGCCGAGTTTTCAACGGACCCATTGAAAGTCAATGGGTCCACAGAAAATCACGAAAAACGGAACAACGAACACGGAATAAAACAACGGTCGTCTGCATGAGGTCTAAAATGAATGGGGACATGTGATGTCCGTGGAGAACACGTACAGCACACATCCGTGAAACATTGACGAGTGAATGAGGCTTAGGCTACATGCACACGACCTTTGTGTGTTTTGTGGTCCACAAATCGCGGATCCGTAAAACACGGATGGCGTCCGTGTGCATTCTGCAATTTTCGGAACGACACGGACAGCCTTTAATATAACTGCCTATTATTGTCCGCAAAGCGCGGACAAGAATAGGACAGGTTATATTTTTCTTGCGGACCATGGAACGGAGCATTGAAGTGAATTGGTCCGCATCCAAGCCGCCAAAACTGCGGCTCGGATGCGGACCAAAACAACGGCCGTGTGCATGAGGCCTTAAGCTGAATTTCCTGGGGATTTGGTGTAGAAATGCAAAAAAAAACTGACAAAAATGTGTGTGGAAACTGACATAAACTGAAGCCATGCCCTTTCCCGTTTATCCATGTTCTTTCCTACTAAGGCCTCTTTCACACTACAGTATGTCTTTTCCAGTGTTTTGCGGTCCGTTTTAAACGGATCCGTTGTTCCGTTTTTTGGTTCCGTTGTGGTTCCGTTTCCGTTCCGTTTGTCCGTTTCCGTTTTTCCGTATGGCAAATACAGTATACAGTAATTTCATAGAAAAAATTGGGCTGGGCATAACATTTTCAATAGATGGATCCGCAAAAAACGGAACGGATACGGAAGACATACGGATGCACTTCCGTATGTGTTCCGTTTTTTTGCGGACCCATAGACTTTAATGGAGCCACGGACCGTGATTTGCGGACAAACATAGGACATGTTCTATCTTTCCACGGCACGGAAAAACGGAAATACGGAAACGGAATGCATACGGAACACATTCCGTTTTTTTGCGGACCCATTGAAATGAATGGTTCCGTATACGGACCGTATACGGACCGCAAAAAACGGACCGCAAAACGGAAGAAAAAAACGGTAGTGTGAAAGAGGCCTAAGTCCTATCCTCTCGTCGACGGAGGCGCAAAAAGTGTCTAAAACACATAGGGGCACATTTATTAAGACCGGCGTTATAGCCCTGCCCTGCAGTTATGTAGAGGTGTCGGCCTCTACATAACTTTGGCTGATCCACCGCCGCTTCTAAATGTAAGACAGCTTCCTAATTAGACTATGTACTACGCCTAAAACAGGTGTACAAAATGGTAAATGAGACGGGCCTGCATGAGAGGGGAAAAGTTGCAGATTGTGGCGCAAAAGGACCTTTGCACCGCAATCTGCAGCAGAAATACGCCTATTTCTGTTTAATAAATAACCCTCATAATGAATATCACATTCATAGAATGTATACCAGCTTTTGGCTCAAATGAAGCCAGGATGTTGGTGCATTTAGCTTAGTAAATCTCCCCTAGGCGCGTACATTACAAAGACATATGGATTGTGGCAGATGTCGGACCCAATATGAAAAATATGTTTTTATTGTGACTAAGTCCATTACTGTAATTTTCAGATATACTGTACTTGTGTTTCAGTTCCTACCATAGAACTGCCCTTGTTTTTTATTTTATCTGCTGTGTACTTCATTTGTCTGGTAGTTTCATCTGTTACAAAATCCTATAATCTCTGATAATATTCATATAGGGAAATTAATACAGATAAACCTGAATAATAACCATCTTGAAGATTCAGAGTAGAATCTCATCAATAACGCATGCATGCCTAAATCTATATTTTTACAAATGACCACATGAGGAATGTGTAATACAACTATTATCATCTTTTTGATGAATTTTTTTAAAATAATTGTGCATTTATACAATCTAAAGATGTACTTCATATATGGAATTAGGTTGCTATTTTATCTTACGTGACATCGAAAGCTTATATTTTACATAGGCTAATATACACTGCTCAAAAAAATAAAGGGAACACTTAGGCTAGGTCTACACGACAACATTTGTCGTGCGACAATAAGTTGCGTGACAGATAGGGCACAACTACACTGCAACATTTGTTGCGCAACATTTTGTTGCACCAATGTCGCGCGACAATTTTTATAATGGCAGTCTATGGTGTGGCGCTCTCCTCTGTTCCCCTGTATCAGGTACAGTACTTACGAATAAGCTTCCATAGCAGGCAGAGCGGACGGCAGCAGTAACGTCACTCACTGACGTCTCACGCCTGCTTCATTCATAAAGTTGAAGGAGCAGGCGCTCAACGTCAGTGAGTGATGTTACGGCTGCCGTCCGCTCTGCCTGCTATGGAAGCTTGTTCGTAAGTGCTGTACGGATACAGGGGAACAGGGGAGAGCGCAGCGTTAGTTAAACTTAATAACAGGATAAGGATTAATGTTTATAAATACTGCGGTGAGCGGCGGGGCCCGGTGTAAGAGTACAGTGACTGCCCCTCCCCTAGTTCCGGACTCCAGCCCCTCCTCTCTCCCGGCTCATACATCGTAGGCTGCGATGCTGCAGCATTGCAGACTGCGATGTAAAATGGAAGCATTCGCCCCATAAGACGCAAGGGCATTTCCCCCCCACTTTTGAGAGGGGGAAAGTTCGTCTTATGGGGTGAAAAATACGGTATGTCAAATCAGTACTATATGGCTATGTATACTATTATCAGAATATATAATATGCCAGAGCCAACTCCGGTCCATATCTTCTGGATATCCTAATGAAACATGTGACCTACGGTATTTAAATCATGGACTGATATTATGGGGGTTTGACCACTGAGGATAGGACCAGTCGAGGGTCCCAAAACGCGTTTGGTGCAGGAAGATCCCCCCAATACTGTCTTTGCAGTGAAGGACTTGGAAATCAAAAGCAAAACGGAGCGATCCCCAACTTACCAGCGTCTGCGCTGCATGATCTGCAATCATTACGGCACTTAGCTGACATCATCATCCCCCAGTGCACGCAACCAAACAGACACTATACCTGAGGTAAGATCGCTCTAAGCCAAGCGACACGTGGGACTCCATGGTGTCACACACACAGGGGGTGGGGTAGTGACCACTGAACTCCACCCTCACCCTGTCCCTGCCTACTTGCCTCGCAAGTCCTAGCGGCAAGGGACAACTGGTCAACAAACCCTTAGCTAGGATAGTGCAGGGAAGACAAACAACACATAAACAGAAGGGTCAAACAAGCCGCGTCAAAACCAAGAGAGCAGAAAAGGTACCAGAGGAGCAAGCAGAGAATTGTCAGGCCAAGCCCAAGTCAAACCAGGAGAGCACACCAAGACCAGAGGATGAGACGGACTGGAAATCGGGAGCCAAGCAGGAACAAACAAATCAGGCTAGTATCATGCAGGAAGGACCTCAATAACAGGCAATCTGTGGCCAGCAGATTGCCTGTTTAAATAGAGCGCTGGTGGAGTCATGTGACGTGGCCAACGTCACATGACTCCTGAGTTCTGATGCAGCTGAGCGCCGAATGATCAGCTCGGGGCTCAGCCCTATTGCGGTTGTCATGGGAACAGGCGACGCCGGGCGCGCTGATCACGCGAGCACGCTCCGGCCGTCCCCGCTTCCCAGAACAGCGTAAAAGGGGTGGCCCAGCGTAAAAGGGGGGGTACTGTCACGATGCGGTGTTCTGGGAAGCGGGGACAGCCGGAGCGTGCTCGCGTGATCAGCGCTTCCCAGAACACCGCATCGTGACAGTACCCCCCCTTTTACGCTGGGCCACCGGACCCAAGGCCCCAGGCGACAGCTTCTCAGGATGTTCCATATTAAATTTTTTGACAAGCCTAGTGGCGTGAACATCCTTAGCTGGTACCCAGGACCTTTCCTCCGGTCCATAGCCTTTCCAGTGTACCAGATACTGTAAGGAGTTGCGGACTCTCCTAACATCCAAAATTTTTGAAACCACAAATTCCTCTGAATTATTAACCAGTACTGGCGGCGGAGCGGGCTGTGAAGGAACAACAGGAGTAACATGTCTTTTCAGTAGAGATTTATGGAAGACATCATGGATGTGGAACGAATCAGGTAACCTTAATCTAAACGACACTGGATTGATTACCTCCGTAATCTCGCATGGACCTATAAAACGAGGTGCAAACTTTTTGAAGGCCACCTTAAGAGGCACATTCTTAAAGAACAGCCACACCTGGTCCCCAACCTGAAAATCCATCCCCCTAGAACGTCTCTTATTAGCTTTTATTTTTTTATTATTTTGAGCCTTCTCTAGGCTCGACTGAACCCGGGCCCAAACTGTGCACAGTTCAGATGAGACATTATCCGCCTCAGGGTTAGACGAGGAGACAGATGACCCAGAATGAAAACGAGGATGGAAACCATAGCCACAAAAGAATGGGGAGACACCAGCGGAGGAATTAACATGGTTGTTAATCGCAAATTCTGCCAAAGGAAGGTATTTAACCCACAACTGTAGATCACCAGAGACATATGACCTGAGAAATTGTTCCACAGACTGATTAAGTCGCTCCGTCTGCCTGTTACTCTCAGGATGATAGGCAGACAAGAAGGACAATGAGATTTGGCACCTCTGACAGAAAGCTCTCCAAAATCTCGACACAAACTGGACACCCTTATCAGACACAATGTTCTCGGGTACACCGTGCAAACGTACAATTTGTTCCACAAATACAGAGGCCAGAGTCTTAGCATTCGGAAGTTTAGCAAGGGGAACAAAATGTACCATCTTACTGAATCTGTCGTCTACTACCCAAACCACAGTTTTACCCTCAGCAGGTGGTAGATACGTGATGAAGTCCATAGAAATATGGGACCAGGGTCTACTGGGAATGGGTAGGGGTCATAGTTCACCAGCAGGACGCGTTCTAGGGGTTTTGGACCTGGCAAACACCTCACAGGCCAACACATAGGACTTGATATGCTGGATACCAGCTCTTTAGTACTCTTGATACCAGGATGTCCACACAAAACAGAGTCATGATACTCGCCCAACAGCCGGAGACGGAACTGTTCAGGAACAAACAACTTATCTATTGGTGTGAGTGCAGGGGCCAGATGTTGTTCTGCCTTAATAAGAGCCGTAAGATCTTGGGACACAGCTGCTAAAAAGACACTAGCTGGCAATATGGTTTCAGGCGGTGCATTCGTGGGCTGGAACGCACAGAAACTCTGGGATAGGGCATCTGCCTTCACGTTCTTACTTCCTGGCCTGAAAGTGATGGAGAAATTAAAGCGTGTGAAAAACAATGCCTATCTGGCTTGACGGGGATTCAACCTCTTAGCAGACTCAAGAAACATCAGATTTTTGTGATCAGTAACAACGGTAACACAGTGTTTAGCCCCCTCAAGAAAATGTCTCCACTCCTCAAATGCCCATTTAATGGCCAGCAATTCACGATTCCACACATCATAATTTATCTCAGTTGGAGAAATTTTTCGGGAAAAGAAGGTACAAGACCTTAAATTGGTAAGACTAGCGGGACCTTGAGAGAGGACCGCCCCCACTCCGTCCTCAGAGGCATCCACCTCCACAATGAAAGGTCTCTCTTGATCCAGCTGAATAAAAACTGGGGAGCAGCTGAAAGCCTTAAGTGTCTCAAATGCTTCAGTAGCCTCAACAGACCATTTCTCCAGGTCCACCCCTTTTTTGGTGAGGTCGGTCAAGGGCCTAGCAATTACCGAAAAGTTCTTTATAAATCTACGGTAATAATTAGCAAATCCTAAAAAACGTTGTAAAACTTTTAAGGTTGACGGCCTTACCCAGTCCAAAATTGCCAATAACTTGCTAGGATCCTTTTTAAAAGCATGAAGAGTGAGGACATACTCAAGATACAGAATCTCTTGTACCCCAAAAACACATTTCTCCTGTTTGGTTGCCAATTGATTGTTCCTCAAAACCTCCAACACTTGTTTCACATGAGACACATGACTCTCAAAATCAGGGGAAAAAATTAAAACATCATCAAGGTAAACAATTACAAATTTACCCAAGAATTCTCTAAAAATATCATTCGTAAAGTTTTGATACACAGCTGACGTATTGCTGAGTCCAAAAGGCATTACAAGATATTCGAAGTGTCCAGCTGGTGCATTGAAAGCTGTCTTCCACTCGTCTCCCTCCTTAATTCGAATCAAAGTATATGCCCCCTTCAGATAAATTTTAGAGAACCAGGAAGCCCCCATTACCTGATTTAAACAAATCAAGAATCAATGGAAGGGAGTATTGATTCTTGATCGTAATCTTTTTCAACTACCGGTAGTCGATGCAAGGTCTGAGACCTCCATCTTTCTTTTTGATAAAGAAAAATCCCGCCCCCATAGGAGATACAGAAGGCCTAATGTGTCCCTTGCTGAGACTCTCTTCAACATAGTCTTCCATGGCCTTGCGTTCAGGTCTCGAAAGATTATAGATACGTCCCTTGGGATATCTCGCCCCCTATACCAATTCTCTAATGTCTCAGGAAGCTGGTAGTTCACTAGCAGGTCTTTGAGATTTTCAGACAACCCTGACCTGAACTGGCTTTTTAGGGCTGGTTCATTTCAGCCAGAAGGAACACACCATCTCCTGAACTGGGTACAATGCTCTTTGGCAGGTTGGTCTCCCTGTACCAAAGCCTTAAGAGCGGTCTCAACTACCATGGCCCTGTCAGGTTCTTCATACAAGGTACCTAGGGCCTGGAAGAACCCCTTGACAGAGCTGAGACAACCAGCGTCAGCAGGCAAGGAAAAAGCCCAATCCTGGGGATCTCCCTGGATACGGGAGATTACAATGCTCACGCGCTGGCTCTCAGAACCAGATGACAAGGGGCGTAATCTGAAATAAAGTTTACAATTCTCTTTGAAAGAAAGAAACTTTCTACGGTCACCTGAGAACGGTTCAGGAAGCTTAAAGGGACTCTGTCACCACTTTCTAACCCCCCCTTTTAAAAGTATTGTTATCTCCATGGCGCCCCTGTGATTACAAAGGTGTTGTTAGAAGATAAATTCGCCGTCTCCTTTTGATAAAAAGAGCTTTTATCTAACCTGTCAATCTTCTTGATAAGGTGCCCAGGGCGTTTCTGTTGGTCTCAAGCTGCCGCCCGCCGCCGCCGCCGTTGGTGCCCAGCTCCTCCCCTGATGCTTTCAGCGCCGCCTGAATGTAATGAAATACGCCTCCGGCTCTCGCTCAGTGCCCCCTCCTCCATTTCAAAGATCCCGCGCGTGCGCACAGGCCTGTGCCTGATGCGCCCGTGCGGACATTTACAATCAGCCTCATTGAGCGACGTGCGCATGCGCGCACTTCGCTCAACCTCCTCATCAGACGAGCACTGCAGCCGGCTGGCTGCAGTGCTCGTCTGATGAGGAGGTTGAGCGAAGTGCGCGCATGCGCACTTCGCTCAATGAGGCTGATTGTAAATGTCCGCACGGGCGCATCAGGCACAGGCCTGTGCGCACGCGTGGGATCTTTGAAAAGGAGGAGGGGGCACTGAGCGAGAGCCGGAGGCGTATTTCATTACATTCAGGCGGCGCTGAAAAGCGGCTGGCTGCAGTGCTCGTCTGATGAGGAGGTTGAGCGAAGTGCGCGCATGCGCACTTCGCTCAATGAGGCTGATTGTAAATGTCCGCACGGGCGCATCAGGCACAGGCCTGTGCGCACGCGTGGGATCTTTGAAAAGGAGGAGGGGGCACTGAGCGAGAGCCGGAGGCGTATTTCATTACATTCAGGCGGCGCTGAAAGCATCAGGGGAGGAGCTGGGCACCAACGGCGGCGGCGGCGGGCGGCAGCTTGAGACCAACAGAAACGCCCTGGGCACCTTATCAAGAAGATTGACAGGTTAGATAAAAGCTCTTTTTATCAAAAGGAGACGGCGAATTTATCTTCTAACAACACCTTTGTAATCACAGGGGCGCCATGGAGATAACAATACTTTTAAAAGGGGGGGTTAGAAAGTGGTGACAGAGTCCCTTTAATCTGAGGCTCCATATGATGACTAGATACATGCGGAGTGGAGGCACTCTGTCCTGACTCATGTAAATGGAGTTTCTCCCCTAATTCCTGAACCATCTGAGTCAGATTAGAAACATGCTCCGTCAGGGTAACCAAAGGATTCATGATAACAGTAGTAATGTTGGCCTGTTATTCTGTCACACACAGGGGGTGGGGTAGTGACCACTCAACTCCACCCTCACCCCTGTCCCTGCCTACTTGCCTCGCAAGTCCTAGCAACAAGGGACAACTGGTCGACAAACTCCTAGCTAGGATAGTGCAGGGAAGACAAACAACACATAAACAGAAAGGTCAAACAAGCCGCGTCAAAACCAAGATAGCAGAAAAGGTACCAGAGGAGCAAGCAGAGAATCGTCAGGACAAGCCGAAGACCAGAGGATGAGACGGACGGGAAATTGGAAGCCAAGCAGGAACAAACAAACCAGGTGAGTATCATGCAGGAAGAACCTCAATAACAGGCAGCAGATTGCCTGTTTAAATAGAGCGCTGGTGGAGTCATGTGACGTGGCCAGCGTCACATGACTCCTGAGTTCCGATGCAGCCGAGCGCCGAGTAATCAGCTCTGTGCTCAGCACTATTGCGGTTGTCATGGGAACGGGCGACGCTGGGCGTGCTGATGACGCGAGCATGCCCCGGCCGTCCCCGCTTCCCAGAACACTGCATCGTGACACACAGCCAGCATGAGATTTAGATCTCTCAGCAACTAATCGTAAGTTAGTAGGTATATACCCATGTGCATGAAAAGGGGGAAATTGCCATTATATGTACATAAATTACTGCAGCCACAGCATCAGCAGTGATAATTCATAAGTAAACATTAAGAAGGGATTTCTGGCACAAATCAGCTTTACTGCTAGGACAATATATTTTTTATAGCCTACAATATATACCCATCTCATTTTACTACAAAAAGGTCACAAGAACGGACATCGTTACATCAATATTGTTGATTGTTATTAAGGGACCAATTGAAGAATATATATCCCAATATTTGGAGACTATTCCTATGACTGTTTGATCATCCCCATTATACATTGAATTATCCTTATTTACGGTGCATGATCAGATGCACTATAAGTTCCACATCGCTTGTATGTACTTTTTGTGATTCCCTTACTATTATATATTTTTTTATTTGATTTATTCAATTGAGTACATTTTAGTGTGTTTTTATTATAATGGAATCAGCGTTTCCTTGGGCGGACATTATAGAATAAAGTCTACATTTTTACCTATATGTTCCAGTGTGATTCTGGAGAGAGTGCCAATCATTTATTTATATTACAGTTCCTACCATTGTCTGCTTGAGGTCAGTGTGCGTTTTTGCCGCCGTTTTACCAGACAATAATTACTTATGTTTTTGCAGGCGAAATACATTTATTTAACACTTGTATAAACAGCATCACAAAAAAAAATTTGCAATCACATGCAGTTTTTACCATTCGACTTTTGTTGCAGTTTTTAGCCACAACTCATCTGCAACCTGTAAACCCAGTCTCAGTACAGAGCTACAGATTGGCTTTGGCCTGCTGGATTTTTTGTGATTTTGGGGTTGCAGTCACATTCAGTTATATTATGTTTTAAAGGGGTTGACCACTTTTGGGGTTTTTTTTGGCAACCACCCCCTCCTCCTAGTCAGAAGCTTACTTACCTGTTCCATGCCACTGGGTCCCTACTCCTTTGCTCCCCGGCTGCTCCGCTCCCCCGCTGTCAACATCCCGTTTGACACCGGTGTAGCCAATCGCTGGCCACAGAGGTGTCCTGCTCTCCTTGCATCACAAGATCGATTGACATGACCCAAGAGGAGCAGATCACTGCTGTGGCCAGAGTCAAAGCAGATGTTGACCCTGAGCGAGGCAGTCAAGGCCGTAGAGTGAAGGAGCCTGGACCAAGCAGTGGGGAGCATGTAAGTATGTTTCCCTTTGCAGGTCTGCCCAGAAGAGGGGGTGTTGACAAAAAAAATACCAAAAGGTGACCAACCTGTTTAAAGATGCACTGCCATACAGCAAACTTTGGTTGCATGTCAAGTTTATTGTCTGTGATGCTTTAGAGCCTTACCACTTACCTACCCAGGCCACTGATGCCCGCTGGGGGGAGCACATCCCTGGACAAGAATTATACATTCCTCATCAGTGTATGATCCTGTCTTACTGGCTGGAAGTTATTGGTTCAGACCTAATCTATTCAGCAATATATTTCAGGCTTAACACTTTTCAGTCACATTTTTCTTTTTCTTCTTGTTGTTGTAAGGACCAGGCCTGACCTTCTGCATCATGGTGGGATGATTATGTCATCATCACAATATATAAAAAGCCTTTTCTACTCATCAAGTGCCAGCTCCTACCCAGGAAACGATAATGGGTGACTGGAGGTGAAGAGGTCACCCAAGATCAAAGTCCCCTCCAGTTCTAAGTGTTTTGTCTCACAGCTCAGAGCTAATGGAGAAAACAGCTCCTCTATACACTTAGTATTGCAGAATGAAATCTGGCTAGGTGATTGATGTTCACTCCTTCTTCTCTGTCAGGAGACACAAGCGAGCAATGTCAGTGAACATAAATTACACTCAGAAGACCCTTCAGGATCCCTAATGGGACAATATACATAGCGGAGAGCTGGGGCTACAGTCATTGATGCTCCCGAAACCTTGCTGCCTCCCCACATTCCCCACATTTATAATAAGTCAGAATCCACGTGTTGTGTACGGACAAGTCTGTGACTGCTGTGGTCATCTGCTGTAGGCCTAATTCAGATGAGAGCAGTTTCTGTATGTGTGCTGTCCTGGCTGCACCAGCGTAGCACACGGACCATTGGTCCATGCAGACACTGACCATTCTTTCCATCTTCCCTCCAGGGCTCAAATGGTAGGGCCCCACGGTCAGGTTTCAGATGCGGTTTCGGGAGCCAAAATGAAGATAGAATAAAAAATAAAACTGTAGTATGTGTCCTTTATACTTTATCGCCTTTTATCATCCACTTCTGATTTTTGCCTTCAAAACTGCATCAAGAAACCTGACAATGTGGCTGTACTCCAATGAATGGGTTCAGAAAAAATGGACACACCAAGAGACCATATGGATGTCCATATATTTTCAGATGGAAATCGGAACGACCATCTGTATCAGACCTTATATGATGAGAGGGGTAGCTATTTACTAATATTTCAGTTATGTCGCCGTGTGTAATATTCTGCATAGTAGTCATAAAGAGTCACTAACTTTTCGCAAAATTTTTGATATGTCAGAGACATATCAAAAGTTTAGATCAGTGAGAGTCTAACCACTGAGACCCCGCCGATCCCCATAATGAAGGGAGAGAAGCTCAGGCATAGCGTGTGCTCTCTCCTTGCCATTGAGGATGGAATCGAGACGGACCCATAGACTTCTACAGAGCCAGCCATGAGCAGTGAAGATAGTGCACTATGTGCGTGCCTCTACCCCTCGTTCTAGGGATCAGTGGGGGTGTCCACGCTTGGCCCCCACTGATCTAAACTTTTGATGCATCTGGCCTCTTTCATACGTGCGTATTTTCAGTCTGTATATGGGCCAGATTTTATGTACCAGAATCCGCTGCTAATGTTAATGAATAGCGCTGATCACATGGGCATATAATTTCCGTCAGTATTTGAAATCCGCAGCATGCCTGAGTTTTGTGCGTATTTGTTTCCAAATACACCATTACAGTTTATGGGACTCCATCAAAAATGAAGGGAGGAAAGAATACGCATGTAAATCCTGATGAAATTCTGAAGCAATACTGATGGTCTATCATCAGGAATCCGTCCAATATCCAGAGCCAGAATACGGACGGATTTCCATACGCTTGTGTGAAAGAGGCCTCTCTATGATGATAAAGTAGAAAGAGAGGAGCATCCCTCGGCGCAAGGAACCAACCAGATGCGGATGATGAATCTTCAGATATATTCATTGCAACCACACAACGCCTTTCGGGGATAGAATCCCCTTCATCAGGTGAAAAGTATTGCAATACTTTTAACCTGATGAAGGGGATTCTATGCCCGAAACGCATTGTGTGGTTGCAATAAATATATCTGAAGATTCATCATCCGCATCGGGTTGGTTTCTTGCGCCGAGGGATGCTCCTCTCTTTCTACTTTCTACTAATCCTCTATGTGGGCCTTGGCACGCTCATCTGAGGACATCTGCATCCGTGGCTGCATATCTACCTCCCAAATTGGGGATTGAATATATCTCCGACACGTCTTCGATAGCGTTGTGCCTACATTTGTACAACCCTATAAGGTGAGCCTCCAAACTTGGAGTTTACTCTAAATTCCCAAACGTTTTTACCCTATGGTGCACCCTGTTTTTCTGTTTATACAGTTTGTGGTCCTGGCTACGGTGGGAGCAGAGTGGACGAACTGAGTTGGGGAGGGGTGACTGATTGTCAACTATCAATGGCTGAGGTGTGCCGGAAGCCATGGCCGTGTGCGAGCTAAATGAGGGGGAAGCCTGATGGTGAGAGAGGTGAAGAAAGGGGAAGGGTGGGAGGGGTAGAGCGCGGCGTCCATGATGGGAGAGCGAGGCGGCGCTATATAGGTCTCCTTCGCCCCTCCCACAAACACAGGCTGATCTTCAGCCTTGCTACTTGTGGTCCTGGCTACGGTGGGAGCAGAGTGGACGAACTGAGTTGGGGAGGGGTGACTGATTGTCAACTATCAATGGCTGAGGTGTGCCGGAAGCCATGGCCGTGTGCGAGCTAAATGAGGGGCAAAAATCAATCGGGTAGGAAAGATTAATGCGGAACTCGTAAAGCTAAGCTGGTGAAGGCTCCGGCAACCTCAACCTGCGGGTTCGGAACGTAGTGCGTGAAACGGGAAGATTGCCATCTGCCCATTTTCTGGATGACGTGCGCTGGGACCCCATGACTTGACGCTGCGGATGCCGCCCCTATGCGGAATGAATGTCCCGAAATGGCCTTGGCATCGAACCCTAGTCCGAAGCTAAGATTCTGATGTGGTGAACGAACTGTGACGCCGTGAGATGTTTAGAGTTGAAAGGGAAAAGAGGGCTGCCCGGCGCGGGATCTTTTGCAGTGGCGAATAGCTTTTGAACACGGCAACCGGGCACCAGTCATTGAAGGTCTGGTAGTAGCGAATTTTGACTGGCGGTCCCACTTGAGAAGTTTTGGTGAAGTGGAGTGATAGGGTGCAATGCGTCTGCTGCCAGGCTAGTTGATCTAAAGTGGGGCCTGCGTGTCCTGGAGAGCTGCTGAATTCCCCGGGCCGTAAGAACCCGTAAAGACACTATGCTTTTATATGGCCCGAAAGGATCATTGTCTAGGGAGGTGGAAAAGGCCCTGAACATTGCCCCGGTGACTGGTTTCCTGCGGGACTCTGGCTTGCTGCTGTTCTTTTGAATCTGGCATTACCTGATGAGCTGACCTAGATTACCTGGACTTGGCGTACGAAACCGTGGAACAGGAACGACCTGGATGGAAAGGGACCTGAGACTGGTACCTGGATGAAATCACCTAAGCGAAATTTGAACAAAATAGACCTCTGGGATGACCCTGGAAAAACATGGGATGAGGCTTGAGAGATGCTGGAGATAAAGTAGAACCTGACGTGGATCAGGGAGCGGGAGTGCGCGTTGTCAATTAACTTAACCGTGCCTGATACATGCGAGGCCAGAGAGCGAAACGAAAGACCTGATCCGTGTCAGGTGGTCGAGCTCGTGAACTAGCTGTGTGGCTAGTGGCAAGTGCCCCTGAGGCGCACCAGGGTCCAACCGGGCTGAAACGGCCTGATGCGTGTCAGACGACTGACGTACCTGCTGCGTGGCAGGACCGTGGAGAAGCACATGATGCGAGTCAGGAATATGAAATATGACATGAAAGAAAACCCTGTCCCTGATGCGTGTCAGGGCGGTAAATGAACCTCATGCGTGTCAGGAAAATAAAACATGAACTGCTGCGTGGCAGATATAAAGCGAATGAACCTGATGCGTGTCAGGAAAATAAAACACGAACTGCTGCGTGGCAGACCAAATATCGAATGAACCTGATGCGTGTCAGGAAAATAGAACATGAACTGCTGCGTGGCAGATATAAAGCGAATGAACCTGATGCGTGTCAGGAAAATAAAACACGAACTGCTGCGTGGCAGACCAAATATCGAATGAACCTGATGCGTGTCAGGAAAATAGAACATGAACTGCTGCGTGGCAGATATAAAGCGAATGAACCTGATGCATGTCAGGAAAATAAAACACGAACTGCTGCGTGGCAGACAAAAGATCGAATGAACCTGATGCGTGTCAGGAAAAATAAAATGACATGAATCTGCTGCGTGGCAGACAAATGACCGGATAAGATCGATGCGTCTCTGGAAAATAAAATCACATGAATCCGCCGCGCGGCAGACAAACGACAGAACAAACCCAAGCGTCTCAGTAAATTAATGACGTGAATCTGCCGCGCGGCGGACAGACGACCGGACCCATCTTTTTTTTTTTTTTTTTTTTTTTTTTTTGAACGGAAGTGACCTGGATGAAAAAGGGGGGCCTAGGATTGGTACCTTGAGGACTTCGCCTAGCGAATTTTTGAACCTAGACGAACCTCCGGGGTGACCCTAAAAACATGGGGTGAGGTTTGAGAGATGCAGAAGAAAGGTAGAACCTGACATGAATCAAGGAGCGGAAGCTGAGGGTCAAGCTTGACCGTGCCCGATACATGTGAGGCGCCCTTGAATGACCTGATGCCTTGCGGGCGGCCGGAACCCGTGAACTAGCTGCGTGGCTAGAGGCGAAGCCCCTGAGGCGCATCAGGGTCCGACCAGGTTAGAACGGGCCGAGTAGGGCGGCCGATGCACCTGCTGCGTGGCAGGACCACGACAGCACCTGATGCGTGTCAGGAAGTGCAAACGAGACGTGAGAACCAGACCCTGATGCGTGACAGGGCGGTGGATGAACCTGATGCGTGTCAGGAAAACTAACATGGACTGCTGCGTGGCAGACCAAAACTGAGAACCTGATGCGTGTCAGGGAAAGAAACGAGACCGGAAAGGGCATCTGCTGCGTGGCAGACGATTACGTGGATGAAACATTAAATGAGATAGAAAATTGACATGAATCTGCTGCGTGGCAGACAATTGCGTGAATGAACCTAAAGCAAGAAATTAAATTGACATGAATCTGCTGCGTGGCAGACAATAGCGTGCATGAACCTAAAGCAAGACAGAAAATTGACATGAATCTGCTGCGTGGCAGACAATAGCGTGCATGAAAACCTGAAAGCGAAACCGGAAAATTGACATGAATCTGCTGCGTGTCAGACAATTGCGTGAATGAACCTAAAGTAAGACAGAAAATTGACATGAATCTGCTGCGTGGCAGACAATAGCGTGCATGAACCTAAAGCAAGACATAAAATTGACATGAATCTGCTGCGTGGCAGACAATAGCGTGCATGAAAACCTGAAAGCGAAACCGGAAAATTGACATGAATCTGCTGCGTGGCAGACAATAGCGTGCATGAACCTAAAGCAAGACAAAAAATTGACATGAATCTGCTGCGTGGCAGACAATAGCGTAAATGAATCCAAGGAAAAGATAACTTTTTGACATGAATCTGCTGCGTGGCAGGCAATAGCGTGGATGAACCTAAGGAAAAATTGACATGAATCTGCTGCGTGGCAGACAATAGCGTAAATGAATCTAAGGAAAAGACAAAATTGACATGAATCTGCTGCGTGGCAGACAATAGCGTGGATGAACCTGAGGAAAAATTGACATGAAACTGCCACGTGGCAGACAATAGCGTGAATGAATCTAAGGAAAAGACAAAATTGACATGAATCTGCTGCGTGGCAGAAAATAGCGTGAATGACACAGACCAAATTGACATGAATCTGCTGCGTGGCGGACAATAGCGTGGATGAACCTGAGGAAAAATTGAAATGAAACTGCTGCGTGGCAGACAATAGCGTGAATTAATCTAAGGAAAAGACAAATTGACATGAATCTGCTGCGTGGCAGACAATAACGTGGATGAATCTAAGGAAAAGACAAAATTTGACATGAATCTGCTGCGTGGCAGAAAATAGCGTGAATGAAACAGACAAAATTGACATGAAGCTGCTGCGTGGCAGACAATAGCGTGGCGGACAATTTGACCTGAATCTGCCGTGTGGCAGACACTGACGTTTTAGTAGAGATCTTAAGAATGGTGGAGAACTGCATAATTGACGAGCTACCATGGAAATATGAACAATTAGCAAAGCTTGATAGCAGCAGAGGATAAGAGAAGTTGCAGGACAATGCTATATGATCTATGTACAGATAAGCAGATACATGCTGGTGAAGATCGCTGCGATCGTACCATTATAATGTAATGATATAGCAGAGCTGAGTTTGACTTTTGGAAGGAAGCATGAGAGCTGGACTGCCTGCTATGTGTGGTCCTATACAGGACGGCATTCATTACTGTGGTGCAGCACCAAAGAGAGTTCTTCAGGAACCTATCTCCACTTACAGATGAGGGAATTGATTCTAAACTAATTGGATTTGGGAGGTGGGGCCAGCAGGCAGACGTGTGGAAGCGTCGGCGTTGCCTGGAGACCAGTGCGGGGGGTGAGGCCAGCAGGCAGACATGTGGAAGCGTCGGTGTTGCCTGGAGACCAGTGCGGGAGGTGGGGCCAGCAGGCAGACAAGTGAAATCGTTTGAAGAGCGCGGCGCCGAGGCTCCCAGGAAAGGGAGCAGCTCAAGGCGCCGCTTCGCTTACCAGGGGAGCGCGGTTCGGGAAGGTTGAGAACTTCCGACCGGAGGCAGGAACGAGCAGGAACGAGCACAAGCAGGAACAGGAACGAGCAGCAGCGGTAAGCGGCAGCGTCGGCACTGAAACCGGAAGTGCAGAGACGTCACGGTAGAGCGCGGCGTCCATGATGGGAGAGCGAGGCGGCGCTATATAGGTCTCCTTCGCCCCTCCCACAAACACAGGCTGATCTTCAGCCTTGCTACTAACAACTTGCTCTTATACGTCTCTATGATGATAGGCTATCAATATCACAATTCTGGGCAACCCCTTTAATTATTATTGTGTAATGAGAACTTCTACAAAGTCCTAATACACTTTTGTGTTTAATGTCCACACGATCTCTTCTTGCCGTTTACATCCAGAAGTTATAAATGCGTCCTGAAATTTGCGCTCATCAAATGTCCCCAAAATGTCAAGGGGGCGAATTATTAAAAATAAAAGCAAAGGAAGAGAAGGAGCAGTTCTGCCTGAAAAGCCAGACTATGCTCGCAGCTTGGTGAACCTGGCCCCTGCAGCCTCTGCACATCAGGAAGCTGACAGCTCCTCTGCTTCCGATTACAATGTCTACAATCTAATTAGTGCACTTAAGTGTCTGACTCTCATTAACAGCGCAGCAGCCGTCCAACCCCCCTGAATATGGAATATTCCTCCATGGTGGGTCATGGCGGGTGCCCATGGTTGGGAGGGAAGCTATGGGATGTAAGCTCCTGTTACTACTTAGCAATCAGCGTTCAGATGAGATTGTCACTTCTTATTTGTGTATTGTGTAATGGCAAACAGTGAAGCCATGTTGTAGGACTGAGCTGATAGATTCATGGCCCGGCTCTCCTACTGGTACATTGATGCCTGGTTAAAGGAATTTTTCGACAAAGTTATAAATGAAAGGCTATTTTTTTTTATTTCCAGTAAAAAATTCAGCAAATGTTCTTTTGTCTAGAACATTCCACGGTTCTAATTCAGAGAGTCTATGGGGGAGATTTATTAAAACTGGTTTAAAGTAGAACTAGCTCAGTTGCCCATAGCAACCAATCAGATTCCATCTTATATTTTTCAGAGTTCCTTTGGAAAATGAAAGGTGGAATCTGATTGGTTGCTATGGTCAACTAAGCCAGTTTTCCCTTGCACCAGTTTTGCTAGATCTCCCCCTATATGTATTTATTGATAGATATCATTCTTGGATCCTCACACATATCTGTAAGACAGGGATCAGCAACCACCAGCACTCCAGCTGTTTAGAAACTACAACTCCCAGAATGCTTCATTCACTTCTGTGGGAGTTTGAAGAACAGCCAAGCATGTTTGCATGCTGGGAGTTGTAGTTTGACAGCATCTGGAGTGCCAAAGGTTGCTGATCCCTGCTGTAGGATGATGGACCACAGGTATTTTTTGCTGTTTTTATGTCTTTTTTTTTGGTGCGGTTTATTTGCTGTTATATTTTGCCTGGTTATGTACCCAAATAAACATAAGTTCCAGATGTTGAGTGGAACTCTAAGGCCTCTTTCACACTACAGTATGTCCATTTCATTGTTTTGCGTTCCGTTTTTAACGGATCCGTTGTTCCGTTTTTTGGTTCCGTTGTGTTTCCGTTTCCGTTCCGTTCCGTTTTTCCGTATGGCATATACAGTATACAGTAATTACATTGAAAAAATTGGGCTGGCCATAACATTTTCAATAGATGGTTCAGAAAAAACGGAACGGAAACGGAAGACATACGGATGCATTTCCGTATGTGTTCCGTTTTTTTTTGCGGACCCATTGACTTTAATGGAGCCACGGAACGTGATTTGCGGCCAAATATAGGACATGTTCTATCTTTCAACGGAACGGAAAAACGGAAATACGGAAACGGAATGCATACGGAACACATTCCGTTTTTTTTGCAGAACCATTGAAATGAATGGTTCCGTATACGGACCGTATACGGACCGCAAAAAACGGACCGCAAAACAGAAAAAAAAAACGGTAGTGTGAAAGAGGCCTAAGGGAAATATTAAATACGAGATAAACTGGAATTTTTTCTTTTTTTTTTGTAGTGTCATCTAAAAAAAAAAAACACGTGCAATATTTGTTGGTATTTTTTAATGGAGTGCATGGCATTTTCCTTAACAATGTTTTTTCCCCCATGCAACTCTCAAAAAATTGGTATCACAGAGGGGCCAATACTTTTATCTAAAAGAAAACTAGGCATGTAAAAAATGCCATCGAAAAATGCTAGGTTCTAAAATAGGCTATGGGCAAAAGCACCTCAAAATATAGTTAAAAAAGGCCCACAGGAAGTATGTGTGAGTAAGGCCTTTATGCACAAGGCCGTTGGCCACAAATTGTGGTCCATAATGCACGGGCAGCGACCAAGTGCCCGCCATATGTAGACGCGGACCGATTCCCTTGAATGTGGTCCACGATCCACATCTGACGGTCCTCACTGCCAAAAAGTAGTGCATGCACTACTTTTTTGAGATGCTGAGACACGGACAGAAAACCCATGGAAGCACTCCGTAGTGCTTCCGTGGGGTTCCACACCGCACCTCCGTGATGTGGCACACAAATGGCCAGTGCCCCTATATTGCGGACCCGCTGTTTGCGGCCCACAATACGGGCACCGACCAACAACGGCTGTGTGCATGAGGCCTGAGTGTGACTTTCCCCATGTTATCCTAGGAGGTTGAAAAGTGTCAATCCATGCCCGGTGTTCTGCTGCAGAAAAAAGCCTCATGTTCACGACCAGGTCTGCAAACCATAGACCTGCAAAATACGGATGCTGTCCTTGTGCCATCTGCGGACTTATTAACTTCAAAGGGTCTGTGGTCCACCTTTTGCAGACATAGTCTATGTGCATGAGGCCTGATATTCTGCAGTGTAAATAATGATGTGTTGCAACTTTTCAGATGCAGAACATCTCCATTCATTTCAACGGGGGATGTAATCTGCACAAAAACCCGCTTCAAAATTCACTAAGAAATCTGCATCGTAAAACCCACACCATTGTCAAAATCCACACTGGCAGATTTTTTTCGCCACGTGTGAAGGCACTCTTCATCAGTCCAGATCAGCACCTCAGCAATACCGTTGCATTTTTAAAGAGTCAATACTAAATAGTAAGAGAAAAATTAATGCCCCACAATTTCCATAACTTTTTTCCTAATAAAAGTTTTCCATTGATTTGCTGTTTGCCGGGTTTAAGATAACCTCCTTTGTGTTCAGCCCTGTTTTTAGAGGGCTGCATGCATGGAGCATATTGTTGTATATGGCGACAGCTGTGTTTAGGAGTGGGGTGGGGTGAGCCTGTACCCGCTCATACGGAACTCCATTCTGTTTCACCCTACACACAGACTATTGTTCCAGATACCCACAAGTGAGAGCCCTAAGCATTCTCTAATTCTATACTGGCTGGGTGAGAATTTAGGACTCGGTGTAGGAACCGTATAGGATTGCATAAAGCTGCTTAACCAATTTATAAATGATATCTTCTAATCCAGGAGATAGAAATGGATGTAAAACCCAAACATTTGCTGGGCAGAAGGTTATAGGGGAAGTAACCAGAACCTGCAGTATAGAGATGGATGGATCCATTGACTGCCACACCTGTGCACAGGTAACCGTATCCACAGCTGTTGTTGGGAGGACTGTTTATCACCCATCTCCTCCTGTTCACTGAGGTTAACCTGTGGGTGGAAATGCAGAACAATAAGGGTTCGGCCACAAGTCACCCGTCCACTGTGGGTTGTCCACAGCGTGTCTGAAATGCAGAGGGTGAAATCCAGGAACATTAATTGACATGCTGTGGATTTAAAATCTGCGGCACGTCAAGTTATGTGTAGATGTTGTTGCGGAAAATTTCCCAAAGTGCTCAAGTAATATTTGTGAACCTCTTATGGACACAGGGCGTACAGGTACGCCCTGATGTCCGAGTCCTTAAGGACACAGGGCATACATGTACGCCCTGTGTATTTCCGATCACCGCCGCGCGGCGGGCGGTGATCAGAACAGGGTGCTTGCTGAAATCATTCAGCAGGCACCCTGTGACAATGCCGAGAGGGGTCCTGTGACCCCCCCGTATCGGCGATCACTGCAAACCGAATTTTGTGGCGCTTTTTCTCCTTTTAACACTTGTAAAAATTAAATAAAAGGGGCTACAAGAACATGTTAGTGTAAAAAAAGGAGATTTTGAATTTTCTCCTCCACTTTGCAGCTATTCCTGTGAAACACTTAAAGGGTAAACAAACTTTCTGAATGTCATTTTGAATACTTTGAGGGGTGCAGTTTTCATAATGGGGTCATTTATGGGGGTTTTCTAACATAAAGACCCTCAAATCCACTTCAAAACTGCACTGGTCCCTGAAAAAATCTGATTTTGAAATTTTCATGAAAAATTTGAAAATTGCTGCTCAGCTTTGAAGCCCTCTAACTTCTTCAAAAAGTAAAAACATCTCAACTTTATGATGCCAACATAAAGTAGACATATTGAATATGCAAATCAATATATAATTTATTTGGCATGTCCATTTTTCTTACAAGCAGAGAGTTTAAAAGTTAGAAAAATGCTAAATTTTCCAATTTTTCATGAAATATTGGAATTTTTCACAAAGAAAGAGGTAAGTATCGGTGAAAATGTACCACTAACATAAAGTAGAATATGTCACGAAAAAATTGTCTCGGAATCAGTATGATAGGTAAAAGCATCCCAGAGTTATTAATGCATAAAGTGACACTGGTCAGATTTCCAAAAAATGGCCTGGTCCTTAAGGTGAAAATGAGCCCGGTCCTTAAGGGGTTAAAATCATATCCACTTTGTTCCTACTGTAAATGTTGCAGATTTTTTTGCATGCAACATGCCACAAATGACCCTACCCGCAGGGTCTATCCATCATCACCACATTGATGTTAAAGGGGTTGTCAACAAGTTGTCAACCGTATTTTTGGTTCAAGTCTGATCCGCTTTTTTTGTGGGTCGTACATGAACCCATTCATTTCTATTGGGCCACAAAAAATGAAGACGACACGGAAGTGGTCGGCACTTGGACAGGACAGGTTTTAAGCCTATAGATAAAATTAACAATGTTCCAATTTACTGTCATGAAGCAGAGATTTTAAAATGGTGACAAATGAAACACAAAAGAGGAAATTGATTGAAGATAATATTTTTAAGTCCGTTTTTGCTTAAGTCTGTGTTGGTGTACTTTGCACCACATTTTTTAGATGTCACACGTTGTTAAAGATGTGCCAAATTTATCAATGTGCAATGTTTTATCAAACTAGCCAAATTATGGCAAGGCTGACAAGCAAAACTGACTTCAAAAATTTCCCTCATGATAAATCTCCCCCTTTTGTTGTGTGTTTTGAGGTGAATGGTAACTGTGCTGACAAGTACTACAATGGGCCTCTGAGCCCAGAGCTTCACTGAAAGCTGAAACCGGGTTTCCCTGGGAAACCGCCGCGCTGTCTGATAAAATATAAATGTCAGCAAGGAATGTGAACGAAGCTCGGAGATGTCTGCTGCTCAGGCTGCAGCTACAGATATCCCTGTGGTAGGGTGGGTTCTGTTACTATCATTTTTTGGTGCTTCCTTTGCCTTGTATACTAAGTGTATGATCTAAATTTACAGGGCATGAAGGCTAAAAATATGAATATTTTCATTAATGATGCAGATTTTGTTGTAATCCTCTCAGGTCGGACCCGATCCGTTCTCTGGTTGGCCTTTTCCCCTTTTGCTAAACTATCACAAAGGACAATGGCACTTACCCTGGGAATACAGTGCAGTGACCCTTGGGTTACAGGACAGTGACATTTGGGGTACAGACACATGACACATTCTCTGCTGTCAGACCTGTTCTCCCCTCTACTCTGATATCTATGTGCAGGGGCTGTGGTCCACTCTTATACCTGTTCTCCCCTCTAGTCTGATACCTATGTGCAGGGGCTGTGGTCCACTCTTATACCCATTCTCCCCTCTACTCTGACATCTATGTGCAGGGGCTGTGGTCCACATTTTATACCCATTCTCCCCTCTACTCTGATTTCTATGTGCGGGGGCTGTAGTCCACTCTTATACCCGTTCTCCCCTCTACTCTGATATCTATGTGCAGGGGCTGTGGTCCACTCTTATACCTGTTCTCCCCTCTAGTTTGACTTATATGTGCAGGGGCTGTGGTCCAATCTTATACCTGTTCTCCCCTCTACTCTGACATCTATCTGCAGGGGCTGTGGTCCACTCTTATACCCATTCTCCCCTCTACTCTGATTTCTATGTGCAGGGGCTGTGGTCCACTCTTATACCCATTCTCCCCTCTACTCTGATATCTATGTGCAGGGGCTGTGGTCCACTCTCAGACCTTTTCTCCCCTCTACTCTGATATCTATGTGCAGGGGCTGTGGTCCAATCTTATACCTGTTCTCCCCTCTACTCTGACATCTATCTGCAGGGGCTGTGGTCCACATTTTATACCCATTCTCCCCTCTACTCTGATTTCTATGTGCGGGGGCTGTAGTCCACTCTTATACCTGTTCTCCCCTCTACTCTGATTTCTATGTGCAGGGGCTGCGGTCCACTCTTATACCCATTCTCCCCTCTAGTCTGACATATATGTGCAGGGGCTGTGGTCCACTCTTTTACCTGTTCTCCTCTCTACTCTGACATCTATGTGCGGGGGCTGTGGTCCACTCTTTTACCTGCTATCCCCTCTACTCTGACATCTATGTGCAGGGGCTGTGGTCCACTCTTATACCCGTTCTCCCCTCTACTCTGATATCTATGTGCAGGGGCTGTGGTCCACTCTTATACCTGTTCTCCCCTCTACTCTACTCTGACATCTATGTGCAGGGGCTGTGGTCCACTCTTATACCCATTCTCCCCTCTAGTCTGATATCTATGTGCAGGGGCTGTGGTCCACTCTCAGACCTGTTCTCCCCTCTGTTCTAACATCATAGTGCAGGGGGTTGCAGTGCACCCTCAGACTTCATGTCTCTCATGGGCATGTGGCTGTGGGGTTTAAGTATATTGTTTTCTTGTTGCTCTTGTGGAGACCATTGCTGGTTTATTCTTTGTGCAGCAGTAACATAGTAACATTGAAACGGTTAATGGCTGCACTGTGATTGCTCTGTGTCCTTGGCCTAAACTGTATTTTTAAACCACACACTGTAAAGCTCCTGAAAGATACAGAGAAGAAATCCACATTTCAGCAAAGATCCATTTTGCCAATTTTCACTTCAACATTAACAACAGTTTTCCGGTTAGAGGAAATTAAAATTTCTAGATCACACTGTGTGTGGAGCTCGATTAAGACTTCAGTCCGGTGAATGTGAACTTTCCTAAGGATTCCCAGCTACTTGCACTCTGGATAATATCAGCAAAACAAATACAGGCTGACAGTATACAGCGCTGCCAAGCGAAACAAGGAAAGCGACCACTGAACGCACACATGTATATTTAGTATCCTGTGTGCAGAACCTCCGACTGCCAGTAACTTGCTGCTCGGACAGTACCTTCTCACTGCTTCTGGAGTCCAGAGTGTTTCTATGCTGAGACTGTTTGTGCCGTCCCTTTTTATTCATGACATGTGCTGCAAGTAATTTTCATGGAGGTAATCGACTGAAATTACATAAAAATGGCAAAATGCAGAAAAAATTGTAACATGCCCAACAATGTTTTTTTTTTTTTTTTACAGGTGAAACATTTTGAATCAATGTCTTTCACCAGTAAAAACAGCAGCCATTGCAGTTTTTCCAATGCGGTTTTAACCGAACCTCAACGGCTACATGTAAACATACTGTTATAGGAGGTTTCCCGTTTTAACGGATAATTAAACGTTCTACAGCTCTCCATTATAACATCGTAGCTTGCTATTAGTGAATGATAAAATTCTTGGTTAGGCTACTTTCACATCTGCGTTTTCCCTTTCCGCTATTGAGATCCGTCATAGGATCTCAAGAGCCGGGGAAAACGCATCAGTTTTGTCTCTATTCATTGTCAATGGGGACAAAACTGAACGAAACGAAATCCACCAGAATGCATTCCGTTCCGTTTGTTTGCGTCCCCATCGCGGACAGAATAATGCTGCAAGCACAATGAAATTTGAAGGATCCTGAACCAACATTGGCTTATCCTGCTAAACAGGGGCGGACTGGGAAGTTAAAGTGGCCCTGGAAAAAATACTAAAAGTGGCTCCATTTTGTAGTCTGGTCCAAATTGATGGAAGGCAGGGTCAGCAATACCATATTGTAGCACATTATACCACCCCAACAAAGCCAAACACCACAGTCCATCACAAAATACTGCCCCAGCAGCACAAAATACATCCCCACAAACTTTCACTGGCTGGGCGTGAGGAAGGCCCAGACAGCACCCTGGGCATCGTCCCACCGGGAAATTTAGCTGTAAAGTATATGGCCAATCCGCCCCTGCTGTTGAACAACCAAAATCTGAGAGACTACATCCCTAGGACTATTGAAAACGCCATAACACTGAGTAAGCTACAGTCTACAAGAGACTTACATCTAACACCAGTGGAAATGTTGTTGGGGAGTTTCATATGCAATATACCAAGAGGTAAATGGTGTGAGACCATCAACAACAGAATTTCAACTTTCTAAAGCATTTTGACCAAAGAATAATTCACTATAATTCACATCCTTTTTTAATTGCTCTTCTGAATTTGTAATATGTATGATCAAATGTACATGCAGTCTGAAGTATAGAGGATGGCTCTTAGAACCCGTATTAATAAACATAGGTCTAGTATATCTAAAAGCTATGCAACACCTAGCCTCGCAAGGGGTGTACCACCAATGAGGTCAGGTGAGGCGATCGCCTCAGGTAGGGGCAAAAAAGGGGGGCAGCCAAAGGGCCATGAGCTGAAGTGAAGGGGTTAGGTTAAGAAATTGGCATGGGGGGGGGGGGGGGGGGGGGACGCCATTTCAGTTTTTGCCTCAGGCAGCAGGAAGGCTAGGTGCACCCCTGAGCCTCGCATGGTATGCAGCTCTGACGCATTACCGCAGCTGCACACCTATCGAACAGTTCCCCTCAGATAGAGCCGACAGATTTGAACCCCTGATACACATGGAGATTATATGGATTTCTAAAATGAGCACCCTGTCTCCCTTGGGCCTTAATACATCTGTTGTAAATATATTCCTAGGTGTGCTATTACTTCAGTATGTGACTTATTGGGATACTGTTTTTATGGACAGTTACCTCTTATCATGAATTGTCCCTTTTAAAGGAGTTAATAAAAGCTAACTCTTAATAATTTAGGAGTTACCTTCATTCCACTAGTTTTCCTTTTTTTTTTCCGAATGAAGTGAGTCAAAGTGTTGTCTTCAGAGAAATACCAACACCGATTACATGGAAGTGCATCTATCAGAGGTTCTTATTATCTATGATTATATTAATCAGTAACTTTTTGTTATATATTACGAGTTATGTGTTCTTATAATGTGAACAGCCTAAATGCCAATGGGGTTTCAACAAAAGGACAGTTGCTCACCCTCAACGTGGGTACAATTTCCTAGGAATAGTTATTCCAGAGACTCTACCATTCTAGTGCATAGCCTGGGCCAGCGTTGGGGGGGTCAAACTGGGCAATTGCCCAGGGCCCCCATGGTCTGAGGGGCCCCCTGCTTCAGTGCTGTTGTTCAGCTGAACGTCCGTGGAAGCAACTGACAGCTCCGGACACCAGCAACACTGGAGCTGTAGGACCTGCTATGATGTCACCTGCAGGAGGCGGATCTCAGCAGAGAAGAGGGGGATGCAGGACCTGCAATGACCTCACCATCATGTGACCAGAACAGGAGGCGGAGCTACGCAGTAAAGTAATGAAGAAGAAGACCAGTGATGCATGGGAAGAAGTGAAGGATTCAATGTAAGTGCCAGGGCAATGCTGGGAGTTGTAGTCCTCTCCTCTTATACTTCCTGTTATGTAATATCAGAGTACATTTCAAGATGAGGTATGAGGAAAGGACTACAACTCTCAGCATGTCCAGGCCATTATTATATAATATCAGGGTACATTACAACGGGAGGGAGGTGTTTATTATTTTTTTATTCTAAATGTCCACACTGCTGGGGGCACCAGGGAAGGGGGGAAGGAGATCATTATATATACCTGGCACTACTGGGGAGGAATGGAGGAGCATGATATACTGGCACTATGGGAGGAGCATTATATATTGGAACTAGTGGGGGGGTACTACAGGGGGACATTATGGTTATATTATTAGTACCAGGGTATTGTAGTGGCACCTGGCACCCCATGCCGATCAGCTGTTTGAGGAGATGGCGTGCGCTGTGCGCACATGCCATGTCCCTTCTCTCTTACTGCTCACCGCTGTATGTCTATGGGACAGCAGCAGTGAACAGCATGCGCCGTCTGCTCAAAAAGCTAATCGGCGGGGGTGTCGGACTGTGTTTTTAGCACATTATTACAAGATTTGGGGCCCCACTTTTGATTTTGCCCAGGGCCACATTTTGTCTAAAACTGGCCCTGTGCATTGCACTCAATTCCTCCCTCATGTATGCTTTTTTTCGGTATGGATGACTTTTGGTGCGCATGCATTGGTTAGTTCATCCAAACGACTCTCCACAGCAAAAATCCATCAAGAACTACTAGTTTTGCTCCTCAGGCATCTCTCTTTTGCAACCAGCCAATACACATGCATCAGCATCTCCTTACAGATATGCAAATGCGTGCACGAGTCCATCCATATGACTCCGCAGCAAATATCCATCATGCACTACTAGTTTCGCCCCTCATGCACATCTCCGTAGTAACCAGCCAATCGGCATCCATCAGCATTTCCTTATATGTGGACATTAGTCCATCCAAACGACTATGTGCAGCAGATATCCAACACACATGCACAAGCTTCTTCCCTCATCTCTTTAGGAACTAGTCAGCATATATGTGCAGGCATCTCAGACGTTTCACTATAGTCATCTCCCCTTGAATGGCTTTAAGTTTCTCTGTCAGTCAAAACTCTCTTCAAATTTGCTTTGCACTTGTGTTTTCCGTCTTAAGCTACTTTCACACTTGAGTTGTTGTTTTCCGGTATTGAGATCCGGCAGTGGATCTCAATACCAGGAAAAAAACGCTTCCGTTTAGTCCTCATGCATTCTGAATGGAAAGAGATCCGTTCAGGATGCATCAGGATGTCTTCCGTTCCAGCAGCATTTCGTTTTGTGACCGGACACAAAACCACTGCAAGCTGCGGTTTTGTGTCAGGTCATAAAAATGGGGGAAAAAACTGATCCAGCACTGAAAATAATGTAAGTCAGTGGTGAAGGAATGGATGCATCCTGATGAGCAAAATCAAAACGGATTCATTTAATTCCGGTATTGAGACCCTCTGCCAGATCTCAATACCGGAATAAACAATGCAAGTGTGAATGTGGCCTTATTCTGCAACATTTCAGTGTATTGAGTTTGCCCCATATGGTTATATTCCTATTACTTACCAATTAAACAAACATCGGTCAGTCCGGTTACATGTCTTGTATGTTCCTTTTTTAACTATATTGATTTGAAACGAATTGTATTTCATGTGTAATTATTTCAATTAGGAGCTGAGTTTTTTTTTTCCTGCTTCCGTTCAGTTTTTTGCGTTCCATATACGGACCGTATACGGAACCATTCATTTCAATGGATTCGCAAAAAAAAAAAAGAAGGTACTTCGTATGCCTTCCGTTTCTGTATTTCCGTTCTGTTCAAAGATAGAACATGTCCTATTATTGTCCGCATAAAGGACAAGGATAGTACTGTTCTATCAGGGGCCAGCTTTTCCGTTCCGTAAAAAACGGAATGCACATGGACGTCATCCGTATTTTTTGCGGATCCTAAAAAAGCCATATGGTCGTGTGCAAGAGGCCTTATAGTTATGTACTATAATCCCGTGAACTTGACCCAACATTGGCAGCTTCACTGGTGTATACACACACACAGTCCATATGTAACCTATGTAACTTTGTGGACCTGAAGAAGAGGTGATGACTCGAAATGCGTTGTCCTCTAGACATTGCTTTTGTTTTGTGTGTTTTTGACACTAAAAATCCTTTTTTTGTTTGAATATCTGGCATTTTTATTCTGAAGAACCCACTACGATTTGGGACATCCAGCATCACTGGGAGTTTTCTTCCAGACTTGATTGATTACAGTTATGTCTGGGCAGCATTTTTACTCTCTGTTGTCAGCCTGTTAGAGAGGAGTAGTGTGTCTGGACAGTTACATTCAGCGTCACATGGACCCTAATACTTGCATCCAGCCCTCAAAAGTAACTTGCATGAGACTGGTTTGCCTGTCTTTTTTTTTTTCATGACCCTGAAATAGGAGAATTACGACACTGCTGCTTTATTATAAGCTGTGAATTGCTCTGTTAATGGTGACTGGCCGACCATCTAATATACACTGCTCAAAAAAATAAAGGGAACACTTAAATAACACAATGTAACTCCAAGTCAATCACACTTCTGTGAAATCAAACTGTCCACTTAGGAAGCAACACTGAGTGACAATCAGTTTCACATGCTGTTGTGCAAATGGCATAGACAACAGGTGGAAATTATAGGCAATTAGCAAGACACCCCCAATAAAGGAGTGGTTCTGCAGGTGGTGACCTGACCACTTCTCAGTTCCTATGCTTCCTGGCTGATGTTTTGGTCACTTTTGAATGCTGGCGGTGCTTTCACTCTAGTGGTAGCATGAGACGGAGTCTACAACCCACACAAGTGGCTCAGGTAGTGCAGCTTATCCAGGATGGCACATCAATGCGAGCTGTGGCAAGGTTTGCTGTGTCGGTCAGTGTAGTGTCCAGAGCATGGAGGCGCTACCAGGAGACAGGCCAGTACATCAGGAGACGTGGAGGAGGCCGTAGGAGGGCAACAATCCAGCAGCAGGACCGCTACCTCCGCCTTTGTGCAAGAAGGAACAGGAGGAGCACTGCCAGAGCCCTGCAAAATGACCTCCAGCAGGCCACAAATGTGCATGTGTCTTCTCAAACGGTCAGAAACAGACTCCATGAGGGTGATATGAGGGCCCGACGTCCACAGGTGGGGGTTGTGCTTACAGCCCAACACCGTGCAGGACATTTGGTATTTGCCAGAGAACACCAAGATTAGCAAATTCACCAATGGCGCCCTGTGCTCTTCACAGATGAAAGCAGGTTCACTCTGAGCACATGTGACAGACGTGACAGAGTCTGGAGACGCCGTGGAGAACGTTCTGCTGCCTGCAACATCCTCCAGCATGACCGGTTTGGCATTGGGTCAGTAAATGTGTGGGGTGGCATTTCTTTGGAGGGCCGCACAGCCCTCCATGTGCTCGCCAGAGGTAGCCTGACTGCCATTAGGTACTGAGATGAGATCCTCAGACCCCTTGTGAGACCATATGCTGGTGCGGTTGGCCCTGGGTTCCTCCTAATGCAAGACAATGCTAGACCTCATGTGGCTGGAGTGTGTCAGCAGTTCCTGCAAGACGAAGGCATTGATGCTATGGACTGGCCCGCCCGTTCCCCAGACCTGAATCCAATTGAGCACATCTGGGACATCATGTCTCGCTCTATCCACCAACGTCACGTTGCACCACAGACTGTCCAGGAGTTGGCAGATGCTTTAGTCCAGGTCTGGGAGGAGATCCCTCAGGAGACCGTCCGCCACCTCATCAGGAGCATGCACAGGCGTTGTAGGGAGGTCATACAGGCACGTGGAGGCCACACACACTACTGAGCCTGATTTTGACTTGTTTTAAGGACATTACATCAAAGTTGGATCAGCCTGTAGTGTGTTTTTCCACTTTAATTTTGAGTGGGACTCCAAATCCAGACCTCCATGGGTTGAAAAATTAGATTTCCATTTTTTTATTTTTGTGTGATTTTGTTGTCGGCACATTCAACTATGTAAAGAACAAAGTATTTCAGAAGAATATTTAATTAACTCAGATCTAGGATGTGTTATTTTTGTGTTCCCTTTATTTTTTTGAGCAGTGTATATTGTGTGTCCTAACATTCCTTCGAGTAACAGAGGTTGGAAAAATAAGCTACAGCTGATCTACTATTTGGCTGGCAGCTATCTAAAGCGTATGGGCAGTTTTAGTGGCTCCTTCTATACCGCTGCTGTACTATTATAAGCTGTGGACTGTAGTGTTGTAAATTCCTTCTGTTATCTGTGCTGTATTATTATAAGCTGTGGACTGTAGTGTTAATTCCTTCTGTTATCTGTGCTGTATTATAATAAGCTGCGGACTGTAGTGTAAATTCCTTCTGTTATCTGTGCTGTATTATTATAAGCTGTGGACTGTAGTGTAAATTCCTTCTGTTATCTGTGCTGTATTATTATAAGCTGTGGACTGTAGTGTTAGTTCCTTCTGTTATCTGTGCTGTATTATTATAAGCTGTGGACTGTCGTGTTAGAGACTCCTCATATCTCTGCTGTATTGTAGGTTTAGTGGTTTCTCATACCTCTGCTGTATTACTATAAGATGTGGACTGTAGTGTAAGTTCCTCCTCATATCTTGTCTGTAATATTATACATTGTGCACTGTAGTATTATTATACTATAAGCTGTAGTGTTCCTTCTCTTATATGTCTGCTGTACTATTATAAGCTGTGGACTATAGTGTTAGTTCCTTCTCTTATATCTGCTGTATTAAAAGATATGGACTGTAGTGTTTGCCGCTCCTTTTATACCTGCTGTACTATTATAAGCTGTGGACTATAGTGTTAGTTCCTTCTCTTATATCTCTAGTGTAAGTGGCTCCTCTTATAACTGTGATGTATTATTATTAGACATGGACTGTAGTGTTCCTTCTCTTATATCTCTACTGTATTATCATCTGTGGACTGTAGGGTTAGTGGCTCCTCTTATATGTCTGATGTATTATCATAAGTTATGAACTGTAGTGTTATTGACTCCTCGTATGTTTGTATTATTATTAGACATGAACTGTAGTGTTAGTGGCTCCCCATATCGCTCCTGTATTATTATAAGCTTTGGATTGTAGTATTAGTGGGTCCTCTTATCTTTGCTGTATTATTATCAGACATGGACTGCAGTGTTAGTGGCTTCTCATATCTCTACTGTATTATTTCTGAGCTGTGGACTGCAGTGTTAGTTGGTTATCTTACATCTCTACTGCATTATTATAAACTATGGATTGTAGGGTTAGTGGCTTCTTCTTCCTTCTTTTATATGCCTGCTGTATTATTATAAGCTGTGGACTGTAGTCTTAGTTACTTCTTGTGTATCACTTGTGTTCTTATAAGCTGTGGACTGTAGTGTTAGTGGATCCTCTTTTATCTATGCTGTATTATTGTAAGCTTTGCCCCTCATATATTTGATGTATTATTATTAGACATAGACTGTAGTGTTAGTGGTTCTATATCAAGGAGAGAAAAACAGAACTGGATCGCACACCCACAATGCTATGCTAAGATGTAATTAAACTCGTTAGTGGTTTCTCATATCTGTGCTGTATTATTATAAGCTGTAGACTGCAGTGTTAGGCCTCATGCACACGGCCGTTGTTTTGGTCCGCATCCAAGCCGCAGTTTTTGCGGCTTGGATGCAGACCCATTCACTTCAATGGGGCCGCAAAAGATGGACCGTGGCTTCGTTCCGTGGACCGCAAAAAAAATATAACATGTCCTATTCTTGTCCGCGCTTTGCGGACAAGAATAGGCAGTTATATTAAAGGCTGTCCGTGCCGTTCCGCATATTCCGGAACACACACGGACGCCATCCGTGTTTTGTGGACCGCAAATCACACAACGGTCGTGTGCATATAGCCTTAGTTTGTTAACTTACATCTCTACTGCATTATTATAAACTATGGATTGTAGGGTTCATGGCCTCTTCTTCCTTCTCTTAGATGCCTGCTGTATTATAATAACCTATGGACTATAGCTTTAGCTCCTTCTCGTGTATCTCTGTTGTAATATTATAAGCTGTAGACTATAGTGTTAGTTCCTCCTCTTATATCAGCTGTATTATTAGGAGCTGTGCACTATATCTCTGTGGTATTATTAAGCTCTTGAATGTAGTCCCTTCTGATATCTCTGATGTATTAATATGAGCTGTGTATTATAGTTACCGTAGTTCTTTCTCTTATACCTCTGCTGTATTATTATAAGCTGCGGACTTGTGGTGTTAGTTCCTTCTCTTCAGGCAGCCATACACATTAGTCTAACGTTAATCAAAATGGACGGCCTCGACCAAATCATACGTTCGGTTAAAATCTAACGACGAGCAGTCGTTTTAGCCGACCCATGAAAGACCATTATCATTTGAAAAAAAGCCGCCCCGTGTTTAATATTTAAACCGATACTCGGATGAAAGACCTTTTTTTTCAAAGACAGACAGTTCATCATGAATGAAAGATCTTTCTTTGAAAGAACGTTCCCAGAAAGATCTTTTCTCCATCCTGGTTTCACGTATGAGCAGTTTGAACAACTGCAATGGCCAACATGGACTAAAATGTGTATGGCTGTGTCTGCAAAGCCAAGGTTCACCAGATGTTTATTTGTTCAACCATCAGCCCACTTGTGTATGGCCAGCTTTATACCGCTGAGGTCATCTTAGGAGCTGTGGACTGTGGCGTTAGTAGCTCCTCCGATGTCTCTGTCGCACTTTGGGGCATAGGCTGCACATTTCATTCTCACCTCCAGCTTCCTCTGTAGCATATTACACTGGGTCTTATCAGGAGGAGATGTCTTATCTCCAGGCTGGAGGAAGTGTCCTTTATCTTCTAAAGCTTCTGACAGAGATAAGTATCATCTGGAAGTCTTTTGTGGAAGGAGAAGTAGAAAGGATTGTAAAAAATATATAGAAGGTAAATGTGGAAAACTGCAGCAGTGAGCACTGGTAAAACCATTACATGCCCGGCACTGAGGACCTTTGCACGCTCACAGTTTGTGCTCTTCTGTGTTGTCTGCCGCCGTTTTCATGCGTTTTGCAGGCGCGGAGCCTTTTATGATCAGGAAACAAATGTATCTCATTGAATATCTAATGCAGTCAGGACACAGCGAGGCTCCAGTTCCCACCTCCCCCCCCCCCCCTCTATATAGCGGGGGCTTGTGCTCACCTCCCAGCGGTAACATATTCTGACACCATACTTCCTCCATAGTACTTCCTGAATGATTGGGCTTTGGCTCTGTGTTCGTCCCTGGCTTCCCCTCTGAATAGCCTGCTCTTTATTCCATGGAGCTGAGCAAATATTAAACCCTTCATCTCTGAGAAGAGGGGGGGACCCCAATCTGGTGAAACCTAGTAAGAGCACCACCGTCCTGCTGTGGCCACTTCTGCCATAGACTTGGCTCTACAGACTACAAACTGTTTCTTTTAATGGATTTCCCTCAAAGTTGAAAAAAAAACACTCATCCTCTTGTGTGCAGGCCGCACTGTTCAGTTATCCCTTAGTAGCCTGGTTCTTCTTGGTCAGCTGACCAAATATTGGATGACCGCCACTGCCATGCCTATCAGGAATTTCACCAGATTTCCACACACCCTGATGATTTGAACAGACCCCCTCCGCATGTTTTTACTTTAGTACTGACCTGCCTAAGTGTCCACTGTATTTTTTTTTAATTCTATTCATGAAGCAGGAAGCTCAGTATGAACTTAGCGGTTAGGTGATTGCTGCAATACATGGGAGAACACACAAAGAATGCATGACATGGTCTCCTGAGATTAGATATCTCCCTAGAATAGATATTAGCAGGGCCGGTGTTAGACAAAATGTGGCCCTGGGCAAAATCAAAAGTGGGGCCCCAAATCTTGTAATAATGTACTAACAACACAGTTACATTCTGTCGATTACGGCGCTCCCTCACAGATTTACACCCCGTAAAGCTCCTCACATAGTTCATTACCCTCATGGTCCCAGAATATGCCACATGCCCCCTCCCCTCACAGCAATGAGTTCCCCTTACTCACGGCATCTGAGAGTGTTAAAAACCGGAAGCGCTGGATTTCTCTTCAGGCACGCTTTTACCCAGAGGAGATCAGGGAAAGCACCCTGTTCTAAAAATGAGTCGCAGCCTGTACTAGGCTTCCAGGCTTATTGTTAGTATATCCCAGTTCAGGCCACTAGATGTCAGCACTGAGCTGTGATAAAATGATTTCTATTCAGAATAATGAAGCAATTTACATCTGATGATTGTAAGTTGTGGTCCATTTGGGAAAAAAAAGTTTTGAGAATATAAAAAAACATAAAAATTTTAATCAACCCCATTCGCCAAAATAAAAATAAAATAAATAAATAAATAGAATTATGGGCATTACCGCATGCGAAAGCACCCATACTATTAAAATATTTTTAAAAAGTTAGCCCATATGGTCAATGGCGTAACAGAAAAAAATGTAAAAAAGGCTGTTTCGAGTTTTTTTCATCACTTTTATCTCCAAGAAAATTGAATAAAAAGTGATCGTCATACACAACCCTATTGGTATTGTCAAAAACAACAGATCGTCCCACAAAAAAATGAGCCCCCACACATCTCCGTGGACAGAATTATAAAAAAGTTATGACGGTCAGAATATCGTGATGAAAAGAAATATTTTTTTTTTACCAAGTGAGTCCTGATGAGGCTTAGCTTGCTGCAATGAGTGGGCCTATAGAGGTCCTGAGTGGGGGGGTGTTAGGGTTGCCACCTTTCCCAACAAAAAATACTGGTTACACAAGTTAAAAAGGTTGGTGTGGGTTAATACAGGTGTTATGTGATCATATTTTACGTTTTGCTCCATTTTCAATTCAAACTCACAACCTTCTACATTAAGGGCAAAATCCTTAACCACTGGGCTGTAGAGCTGAATGCTATGTTTTTGCTGAAAAACCTCATAGAAGTTTCTCTTGAATTATACAGGAGAAACTTCTGTGAGGTTTTTCAGCAGTAAGCATTGAGCTCTATAGCCCAGTGGTTAAGGTTTTTACCTGTAATGTAGAAGGTTGTGAGTTCAAATCCCCACAGAAACATTTTAAAAATACTGGTTACACAAGTTAAAATGGTTGGTGTTGGTTAATACGGGTGTTATTTAATAATATTTTACGTTTTGCTCCATTTATTTCTCAATAAAATCAAATTTTTCACTGTTGGGAACACCCTGTGTATTTGTTTTATTTAGCCTCTATTTTTAAAAAGTTTCTGTAGGAATTTGAACTCACAACCTTCTACATTAAGGGTCAGAACCTTAACCACTGGGCTATAGAGCTCAATGCTGTCAGGGCTGAAAAAACCTCATATAAGTTTCTCTTCTGTTAAAAACAGCATGGAAGTTTCTCTTGTATTATACAAGAGAAACTTCTATGAGGTTTTTCAACAATGGCTTGGCATTGAGCTATATAGCCCAGATTGTGAGTTCAAATCCCCACAGAGACATTTCAAAAATAGAGTCTAAATTAGATTTATATACACAGGGTGTCCCTAAGCATAATGACAATGCTTGGGAATACCCCTTTCATGTTCATAACACTGACTCCATATATGGACATATGCATATATGGAGTCAGAGCAGGGACTCCTAAGCTGGGAAATTCCCCACTCTGGAGTCCAGACTGTTCAACCTTCTGTGATCTGCTGGGCTGGACTGAAGCAGGGGGCCCCTTAGAGGATCCGGGCCCTGGGAAATTGCCCAGTTTGCCCCCCCTAATGCCACACCTGGATATTAGCCCCCAGTTATGACCCTATTATAGATATAAATAAATATATATATATATATATATATATATATATAAAAGGCCCTAGTTGTTCCCCTCCGCCTTCCCACCATCCTTGCTAGTGCCAACATTAATAAAAATCTGTGATTGTGAGACAAAAGTAATGGCTGGTTTACACGTCCCGAAACTTGAGTAGGTTATCAGGGATGAACGCCGATCGCCCGATGTAGTTTGTTCAGGCACATAGACTTATTACTATCTGTGAGTCAAAATCCAACATTTAACAAGCCTTGGGACATGACAAGAGAAACTAGCGAAGCCAGATATCCATCCGTAGACAGCTGTTTCAGTGTCCTTTCCCCTCATCATTACGGAGTACGATTTTGGCTGGCTGAGTGAGATGCCTATGGGCAGGACATTGGGGTCCTAGGTTCGAATATGCTAAAGGACAACATCTGCATGGAGTTTGTATGTTCACCCTGTGTTCGTGTGGGTTTCCTCTGGGTACTCCTGTTTCCTCCCACGCTCCAAAGACATATGCAGCGTACTCAAGTTGTGTGTAATAGAGTTTCTGGGTGTAGTAGTGCAATGACACTAACCTGAGACGGCTGACTCTCTGCATAGGCAGGTGATGGTAAGAAATTGTTCGTGACGCCAGTGCCAATTAAACGGTGGCACGCCGTTTGCTGATAGCAGGAATAAATTGAGGAACACGTGGTATTAAAACAGAACTCCAACTTTAGTAGTTTTCATGCAGAGACAATAATGGAATCGCAGTTCCTTGGCATACAGTCGATTTTGCAATACGGTTGATGCAGGCAATACAGATTGAGCAAGGTGATTACAGAGTGTTAAACACAGGACTTGCAGTACAGGAGCTTGCACTCTATTTCTGACTGATCCTGGAATGTAGCATATCTTCCCCAAGGCCCAATAGCCTAGCTCTGGCATATATCCTTGGTTCTAGCTTCATAAAGTAACTCCTCTGTTATCTTGAGTACCTCTTGCTTTCTTGAGTTTTTGCCTCTGTCTCTCTCTCTCTGCTTCCTCAGGCTCTTTAGCTAAGATATTCCTGTTTCTGCATATGGGAATTCAGGAGGAAATCTTCTCCTGGACCGCAGGCTTCAGGCCTGGACTTGTCTCGGACATTGTCTAATCTCCAACTGTAGATTACAGACACTAGACTCCGTCTGCCTTTCACTTCCCTGACTGGGCCTTATATAAACTAGGGCTCCCTAGCTCCCTCTACTGACTAAGAGCTGGAATGACACCCCTAGCAGGCCTGTACATGCAAGTTTCACAGTAACAGGGAATTACATAGCATTGCATTACATGACATTTTATAAAACTGACATATACCAACTTCCCATGATTAAGGAGGGACGACAGCACACCAAGTGACACTTTTGTAGTGACGGGCATTACAGTCCCCGTACACTACATACCCCACTGCTTTAAGCTGAGTACGACCTCGTACTCCATCAGGGCTCGCCCAACTGGAATCTCTACCTGAAACAGAAAAAAGAGACACATGCAGGCATACACACATGTAATTCATCTGCATTTATATTCACATCAGGTCCAATTGGCAAAGATGAAGGGTGGTGACAAGGGGCGTCGTTCTCTTCTCCTCAGGATCATGAATGGAACTGGGGCGCTGACCTGGCACAGCGTAACATTATAACCAGGATAGTCCATGACAATGAATAAGTCCATAATAGAACAGCAAAATGGATAAAACAGTATAAAAGTTCTTGGAGGCTCAAAGAACAAACATGAGTCCGTACCCAGGTTATTTTCCTATTAAATCACAGAGGCTCTCATGCGGTGGAGTCCATCTCTGGGCACATTTCCTTTAAAAGAGCAAAAATCTCAGAGGCTCAGGTTCTTTTGAGTCTGTCTCCGGGCACGGTTCCTTAGTATCAAGTTGCACAATAAAATTGCAGAATATAAAACAAGTGCTGTAATACCCCTGATCAACCTGAAAAGGGGGTAAAGGGTAAAAGGTGCAACTAAGGAACAGGCACAACTTGGCGTGGGGGTAGCAAAAGCAGGAGGTCCTGGAAACAAACTTGGCTTTGTTGGCTTTATTACTTCAGTGGCCAACACCTACCACTGAGCCGTGGACAAACTGGCAGCCGCAACAAAGGACCAGAAACATAGGACTCCTGTCCTGGAAGGATTAACACCATACTTCTTCGGCGAAATAAATCAAAGGCCTAGCAGGCTGATTCACAGTGGCATATCATAACCACTTGGCTCTGCTGGCAAGTACGGCCTGTAGTAGTCCTCTACAGGAGGATGGGCCCACATAACGGTGTTAGGGGGCAGCTGCAGAGTAAAGGGGCCCCTAATAGGTATTGGCCCCATGGGCCTAGGGGTAAACCCTTGGGTGGACCGTACCGGTCCCGGCACAATAATTGTGGGATGGAATGGAGTGGTTACCGCCGCCTCAAGCAGTCCGGTGGGCTCTGCGCAGCTATTCACAGCAACCGGAGGTCTCCTTTGGGGCACTGACGGAGTGGTGGCAGCAGAAGGTGGTCTACGGGTGGTGACAGGCACCCTTACCTCGTCCTTCTTTGGCGGCGTCTGGATCCTGGCGGTCGCGATCTTGCGCAGCTCCCGCAACTTCTCCTCCAGCCGGACAATCTGCTCACCGATGCTCCCCGTGTCAGAGTCGCTGTCCTCTGCTGGCGCCGCCGGCGCAGGTACAGTCACCGATGGTGCGGACTCGGCCTCTGCAGGTTCTGGCGATGCGTCTGGTCTCCGACCCATCCGGATGTTCTTGAAGGTATTTTGAAGTCCTTTTAAATGCTCCATCTAGTGCATGGTCTTCTCCCGACGAGGCAGCTCGGGGGAAGGATAGGGGCTCACCCATTTCTCCAACACGGTTGGCTGCCAGAAGACGTTAGGCCCAATGAAGGAGCTCCGCTCCTGGAAGGCGTGATGGGCCGGCTCTGGAGAGCGTTCAGGTTCCCGCTCGCAGCCAGAGTGGTCTTCTCCTTCTTCTGCCTCCCAGTCCTCAGGTGCTCGCTTGGGACGGGTCACGGCAGTCGCATAAGGGCCTCGTAGGCTCTCGGCAGGGGTGTACTCCACTTCCTCTCCCTCACGGAGGCTGTGCTGATAAGACGGGAGGTAGTCTCTTTTGACAGACCTTCTATTCACGTATAGGTCTCTGCCAGTCAGATAGTCTTGGATAAACCCATAGCCACGGGTTTTGTCAAAGGACACCACCACTCCCTTTCTCCTTTCCAGGCGGGGTTGGGTGTTGGTGTGTCGTTCATGAATTGTCTTGGTCAACTCTTCATAGTAGATCTTGGTCTTGGTATTTCGCTTTATTGCGGCCTCCCAGATCTCCGCCATGAGTGAGGACCATTTGAAAGAGGGCTGAAAAAAGTCTCTCCACGAGCCATAGCAGGGCTCTGGTTCTTTCTCCCTTGGGCGGCAGGCGGGTTGCTCCGGTCCCGGAGAGTAGGCCGGTGGAGCCTCCTCTGGCTCTACACCAACATCAGACATCTTTGCAATTTCAGGTGCGGACATTGCAGCAACGCTCTGTTCACTTTCCAACATGCTCGATCCTTCTGAGGAGAGCGATAGGGTGGCGCTAATAAGATCAGCCAGCTCCTCCCATTGCACTGGGAGGCCGCCCCCCAGGTATTCCAGTATATGGAAGGCGGTGTCCATGCTGGCAGACATGCAAATGTCCAGATAAGCAGTGGCGCCTGACCTTGAACTCCTTCCCGCTATTTCCTCAGAAAGGCGCCAATTTTTCCCGCCTTTTCGGGATGAAGATGACGCAGCAGCTATTTCAGCAAGCCCACCAGCCATCTTTGGGTATAAACGCTGTCTATTCACTGACAGCAAGCAGGAATGTAAAAAGTCCACAAAACCACACTCCAATGTGGCGATTTTCTTCCTCTTGGTAGCGCAACACTGCACAGCGCTTTTTAGAAGTTTTAGGTACACTTTTGGTATGATTTTCAGTTCACAAAGTCCACTTTAAATAAACAGGCAATTTGTCACTTTGGTCACAGGGCAACTGTATAAGGCACAAAGTTCACGCTTCTTGCACTAGAAAGCGTGCGAATCCTGTTCGTGACGCCAAAAGAGAGGTGCAGCGTACTCAAGTTGTGTGTAATAGAGTTTCTGGGTGTAGTAGTGCAATGACACTAACCTGAGACGGCTGACTCTCTGCATAGGCAGGTGATGGTAAGAAATTGTTCGTGACGCCAGTGCCAATTAAACGGTGGCACGCCGTTTGCTGATAGCAGGAATAAATTGAGGAACACGTGGTATTAAAACAGAACTCCAACTTTAGTAGTTTTCATGCAGAGACAATAATGGAATCGCAGTTCCTTGGCATACAGTCGATTTTGCAATACGGTTGATGCAGGCAATACAGATTGAGCAAGGTGATTACAGAGTGTTAAACACAGGACTTGCAGTACAGGAGCTTGCACTCTATTTCTGACTGATCCTGGAATGTAGCATATCTTCCCCAAGGCCCAATAGCCTAGCTCTGGCAAATATCCTTGGTTCTAGCTTCATAAAGTACCTCCTCTGTTATCTTGAGTACCTCTTGCTTTCTTGAGTTTTTGCCTCTGTCTCTCTCTCTGCTTCCTCAGGCTCTTTAGCTAAGATATTCCTGTTTCTGCATATGGGAATTCAGGAGGAAATCTTCTCCTGGACCGCAGGCTTCAGGCCTGGACTTGTCTCGGACATTGTCTAATCTCCAACTGTAGATTACAGACACTAGACTCCGTCTGCCTTTCACTTCCCTGACTGGGCCTTATATAAACTAGGGCTCCCTAGCTCCCTCTACTGACTAAGAGCTGGAATGACACCCCTAGCAGGCCTGTACATGCAAGTTTCACAGTAACAGGGAATTACATAGCATTGCATTACATGACATTTTATAAAACTGACATATACCAACTTCCCATGATTAAGGAGGGACGACAGCACACCAAGTGACACTTTTGTAGTGACGGGCATTACAGTCCCCGTACACTACACATACTGATAGGGAACTTAGATTGCGAGCTGAGACACCAGCTATGTACATGTATGGAGACTTATTGGTAATGCTCCATGGGAAAATATTATGCAAAGAGGTATCTCCCAAGGAAAGAGAACCATCTTGCTAGCGCCACCTTGTGGAAGTGGCTTCCTATGAGTCAAAATCCGACATGTCCCAAGGCTTGTTAAAAGTCGGATTTTGACTCATGGGGGGCCACTTCCACAAGGTAGTGCTAGCGAGATGGTTCCATTTCCTTGGGGGGATACCTCTCTGCATGTTGATTGAACACAAAAGGTTCCTTTACACGGGACGAGGATCTAGCGAAAGTGTTCCTTCCTGACTATCTGCTGATCGCTAGCGGAGGAGACCGCTTCATTTACATGCAGCAAGCTCCTCCAGAGTATGGACACCACTGATAATTTAAGTTTTGCAACCAACTGGATTCCGTGTGTTTTTAATGTCATGCAATGTCCATTGTACTGAAATTCTCTGGGTGTCACAGGCAGCTGAGATGACGATGATATGGAGGCTGAAGCCTTTCCACCCTGGAGTCTCCTGCTGGTATGCCTGGCATTGCCAATTGCTGTGTGGAATGTCTCCCATCTTCTGCGGGTGTCACATTCACAGCTATAACTATATTTATACTGCACCTCCCTGAGTGGTTCACATTGCTGAGTAATAGCGCTGGCTGCAGATATAAATAGATGGATATGTGTGTTCACGTATTACACACTGAAATACATGTGAAATAAGCTCTCAGCATGGGAAATACAAGCCATAGTTCATATACCATGTATTCCATGTGTGGTGGAAATACACATCACAATAGGCATCAAGCATTAAAATTAAAATACACGTGAAAAGATGAAATACACGTGTGAACATAGCTTTATTTTTTATGTTGTGGCTACTGTTTTGTGCTCTTTTCTGGATGACTTATTGGTTTATTAATTTAAATATTATCGGAAAAAAAATATTCATTTCATCCGGCTTATTTTTTTCAATTGCTGTCACAGGGTTCGCTCGATGATATTATGTGAAATAGAAAAGTGACAGGGTCCATGCACAGTGTAGTTTATGTGGATTGTCTGCACTGATTTTTGTTGAGTTTCCACACCAAAATCTGCCTGCGTTACTTGTGGCTTTTGTCGCGGATTATGACACGGATTCGCCATTTGCATTGCACTGAAAATCCCCACAAACAATTGACATGCTGCAGATTTCTAAATCCACACGCAGGTCAATGTCCACACCCCCCGTCGGTGAGATTTTGAAAATCTCATCTACTTAAGTGGTGGTACTGTACGACGCGGCGGATATTCCACACAAAAATCTGCGCATAATAAGCACTGTGTGCATGTGACCTTTTGTTACTTGATTGCCACCTGCACCTGTCAAACAGTTGCAAGGAACTGTACAAAAATTGCACTAAAAAGGCAAAAAAGGCAGCTGTGATAATGTGCCCGTCTCATGTACGATGACTGGCGGCCGTCGCCACTAATACGTGTCCCCTCATCCTTTATAAGCCGCATAGGCCTTGCATGGAACAATAAGTGCGCTTGTCTGTAACTTTTTCCCAGGACACTTAAAACTTCATAATTTTTTTTTTCTTTTTAATTAAGTGCAGTTTTCCTTCTGCTAATTCCTTTCAAATCTTCCAATTCAGCAGTTGGGGGAAATAAGAGCCCCTTGTTCTGCTGCAGGTAGGAGCTAAAGAAAAGGCCATTTCATCCATCTTCTTACCTTGAACTGATCAACCAGAAACCTGAGTAGCCACAATGCCACCTTCAGCAAGGATGGCCCTGCGCCTCCTCCATATCTTCCCCTCATCTCTTTCACTTGTTAATTGCAGGAAGTTTTGTGAGGTCCATATCCCAGCTGTTGCCTCCCATTATGAATGACCTCCAGTTCTGTGCACCGTGACCGGCTGCTCAGACATTTGGAGGGGGAGGCGAGTGCGACAACCAGGGAGCAGGAGAAGGGAGACTGGCTTAGGCTGTGAGCGAGCCGCCGTGGTGCAAGCTGTAAGGTAAGGGGGTGGACGACCCGCTCTGCATGTACAGGTGACAGGTAGGGGGTCAATATGGGGCTGACACCAGTGACATCCAGACATCATATCTGTGCGACTTATTTCATCATGGATGTCTGCACATTTATTGTACATGCTACTGATTGCTGCTTCCATGTGGAAGAATAGAATGGCGCATGAGCATTATATGTAACTCCAAGTTGTGCTGGAATCTCTTCTAATAGACATAATAACTATAGCTAGAAATGAAGTATCCGGTAGATTAATAACCCATACAGGTGGCCATATACAGATGGCAATATATGTACCATATGGAGAGAGTGCGGTTATTTCTTTTATATTTTTACGCAACAATATTTTACTGGTTAATAAAACAGGCATCCATTGCATAAACGCCATATAGACACCATTCACACTAGTGTGGGCTCGAACATAGCCGTTGAAAATTTCAAAGAACGGATTGCTGTACCTGTCCTATGACAAGCCCTGACTGCATATTGAATTATAACAGATCCAACAGGTTTCGCCCATGTTGACCGCAATTTCAACAGGTAGAATTCAGCAGCATGCTGTGCTATTTTTCATGTCAAATATGGCGGAAATTCATGACCGAGGCTCAAAGGGAAATATGAACCAAGCCAGGATGTTTTTTCTTTCAGCTGCCCCTTATCTGCAGTGCTAGATGTTTGATGTTGAGGGGATCATTCATTGCCCTCCATAGTTGTCGGATGCGTTAGTGCCTGCACAACCCTTGTGTATGACTCTTGGGGACCCGTTTCTGCTAGTGATCCAGCAGACCTACAATGGGGCCGGGTACCATCCATGTTCTCTATATTTTAAGTACGTGTATGAGAATAAGGTTTGCCTCTTTTTGCTGTACAATACACCTTGGCCCGGAGCCGTTATCCGTCACTGTCTTGCACGCCGCCACATACAAATTGAGCCTCCCTTGGGTGGCGTGTGATCTCCAGCCTCACATACCTTGTATTATAAAACACAATCTCCTCTCGTATGGAGAAAACATCTCCTGTGTAATGCAGTAAATCCAGTGTAACCGGAAGGCCGCGGCGTTGTAAGCACTGCAGTCTGGGTCATGGTAATCCTGCTGCACATATGTATCAGGCACTGCAGCGCCGCTCATTTCTGCTCCCAGTCCTGCTGTAATTTCCGAGTATTTGGGAACATTTGCTCTCCATATGTATTTTGACAATGAAAGCCAAGTAAACGGTGATGATTATGAACGCTATATAATAGGGGTCAGCATAGAGTAAAATTAGTGTTCGCTACTTTGTGTCTTACATTATTAGGGCACTATTAGGGCTCATGCACACGAACATATATTTTTTTTCCGTTTCTGTGCCTTTTTTCTTTTGCAGCCTGTATACAGATCCATTCACTTCAATGGGTCTGTTTAAAAAACGGAATTTACTCCACGTGCATTCCGTGTCCGTATGTCTGCATAGCCATTCCGCAAAAAAATAGAACATGTCCTATTATTCTCCATGTGACGGACTGTTCTATTAGGGGCCGGCTGTTCCACAAAATGCAGAATGAAAACGGCTGGTATCCGCAATCTCTGACAGCAAAACAGCCAATGGCATGTATATGAGCCCTTGGTGTAAGGTGGATGCTAATATAGCCATGTTTTCTATCTATCTATCTAAATGCACTTCAAAATCCGCAACAAAATCGGCAATTAATACATGCAGATTTTGGTGCAGAAAACCGTACGAAAATCCACAAGCAAAATCTGCATGAACTACACTGCCGTGCGCTTATACACCACAATAGAGAAATACCCATAATTGCTGTAAATTTGATAGAAATGAAGTTTGTCTGCAACACCAGATGTATTCAGCTTTCTTATTATTCAAATCTTTTACTATATGTTTCTTATCTACATCATATGATACAAGTTTATGAGCCAAACTCTTTTTTTGCGAAAAAATTCCATTCATCCTTTTTTTCCCTGGGAAATGGAAACCATTACTGCTCCAGTTATCATCCTGAGTAGCAAACTTTCGTGTATATCTCCTGTTGCTGTATTCTTGCATAATAGGCTGATTCCTTATGCAGAACTAGTAGTGGCGGTTATACTGATTGTCACCCCTGAGGTCCAGGGGGCTACAGGGATGTCCAATAGTTCCTATAATACCCACTTTTCGAATCTGTCTGATGCATCACATTACTGACCTTTCATATGAACTGCAGAAAGCTAGGCCATAACTAATAATAACATCAGGAACCATAAAACAAGATTTTTCATCCATTCATTTCCAAATTCTCGTGTTTTCCGTCATTTTTCCCCTCTTTCCTTGCACCCTCAGTCCTTTATCAGCAGTAAAAAGAAAATGATCAATCACCCGGCAACTAATGAAATCCCAGAACAATAATGCAATTAGAGGGCATAAATGTTTTTCACGCATCTGTTCTCTTTCCACATGGTTATCCCCTGTATTCTTGATGCTGGGGGAGGAAGTCCGAGGAGAGGCTTTTTACAAAACACTCCTAAGTTCAGCAGAATTGGGAGCTTTTACTGAGTCTCTTGGCTGTGGGGGCAGACAAATTAAGTTAGCAGACCGAAGATGTAGCGTAAACAAAACAATATGTGCGGACGGGGCCCCCAGCGGATTGGGGGAGTTGTTAGCCCGAGGCAGCGGTGACTTCCTGATATTGGTACGGCAAAATACTGTTTGTTTCACATGAAAGTCGCCTACGACCTGTGCGTTATAGACTTCATCTGTAGTATTTTCTGCACTGCACTCATTGCTATTACTATACATTTGTTATGTGTGATGCGCTGGAAGTCTCCTGTAGTAGTGCTGCACTGAACATCTGCTCTGTAGGTGCAGGGGCTGTATGCACTGGTACAGTGACAGGCGGTGCAGAGCTGTACATCTGCTATTGTGTACATCTGCTTATGTGATGCGTCTGCTGTATATGTCTGCTCCGGTGATGCGGCTGCTGTGCACGTCTGCTCTGGTGATGCGGCTGATATGTATGTCTGCTCTGGTGATGAGCCTGCTGTGTACGTCTGCTCTGGTGATGTGGCTGCTGTGTACGTCTGCTCTGGTGATGAGCCTGCTGTGTACATCTGCTCTGGTGATGTGGCTGCTGTGTACATCTGCTCTGGTGATGTGGCTGCTGTGCACGTCTGCTCCGGTGATGAGCCTGCTGTGTACATCTGCTCTGGTGATGTGGCTGCTGTGTACATCTAATCTGGTGATGCGGCTGCTGTGCATGTCTGCTCTGGTGATGAGTCTGCTGTGCACATTTGCTCTGGTGATGAGCCTGCTGTGCACGTCTGCTCTGGTGATGCGGCTGCTGTGTACGTCTGCTCTGGTGATGAGGCTGCTGTGTACATCTGCTCTGGTGATGTGGCTGCTGTGTACATCTGCTCTGGTGATGCGGCTGCTGTGTACGTCTGCTCTGGTGATGAGGCTGCTGTGTACGTCTGCTCTGGTGATGCGGCTGCTGTGTATGTCTTCTCTGGTGATGTGGCTGCTGTGTACGTCTGCTCTGGTGATGTGGCTGCTGTGTACATCTGCTCTGGTGATGCGGCTGCTGTGTATGTCTGCTCTGGTGATGAGCCTGCTGTGTACGTCTGTTCTGGTGATGTGGCTGCTGTGTACGTCTGCTCTGGTGATGAGCCTGCTGTGTACGTCTGCTCTGGTGATGTGGCTGCTGTGTACATCTGCTCTGGTGATGTGGCTGCTGTGCACGTCTGCTCCGGTGATGAGCCTGCTGTGTACATCTGCTCTGGTGATGTGGCTGCTGTGTACATCTAATCTGGTGATGCGGCTGCTGTGCATGTCTGCTCTGGTGATGAGTCTGCTGTGCACATTTGCTCTGGTGATGAGCCTGCTGTGCACGTCTGATCTGGTGATGCGGCTGCTGTGTACGTCTGCTCTGGTGATGAGGCTGCTGTGTACATCTGCTCTGGTGATGTGGCTGCTGTGTACATCTGCTCTGGTGATGCGGCTGCTGTGTACGTCTGCTCTGGTGATGCGGCTGCTGTGTACGTCTGCTCTGGTGATGCGGCTGCTGTGTACGTCTGCTCTGGTGATGTGGCTGCTGTGTACGTCTGCTCTGGTGATGTGGCTGCTGTGTACATCTGCTCTGGTGATGCGGCTGCTGTGTACGTCTGCTCTGGTGATGAGGCTGCTGTGTACGTCTGCTCTGGTGATGAGGCTGCCGTGTACGTCTGCTCTGGTGATGAGGCTGCTGTGTACGTCTGCTCTGGAGATGTGGCTGCCGTGTACGTCTGCTCTGGTGATGCGGCTGCTGTGCACGTCTGCTCTGGTGATGTAGCTGCTGTGCACGTCTGCTCCGGTGATGAGCCTGCTGTGTACATCTGCTCTGGTGATGTGGCTGCTGTGTACGTCTGCTCTGGTTATGAGTCTGCTGTGTACATCTGCTCTGGTGATGCGGCTGGTGTGTACATCTGCTCTGGTGATGCGGCTGCTGTGTACATCTGCTCTGGTGATGCGGCTGCCGTGTACATCTACTCTGGTGATGCGGCTTCTGTGTACGTCTACTCCGGTGATGTGGTTGCTGTGTACGTCTGCTCTAGTGATGTGGTTGCTGTGTACATCTGCTCTGGTGATGCGGCTGCCGTGTACATCTACTCTGGTGATGCGGCTTCTGTGTACGTCTGCTCTGGTGATGCGGCTGCTGTGTACGTCTGCTCTGGTGATGTGGTTGCTGTGTACGTCTGCTCTGGTGATGTGGTTGCTGTGTATGTCTGCTCTGGTGATGTGGCCACTGTATACATCTGCTCTGGTGATGCGGCTTCTGTGTATGTCTGCTCCGGTGATGTGGTTGCTGTGTACGTCTGCTCTGGTGATGTGGCGGATAAGTACATCTGCTTTGACGGTATTCATCTTGCATTCGCTGCAGATAACAATACTCCCTATTACTGCCCATGGGCATTGCTGATCTGTGTTGTTGGCGAGCTTCCTGCTGATCACTGCAGACATACTTTCCTGAGAACATGGATGGTATAGCAGACCCAAGGCCGCGGTGTGCAGCATCCTGACCACGTTATTGCTGCATTGTTCTAAAATAAACACCCGCTAGATTTCTGCATCGTGCCAGATGGATCTTTATATTAGAAACAGCTTCGGTTGTTTTACCGCTGTAAATATCTTTGTATGTTTTGAACCTGAACCAGTTTTCTGTCAATCAAACTTCTTTTTGCTCCACAAACTGGAAAACACGTGTGATTTGAACTTATGTGGGTCCTTTCGTTGCCCCCAAACCTGCTGGGGCAGCAGCTGAGACCTGGTAAGAAAAGCTGCGCTGCAGCTATCGGTCCCTGCGACTGGCTCAGACAGCCGTCCTCCGGCAGCCAAGGAAAGACTCAGAAGTCATTGAAATAATCCAGGAAGGCAGCGTCTCCCACCATTTCCTGATTTCAGCTCTGTCTATACATTGTTTGGAGCAGGCCCAAATTGCTTGTTTCTAAGAATTATTCCAAAAACATATTGGAATATGTTCCGTATGTGAGGCCAGCGGAGAATCTTGTAGATGTTTTAACCCTTACTTCAAGGCATGACATCACAGCAGCTTGAACTAACATGGTTTTGGCTGCTGTTTGTGGATCTGGTGTTGAAATATGTTACAGTCAACCTCTCTCCAGCCTGAAATAGGAGCAATAGATTGTATTCCCTTGCCCTGTTGTCAGCCTCTCCAGTATATTAAATGGCTGATAACAGCGAGTAATCCATTGCAATCATTCATCTGCCTTAAAGGAGTTCTCCGGGATTGATATGTCTTTTAACAGATATGCCCATGTAGTTGCTTACCTTATGTACATCTTGCTTTTTCCAATTCAGACTTTCCTGACCCGTTTTCACCATGTAAACAATCCCACTGTTTCTGGATATAGCACTTCCTGTTGCTGTATCCAACCAAACCCATGATGCACTTCTCCTTTCTCTGCCACAGCTCTAGTACCGCCCCTAACAGCGCCTAGCTAGTTTATAGCTCCTCCCACCCAGCTAGTTACATAAACACTCTCCTATCACTGCCCCTAACAATGCCCAGCTAGTTTATAGCTCCTCCCACCATCTAGTTACATAGACACTCTCCTATCACTGACACGCCCATGGACATAACATCACAGGAAATAAAGAGCTGCATGGACATGGTCATGTGACCACAGCCCAGAACGGAAGATAGGAGCAATTGGTCAATCAAAGAGGGGAAGGCACAGCAGTTGCAGAGAGAGCGGAGCCCCTAGGTGTAATGGCAACGCCCCCATTGCTCCAAGATGCTGATTTGCATATATTAAAACCTAATTTTTCTCAGTAATGCGGGCACATATGAACATGGGACCAACGCAGATGCCTTCAGCTGCCAAGCGCACATGTAACAGGTCAGCCAGTGTCATAGGTACAAATCTGCTGACAGATGCCTATAGCAAATCTGCTGACAGATGCCCTTTAAGGGATGTTGATGCAAACCATAAGACCCAAAATTTTTATGCCAACATAAAAGGTCCGATAAGCCACGTGTCAGCTGATTGGAGAACAGTGAAAAGGACCAAACATTCATATCAGCCGTTAATTGGCTATTATAAAGGCCCATTACAATCAGCAAGCAGAACATTAATTACTTCTCCTTCAGCCGAGCGATGTTCATGTCCGGGTACTGTCCAAGTGTGGGCACGGACTTATTATGGTCATATGTGCACTTTTCCACACAGACCATAAGTCCGTGCAGAATGACGCGCAGCATGCCCCTTGTAGGTTCAATTTTCCCGCAAGACTGGTCCATTCTAACGCATAGGATGACAATATATAACAAGCGGCCACCTGTTAGCGGATTTTCCTGTGCTGTTACTATAGTCTATGTGCAGTCATCATCAATCACTTAGGTTTGGAGACGTTTTTTCCTAGTAATAACCCTGTGAGCAGCTGATGGGGGGTCTCTGGCTTCTGTCGGCCCAGGGGTGCCATGCCCTCTGTGGAGTCAGTAGGCCAATACTCGGCAGTAGTTTCTGACTTGGGGAATCCATATGCTTTTGATGCATTTTTTGCAGTCGAGCAGAGCTTTGATGTTTGCCCAGTAGCCCTCCCTCTACCTCCAGCTGTCATCTCTTGGGTTCCGCTCCCTGACATTGTTCTGAAACGGGGCTTTTAAGAGCGGTCATGCTTTCCCTAAACGTCCATGCCTCAGGGGTATGTGAGTGACGACAGGCCTAGCAAATGGTGGAGGATCTGCTGTGTGTGCCAGCGCAGCCCTGTCTGCAGCCCCGGCCCTGTGTGCTTGTCCCCGTTCTGGTAATTAGCTGCAGATTTCTCATGTTATCTATTAACATGTCTGCTCTGTGAGGAGAAAGCAGCATTGTGTTCATCACTTGTATTAATTACATGATATTAGGTCCAGGGCTGTTTACACGTTTATTATTCACAGATAAAGCACCCAAAATCTTCATCCTGTACACCAGGGGTGCACAACCTTTCCCTTTGCTGGTTGTGGGCCACATTGTCAAACCCAAGGGCTGAAAATAAAACTTAAAGGGGTTGGGTATTACAACTGAAATACTGTATTTATGGCATATTGACCATACAGTATGTAACATAAATGGGAGAAATACAGGAAAATTACATAGGCATACATGTCTGTTAACAGATGGTTGGGGGCCGCACAGAGTGGCATTGAGGGGCGCAGGTGGCACAGTTTGTGCACCCTTGCTGTACATGGAATTGCTGGAATTATTAATACAATGATTATCATTATCCAGGGTGCGCCAATCTACTGTGTCCACTCCGGCAAAGTCCCTAATGTACTCAAGAAGAATAGGTGACAGCTGACCTGTTCGCCATTATGGGGGTTGTAGTCGCCAAGCTTTCTACGACTGCAGAATGGTCAGCCTGCCAAGTTATACGGCAGTAGGGATGGATCACTACTTGAACAGGAAGATTTGACATCCAGGATTATGTGAGCGCTGGATGACAACCCTGACGGGATTTAGGCGGACATATCTGGTGCCACTCAGCTTTCTCAGAAACAGATATAGCTAATCGGCTTTATTTTGGTTTGAGGTATTAAAATGGAAAATCCAGTGTAAATGGGGACATTTGGAAATGGAATCTGTGTATATAAGGCAGGGGTTCATTTATCAAACTGGTGTAAAGTAGAACCGGCTTAGTTGCCCTTAGCAACCAATTAGATTCCACCTTTCATTTTCCATAGGAGCTGTCCAAAATGAAAGGTGGAATCTGATTGGTTGCTTGACTTTAGTCCTGTTTCAGATGGGCATATTTTCCATCCCTGTACTGTCCGTGTGTGTGCATCACATGGACCCAGATAAGTCAATAGTGCAACTGACACTTCTTTTTCCCCCCTCACTGACCTAGAGTCCGTGCAGGCCCTAAGTGGGTAAAAAGGGGATAAATCTATAGTTTATCTCTCCACAATGCCTAAGGCTCACAGATCACTATATATCCCCCACTATTTTCTTATTTTTAAAACATTTATTTAAAGTCCTTAAAAGTCCTCCCTAATACCCAAAATAAATACCTCACTAACCAAGTTTGAATTTTTACTTGACAAATTTCCCCAAATGATAGAGCATTGATATCACCCTGGTGTGTGAATCTTACATGCCTTGCCCATCTGAGTAAGGCCTCTTGCACGCGAACGTGTGCGCCCTGTGGTCGTGCTCCGGCCCGCAAAATGCACGAACACTGTCCGTGGGTCTGCGATCCGGCCATTCCGCAAAAAGATAGGACATGTTCTATATTTTTGCGGAACGGAAGTACGGGACGAAGCCCCACGGAAGCACTCCATAGTGCTTCCGTAGGGTTCCGTTCCGTGCTTCCATTCCGCACCTCCAGATTTGCGGACCCCTTCAAGTGAATAGGTCTGCACCCGTGATGCGGAATGCCCACGGAACGGCACCCGTGTATTGCGGATCCGCAAATGCGGTCCGCAATACGGCAACGGGGCGCACACGTTCGTGTGCAAGAGGCCTAAGGGTCCAACTACACGGCGACATGTTTCGCACGACACAAAGGGTTATGGCTACATATATTTGACATGACGGATTTCAGTGGTGTCGCAATGTACCATGCCACATGTTGCTCCTGTGACACCGCAGTCGCAGAAAAATCCAACTTGAGTAGTTTTGCGACTGTCTAGTTGCAGTTGCAGCGTTTAGCATGTCCCATAATGATACCAGTGAAATTCATTACATGAAATGTCGCACAACACATGTCGCCGTGTAGCCAGATCCTAACACTCAAATGGCCTGTGGACCTCACTGCATATTAAAAATCATCTCCGTTTTGCAGCTGCAATATGGACGTTTTTTAATAGGGCGGTTTGAATCTTAGAATATTGGCTGTAAAATAAAAAGTCAGATGCAAAATACCGTCCAAATGTACGAGTGTAGATATATATAAAAAAAAAAAGAAATACATTTTCTAACATATCTTTTTTTCTATAGAAAATGCGAACCAAATCTTCACTGCGTGCACAAAGCCTTGTAATGTCCTATATAAATACAGTAGAAGGACAGGCATGTTGGGTGTTGTAGTCCTCATCAGAGCTTTTAAAGAAACCCCTAATACCATGTATCCTGCTCTCATTAATGTTGCATTAAAGCCGTCTGGGGCCCCGGATGAAGTAACTGAGAGGAGTGGGGTTTGTCACATTTACCTCCCAGATCCTTCATGTGCCGGAGTTTTATTAGCAGGAGACCAAAAAGTCATTTTCTGATGGTAAACGACATAAATCAGACAAACGGCAATCAAACATGTACGGTCTCCGAGGAGCCGCTTCCCTCATTTACATGCCGCATTCTCTTAGGTGGAATAACTCCAGCAAATGTTATTTTATGAAATTTAAATGGAAAATGAGATTTAGGTGTTGTGTTTTAATATTTATATGGCATTGGGAACAATCATTATGCATGCAGAGTGGAATAAATTATCCATCTCCGTCTCCGCAGGTACAAGGAAATGCTAGATCTAGTGATATCACAGAGCCTGTCTGTGACCAGTGGCTGCTCTGAGAACCTGAAATTCAACCCTTCTCACGGTCACTCCACGTCTCCTGATGACATAACAGGTAAGTGTCTGTGCTGGTATCACTCTATGGGATGGGGGGGGGGGGGGGTTATTGGGGAGCAGTGGTCAGACAATATAATGTCATCAAGGTGAGATGAATAGACCAGTGTGTCTGCCAACGTATCGCTGCCTGCAGTCTCATCAGTCCCAGAATATAGTCCGTTGTCTAAGCAGGATGGTCAGCCCTGAGAGAAGGAAGCAGAGATAGACCAGGTAGGTACAGCAGACCAGGTAGGTACAGAGATAGACCAGGTAGGTACAGCAGAACTAGAAGGATATGTTCACACCTTCCCTTGTTCTGTATATTTATTTGCTGCACTTTAGTGGGAAGACTGGTACATGTTGTGAACTGTGTTTTCTGTGATATTTTTTAAGGAGGAGTTTTTTTAAGCATTTTTGTGGCATTTTTGGCCAAATGCTTTTTTTATAGTGTTTTTTTGCATGCCTTTTTGTGTTTTTCTTTTATATATGAAGCGGTCTGCCCCTGTAATGTCATTTCCTCTTTAGAGCAAATCAAAAATAAAATTGCAGCACTCGCCCATCTTCAATTCATGCTGGTTCATTCACCAAAAATGGTGACGTTTCGACCTCTCTGTCTTTCTCAAGCAAACAGTTTGCTTGAGAAAGACCAAGAGGTCGAAACGTTGCAATTTTTGGTGAATAAACCAGCATGAATTTAAGACCGGCGAGTGCTGCAGTTTTATTTTTGATTTATTCTGGATGATTTGGGGATACTACAGACTGGTATCCAACACTGCGGGCACCACCACCACAGAGACTTTTTGCTATAGATTCATAAGTGCTGCTACTTTTTTTCTTTTCTGAGCTTCCTCTGTAGAGCAACATGAAAAACATACATTGGTTAAAAAAAAAAAGGCTATTAAAAATGCAGCACATGTTGCCACTTGTATTTCTCAACAGGTCCAAAAATGATAGATGTCTACGGCACAAAACACTTAGACACCAAGGGCATGCTGTAATTGACCACAAAAAAAACACACCAAGTTTCCAAAAACGCCACTACAAAAAGAGCATTTGTGCTGCGTTTAATAATAATTTCCAAAGACTCCCATGAAACTTGGGGGGGGGGGGGGGGGGGGGGGGGGCTGGTGTTTTTTCATTTTCCTTAAAAATGCAGCAAAAACATCAGTTAAAAAATTCACAAAAAAATGCAAAATGCCTAAAAAAGACTACGTGACACCACCTTTATTAGGAGACTACTGATGTCAGGACTGGTGAAGTATGTCCTAGATAACCATCCTGGAGCTTCTGTGAGAGATTTTGCATATAGTGCCTGCTCCATTCTACTCCCTTGATTGACATCACATTTAGGCTGGGCTACATGGTGACGTGTCGTGTGACAGCACGTCTTAGAAAAGTGGCGCAACCAAAAACATATGTGAAAGTTGTCTACAACTTGCTTTCACACGACTATTTTAGATTTGTGATTTGGCTGGAACAAAACAAAGTCACAGGCAAGTCACACTTAGCTTGTATTGTGGTCTAGGATGGCAAAGTTATGTGCAACCTGGTGACCTGTGACCAAAAAACTAAAAGTCTTGGATTTTGTTGAATTGTTGCATCACAGTTGCAGCGCAACACTACTGACAATCATTAGATGCAACATCTCGTTCTTCATGTCGTGCAAAACATGTCATCATGTACCTCCAGCCTTAAAACGGTTGTGGAAGATTGGGGGAGTTTTGCCAAACCCCCCTTTCCCCTCACTTGGCTGGACTTGAAGCCAACTGCTTCCCAGCGCTGGCTACCCGCTCCTTCTCTTCCAGGCCTGGGCTCCTCCAGTTTGACATTGCCACAGCCAATCACTGGCTGCGACAGAGACTGGATCCCCTTGCGTTATGTGACCATCTGTCATGACATGAGGGGAGTCGGTCATCGTCAAGGCCAGTGATTGGCTGCAGGCAATGTCAAATGGGATGTTTACAGCGAGGGAGCCTAGCAGAGCATCACAGGCTGGGATGAGAAGGAGCGGGGACTCAGCGCAGTTACAGATTTAGGTAAGTAGGGTGGGGTTGCCAAAACTCTTCCACCACATCCTTGCACAACCCCTTTAAAGAGGCATGCTACCATATTCCATGGCTGTTATCTGATATTCCAGGGTTTTCTTTAGAGTTGTTTTTTGTTTTATTTTGCCTCTGTCCTCAATGTCCTGACTATTTCAGAAATGCTAAAAGATTTTGTGTTCCTTCTCGATGCTGTGAGACTTGAGAATGAGACATTCTGCTCGTCTTTCCTATGTTTTTTCCCTTTAAACATTTGACCTCTAAATGTCCTTCTATAAATAATTTATCTTGAATCGATTCCATCGGGAAAACGTTCCTCAGGCGACTTAGCACAGGATTTCACAGAATTATTTCCTGACTCCTGCTCAGGAATGTTATTGATGCCCAAGAACGTCTTAACTGGCGAGAGAAATGTAGGACTCGTTCGAGTCAGATAGCGGCCTGTAAAACCATTAGAAGACTCCAAATCTGTTTAACAAATCACTGGCAGTGTGGACCAGGCTGACACTAGCAGTGTGACCCCGATCCCGGTTCCCTCACTGTTCTACTCCTTATTCTTCTACAGGACAAAAAATTGAGTTTTAGGATTTTGGGTGAGCAGATTTTAGTGACTGAAGAGCCCATAGATCACAGATTTCGCACTGGTGAAAACCACAGGCTTTTTTTCATTTTTATATTAATTTTTCTTCTCTGCCAATCTACATTCATATGCCATAAGATGAAGACCCAAAACTCTGCTCGTTCCAGTCTGGGTTCATTCCAGCTTGGATCATACAGGGAGTGCAGAATTATTAGGCAAGTTGTATTTTTGAGGATTAATTTTATTATTGAACAACAACCATATTCTCAATGAACCCAAAAAACTAATTAATATCAAAGCTGAATATTTTTGGAAGTAGTTTTTAGTTTGTTTTTAGTTTTAGCTATTTTAGGGGGATATCTGTGTGTGCAGGTGACTATTACTGTGCATAATTATTAGGCAACTTAATAAAAAACAAATATATACCCATTTCAATTATTTATTTTTACCAGTGAAACCAATATAACATCTCAACATTCACAAATATACATTTCTGACATTCAAAAACAAAACAAAAACAAATCAGTGACCAATATAGCCACCTTTCTTTGCAAGGACACTCAAAAGCCTGCCATCCATGGATTCTGTCAGTGTTTTGATCTGTTCACCATCAACATTGCGTGCAGCAGCAACCACAGCCTCCCAGACACAGTTCAGAGAGGTGTACTGTTTTCCCTCCTTGTAAATCTCACATTTGATGATGGACCACAGGTTCTCAATGGGGTTCAGATCAGGTGAACAAGGAGGCCATGTCATTAGATTTTCTTCTTTTATACCCTTTCTTGCCAGCCACGCTGTGGAGTACTTGGACGCGTGTGATGGAGCATTGTCCTGCATGAAAATCATGTTTTTCTTGAAGGATGCAGACTTCTTCCTGTACCACTGCTTGAAGAAGGTGTCTTCCAGAAACTGGCAGTAGGACTGGGAGTTGAGCTTGACTCCATCCTCAACCCGAAAAGGCCCCACAAGCTCATCTTTGATGATACCAGCCCAAACCAGTACTCCACCTCCACCTTGCTGGTATCTGAGTCGGACTGGAGCTCTCTGCCCTTTACCATTCCAGCCACGGGCCCATCCATCTGGCCCATCAAGACTCACTCTCATTTCATCAGTCCATAAAACCTTAGAAAAATCAGTCTTGAGATATTTCTTGGCCCAGTCTTGACGTTTCAGCTTGTGTGTCTTGTTCAGTGGTGGTCGTCTTTCAGCCTTTCTTACCTTGGCCATGTCTCTGAGTATTGCACACCTTGTGCTTTTGGGCACTCCAGTGATGTTGCAGCTCTGAAATATGGCCAAACTGGTGGCAAGTGGCATCTTGGCAGCTGCACGCTTGACTTTTCTCAGTTCATGGGCAGTTATTTTGCGCCTTGGTTTTTCCACACGCTTCTTGCGACCCTGTTGACTATTTTGAATGAAACGCTTGATTGTTCGATGATCACGCTTCAGAAGCTTTGCAATTTTAAGAGTGCTGCATCTCTCTGCAAGATATCTCACTATTTTTGACTTTTCTGAGCCTGTCAAGTCCTTCTTTTGACCCATTTTGCCAAAGGAAAGGAAGTTGCCTAATAATTATGCACACCTGATATAGGGTGTTGATGTCATTAGACCACGCCCCTTCTCATTACAGAGATGCACATCACCTAATATGCTTAATTGGTAGTAGGCTTTCGAGCCTATACAGCTTGGAGTAAGACAACATGCATAAAGAGGATGATGTGGTCAAAATACTCATTTGCCTAATAATTCTGCACACAGTGTACATTCTGTATGCTTCATCATAAAGATGTGGCATAGTTACTCCCAGGCAGGAGAAACGTCTGCACAATGTCAGTCTAAGGGCTCATGCACACGAACGTGTGTGCCCCGTGCTGCGGTCTGCAATGGACGGGCACCGGCTGTGTGACCACCGTTTGCAGATGCGGACCCATTCACTTGAATGGGTCCGCGATCCGTAAGATGCAGTCCTCACCGCCAAAAAATAGAACATGTTCTATTTTTTTGTGGTGCTGAAGCCCTCCGTAGTGCTTCCATGGGCTTCTGCTCCATGACTTGCAGATTGCGGACCCGTTCAAGTGATACGGGCACGGGCCGCACATGTTCGTGTGCATGAGTCCCAAGCCGCTAAAGGATCTAATCCTAGTTGTATTCCATGCATAAGTCCACAGGGTACAACACCCAGAACAGAGAACTTACAGTAGATGTATACACAACTTGATATGCCGCAAAAGGGGCTTTCGGGCTAAGGCCTCATGCACATGACTGTATCCGTTTTGTGGTGCAAAAATCGTGGCCTATGTACCGTCCGCATTTCTTTTGTGGACCCATTGACTTCAATGGGTCCTTGGTCCGCATTTTGTGGACATGTTTTATCTTTTTGCAGAACGGACATGCGGATATGCGCAAAGCACGCAGATGATCCATGTGCTTTCTGCATCCATATGTCCGTTCTGCAAAAAGATAGAACATGTCCTACGCTTGCCCACAAAATGTGGACCGTGGGTCCTCAAAAATTGCAGATGCAAAATGGACTGCATCCAGATTTTGTGGATCCACAATTTGCGCATCTCAAAATACATATGGTTGTGCGCATGAAGCCTTGGGACTACAAAAGTCATACATTTTTGGGCATTTTGCCTAAAAATGGGCAACTTTTTTTTCAGTTTTACATGCTCTTGCCATTTTTTGTCATTTACTACAATTTACGACAGAAAAGTATAGCTGAAATCCCCCCAGCTTATAGATTTGTTCTGAGGTACAAACTGCTGGAAGATGCATGAAAAAAATTACTAAAAGCTGGCTCCTCTTAAAGGGATTGTCCAGGATCAGAATATGGCTGCAGTTTTCCTAAAACAGCACCACACCTGTACACAGGTTGTGTGTGGTATTACAACTCAGCCCTGTTCACTTCAACAGAGCTGAGTAGTAATACCAGATACAGCAAAAGGACAGGTGTGGTGCTGTTTCTGGAAGAAAGCAGCCATGTTTTTCTAATCCTGGAACAACCCTTTTAGTAAATTTGGTACATCTAGTGCTGGCACAATTCTGATAAAGACTGGCATATGAAACGCTAGTTTTTATAAATTCCACCATGTGTGCTTCAGTTTCTAACTTCTGTTTGCTGTCAGTGTATGCAAACAGTAAAAACTTGTATGGCTGTTATCCTTATCACAGCTGAGATTTTGTTACATTTGCATCCAGTCCAGACAATCCTTTGAGTTAAACAATCTGGCCTTCTGACTGACATATTTTTATACTTTGTAACGACGGGTTATCCCATCCTCTGGATATAAAGAAGGTTGCTTCTGTTCACTGACAGCAAGCAGGCTTTGTGTTTCAGCCACTCAGCATTTTCAGGATCTCTAACAGAAAGTTGCAGAAGTTCCCATTATACGTGGATTCACCTAAGTGCTCATGCACACGACCGTAGGTATTTTGCAGTCCGCAAAAAACGGATCCGCAAACAATACAGATGACGTCCGTGTGCATTCTGTATTTCGCAGAAAGGAACAGCTGGCCCCTAATAGAACAGTCCTATCCTTGTCCGTATGCAGAAAATAATAGGGCATGTTCTATTTTTTTGCAGAACGGAAATATAGACATACGGAAATGGAATGCACACGGAGTAACTTCCGTTTTGTTTGCGGACTCATTAAAATGAATGATTTCGGATATGGTCCACAAAAAAACGGAACGGACACGGAAAGAAAATACGTTTGTGTGCATGAGCCCTAAGGTTGGATGGACCCCGTGATTGGTGATGGCTCAATCCGTGTGTATGGCGTGAAAGCCTTCCGGATTTGTATTCTGTGTGCAGCCAGCATCTCAGCCCCTCCGGCGTTGTTTTCATTGACATCATGCTGGAAGGCCTCATGAAGCCATGATTCCGTTATGGAACAGTAATCAGATTATTAGCTGCAAATATTGTAACACAAGAGCTTAGTGAAATGCATCCAGAGTCTGCGGGGAGGCCGGGTCATCTGAGGTCACAGGCAGGAAGATTCAGCTGTTCTTCGCCGTCTCGCTGGTCGACGCGCTGTGTGTTCTGCCCGCTCTCTAGAATCGGTCGTTCCTTTTCATTAAAACTTGGCATTCCTGATTTAGGCTGGTAGGAAACGTCTCCAGGCATAAGCCATTGTTGTAGAGAAAAAAAAATCCATGGCAAATTTTCATTCGGTGCCAATCCAGCTCCCAATGTTTTTTTCCCCAGTTTTTCCAGAATGGCGGATCTGCCTAGCATGGCACGTACGTAAGGGAGTGTGGGTATTTTACTACAGTACTGGGCATATTTGTCCAGGAACATTGGGCACCATTCAGTCTGGGGATAATTGCAGCTATATTGGTTTTCACACTGCGTTCCTAGAAGACTAAGGCCCCTTTCACAGGGGAGAGAATTCTGTGCGGGTGCACGCATTGCACCCTGCACCTGCCCCATTGGACCCATTCACTCCAATGGGGCTGTGCACATGAGTGGTGAGTTTCACGCATCACTTGTGCATTGCGTGAAAATCGCAGCATGCTCTATGGCCTCTTTAACACGGGCGTTGCGGGTGCGTTGTGGGAAAAGATGCAGGTGCGTTGCGGGAAAAGCGTTTTAATGCGTTTTGAACGCGCATGAGAAAAATCTGAATGTTTGGTACCCAAACCCGAACACGGACTTCACAGAAGTTCGGGTTTGGGATCGGTGTTGTGTAGATTTTATTATTTTCCCTTATAACATGGTTATAAGGGAAAATAATAGCATTCTTAATACAGAATGCTAAGTAAATTAGGGATGGAGGGGTTAAAAAAATCAAAAAAATCATTAAAATCACCTTATCCACTTGTTCGCAAAGCCCGGCTCGTCCTCTTTCTTCTTCTTTGAGGACCTGGGAGGAAAAGGACCTTTGGTGACGTCACTGCGCTCATCACATGGTCCATTATATGGTCCATCACCATGGCGATGGACCATGTGATGAGCGCAGTGACATCACCAAAGGTCCTTTTCCTCCCAGGTCCTCAAAGAAGAAGACAAAAGATGAGCTGGACTGCGCAAACAAGTGGATAAGGTGAGTTTAATTATTTTATTTTTTATTTTTTAACCCCTCCATCCCTAATTTACTTAGCATTCTGTATTAAAAATGATATTATTTTCATTTATCACCATGTTATAAGGGAAAATAATAAAATCTACAGAACACCGATCCCAAACCCAAATTTCTGTGAAGAAATCCGGGTCTGGGTACCAAACATGGCGATTTTTATTACACGCGTGCAAAACGCATTAAAACGCTTTGCACTCACGTGGAAAAATCGCACATTTTCCTGCAACGCACCCGCAACGCCCGTGTGAAAGAGGCCTAAGGCCTCTTTCACACAACCGTATGGCTTTTTCAGTATTTTGCAGTCCGTTTTTCACGGATCCCTTGTTCCGTTTTTTTGTTTCCGTTGTGTTTCCATTTCCGTTCCGTTTTTCCATATGGCATATATAGTATACAGTAACTACATAGAAAAAATTGGGCTGGGCATAAAATTTTCAATGGATGGTTCCGCAACAATGGAACGGATACGGAAGACATATGGAGTACATTCCGTATGTGTTCCGTTTTTTTTTGCGGACCCATTGACTTGAATGGAACCATGGAACATGATTTGCGGGCAATAATAGGACATGTTCTATCTTCCAACGGAACGGAAAAACAGAAATACGGAAATGGAATGCATAAGGAGTACATTCCATTTTTTGCGCGGAACCATTAAAATTAATGGTTCCGTATACGGACCGTATACAGAACGCAAAAAAACGCCCGCAAACAGAAAAAAAAAACGGTCGTGTGAAAGAGGCCTTAAAGGGATATTCCAGTTGTGACAAGTTATATTCTATCCACAGGATGGGGGATAACTATTATATCGATGGATGTCCTATCGCTGGGAACCCCACTGATTACCAGATCGGAGATCTTGCACCCCTCGTTGAGTGTCAGATAGAGCATGTGCACTGCCACTCCATTCATCTCTGTGGGAATTCCGGAAATAGTGGAGTGCTGTACTCGACTGTCTCTGGCACTCCCATAGAAATCAACGGAGCAGCAGTGTGCATGCTTGACCTGCAGCTCCACGAGGGGTGCAGGATCTCCGTCCTCATGATCGGTGCGACTTCCCGCCGATCTAATAGTTATCCCTCATCCTGTGGATAGAAGATAACTTGTTACAATTGGAATACCCCTTTAAGATAATGGGAATGCAGACTCTTAATTTGATGCCAGTCGGTCACGCTCGCTTTTTCCTAGTAGTTTTCTAGTGGATCCCTGATGTCCCTGGCCGCGCCTCTATCGGCAAAGGTTACATGTGATTTTCAGCCAACCCTCAGCCTCAATTACCGTAGTTGGAATTCTGCACTTTTCTTGGCAGACATCCTCAGTAAATGCGAGAAGCAATTAAACAGATTTTTCTCTCTCGTGTTGAGGCAAAGTTAATTTTTAATTTTTTTTTTTTCCAGATAAAGAAAAGAAAGCTTCGTCCAGAGATAGTTTTGCACATTCAGGTAGCTCCAGATAATCGGATCTACTTATTTCTTGCCTATGGCCTCATGCACACGACAGTTGTTTTTCTCGGCCTCCGTTCCGTTTTTTTTGCGGATAGGATGGGGACCCATTCATTTCAATGGGTCAGCAAAAAAATGATGATGGTTCATCCGTTTGTGTTCCGCGTCCGTTGTCAGTGTTTCCCTTCAGCAAAAAAAATAGTGCATGTCCTACTTTTTTCACATTTGCGGACAAGGATAGGCATTTATTACAAGGGACCTGTGGAAAAAAACGGATCCTCCCAAAAAAATGGATGCCGCATCCGTTTTTTTTGGCAGACGCACAATTTGCAGATGCAAAAAAACAACTGTCGTGTGCATTAGGCCTATTACTGATAGGGAATCATTCATAATGTAACGTCTTCCATCCTCCCCCTGAAGTCGTCCCTTTCTGTCAATATTCTATTCAGCCATTTATTCGTTCTATCTGTTTCTAGTAAAGCTGGGTGCTTGGGGCAAATCCGGCTATTTATGCAGTGCTACATCCCTATTCTCGTGTCAGGTGCAAACACCTTTACCAGCTGAAGTGATGGCTAGAAAGCGAAGTATGGTAGTCAAGCCTGATTTTTAGTAAGGCCTAGTTCACACGAAAGCAACACGCAATACACGGCCACAGTTCCGTGTGCATTCCGCATCACGGATGCAGACCCATTCACTTCAATGGGTCCACAAATCCAGAATTGCGGAACGGCCGCCCGGAACGGGACCCCTCGGAAACACTACGGAGTGCTTCCGTGGGGTTGCGTCCCGTACTTCCGTTCCGCAAAAAGATAGAACAGGTCCTATCTTTTTGCGGAATGGGCGGATCGCGGACCCGTTAAAGTGAATGGGTCCGTGATCCGATGCGGCTGACCCACGGCCGGCGATCGTGCATTGCAGCTCGCAATTTTCGGGCCGCAGCACGGGCACGGGTCACACACGTTCGTGTGAACTCGGCCTAAGGCTTGTTTCACACGGGCGTTGCAGGAAAGGTGCGGGTGCGTTGCGGGAACATGCGCGATTTTTCCACGCGAGTGCAAAACTTTGTAATGCGTTTTGCACGCGCGTGAGAAAAATCTGCATGTTTGGTACCCAAACCCGAACTCCTTCACAGAAGTTCGGGTTTGGGTTAGGTGTTCTGTAGATTGTATTATTTTCCCTTATAACATGGTTATAAGGGAAAATAATAGCATTCTGAATACAGAATGCATAGTACAATAGGGCTGGAGGGGTTAAAAAAAAAAAAAAAAAAATTTAACTCACCTTAATCCACTTGATCGCGCAGCCGGCATCTCTTCTGTCTTCTTCTTTGCTGTGCACAGGAATAGGACCTTTGATGATGTCACTGTGCTCATCACATGGTCCAATCACATGGTTCATCACCATGGTGAGGGACCATGTGATTGGATCATGTGATGTGACGTCACCACAGGTCCTTAGCCGGCAGCTCAACATTACAGAAGAAGACAGAGATCCGCAACTACGCGATCAAGTGGACTCGGTGAGTTAATTTTTTTTTATTTTTAACCCCTCAGAATGCTATTATTTTCCCTTACAACCATGTTATATGGGAAAATAATACAGATCGGGTCCCCAGCCCGATCGTCACCTAGCAACCATGCGTGAAAATCGCACCGCATCCGCACTTGCTTGCGGATGCTTGCGATTTTCACGCGGCCCTATTCACTTCTAGGGGGCCTGCGTTGCTTGAAAAATGCAGAATATAGAGCATGCTGCGATTTTCACGCAACACACAAGTGATGCGTGAAAATCACAGCTCATGTGCACAGCCCCATGGAAATGAATGGGTCAGGATTCAGTCCGGGTGCAATGCGTTCACATCACGCAATGCACCCGCACAGAATACTCGCCCATGTGAAAGGGGCCTAAGGCTGAGTTCACATCACCGTTTAGCTTTCCGTTCTTCTGATCTGTCAGAAGAAGAGAAAAAAAAAAAAAAACAGGATCCTGTAAAAAACGGATCCTGTTGCATCGGTTTTGCATAGGATTGCATAGGATCTGTTTTTTTACAGGATCCTGTAAAAAAACAGATCCTGTTGTATCAGTTGTCATCCGTTTGAGTCATTTCTGTCTGCATGCAGGACTTTTTTTCCCGTCTAAAAAAGGGCTCAAACGGATGACAACTGGATGCAACAGGATCCGTTTTTTTTTTTACAGGATCCTGTTTTTTTCTCTCTTCTTCTGATGGATCAGAAGAACAGAAAGCTAAACGGTGATGGGAACTCAGCCTAACTTGGCAGAAGAGAAGGATTCACTGGGGGAAATCAGCATTTGGCAATAATACTGCCTCTTTCGCACAAGCGAGTTTTCCGTCAGGGTGCGATGCGTGAAGCCAACCCATAGCATCCTGACTGAATCCTGACCTAGTCATTTCAGTGGGTCTGTGTAGATGAGTGTCATTTTTACGTATCATTTCTGCGTTCTGAAAAAAATCACAGCTCTGGTTGCATAGAAGTGAAAGGGGCTTCAGTGAAAAACGGATTGCATCCGGATGCAATACGTTTTTCACTGATGGTTGCTAGGAGATGTTGTTTGTAATTCTTCAGTTTTTTTCACATGCGTGAAAAACGCATTAAAACTGATTGCACCTGCACGGGAAAAACGGAAACACTTAACGGAATTGCAGACAAAACTGACTGAACTTGCATGCAAAACCATCCGTTTTTTCCTGAACAGAGCCTGAGAGACTCCGTAACGCTCGTGTGAAAGAGGCCCAAGGGTGCTTTCCCTTGCCGCAGAGTTTGTTGCAGAAAGTTTTCTGTGTCTGAAAATCAGTAATAAAAATTTGAGACAATGGGGGAGATTTTTCAAACTGGTGTAAAGTAGAACTTGAGCTGTGAAAAATGAAAGGTGGAATCTGATTGGTTGCTATGGGCAACTAAGCCAGTTCTACTTTACACCAGTTTGATTAATCTCCCCCAGTCCCTGAAAATTTGGGACTGTTGGCAACTATGTGAATGGGGATTACAGAAATCCGTGTGCTTCCGCCAACTACCGTATTCAAATGAATGGAACGGATTTTACCTTAGGTAGGGTAGATGCACACGACGGTTTAGTTTATGCATATTTTCCACGCTGATTTCCATGCACTTTTCTCTGCGTTTATGCACCAAATCTGTACCAAAATCCGGATGTGTTATTTGTGGATTTGGGACAGATTTGCCCCAGATTTCACTTCATGGGTGAAATCTGCACTGAAAATCCTCACAAACCAATGATATTCCGCCCTGTTGGTCAGTTTCCACGCTGAAATTTTCCGCACCATGTAGATTACTTAGCTGGTACTGTATTAGGCCTCTTGCACATGAACATTGTGCATCCGTTACGTGCATTGGGAACCGCAATTTGCAACTTGAATGGGACCGTGATCCGTCCGCACCGCAAAAAAATAGAACAAGTTCTATTTTTTTTGCAGTGCGGAGGCACGGACAGAAACACCACGGAAGCACTCCGTAGTGCTTCAGTGGGGTTCCAATCCGTGCTTCCGTTCCACATCTCTGTGATTGCGGACCCATTCAAGTGAATGGGTCCGCCTCCGTGATGTGGGCCGTGTGAACAAGCTCTTACGCTGAAGATTTTCTGCACGAAAATCTGCATTAAAATCTGTGCGTCATCGGCACCGTGTGCATATACCCTACAATTTTTTTCTGACTACTTACTGGTCAATGTAACGTTCGGATCTTGCTCCACTGTCCATTACCAACAAATATGTCAGTGATCACTGCGAGTATCCACATTACCTATAGAATGAGAAATTGGAAGGTTGTCAGAAGGTGGGGATTGCAGACATCCCAACCTGCAAAAACTCATTTCAGGGAGGTGCACTTCTCATTTCAGGGAGGTTTTCTTTTTTTTTCTTTCACAAACTTTTTATTACATTTTCCAAACATATGCAGTATCTGCACACTTTGCTCTATGGTGTGGAGGACTGGGCTCATTACCCTGCCCCAAATTATCCTATTTATGTATATGATTAAAGGGATTCTGTCACCACCTATAAGCCCTGTGAGCAAAACATATGCTCATGTCCAGGGTAGCATTCTGATTTCTAAGGTGGCCTTATAAAAGCTATTTGTGGCTTTATTCTGCGGAAAAACAGGTTTTACTAACCTGTCAATCATTGAATTAAGGTGCCCAAGCAGGGGAGGTCTGTGGATGCATGGTGCCCGGCCGCACGCATCACCGTTCGTGCCCAGCGCCGCCTTCTACTCCTCAGTGCCGCCTCTCCCTCCCTCCCCCTCCTCCCGCTTTGAGATCCTGCGCGCGCGCACAGGCTCAGCCTGATGCGCCGTTGCGGACTGCTGGCATCGGCTTCTTCTTGCACTATGCGCACGCGCCGAGAAGGGGACACTGCTACAGGTTGCTGGAAAGGTTTACTGCGAGCAAACTAGAGATGGGAAGTTCGGATCTTTCACATGAATCGGTTCATTCGCTGAGCTGACAAGAAGCAAGTGAACCGAAGCTTAGGTTGCGCAATGCGCATGCACGGATGCTTCCATTCACTTGCTGAGTCGGCTCTTGGTCTGAGTCAGGAAGTTTATTCTTTAAAACCCTGTGTGTAATTATCTACCCCACTGTAGGAAAAAAACAAGCATCCAGGGAGGGTGAATTTAATACTGGGGTAAATAATATAATTAAAATGGAGGGTTAAATGTGTAAATGTATTTAAAAAAAAAAATACATCTCTCTCAATAGTTATATAGCTACTGAATGAGACAGAAGAAGGGATGCCTTTAACATATATATCTCCTTGAGAAGCCAATTTGACCGTAAAGGGTTAATTCAACCTGTAATCTAAACTCTGTCACTTCTCTTATCTCTCTGCTCTGCTATCAGTAAACCTTTCCGGGATATATTGTCTCACATGGGGGTGTCAGGGAGCCGCTATTTAATAGCGGGAGACTCCCTGAACCTCCGGGAGACTTGAGATCCCTGGGATTGCTCTATATTCAAAGTATTTCAATGTTGTCAGAGCAGAATCCAGTGCTGGTTTCAGACTAAACATGTCTTATTTCTTTCTTTAAGGCAACAGCAAAGAATCCCAGCAATTTGTACCTGAACTGAATTACCCAAGGTAAGCAGAGTGCAGCCCGCTACGTAGAACAGTGGGAAGGTGGTGGACTTTTCTGCATTGATTGTCTAGTGACTAGAGCGGAAGTGGTTGCATGTTTTCTGAAGGCCCATATGCAGAAGGAGCAGCCTGCGGCCTTGTTCACACATCAGTGAATCACGGACATGTGCTGTCCCCAATCTTCACGGATAGCACACGTATACCTGTGTTTATTCACACATACAACAGAGACATACACTACTTTGATCTGTGATGCGGACCGAACACATCCATTGAAGTCTATGGGTGTGTGAAAACCACTGGCAAAACACAACGTTCTGTCCATTGGTAGTAGATGCTCTGGAGATCCCTTTTTCAACCTAGCAGTACATGTGGAATACAGATGACACGTGGAAGGCAAAAGATGGACACACGGACCAACAACTGATCTTTCACAGACATGTATTAAACACTGCTGTCTTGTCACGGACATCATCACGGGCATGGAAATGTGAACAAGGCCTGAGGAGAAGTCAGGTCATTATGGTGACAGTGACTTCAGCCACTCCTGTAAATACAATTAGGTCCAAAGAACTTTAAAAAAAACAGCACAGACTGACACAAGTCATCACTTTCTTCTGGATCTGAGGGATAATAAAACTGAACCATAGAGATGCTCTGATGGCCTTTACCCCAGTACTGGGCACAGTTCCCTTTACGTTTGAGTAGCCATGTGTAGCGCTACGCCCTCGGCCATGGGGGTCCCTTTTAGAGGGAAAATAAAGTCAATCGTTTTGTCGTGACGCCAGTTGCATTGCAGCAATAAGGGTACAGGGCCCCCTTTAGTGATAGGATGGTACCCAGGTGTAGGAATGCCACAGTGGTGTAAGTGTAGCCTATAATGTCCCTTAATGGTGTTGCACTTGTCACTGTGCTCCTACCTGGATACGCTGGAACCCCAGGCGTGGTTGTCTGTTGCAGAAAAAGGAATAGTTGATACAGGGAGTGATGAAATAAATTGAGTCCAGACCTTATGTTTAAGTTGATAACAGCTTTACTTGAATAAACTTTCATCAGGAAACAATCTTCCAACTTTGTCTTGGTTACCAGCAGGCTTTGGCATGAATTCTGTCAGGCAAACACACTCGACTCTGCTACATCTATTGCTCTCGGGCTCTGCTGTGCTAACAGGATTAAATAAAAACTTTTCCTTTCTGCTGAACTTTACTTTCTATAGTCTGGTCTGTCTTTATCTTTATCCAGGGAACTCTACTCCTGGCTTGTGAGGCTTGCAGCTTTGGCCTCCCTGTCCAGCAGAGCCTAGGGGTGCTCTGCTGGCTAGCACACAGCCTTCTTCTAGGAGGGGGCTCTCTATTCCCACTTTTGCAGGGATGAGGGCCTGCTGCCTTCCCTAGAGGGGGTACTTTATTCTGACCTTCACTAACTAAAAACTCCTCCCTCTCTAGAGAGGACTAGAATGGATAGAAGGTTCCATTCTATGCAAAGTAGCTCTGCCATTACTGCCGCCATCTGCTGGTGAACCAGGTACATTACATTTACACACAACAGTTGCAAAATAGAAAATGTACAGTGTTTGAACCTGGAATAAATACACATGATGACATTGAATCAACCATAGGAGATAGTGGAGAGGTGTAAAAGGTGGTAATGCACCTCTGGGGCGTTACACATGTATCATGTGGCCTAAGTTTATGGCCGCATGTTCAGGGTTCTTGATGCAGTTTTTGAAGCCAAAATCATAAAAGGAGAGAAAGAATAAGGAGAGATATGACTTCTCATCTTTTGTGAATCTGCTCCTGCTTTTGGCTTAAAAAACTGAACATGTGGCTGTATCCTTAGTGTTTTGAATTAGCGACTGTCAGTGCAGAATGTCTATGTTAGTTTTCAGTTTGATTCACTCCCAGTAGAAACTGATTCTAGAATTGTGGATAGATGATTCATGCTTTTTGCAGACCCCTCTCAGTTTCATGCGACTGTAGTCCTTTGATCCGCAGGCAGCATGGCCCAGATTTACTATTGTGCGTGCGCCAAAAATCTGTCTAAAAAGTGGCACAATGTATTGCATGTAGGGTTTCTACACTTTTTTTCCAATACGCTTGACAGAGGGTGGGACTTAGCAGAAAGTCGATGTTGCTTCATGGGAAAGGGTCGGGGTCTAAGATGTGCCATTTTGCACCAAAATTGCGCAACAATTCTGGCATAAAAATCAGTCTCAAGTAAACCAATCAATAGCTGCTATACAGTCAGAAAAAAAGTGTCTATTCCTGCCCCAGATTTATTATCCAGCCTGAGCCTGCTTGATAAACCTGGTGCAGGTCTAGATAGCCTGTGTAATCTTACGCCATATTTAGGATTAGCAAATCTGAGACCATATATATAGAGATATAAAGGGGTTATCCCATGACTAATGTAAAATATGAAAATCAGACATCATATAGTACATGACAATCTCTAACAAAGCTAGAACCAGCCCTGTACCTCACATGGATCCAGAGATCTCCCCATTCATTGCTCTGCTAGATTTATATCAAGCTGACAGCTCAAACAAACAGCAGGCGGCGCTATACAGATGCATTTTATTGAATAATTTAGTGGCTATGCAAAATTTTTAATTTCATGCAATTACAAAAGTATTCAGATCCAGGTGCTGGTTTGAAAACTGTAGAATGTTTTTTTGGGTGGCCAACCCCCAATAAATGACAAGGAATAAAGAGATTAATAAAGTATAGCTTTAGATGATGTATTGCATAATGTCTGATTTTTTTCTATTGCAGGCATTATCCCCATATAGTCTCCCCACCATCCATCCCAGCGATGGCCGCCTATGGACAGACCCAGTACAGTGCAGGAATTCAACAAGCAGCGGCATACTCCACGTACCCTCCCCCCGGACAGGCTTACGGCATCCCATCCTACAGTAAGTCATAAATTCTGCCATCATTAATGCCTCCCTGTTATCTAATTATATTATGTAATACTGTAATAAGATATATGTAATCCTTTAGAGTAAGCCCAGGTGGTTTGGCCGCACTGCCACTGATTTTCCATGCAGCTATTGGCCGAAACGGGTGCCTGTTGTCTGCCGTGTGCACCCGGTGCACCGCATTCAGACCATACCCATTACAGTTCTCACTGTCAAATCTGACCCTTGCTGTGGATGGAGCCGGTTCATCAGAAGAGTCAGAGGTTTGTTGTTTAGTAGCGGGAGAATACTTGCTATCAATGTGAAACCATTCACTGTATTCCTCTGACACACCACAAATGGCTTCCTGCCTCTGCTCAAACTCCTAGCTACGATGTGGTTAAAGAAACGGGTCAGGGAATGAAGTCCAAGATTTCACTGACCAGCAACAATGTTTGGTATCTGACTGGAAATGCTTGCCAAGCAGAGCACTGCTTCAATTCCTGGCTGAACTGACAAGGCCTCATTCCTGAGGCTGTGGAAATCAGGAGACGTTAAATCTCACACACATCTATTACGTGTCAGTCTGCACTAGAGGGTTGAGGGGCAGAAACGGGTGCATGTGGATGAAAGCTACCACCCCCTGCAGTGGAGTCCCCCGACTCTAACTATATAGCCACAGCTTAAAGGTTATGTACACCGTTGGGGGCAATTTCTTTTATTAGTGCGTTATATTTTTTTCAATTGGTCTTTATTAAAAATATGGAGTCCTTTTCTCTGTACAGAGCTGAGATGCTCTACTAGCAGGATCAGAATTTTGTCTCCGCTCTGTCAGACAGCTAGCTGACAGGCTCCTTATCTCTGCTCTCAGACCTTATAAACACTCGTCAAAGTTCAATACTTATCTTACTGATAAGAATGTAGCTTAAATAGGTGTTTATGACCTCTTAGTAAATTAGAGATAAGGTTCATTATATGACTAGTACAAAGTGAAAGTAAAAAATGACCATTCACACAGCTAAAAAAACAGCTCTTTGTGACAGAACGGCTCAATATTTTTAATAATGACCAGCTGAAAAAAAAGATTTTTAGCCCAAAATGAGTAAAATGCAATCATAAAAAAAAATTGCCTCCGAAGGTGTACATAGCCTTTAAGTACCATAAACAGCCGTAAACTAAAACTTCAGGTAACCATGAAACCAAATGAGAGATGACCCTGTAAACCCTGAAAGGACCATCACAATATAGAAGTCAGGCTTCAGGTGTCTCAGCTAGCCAAAGCTTCATTACTGGGTAAGGCTACTTTCACATTCGTGTTTTGGGCAGATCCGTCATGGATCTACAAAAACAGATTCGTTACAATAATACAACCGAATGCATCCGTCATGAACGGATCAGTTTGTATTATCTGTAACATAGCCAAGACGGATCCGTCATGAACTCTATTGAAAGTCAATGGGAGACGGATCCGTTTTCTATTGTGTCAGAGAAAACGGATCCGTCGCCATTGACTTACATTGTGTGCCAGGACGGATCCGATCAGTTTCAGCATTTTGGTGTCCGCCTCCAGAGTGGAATGGAGACTGATCAGAGGCAAACGGATGCATTCTGAGCGGATCCTTTTCCATTCAGAATGCATTAGGGCAAAACTGATCCGTTTTGGACCGCTTGGGTGAGCCCTGAACGGATCTCACAAACGGAAATCCAAAATGTGACTGTGAAAGTAGCTTTAGTAGGATTTGTACATATGCCTCTAGTCTGCCCTGTGATTGTGCTTTCCTTATAGACGACATAAGGGTGCTTTAACACGCAGCCTGAGAATGAAAACCAGTTCCATTCATTTGAATGCATACTTTGCAATTGGTAACAATAAGCACTGTCCACTTTTGGCCCAGGACAGCCCTAATTTGCAAGGCCTGCCTCTGAAATTTAGCGACAGTCCCTGCAAATCCAAGACTGTTGGCCACCATGTAATTGAGGCTTGCAGAAATCCATGTACTTGCCACCAAAACAGTCCCATTCAGATGAATGGAATTGATCTGCTGCACCGTAAAACTTTATGAACACCTCCATGCTTTACACTACAGTCTGCATACAGCTTGGAAATAGTTACTTTTTACTCCATGAGTGAACAACTCCGTGTAAGGCTCTGACTGAAGGCCACCTGTGTCGATTGATTCCTCGCTGTCCGGTTTTGCAGCATTTTTCCTGTTTGTGGCTTGTTGTGGAGACGTGAAGTGAATTACTAGCAGATGTGGTGGTAATATATGTAACAGAGGACTTTGGGGTCCAGCAGGAAATGTTGGGGGGAGATACTAAGTGTGGTAGACGTGTGTATGTATATATGTAATGTATATGTATATAGTACAGAAGGGGTGACCTGGGCCTTCTTATCGTGTGACCTGTTGTCTTGGTGAAGCAGGAAATAATGAATCCTAATGAAGCCGAGCACAGTATGGAGACGCGGGGCCGCAGACCGTCCCTTTAATTCTGATGATAAGTTTAGGGCTTTTTCCAGAGTTGTTCTGTAGTTCGAGAACTGGAAAGTTTCCAGGGAAAATACCAAGCAGTTGTTTCTCATAGAGCAGGTGAAAGTGGAACCATTTGCTACTGGATTGTGTCTTAAGGGTAGGACACATGACGGCTCCATATGTTGCTTATAAATCGTGCAGATTACCTATTAGGGTCACCGCTCATGCAGGGCGAGTGAAAGGCTCCCACCTGGCTGCTAATCCACTACAATGAGGTGTTTCTGTTCATACAGAACACCATAAATTCAGCTCATTTTCCTAGACACAACATGGCATGGCGGGGGGGAGATGTTTGCTGCTTGGGGTTATCTTCCTACATGAACAGTTTCTTGTAGGGCTCAGTAAACTGTCAGAAAAGATTCATTTTTTAATGGTATAGCAAAATAAAAAAGGCAAACTTATCTCATCGATCCCCTGTCAACCCCCGTTCCACGGCTTACTCGGTCCTCTCTGGTCTTTGCTTCCTGGTCCCATCCACACACAGAAATGCCTGTCCAATCGCTGTGGCTGAGTAGTCATTTCCTGTGCCTTGAGTGGGACCAAGATCCAGGGACGAGACGTATTCACATTTCCGTTTTCGAGATCCAGTTGCCTGATCCGGCGCAAATGCTAGCCGGACAAAAAACTGTTGCCTGCAATGTTTTTTGTCCGGCTGAAACACTGTAATTATGCTGGAAATCAACCGGTTCACTGTCGGACCTCATTGTTCTAACGGAGATGTGAACGAAGCCTAAAAGCATCAGAATAGGTACCAGACCTGGGCAACCCTTGTAAATATAAAGAGCACCTACTCGATCAGAGGTTCGCTGTATCACTTTCACACTAGCGTTTTTGCTGGATCCGCTTCCATTACTGATAATACAACCATCTGCATCCGTTATCCGGTTGTATTATCTTTAACATATCTTTAACATTGTCAAGACGGATCCGTCATTAACTCCATTGAAAGTCAATAGAGGACAGATCCGTTTTCTATTGTGGCAGATTGTGGCAGAGAAAACTGATCTGTCCCCATTGACTTACATTGGGGTAATGACGGATCCGTCTTGCATCCGCATCCCAGGACGGAAAGCAAACTACAACATGCTGTGGTTTGCTCTCCGGTATGGGAATGCAACTAAATGGAACAGAATGCATTTTGGAGCATTCCGCTCTGTTCAGTTCAGTTTTGTCCCCATTGACAATGAATGGGGACAAAACAAAAGCGTTTTTTCCCGGTATTGAGCCCTTATGACGGAACTCAATACCGGAAAACTTAAACGCTAGTGTGAAAGTAGCCTTAGCCATTTCTAAAGGATGCTCAAATCACTCGATATCCAACTCAAGACATATCCTCTGATTTTTATGTATTTCCTTGTTATACATGGCAGCACTCCATATTTTTTTTTACTGGGGACCAAAAATCTGTTTATCCTGATCCTCCTGGTCCATGAATAGAATTTCAGAATGACAGAAGAAATAGGGACCTCTGCATAACAAAATGGCAGAGTGGCGCCCTCCATTTATCTTCAGTACTTCATGTTAGAAAGGTAGTATTTTTATCCATTTGAACACAGATATTCCTCTTTCATTTTATCAAAGAAGTTTTCTTAAAGGTTTTCTTTTCAGGATTGCAGCCCTTTTTTTTTAATAAGCCTCCATAGCGAATGGCACCTAATGAAAGAATCCTACTCCCCAGCTTCCAGCTGCTCAGGTTCATTCATCAATCATCCAGTGTGTACACTGCTGCAGCCAACGGTTGGCCTCAGCAGTAACATGTCCTCAAGCATCAGTGCTGGATCATTTACTGCTTGGGACACATCACTGCTGAGGCCAGTCATTGGCTGCAGTGGTGCATGTGTCCACACCTGGAAGTAAACAGTCTGGGGACCCCAAGATTGCCAAACTGATACAAGACACTGAAACAGAGCGGCCGGGAGCAGGTAGGATTCTTTCATTAGGTACCATAAGTTATGGGGGCTAATTAAAAACAAAAGGTCATAATCCTGGAAAAGGTTTTTGGAGAGGGTTGCTTTTCCTGCATGAAGCCAGATCTTCCTCCCTCTGGGTTAGTTCACCCCGAATCCAGAAGAATATGTACATTAAAGAACATTGTAATAGAATTCTTCTGTTCTTCTCTGTCCATATTTATTTACTGTAAGATCATCCATAGATGAAGGTGTCACTGACCTCCATTTCCTTGTGGCTTAGAACTGGGATATTTGGGAACATCTCCCAGCAATATTCTCCAGTCAGGTCACATAGGTTGCTCATTGCCCTATGATCCTGTATTTACGTCCATACTGTTTTTACATAAGACCGTTATACTGTGTTTATTTCTGTCCTTTCTTTTCTAGATATCAAAACAGAAGACAGTTTAAGCCATTCTCCCGGACAGAGCGGGTTCCTCAGCTATAGCTCCAGTTTCAGCACCCCACCCCCAGGACAGGCACCATACACGTATCAGATGCACGGTATGTGCCCTGCCAGCCGTAATGTATAGAATTCTCTAAGGAACATTAGAATTTTGGGTTTCCTGGATTTGTAAGGGTGCCTTGACACGTGGCGGAAAAATATGCCAGAAAATGTGCAGCATAACGACTTCCCCCATGTAGTGCAGGTCTCTGCCCTGTGATCCAGTGCAGAATAACATTCTGCAGTCCAAATAATTTTTGAAAGCAAACTATCTCCATGTACTTTAATGGGGGATGTAATTCGCTGAGAAATCTACAACAAAATCTGCACGTAAATATCCGCACCTTTGTAAAAACCTGCACCTGCATATCTTCTGGTGGCTTTTTCCACCACATGTGAAGGCACCCTAAACAGGATTCTGCTTTATCTCATACTGTAATTTGGGAGCAAGTGAAGAGTAATGTTCTTCATTTAAGGCCCGCACATAGAGGATTTTTTCTGCACTTGAAATTCCACTGTGGTTTTGCTGCGGATCTTGGTGCAGATTTCCGGCAGATTTCACTCTATGCATTGCAAAGGGTGAAATCCACGATGGATATCTGCAGTATAAATTAACATGCTGCAGATTTAAAATCTTGAATTCAGCTCAATTTAGGCAGAAGATTTCTATTGCATCATGGAAATGAGATTTCTCGAAATTTCATCAACTTTGCTGGTGCTGTAAAACACTGCCAATCTTCTGCAGCAAATATGCCGCCTATCCGCTGTGTGTGAGCATACCCTAAACATACTGGTGCCACACACTCAATTTGATAGAGGTGATCGGTTCGGAGCAGTTAATTCTTCTGTATGGCCTCCCGGTTTATGCTAGTAGAGATGAGTCCGCATCGTTTGGCCACGGTGGATGAGTTAATTGCTCGCTTGTTGTTTTCAGCAATGCGTTCAGCTGTCTTGATGGAATGCTCAGAATCCTCCAACATGACGTTAAGTCTAAAACCTGCAACTTGTTCTATCCGAAAACCCACAGTCTCTGCCAGCCAGTCCTTCCCAAGAAACACTTTGTTCTGCCTGAGAAATGTCCGATATTTGTGGCTGCACGCAGGAGCTCCCGATCTGCCGGGCAATCAGGCCGAGAGCTGCACTTGGTGGCCGGGTGACCTACCGCCTGCATTTTAATTTTTTGTTTTTGCATTATTGACAGACTGAGCAAACTTAAACAAAGGGACAATTAGCAGCACAGATGTCAATGTTCTCCAATTCCAAAATCTATATGACATTCTTTGGCGAAACAGCTGTCTGCAGATGAGATGCTGGCTTAATTATAATCCAAGTCATGTCTCAAGGCCTGTTTAAAAGGTCAAACATTGACTTACAGGATAGCTACCTTACATCTGATGGCATTAGGCGCAGTGTTTGCTAAGAGCTAATTTGCATCCCTTTTCCTATAATTCGAGAGGAGCGTGCATGGCCTATAAGACACCTCATTCTGTTTAGGCGCTCTCCATAAGGAGGTATAGTATCGCTGAATTCTTTAGCATATTAATGAACGGCTCCGTGCACATCTATTTACCTATATATCATCTGCCCTGTGTCCATTCCAGAGAGATCCCTTGTAGCTCGGGGCCTGAAGGGTGTACAGGTCATGTTTATTTTTAGGTGATGTGTCCCTTGAAGCAGGTTGTAGGTGAGGTTATACCTTGAAGGAGTTGCAGGGAAACAAAAAAAAAGTCATGTGTTTCCCACGCTGTAATGCTGCGAGGCTTCACCCTTTGCTACCAGAAGAAGCATTTTCCCTCCGGCGACAAGAAAAGGAATAATTATTTTCTCTTCTTTTAATTTTTTTTTCTTCCATAAATCAGGCTTTACAATAAATGTGGCCTCATTTTCCTTTTCCGCCTTGCAGGGATGAGCCCCGTCTGGAGTGACAGCCATCGACAGCTGAAAGCCCCTGACATATTTATATATTTACCCAAATCCCATGGGGGTTCTCAGCGTTTGACTCTTAACCCCTGATGGAGACTGAAGTTTTTAAGAGGAGACAAAAACTATTTTGAAAGAAAACACCCCCCTGCAGTTCACTAGCCTCTTATAAGAACGTTTCACATGCCATCGATTTACAGGCCGGAGTGCAATACATACGTACATGCATATGTGAGTGCAGCCACTGTGCGGGATATAGCTAAATATTTCATATATCATCTTACCCGTACACATAGATTAACACATATAAATATAGCAAGATTCCAATAGTCTAGGATTATCAGAATTTGACAGGTGCCGAACTAGCAGATGGCCATAGAGAATTACATAAAATCTTCCTTTAGGCTGGGACTAAATGGCAACCTGTGTTGTCTCAGAAAAATCATGCCCAAAAACATTTGTGCGATCTATCAGCAACTTGCTGTCATGCAATTTCAAGCTTTGATTTTCCTATTAAAAAAGCAGCCAAATTGGAGAAAAGTCGTAGTTGCACATGACTTGCATCGTGATGCACAATGGCAAAGTCATGTGCGACTTGCGACCAAAAATGCAGCACTGGTGAATTTCTTGCAACTGTCCCATCGCAGTTGTGGCATGTCCCATCATGAACCCATTGACAGTCATTAGATGTTGATATTCATGTCGCGACCCATAGTTTTAGGCCTGGAGTTAAATGACGACATGTCACATCAATGAATGTCAAAAGGGTTGTGATGCATCACACGACCTACTGCGACGCCACAGTTCAAAAAAATCCAAGACCGCTGCACACAACTCGCATCACAATACAAGTCGCATGCAACTATACAACCTGCCGCCTGCAGTTTGGCTGAGGTTCCACAGCCAGAACACAGGTCTAAAAGTCACACAACTTTTCTGCGACATATGTTGCCATGTAGAGAACACTATATGAAATGTTCCCCGGGCCGCTTCTATGGGAAAACATAATTGTGCTGTGTTTAAGCACTGGATTATGGCAGTTTGTTTTTTATAGAAATCCATGGTGAAAAACCGCAATAAAAATGTGAGGAAATTGTGATGATCTGGGGCATTGCACAGGTATTTCTGGCACAGATTGCGGCGCAAAGGTCCTTCTGCAACTTCTCCCCACTCACGCCAGGTCTAAAAAAGTGGGCGTGGTGCGGGCAGGGAAGGGGGCAGGCCCGTCTCATTTACCATTTTCTACGTCTGGTTTGGTCGGCGGTGGATATGTCGAAGTTATGAAGAAGCTGACGCCTCTTCGGCGGATCCTTCACCAGCTATGGGGCCTTATTAAGACCAGCATCTAAAGCGATGATCTTAATATGCCCCTGCGTTTTTTACTTAAATCCCATTCATGACAGTGTAATACAGGGGGTAGGCAACCTCCGGCACTCCAGCTGTTGTAAAACTACAACTCCCAGCATGCATACTTGCTCTGCTCTTCTAAAAACTCTCATAGAAATGAATGGAGCATGCTGGGAATTGTAGTTTCACAACAGCTGGAGTGCCGAAGGTTGCTGACCTCTGGTGTAATATCTAGTCAGTGCAGTGACAACCAAAGCACAGATTTATAATTTTTTTGGCAGTACATGATTAGGTTATTGGTCACTTACTCAGGGCCTCTCCCTTAAACCTCTAGATTTTTTCCCAACCCCCAGCCTTCCAAATAAGCACACACAGCCACTGTTTGGATTAAATCGGCCACAGCAGTCGTTTTTTATTAATAAAATAAATACATAATATAAATAAAATAACATTAACCCTGACGAGGGAGATCATAGAAGCCCCAAAATTTGACATCCATAAAAACCCAACATGGCACTTCCATCTTGCCTCCAGCCGTAAAACACCAGCTCGGAGACACCAACTGATGGACGCCTCTCCGAACCAACCAAGTGCCTCAACTATGAGAGTCCAGCCCCCACCATTGAGGCCCTCCCATTTTCCAATACCGTCCTATACCACCAGCTTCTAGGATCTCCCACCGCCACGACAGCCACTCAACATGACAAAATCTCGACCCTACCCAGAACCACGCCACCACCACCGGATACAACCAATGTTGATGTTTCAGTAACCCTACAAATCTTTTTAACCCCTCAACAAATGTTTTCTTTTTATATATAACCAAACCCTAGGGAGGGAGGGCTGGTTGTTCCTCTCTCTAACCAAAATGGCGCCCGCTCCTACGCAGCCCCCTACCTTTTTAACCCTAAAACCCACCCCCTTTTCCTAACCCCTCCCCACCTAACAGCTCCCTCCAGCCCGGCCCTTCCTACCAAAACCTATCATGTCGGCCTCCCCTTAACTCCCGTCCTAGTCCGGCCTCACTGTTCTGGCATAGGGGGTATAACAAATTTCTCACAATAGATCTAATTGATTTTTGCAAGTAAATACATTCCCGGCTTTAGAGTACTAGCAGCACAGAGGATAACAGCGATTCCTAATATTCCTACCTTTTCAGATAGTAATCAGGCCGGGAATGTGCACTGCCTTTGGCTCTGAACTTTCAAGCTCCTGCTTTCAGTTGACAGAGTAATTTGGGGCCATTTGGAAAGCTGTGCCCCTGGGCGGTGTGGTGGATGCTTTGCGCTGACTTAGAGAATGTTGATTTACCCTGAATGATCACTAATAGTTTTCTCCTTGAAGTTAACTCTTCAGTAGCTGGAAACGTCCAGAGGGCAATTGTTTTAGTCTGCATATAGTAGCGGCGGTCGCCTGAGATAACTGTATGTTAAAGGGAATCTGCCACCTATCAAACTTTTTGTATAGACACATAGCTGTTGAACTGAGGATCCAATCCCAAGTTATGATACTTTATCTTAATATGCAAATTAGGCCTTTGGTGCAGTGAGGGAGTCACCATTGCTCTTGTTGCACCCAAGCTCCACTCCTTTCTAGGGCCGGCCCCTCCCTTAGCTGCCTGGCCCTGTGAATCGCACTAGCAAGGGAAGGGCTGGCCACGGAAGGGAGTGGAGCTTGGGTGCAGGATGAGCAATGGTGGCGCCCTCATTGCACCTCATTTGCATTTTACAAAAAAGTAACATAACTCGGGAACAGAGCCTCAGATCAATAAAACAAAAACGGTGTTTTAATCAGGTGAACCACGGCTATGTGTCAATGCAAATAGCTGGATAGAGAGGTCCCCGGTGACAGATTCCCTCCAAAGGCTTTGTACGATCCGCAGTAAATGAAAACTTTGGGGGAATTGATGAAGTCTGTTTGACAGTTTTCTGTTGTACAAAAGACGGAAAGTGGCATTTTTCAGTAAAAATGTGCATCTTTTTGAAATTTTCCACTGCTCACACCTTTTTTTTTAAAGCGCTTAGAGGAGGATGGGCGTCTCCTCAGCCTAACACATCTATCACAATTTACGCCAGAAAACTGACAGAAATTATAGCTGAAACCTATACCAGCCCGTATCGGCTGTAACCCCTTAAAATGACTAGACTATGAAACACCCCTTTCTGTTTCATCTGTTCACCATTTTCAAAATCTCTGCTTGCTGTCAGTTAATGGAAAAATTCTTGCTTACATTTAGAGACTGCAAACTTATCTTGACTCCTGATCTAATATTTCTTGCAGTTAAGAATTTGTTACTATTGTATACAGTCTAGACAATCAGGTGATTTTCCTATTTCATGACGTAAAGTCATGATTTTATTAAAGACACGGAGGCGAGTATTGCTATTCTCCTTCTTTACTCTGACCAATAGCAGCAAAGACAAAATATTGAAACATTTGAACAGCCCCTCCCCATAGTCCTAGTATAACAGGCCACACTTCCTGTAAATCCTCCTCTTTCTTTGTAACACGAGACCGAAAGTCCAACTGAACCGGAAAAATCAAGAGTCCCAGAACATCATGGAACAACCACCGCCTTCCGTCCGGAAGCGAAACGGGAACAACTGTAAACAACACCGCAGGATGCTCCTCGTCCTGTCCATATCAAACGATCGTCTGGAACCGAACTGTAGACGACGTAGACAAATGGATGCAGCACACCAGGCCGGTCTCAACCTGAAAAGGTGAAAACAGAGAATGATAGAAACCAATAGGGACATGGTATCCAAAATCAACTGGTTGCGACAAACCTACTCAGGAAAAACTCATAGAGTTAAAATCAATATGCGTATGACAACAAATCAATAATATCTTTCGGAATAAACATCATTCATAATAATAAACATACATATAGGGAGGGAACATAGGGTGGGCAATACTCGCCTCCGTGTCTTTAATAAAATCATGACTTTACGTCATGAAATAGGAAAATCACCTGATTTTATTACAAGACCCGGAGGCTCGTATTGCAAGTTCAAAGTTTAAGATAAATTCTCAATGATTGATGAGAAAACGTGAGGACCTGGCCGAAAATAAAATTCCCTGAACGTGGATACTCTGGACCAGTCCGCCAATTTTAAAATGTCCTCCAGTCTGGCGCCAGAAACCGCCAAAGAGGTAGCAGATGCCCCCCTAGCGGAATGCGCCGAAAAAATAGAAGTGTCCACGCCCGCCAATTCCATGATCCACTTCATCCACCTAGCCAGCGTGGGAGTGGTCACTGGGGCAAAAGGACGAATGGTAGAGAGGAAGAGATGAGAAAATTCTCGCGAACGATGAAGTGACGTGCGAGCTTCATATTCCTTAAGGCATTCCACCGGACAGAGAGAAGGCGAGGCCGGGAAAGCAGGATAAGTGACTGAACGAATGTGAGTCTTGGTCCTCCTAGAGATGTCAAAAGAGACCCCTTCCGGAGTGAACGAGCGGGCATCATAATCCAAAGCCCGGACGTCGGACACCCGCTTGCAGGAAATTAGACAGAAAAGAGTGACAAGCTTCGCCGACAGTTGCCTTAAGGAAAGGTCTGTATTCTGAGGCCAAGAAGACAAAAAGGAAAGGACACAAGACACGTCCCAAGTAGAAGAAAATCTAGGCCTAGGAGGACGAGACATCCGAGAGCCCCGTAAGAGACGGCATACCAAAGGATGTTGCCCCGCGGGCGTACCATCAAATCCCTGATGGGACGCAGAAATGGCCGACCTGAAAAGGCTGATCGTGCGATAGGCCTTACCCTGGTCGAAAAGAGAAGACAGGAAATGCAAAATCTCCGTCACAGGAGCCGAAACGGGATCCAAGTCCCTAGCCACGCACCAGCGATCCCAAGATCCCCAGGCAGATCTGTAAGATCTTCTGGTTCCTGGGGCCCAAGCGTTCTCCAAGAGGACTCTAGCTGTTCCCGAAACTCCCGGGACCTCCCAGGGTCCCCTGAAATTCGACATGCCAACAGGCGCAGGGATCCGTCCAGGAGAAGAGGGTGTGGTTGGTGATTCGGACCTCGGAGGAGAGTCTGAGATGTCGGGAGCAGGCACGGGGTCTCTATCATCATCTCCAGAAGGTGAGGAAACCACGACTGGGAATTCCAAAACGGGACCAGAAGAACCAGATCCGCTGCATGACGGCGTACTTGAATCAGGGTCCTGGGAATCAGCTGGAAAGGAGGAAATGCGTACAGCAGGCCCCTGGACCAATCCTGTAGGAACGCGTCCACCGCCTCGGCCTCCGGGTCCGGGCGCCAACTGTAGAAGCGTGGTAGCTGCGTGTTCAGGCGTGAGGCAAAAAGGTCGATACAGCAAGGTCCCCACAGAGATGTTAAGGAATGGAACACCGCTGGATCTAACTGCCAGTCGCTGGAGTCGGAGAGATATCGAGAGCTCCAATCCGCCCGAAAGTTCTGGACGCCTGGAAGATATTCTGCCAAGACAATCAACTCTTTGTCCAGGCAGTAGTCCCAGAAATCCTTCGACAACCGAGATAGAATGGTGGAACGGGTTCCGCCCATGCCGTTGATGTAACGCACTGCCGACACGTTGTCCATGCGAAGTTGAATGCAGGCTTTGGCCGTGTCTCTCGTGAAACTCTTGATTGCAAACGAACCTGCCAACAGTTCCAGCGCATTGATGTGGAATCCCGCTTCGTCCGCTGACCAGCCGCCTCCGGTTGAGATCCCCTCGCAATGAGCACCCCAGCCCGACAGGCTGGCATCCGAATCTACCACGAAGTCCGGACGATGACCGAAAATGGCCTTGCCGTTCCAAGCCTGCAAATTCAGGATCCACCAGGATAGCTCCTCCTTGGTTTCCTCGTCCAGGGAAATCCAATCCGCATAGGAAGCCCCCGTCCGCAGGTGGGAGATCTTCAGTCGTTGGAGAGCCCGGTAATGTAGTGGGGCCGGGAAGACCGCCTGAATGGATGAAGCAAGAAGGCCTATGATCCTTGCTAGTTGGCGCAAAGGGATCTGGGAAGATGACTTGGCTCTGCACAATTCCTTCCGTATGGACCGGACCTTGGCCGGTGGTAGGCTGAGAGTTCCTGCCGTGGAATCCACCAGAAACCCCAGGAACTCCATCTCGCGCGCCGGAGTGAGACAGGACTTCTCCTGATTGAGGAGGAAACCCAGATCCGACAGGAGATCCATTGTCCAGCGAAGGTGATTCAGTAACACCGAATGGTCCTGTGCCATGATCAGGATGTCGTCCAGATAGACGATGAGGCGAACTCCCCGACTGCGCAGCCAGGCCATGGCCGGGCGCATCAGCTTGGTGAAGCACCATGGAGCTGACGAGAGGCCGAAAGGGAGGCAAGTAAACCGCCAAATCCTGTCCTTCCAAGAGAAGCATAGCAGGTTCCTGGACGCGTCCTCGACAGGGACGGTAAGGTAAGCATCCTTCAGGTCCAACTTGACCATCCAATCGCCCACCTGAAGAAGGTCCCGAAGGAGATGGATGCCTTCCATCTTGAAATGGCGGTACATGACGAACGCGTTGAGGGCGCGTAAATTGATGACGGGCCGCAGCTGGCCCCCTTTTTTCGCCACCAAGAAGATGTTGCTGATTATCGCACCCGGGGATGCCGGTGCCGGCTCTATGGCCCCCTTGCGGAAGAGATCTGATAACTCTGAGTCCACCAGTAAGCGGCTTTCTACCGACAGCACTGCAGGGTGTGGGGGCGGAATGGGTAGATGAGAGGACGTCAGCTCTATATGGAAACCCCTGACCGTGGATAGAATCCATTGGTCCGAGGTGATGCGTGACCAAGCTCGAGAAAAGAGCCGGAGTCTGCCCCCTACGCAAACAGTTAAAGAATTGACATGAGGAATTGGTCTTACCGTAGGGACGTCTGGAACCAGGGTGTCCTCTGTATCCTCTAGGTCTCCAGGATCCTCCCCGGGAAGGGAAAAAGGATGTTGTCTCTCGCCTTTGGTCCTGGAATGCAGGTCTCTGGGCGAAGGAGCCTCGGCCCGAACCACGGGCTTGAAAATGGGCACGGCCGGACAGGCGGCCCCTGAAACTGCCGGCCCTGGTAGAGACTCTACCATGAAACACCCGTTTCATTGAACTTTGGGCTTTGTCGAGTGCAGTAAAAGCACCGACGAAACGTCCTAAGTCCTTGATAAAGGACTCGCCAAAGAGCAGGCCCTGGGCCTCCTTACCTGCTTCGGTAAGCGCCAAGTTGGAGAGCTTTGGCTCAATTTTAAAAAGGATGGCCTTGCGCCGTTCAATAGCCAGGGACGTATTCACGTTTCCTGCTACGCAAATTGCGCGCTGCACCCACTCGCGCAGCTCTAGAGGGTCTACTTGCCTACCCTCAGCCTTGGCAGCTTCGGCCAAGTCGAAGATCTTTGCCAGGGGGCCAAATATGTCCAGGACTTTGTCCTGACAAGCGCGCAGGGCCGACTCCAAACCCTTCCTCGGATTCCACCCAGATTTGGTGAGGAATTGGGTCATTTTGGGGTCTACCGCTGGAGTCTCGCAAACCCTGTTGGGAACTATGGGCCTGGGGCATTCTGCCCTAAGTTTGTTGCGCGCCTCTTTGGAGAGGGGGCAACGCACGCGGGCCTCCAAATATTTGGATACATGATCCAATGGCAACCACTCCGCCGACCGAGGGTGGTGGAGGGAATCCGGGTCAAACAGAGGTTCCCCTGAGGGATCTGTCAAAGAAGCAGGGAAAACATCTGCTGCCGAAACCATGGAGCTACACCCGGGTAAGGGGTTAGAATCTATGACCCCAGAAGGGTCGTCCTCAGCCTCCTCATAGGCGTCATCTATTGCCTCCTCATCAGAACCGACATCAGAGTCGGAAGCTGTATCCTGCTGTGCTCTAGCACCTTTCCAATTTCGCGTACGTTCTGCCTGACGCGTACAGGCTCTTTTGCGCGGACCTAGCGCGCCAACATTGGTGGAAGCATCGTCACCAGTCATGCGTTTTCTGGAGGCAGGCCCTGGCCCGGTTGGTTTAGAAACCGTAGCGGGCTGTGGGGTGGGAGAGGCAGCTGGGTGGGTAGCAAGGGCCTGGGCAATGGACTGGGATATGACCGAAGTCATTGATCCCATAGCCGCAGCAATCACATTAGATAATGTGTTTTGAAAAACCAGGGAATGATCCGCTGGGGCCATCACATCATCCCCAGAAGGGGTTAAATCAACCTGAGGGATGTCCTCTTCAATAGGGCCCTGCCCACTGAGACTTGTATTAGGCATGATAAACACAGCCTGCCTCTAATCGGTAATGATAGGGTTAATATGCCAACGGATCCTACCCTGTGTACTCCGCTGGTGAGGATTTTCCCCAGCCAGGGAGAAAGAACTATAGAGATATAGAAAAAACCTGAAAGAGGTAGGAGCCGGGCAGTAGAGAGGCCGCCGATGCACAGGAGCCGGAGCAGATCAGAGCAGGGGCGCCGAGACTCCGGAGTGCCGCACTGAAAGACCGGAAGCGGAAGTGCCCGAGATCTCGCGAGATCTCGGGCGGAGCGAAGCGCTGCAAGCAGGAGAGCCGGCGGCAAGATCAGAGGTGAGCCGCGGCGCGAAAAGCAGCCGAGGGGGGAGGGGGACCGAGGGGGAGCAAGGGGACTGAGGGAAAATCAGTCAGAAGCAAAAGCAATACCCAACTAGGGGAAGGGACAGACAGAAGGGGATAATAATAATAACCCCATAAGGAGATAATCGGTACATAGGGGTGAACCAGAATAACAGGGTCATTAGAGCTGTGCCAAAGGAGATAAACGGCACAAGACAAAAAAAAAAAAAAAGGGGGGAAGAGTCCCTAAATCAAAACCTGCAAATACAACAGTATATCACATAAACCCAAAAAGGGGGAAAAAACTACATAAGATAATAGTAATAACAATCAGACATATATCACAGGTACTTATCTCTGCGGTCAGCAGCAAAGAAAGAGGAGGATTTACAGGAAGTGTGGCCTGTTATACTAGGACTATGGGGAGGGGCTGTTCAAATGTTTCAATATTTTGTCTTTGCTGCTATTGGTCAGAGTAAAGAAGGAGAATAGCAATACGAGCCTCCGGGTCTTGTAATAAAATCCTGGACTCCAAGACTGATCTCTCCTGCGCTGATACATTGTAGCAAACTATCAGGAAAAGAGTGAGATTTGTGCTTCCTCTCACAAAACATTGCATAGATCTCTCCTAGAGCCTACAGTAGAAGGCAAATATGCTTACTTATGCAGAGACGCATCCTTGCTGTTCCCATCATTTAGGGTACTTTCACACTAGCGTTTTTTGATACTGGCATGCAGTTCCGGCAACGGAACTGCCTGCCGGATCCGGCAAGCTTTTTTTTCCGGATCCGTTAGACGGGTCGGTGAAATACCGGATCTGTCTCATCTGGAATAACGGATCTGGTATTTAAAGATCAAAAGCAAAAATAGCTCCTCCTATGTCCCGGCACATCGCAAAACCGGCATTAATACATCTCTATGGAAATGAATGCTGGATCCGGCAAGTGCGGTATTGTTCCAGGATTTTGCCCTTCAGGTGTCGAGAAAAGCTGGGTATCAACTCCCGGAGCTGTAATCATAGAAATTCTGCTCGCCACCCAGGTACAGGTATTACTATAAAACATATGATGAACATTTTGACAACTTGACAGAAGAGGGCAACTCCAGGACTTACGATTTTATGGGTTACTGGCTGTCTACATCCAGTACAGTACAATTTAGAGCGGTGACTGGTATATTATATGATTGCGCCTCTCTCAGTGATATTGGAGAGTTGTGAGTGTCTCTGGGTGGTAGCTCACTGAAGGTCGAGGGGGGCCCATCCTGATGGGGTCACCGCCTGCATTTACTATGCATGCCGAGGCGCACAGAGGCTTTAATTCAATCAAGACGTTGTAATTTTTTTCCTCCGGTTTTCGTGGGGGTGGGGATGAGGGCAAATTCTGCTCTGGAAGTTTTGGGTGGGGACGGTCTTGTGCATATTTAGAAGTTTAAAACATATGTAAACTATTCGGCTTCATACAGGAAATCCCAAAGGATCACATATAGAGTGTGCGACATGTTCTCCCTGAGCACAGCAGGGGTGGGGGTGCTTCTAATCAGATCATCTTGGGTATACATTATATATATATATATATATATATATATATATATATTATAATGCTTATTCATATCATACTTTAGTCATACTAGAGCTGCATTTTGCTGCATTTTTATTGCACTGGTTTCCTTTTACCGGAACAAAGTACATCATGGGAGAGTACAAAGAACAGTTGTTACAGCTAGGTGCTGTGGTCCCATTTCTGATATTGTGGCTTATACTCCAGTTACCTCCAGAGCTGCAGTCACAATTTTGATTGTGTTTTTTTTTTTTTTTTTCCATCGTTGGGAGGTCAGGATGTCCATTAAACAGTTAAAGCTAATCTGTTTTGTCAGAAGATTTTGCAGAGTATAGATGAACCACTATCGAAGGGCAAACAAGCAGAATTGTGACTGCAGCTCCGGATGTGACCGGACGATAAGACATTATGTAATAGAATATCAATGTGACATAAGGAAGACAAATACTGTGCAAATCTACTGATTTATAGCCTTTGGAAGCAGTAATCAGATTGAAGCCAGATATTAGACCATTTTAGGTCAGACCTTTTTGTCTTCACCTTTCTAGTTCATGAACAATGAAGCCTTCGTACTTTTTCCCAAATTTAGCGCTCTGCGTCCTCATGTGGTCTCGTTGCCAGCGATGCGTCTCCTCGGCCAGAGAATTGAAGTCTCCGTTGAAAATCAGCCCCTGACACTAACTTTACGGGTCTCAGCAAGTTACTTAACCCGACGGTTCCTGTGAGCGCCCGTGTTGTGGCAAAGCCCTCAGTCAGGCACATTGAATAAATGAAACTGAAGGAAAAAATTCCTCTGCTTCTGCTGTATTTAACCTGTGACCTCACAGTAATGCAAAACAGCCACGGTGGCTGCAGATCTGATCTAGTGAAGCCCAGTTGTGTGTTAAAGAAATGCAATGTGCGGTAATTGATAGTGCGCCAGCTTCCCCAAACATCTCCCGGCCAACGCAGCCGACATCTGACTTGTTTTACTGGGCAAGGACAACCTGATCCTCAGCTGCAGCGTCGTCTGTAGGTGGGGGATCCTCTCAGGAGAAATTCTCTCGACCTTCGGAATTGGAGGCTATGATGTGTAGCGGAGGCGCAGCCGGACACATGAATAACGCTGCTCTGTAACAGCACATTCATCTCTAGGCACCCCATAGTACATCCCCTCCCTACCTGCAAGCCATGGCAGCAGATGCTCCAGCATCACCGCAGGTTGGATATCTGATACATGGCGGTGCTTGGTAATGACATGTCTGTCATTCCCAGATAATTCTATTCTGAATGATAAAAATGATCAAAACAGTCATCAAATCAGTAAGATGCGCTCATTTCATGTTAGGGGAGAAGGCAACATATAAAGTAGTGCATGTAGAAGAGCATACAACTAGATATCTGGATGGATATGTGGATCAGATATAACATGCATATGGTGGACATATGATAGGAGAAGGTCTGACATGTACGTAGCAATCAGCGTGTGGCTATCAGGTATAACATGCTTATAGTGAATATATGGTAGGGAGAAGGTCTGACATCTAGCAATCTGTGGCTATCAGGTATAACATGCATATGGTAGATATATAGTAGGAGAATGTCTGACATGTAGCAGTCAGCATGTGGCTATCAGATATAACATGCATATGGTGAATATATGGTAGAAGTTCCGACATGTACGTAGCAATCAGCGTGTGGCTATCAGGTATAACATGCATATGGTGGATATATGGTAGGAGAAGGTCTGACATCTAGCAATCTGTGGTTATCAGATAGAACATGCATATGGTAGATATATAGTAGGAGAAGATCTGATATGTAGCAGTAATTGTGTGGCTATCAGGTATAACATGCCTATGGAGGATATATATGTTAGGAGAAGATATGACATGTAGCAGTAATCATGTGGCTATCAGGTATAACATGCCTATGGAGGATATATATGGTACGAGAAGATATGACATGTAGCCGTAATCATGTGGCTATCAGGTATAACATGCCTATGGAGGATATATATGGTAGGAGAAGATATGACATGTAGCAGTAATGATGTGGCTATCAGGTATAACATGCATATGGTGGATTTATGGTAGAAGAAGGTCTGACATGTAGCAATTAGCGTGCGGCTATCGGTCCCTTACTAATATATAGTAATATTCATTCACTGATCGACGAGTAAAAAAAAAAAAATCTCTCCAGGTTTGCTTCATAAAAGCAAACTCTCCATAAAATAAGTCTCTTTTTTCCGTCTTTTTACAGCACATATGGTTTACATTAGATTTAGTCTAAGATTATGGCGGCATAGCTGAATCTTAAGCCCCAGAGAAAGTCCTGCGGGTATATGGAGGCCTCATTTGTAAGGGGTCAAATCACACGTCCTACAGTACAATTAATGCTTCACAAATAATGGTGCGTGAGATCCCACTCGGCTGTAAGGACTCCGCTTGTTCGGTTTCCTTCAACCTATTCTTTCCAGAAATAATACAGCAATATGTTTTTTTCTGATGCATGTTTTCGAATGGAGATACTAAGACATTGTGCATGGTGTTTTATAGTCTGCATGTTGCCGCCATACAGTATATCATCGTTATTATGTGTATTTGTTTTATTATCATTTATAAGCCTAGTGTGATACCTGTTTAAGTGTGTTGAGTGTGCAGTTGGTTCCAGTTCCATATATACTCGTAGACCTCCAGTACCGTATAAATTCATAGAGCCCCAGTACCGTATATACTCATACAGTTCAGTACCATATATATTCATAAGGTCCCAGTACAGTATATACTTATAAAGTTACAGTAGAATATATATTCATTCTTTCCCAGTACTGTATATACTCATACAGTTCTAGTACCATATATATTTATACAGTCCCGGTACAGTATATACTCGTAGAGCTCCAGTACCATATACAGTATATTCATACTTTTACTCATAGAGCTCCAGTACCATATATATTCATACAGTCCCAGTACTGTATATACTCATAGAGCTCCAGTACCATATATATTCATACAGTCCCAGTACTTTATATACTCGTAGAGCTCCAGTACCATATATATTCATACAGTCCCAGTACTGTATATACTCATAGAGCTCCAGTACCATATATATTCATACAGTCCCAGTACTTTATATACTCGTAGAGCTCCAGTACCATATATATTCATACAGTCTCAGTACCGTATATACTCATAGAGCTCCAGTACCATATATATATACATACAGCCCATACTCATAGAGCTCTAGTACCATATATACAGTGGATATAAAAAGTCTACACACCCGTGTTAAAATGTCAGGTTTCTGTGCTGTAAAAAAAATGAGACAAAGATAAATCATTTCGGAACTTTTTCCACCTTTTAATGTGACCTATAAACTGTACCACTCAATTCAAAAACAAACTGAAATCTTTTAGGTGGAGGGAAAAAAAAATAATAATGTGGTTGCATAAGTGGGGATGTAGCTGTGTTCAGAATTAAGCAATCACATTTAAAATCCTGTTAAATAGGAGTCAGCATACACCTGCCATCATTTAAAGTGCCTCTGATTAACCCCAAATAAAGTTCAGCTGCTCTAGTTGGTCTTTCCTGAAATTTTCTTAGTCGCATCCCACAGCAAAAGCCATGGTCCACAGAGAGCTTCCAAAGCATCAGAGGGATCTCATTGTTAAAAGGTATCAGTCAGGAGAAGTGTACAAAAGAATTTCCAAAGCATTAGATATACCATGGAACACAGTGAGGACAGTCCTCATCAAGTGGAGAAAATATGGCACAACAGTGACATTACCAAGAACTGGACGTCCCTCCAAAATTGATGAGAAGAAAACTGGTCTGGGAGGCTACCAAGAGGCCTACAGCAACATTAAAGGAGCTGCAGGAATATCTGGCTGTGTGGTAAAGGTGACAACAATCTCCCATATTCTTCATATGTCTGGGCTATGGGGTAGAGTGGCAAGACAAAAGCCTTTTCTTACTAAGAAAAACATCCAAGCCAGGCTACATTTTGCAAAAACACATCTGAAGTCTCCCAAAAGCATGTGGAAAAGGTGTTATGGTCTGATGAAACCAAGGTTGAACTTTTTGGCCATAATTCCAAAAGATATGTTTGGCGCAAAAACAACACTGTACATCACCAAAAGAACACTATACCCACAGTGAAGCATGGTGGTGGCAGCATCATGCTTTGGGGCTGTTTTTCTTCAGTTGGAACTGGGGCCTTAGTTAAGCTAGAGGGACTTATGAACAGTTTCAAATACCAGTCAATATTGGCACAAAACCTTCAGGCTTCTGCTAGAAAGCTGAACATGAAGAGGAACTTCATCTTTCAGCATGACAACGACCCAAAGCATACATCCAAATCAACAAAGGAATGGCTTCACCAGAAGAAGATTCAAGTTTTGGAATGGCCCAGCCAGAGCCCAGACCTGAATCCGATTGAAAATCTGTGGGGTAATCTGAAGAGGGCTGTGCACAAGAGATGCCCTCACAATCTGACAGATTTGGAGTGTTTTTGCAAAGAAGAGTGGGCAAATCTTGCCAAATCAAAATGTGCCATGCTCATGACTCATACCCAAAAAGACTGAGTGCTGTAATAAAATCAAAAGGTGCTTTAACAAAGTATTAGTTTAAGGGTATACACACTTATGCAACCATTTTATTTTATTTATACATATTTTCTTCCCTCTACCTAAAAGATTTCAGTTTGTTTTTCAATTGAGTTGTACAGTTTACACGCCAAACAGGTAGCAAGCCTTCATCCAGACACAAGGCTCCCAGATCCCAACACAGAGACATGGCTTCTGAGCCCAGCTGCCTATTTAAGGACAACCAGATGCTGCCAAAACCCGGACCGGCATTTAAAATCTGGTTCGGTATTTGACCTCACCTGGCTGTAAATCAGCCCAGCAGCACATGCTGGGAGGAAAATACCTGTTTTCCCAGACCAAACCTCTCACTGTGTCACAATATTCATAAAGCCACAGTACTATATATACTCCTAGAGCCCCAGTACCATATATATTCATACAGTCTGATATTCCTAGAGCTCCAGTACCATATATATTCATACAGTCTGATATTCCTAGAGCTCCAGTACTATATATATATTCATATGACCCCAGTACCGTATATACTCATAGAGCGCCTTTACCATATATATACAATGAATTTGGAAAGTCTTCAGACCCTTTAATTTTTTTCATATTGTTATATATTGTTGCCTTCTGTTAAAAGATGAAGTGAAAACAGAATGTTCAAAAGCTTACTAATTTATTGAAAAGGAAAAACTAAAATATTGCATTGACATAGGTATTCACACCCTGTCCTCAGGACTTAGTTGAAGCCCCTTTGGCAGCGTTTATAGCCTCCAGTCTTCTTGGGTATGATGCCACAAGGTTTGCAAACCTGAATTTGGGGATTTTCTGACATTCATCTATTCAGATTGGATGGGGATCGCATATTTTAAAGCTCCAGTTCCATATATACTCATAGAATTCTAGTACTGTATATATTTTCCTAGAACTCCAGTGCTGTATATACTTGTAGACATCCATTATTGTGTATACTCCTAGAGCTCTGACACAGTATATACTTGTAGAGCTTCACTGCCATATATTTATAGAGCTCCAATACCATATATATTCATAGTGCTCCAGTACTGTATATTTTCCTACAGCTCTAGTACAATACATATTCATAGAACTACAGTACCTTATATACTTGTAATGCTCCAGTACTTTATACATTTGTAGAGCCCTATTTTCTTATATACTTGTAGAGCTCCAGCATTGTATATACAGACAGAGCTTCATTATCTCATATACTTATAGAGCTCCATTACCATATATACTTATAGAGCTCCAGTACCTTATACATTTGTAGAGCCCCATTTTATTAATACAGTATACTTGTAGAGCTCTATTATCTTCTATACTCGTAGAGCTCCAGTACCTTATACATTTGTAGAGCCCTATTTTCTTATATACTTGTAGAGCTCCAGCATTGTATTTACAGATAGAGCTTCATTATCTTATATACTTGTAGAGCTCCATTACCATATATACTTATAGAGCTCCAGTACCTTATACATTTGTAGAGCCCCATTTTATTAATACAGTATACTTGTAGAGCTCTATTATCTTCTATACTCGTAGAGCTCCAGTACCTTTATACATTTGTAGAGCCCCATTTTATTATATACTTGTAGAGCTCTATTATCTTCTATACTCATAGAGCTCCAGTACCTTATACATTTGTAGAGCCCCATTTTTCTTATATACTTGTAGAGCTCCAGTACTTTATACATTTGTAGAGCCCCTTTTCCTTATTTACTTGTAAAGCTCCACTACTGTATATACTCATAGAGCTCCAGTATGATATATACTTGTAGAGCTCCAGTTCTGTATATACTCACAGAGCTCCATTATCTTATATACTTGTAGAGCTCTGTTACCATATATACTCATAGAGCTCCAGTATAATATATACTTGTAGAGCTCCAGTTCTGTATATACTCACAGAGCTCCATTATTTTATATACTTGTAGAGCTCCAGTACCTTATACGGTACCATATATAGCGGTATGTTTGTAACGACTGCATGCAGCATGTACTGACCTATGATTAACCATATGTAATCTCCCGGATTTTAGGGCTGACAGTAACATGTTACACACACTGTGATGTAAGGAAGGACATGTATGCAGCCGTGTGCTGGGAGCCGGCCGGAAGATAAATGACTCGCTTTGTTACTCCTATTATATCGAGGCACAGCCCAGTGAGAACGAGATGTAGAGGGGAAGCAGCCTGCTCCTATCTGTCATTACCAGGGTGGAAACCGTCCAGAATCACACAGCATCTTAACAGAATGTACTCAGTGCTGAGCGCCTGTCTCCAGGGGCTGCCGTTATCGTCACACGGGCAATCACTGAAATCTCTGTTCTTTTCATTAATTAGAAACACAATTCTTAAAACTGACTCTGTGCTTCTGACGTGTTTCACATAGTTTTTGGCCACTGGTAGTGCAGAAACACCAGCGTATAGAAGCTCCTGGGTACAGTTATAATGCTTGGTGCTGATTCACACATGGTATACTACAGGAACAGTTGTTCCATCTTTTACTGCTAAAAACCAGCCTCCATGGTGGAGAGGTTGTCAAAGCCCTGCCCCCTGTTACAGACATCACTGGATATAATGTAATATGATGACATCATGATCAGGCATCCGTTAAATCCATATATTTTATATTACAGTAACAGCTATTCTATGTATTACTGCCGACAACCAGCCTCTGTATCGTGACTTAGAGGTTGTCACAGTCCCTCCCCCTATTACTGACATCACTGAATATGATGTAATATAATGACATCATGATCAGACTTACATGGAGCACATACACCTTATGTTATAGTAACAGCTATTCCATCTATTACTTCCGACAACCAGCCTCTGTATTATGACTAAGAGGTTGTCACAGCCCTGGCCCCCATTACTGACATCACAATATAGTATGATAGTAATGTGATCAGATGTCCATGATATCCACTCGCCTTATACACTGCTCAAAAAAATAAAGGGAACACAAAAATAACACATCCTAGATCTGAATTATTTAAATATTCTTCTGAAATACTTTGTTCTTTACATAGTTGAATGTGCTGACAACAAAATCACACAAAAATAAAAAAATGGAAATCAAATTTTTCAACCCATGGACGTCTGGATTTGGAGTCACACTCAAAATTAAAGTGGAAAAACACACTACAGGCTGATCCAACTTTGATGTAATGTCCTTAAAACAAGTCAAAATGAGGCTCAGTAGTGTGTGTGGCCTCCACGTGCCTGTATGACCTCCCTACAACGCCTGTGCATGCTCCTGATGAGGTGGCGGACAGTCTCCTGAGGGATATCCTCCCAGACCTGGACTAAAGCATCTGCCAACTCCTGGACAGTTTGTGGTGCAACGTGACGTTGGTGGATAGAGCGAGACATGATGTCCCAGATGTGCTCAATTGGATTCAGGTCTGGGGAAAGGGCGGGCCAGTCCATAGCATCAATGCCTTCGTCTTGCAGGAACTGCTGACACACTCCAGCCACATGACGTCTAGCATTGTCTTGCATTAGCAGGAACCCAGGGCCAACCGCACCAGCATATGGTCTCACAAGGGGTCTGAGGATCTCATCTCGGTACCTAATGGCAGTCAGGCTACCTCTGGCGAGCACATGGAGGGCTGTGCGGCCCTCCAAAGAAATGCCACCCCACACCATTACTGACCCAATGCCAAACCGGTCATGCTGGAGGATGTTACAGGCAGCAGAACGTTCTCCACGGCGTCTCAAGACTCTGTCACGTCTGTCACATGTGCTCAGTGTGAACCTGCTTTCATCTGTGAAGAGCACAGGGCGCCAGTGGCGAATTTGCCAATCTTGGTGTTCTTTGGCAAATGCCAAACGTCCTGCACGGTGTTGGGCTGTAAGCACAATTCCCACCTGTGGACGTCGGGCCCTCATATCACCCTCATGGAGTCTGTTTCTGACCGTTTGAGCAGACACATGCACATTTGTGGCCTGCTGGAGGTCATTTTGCAGGGCTCTGGCAGTGCTCCTCCTGTTCCTCCTTGCACAAAGGCGGAGGTAGCGGTCCTGCTGCTGGGTTGTTGCCCTCCTACGGCCTCCTCCACGTCTCCTGATGTACTGGCCTGTCTCCTGGTAGCGCCTCCATGCTCTGGACACTACGCTGACAGACACAGCAAACCTTCTTGCCACAGCTCGCATTGATGTGCCATCCTGGATAAGCTGCACTACCTGAGCCACTTGTGTGGGTTGTAGACTCCGTCTCATGCTACCACTAGAGTGAAAGCACCGCCAGCATTCAAAAGTGACCAAAACATCAGCCAGGAAGCATAGGAACTGAGAAGTGGTCTGTGGTTACCACCTGCAGAACCACTCCTTTATTGGGGGTGTCTTGCTAATTGCCTATAATTTCCACCTGTTGTCTATCCCATTTGCACAACAGCATGTGAAATTGATTGTCACTCAGTGTTGCTTCCTAAGTGGACAGTTTGATTTCACAGAAGTGTGATTGACTTGGAGTTACATAGTGTTGTTTAAGTGTTCCCTTTATTTTTTTGAGCAGTGTACTATTCTTCCTTCCGACACCCAGCTTCTATATCATGACTGAGAAGTTGTCGGATATAACCGAATATAATGGTAATAAATTATATTGCGATCAGATGTTCCACGTATTTATGTATATATGTGCTGACCTCGCTATGTGCAGGCATTCTGAGTAAAACCCTTTTACTTCTTATCCCTGTGCTGAATGACGGATTTATTACTGAATACGGGGCTGATTTCTTCTGCCAAGCACAAATACTGGTAATTGCACAGAGCGGTGCAGTTCCTGCCAGCATCGTAAAACCATAGAGAAGCACATTATCACCAGCCCGGGGGACAATGGGGCTTTTATAAGACTCATTGTCTGGGGTAAAGTGTAATAGATGCCCCCATAATGAGCGTCCTCTCCTGCATTTCTCTCTGCTTTACTGAGGCTACAAATGGCAGCAGAGCCTCGTGGCTGTGGGTGAGATCTGTGGCTGCCCTTGGCTGCCAGCGTTTGTTCAGCTGTTCATTCCCCAGCTAATCCAGCATCTCGAATGAAAATAAACACGATTTTAGGGGAAAAGAGGCAAAGAAAAGACACTCAGTCCAGTAAGAATGTCTCTTAGGATGGGTTATTGTCTCCTGGGAGCATCATATCTCAGAGCTGGGATCTATATCCATTAGTATAGTAGTAGGAGAACGGATCACAAATGATTACTTTACAAAATAGGAAGTAAATTCACCCTAAATCATCTGGCACCTCGACTCAAATCATGATTATCTGCAGATTCCATTGACCAGTGCATTGTCTCTCTGCTCCCCAACCCATATCATGTGCAGGTCATCTCAGCTTCAGATAGTCTCCCTTTTCCTCCCTGTGCTCTGTTGGGTCCTGTCTAGGAGAATCTTAAAAGTGAGGTCACCTCCAGTTCCAGGCTAATCATGCTTTGAAGTTGCAGCAAGTGGATCCCTGCGGAGCTAGAGACCACAGTAACCAGTAGGTGGTGCAAAATGTGATTCAGATATAATGGGATGTGTGCCCCAGATCCTCCGCTATCCTGAAGAATCCCATAATCCCTTCCTCAGCTCACTATGTTCATATGAAGATAACCAGCTACTAGAATATAAGATCAACATAATGTACATTGGATTATGGTTTTATTATTGTAAGAGATTTCATTTTTCATGTACAAGACACAGTGAGAATGATGGGAGTTATTCATGCATTTTTTTTATAAACTTTGGGCAGTGTGGTAATCATCTGCAGGGAATCATGTAAGATTGTGTTGTTCTCCTCCAGGTCCTTCAGGACTCTACCAGGGGGCCAATAGTTTGACTAACGCCAGCACCTTCAGTGGTCTACATCAGGTGAGGGGCAGACAGTAGTCAATTTACTTTATAACCAGTCATGTTTTTCTGATCAGAACTGTAATTTTAAGCTTGCAAAAACAAATCTCGAATTTGGCCATTCACCCAATGCATCCAAATTGAGCAGGCAAAACAATCCATAATCCCTAATCCCTAATGTGAGACTCTATTCTTTCAATTTCATTTAAGGAATATTCATCATATCCCGGCTTTAGTCAAGGACAATACGCACAGTACTATAGCACATCCTACAACTCCCCATATGTTCCCAGTAACAACATCAGTCCAAGCACCATCCCCACCACCACCTACTCCCTACAGGAAACATCTCACCACATCTCCAACCAGAGCTCAGAGTCACTGTCAGGTGAGTACATGGTTACATGTAAAGCGATCCATCCTGACCGGATGCACATATGGGCGTGTGTTGTATTATAGATCATTGTGCAATGAGATATTCAAGACAGAATTCATCAAGTACACTTCGAGGTTTTCACCAGTTTATGGGATTAGACATGCTCCTGTCTTACTTCATTCTTAAGGAAGACCTCAGTATAGAGATGTCCACATTTGTAAACTGTATTTACCCTGTCCTGATACTTCTCTGCAGGAGATTATAACACTCACAATGGTCCCTCCACACCAATAAAAGATTCAGAAACTGACCGGCAACACAGAGGCTCTGACGTGAAGTTACGAGGAAGGTCCAAACGAAACAACGACCCTTCCCCTGCGGTAGACAATGAGATTGAGGTAGGTAATGCAGGATGTGCAACCATGTGTGGCCCTTATCTAGAATATGCAGTCCAGTTCTGGGCACCAGTACATAGAAAGGACGCACTGCAGCTGGAAAAAGCACAGAGGAGAGCGACTAAAATGATAAGGGGCATGGAGGGTCTTAGTTATGAAGAAAGATTAAAAGAACTGAATTTATTTAGTCTTGAGAAGAGACGTCTAAGGGGGGACATGATTAACCTATACAAGTATATAAATGGGCCATACCAAAAATACGTTGAAAAGCTGTTCCATGTAAAATGTGCTCAAAAGACAAGGGGGCACTGCCTCCGACTGAAGAAGAAAAAGTTCAGTCTCCAGAAGCATCAAAGCTTCTTTACTGTAAGAACTGGTAATCTGTGGAATAGACTTCCTCAGGAGGTGGTCACAGAAGGAATAGTGGACAGTTTCAAAAAGGGTTTAGACAAATTCTTAAAAGTAAAAAACATTAATGCTTATGAAAACGTGTAGAAATCTGAGTCTTACTTCCTTCTGGGATTCATGTCCCCACCTATCCTTTGGTTGAACTTGATGGACGTATGTCTTTTTAACCGTATTAACTATGTAACTATGTGACAACCATCAAATGCCTATGTGAACAGTCCCATCCACATATTCCATAAGGATCTACCTGAACACATCTGACTCTGTCCTGATCATGTCCAACTAACACAAGTTTAGGGCTTGTTAAAATGTGTCAGAGAGTAATGCACATCGTTGTCAGACGTGATCAGTCTCTGGATGTAGAGTGTTCGCAAGCAGAGATTTTGAAAATTATGAGAAACTAAAACATAAGGCAAATTAGAAAGCTGCATAATTTTTCAGTATTCGATGATTAAAGTTTTGTTTATATCCAGAAAAGCTATGAAAGTGAGATAAAAAGTAAACCAAGTACAGATGCAACAAAGAACATTGTTTTCCTCCTTGAGCATTATCCTATATTCTGATCCATGACCCCCCTTCCCCCCATTACAGGTTGTATGGAATCAGATTGTAATGACTCTTCCTGGTCTTACATAAATTAGCTAAGAGGCTTCCTTCCTGCAAGTTATTTCTCCAAGTGCAGATGAGAGTACTGATGGGTCCTTCAAGGAGCAGATTCTGAGTGGGCATTTTTCTGCCTGCGAAAACAGTTGTAAACTTGTAATAGACTGGTGCCAAAGCCTGCCAGATGTTCCGGATTAGAAGGGATGCAAAGCAATGTCAGTAATGTACAATAACAATTAATGGGTTGCGATTTACTGACTTTGTATTGGAATGTCTGGCAAGTTCAGCAGGGGAAGACAGAGGCTCCATCTCCTGCGCGATCCCCCTTCTTATCCACTATAGACTTGGACCTGGTTAGATCTGGATGACTCTGTGATTAGATTTCCTTGTCATAACTTTACTATCTATGTAAATTAGAACCTCAAAGATCGAGTATCTAAAGCCAGTGTGAATGATGGTTTGGGTTTAGAATGGTTAGCAGCCTGTAAGATCTACAGGATATCAGCAGATGACACAATGTGCTTTCTTCTTATAGTAATACTTAGTGGGTTGTTCCCAGATTGGAACCAAGGCCATTAGCCAGAGCAGAAAGCAACTGCAAACAGCATGTGTGTGTCTATCCTTGGTGTTCAGATTGATTTTACTTTCCACCCCGCATCACCCAGTGATAGGTAACTGGTTTGCCAGTGGACTAATGGAAAATGGTCATGCATAGTAGACGAGTCCTTTACTATAGACTGTAGAGATATGTCTGATGGGTTAGGGTCATGCATAGTGAACGAGTCGTTTACTATAGACTCTAGAGGAAGGTCTGATGGGTTAGGGTCATGCGTAGTGGACGAGTCCTTTACTATAGACCGTAGAGGAAGGTCTGATGGGTTAGGGTCATGCATAGTGGACGAGTCTTTTACTATAGACCGTAGAGGAAGGTCTGATGGGTTAGGATCATGCGTAGTGGACGAGTCCTTTTCTATAGACCGTAGAGGAAGGTCTGATGGGTTAGGGTCATGCATAGTGGACGAGTCTTTTACTATAGACTGTAGAGGAAGGTCTGATGGGTTAGGGTCATGCATAGTGGACGAGTCCTTTACTATAGACTGTAGAGGAAGGTCTGATGGGTTAAGATCATGCGTAGTGGACGAGTCCTTTACTATAGACCGTAAAGGAAGGTCTGATGGGTTAGGGTCATGCATAGTGGACGAGTCTTTTACTATAGACCGTAGAGGAAGGTCTGATGGGTTAGGGTCATGCGTAGTGGACGAGTCCTTTTCTATAGACCGTAGAGGAAGGTCTGATGGGTTAGGGTCATGCATAGTGGACGAGTCTTTTACTATAGACTGTAGAGGAAGGTCTGATGGGTTAGGGTCATGCATAGTGGACGAGTCTTTTACTATAGACTGTAGAGGAAGGTCTGATGGGTTAGGGTCATGAGTAGTGGACAAGTCCTTTACTATAGACCGTAGAGGAAGGTCTGATGGGTTAGGGTCATGCATAGTGGACGAGTCCTTTACTATAGACTGTAGAGGAAGGTCTGATGGGTTAAGATCAGCCTCAAAGACCAGACAACAGGCAATGACAAAATTCAACCACATGAACATAACCAGCGAGCTCCTATTTATGATCGAGCGTGGCAAGTCCCAAAGTGGCGGCGCCACCATGGGAGCCTCCTTACTAGTCCACTTTACTGCCTCTGTTGTAGCTGCAGTTATTCAATTATTACAAGACTTTCCTCCAGATCTACAAACCGGGATGCAGCGCAATCTATCAGCTTCAGAGACAATAGAGAGTGGAGCGAGGTAGTTTGTCATTGCATCAGACTAATCCCATTTCCTCTAATGCCTTTTCCACATGGCTATTTAGTTTTTTTCTGTAGGACAAAACTTTGAAACTAGCTTACCGAAAAATTGGCTGCCTCACAAAGGATTCTTGTATCTAAATACATTATGTCTTGAAAAGCCCTGAATGAATTTAAATAAATGTCCTGTAGTGAGTTTGGCAGCAAATGTGAAGACGGCAGGAAAAAACAATATTTTTTTTTACCTGTGGACATATGATCTATGCAACTACAGGCCCGTTAACCACATACATGCCAGAGTTCTCCTACCATCCTGTGGTCTGGTCCCTCACAACATATTGTTAATCAGACATCATGATAGATGTAGATGGACGCTGGTTGGATGGTGCTGGCTGTACCTGGTGGGAGGATTAATGGCCTATTAGTCTCACACGTAGATGGTCAGACAGGACAGTTTTAGCTTGGATGTTACTGATGTGACTTTGTCAAGCTATAGCTGACTGTATGTATTGTAAGTCAGGTCGTGTCACAGGTCCACAGTGAATATTCAGAACGTATTGCTGCGGTTTTGTATAATTCCCCTTATAAAGACTGCACCTAATATGACCTTTAGATAAAAGTAATGTGGATTCCTCCGCCGGCCAACACAAGAAGCTTCTGCCAGGACTGCAGATAGAGGAGGGGACAAGATGCAGAGGATACACTGTGATCTCCCCCAGGGTGAATCCAGCAGATGATACAGTGCTGCACGTACATCTAATCTCCACTTATCGTGGGAACTTGTGTGGTGCGCCGCTGCCAGTATCAATCTCATCTGCTTGTTTCAATATCCTGACACAACTTAGTAGAATCCAGGGAGAAATCCAGACGGAAGGAATCCTTATTTATGGTCCTGAGCTTCAAAGATGGGCCATTCCTGAGTCAGTTTTCCAATATATCTGTACTTTCTCTTTAATTCAGCCAAGGGATGCAATTCTATCTCTCTTTCTATCAATAAGTGGCACTACAATGTCAGGTGCGGGGTGTAGTCCTTAAACAGTCCAGCAGTCTGTTTCTAGCATATGCCTGGGAGCTGGAAGCTTGTAACCCATAAAAACATGCTATAGAGCCTTAAATGTGCATTATCTCCACAGTCTTATATCCAGCACAATCCCCTTGTAATGGCTGCTTAACCATCCAGAATTAATGTTCCCTTCTTTCTCAGAGGCTGGTGTTTGGAACTGTCTCCTCCTGTATCCTGGGTTGGGTGCTCCCTGCTGCTCTATGCTGCTGCTTCTCTCTCTCTCTCCTCACTAAACTGAGCAACAGCATCACTAGAGGGATGGATGGAGTAGCCCCTCTTAACAACTATCCCCATACGGCGCCTGTTAACCCCATATGCAGCCATCACTGGAGAAAACAATGAAACTACATAATAGTCACAGGTTTAACCCCTTTTTGCAGTATACTACCGGGTCACAGCTTCAGAAAAGAGGTGTCTTATTGGTTGTTAGTGTTAGGGCTGCAGCTAAGTACCTGTATTCTTATAACACTATGTGCTGTTAATGGGGTCTTTTGACTCTTACACACAAGGCCCCTGGTGTGACCGCATGCTCTTTCTGCACCTTCTATAGATCCGCACTCATATAGATCTATGATGGTTTACAAATATTAATAATGTGATGCACGTTCATAGCATTTGTGTTGGAGGATAGTAAAGAATTCAGTAATGACTCTGCTGAGTCCTATTATTTGGTTTTGGTGCTATTCCCTGGTCATCCTGCTACATGCACACTGGTGAGGTGCGAGGCTGATGATTGTTCAGTGTGATGTAGGACATTCAGTGACAATGCAGCATCAGTGGGCTCTGGTTTATTGGCCTTATATAACGGACATGTTCTGCCCTGTAATAAAATGTGCTCCTCTCTCTTGTCACAGCGCGTCTTCGTGTGGGATTTGGATGAGACGATTATCATCTTCCACTCATTACTTACTGGAACATTCGCCACCAGATATGGCAAGGTAAGAGCAGGTTATGTATCATCCACAGGGTGCAGGTCATTATTATCATCTCTATAGTTATATCCCTGTCAGAAATTCCCAGTAATTAGAGGTCCTTGAATGGTTCTCATCTACCAAGTGACAAACTATATTCAGCTGTTTCTTTATTGTATTTGTTTCTAGGAAAGCTGAATAAATACTAGTATGGAGACTATCATCTAGATTTTCTAGTGTCCTGAATGCCAAAACTGCCTGGTGACACCATGGTGGGCAATGTTCACATGCAACATCTAAATTCAATATTTGTACGGCAGGTAACTCAGACACTGGATCCACTGGATTTTCAACTGGATATTTATGCACTCAGCAAGTGATCCAAAATAACATACTGCTTCCTATAGAAAGTGAAATGTAACAGGCAGCAGCTTTATGGGGGATGGTAACACACAGTATATCGGGAATTCGGAAAGTCTTCAGACCCTTTCACTTTTTTCATGTTGTGCTAAAATAAAAATGTTAACCCACTTATTACCCACAATAAGAAAGTGAATTTTAGAAATTTTTGCTAATTTATTAAAAAGGAAAAAATTAAATTTTGCATGGACATAAGTATTCAGACCCTTTACTATGACACTTTAGCACTGGATTCCTCCCATTTCTCTTTGAGATGTTTCTCAAAGAAGTCCACCTGTGGTAAATTCAGTTGATTGGACATGATTTGGAAAGACATAGCCCTGTTTTGTATAATGTCTTACAGTTGACAATGCATATCAGAGCAAAAACTAAGCCATGACGAGATAAGAACAGCCTGTAGAGCTCTGTGGAGGCACAGATCTGGAGAAGGGTACAAAAAAAATTCCGCTGCGCTGAAAGTTCCCAAGAGCACAGTGACCTCCTTAATTCTTAAAGGGAAGAAGATTGGAACAACCAGGACTCTTCCTAGAGCTGGGCACCCCACCAAACTGAGTAATTGGGGAGAAGAGCCTTGGTAAGAGAGAGAACCATCACTGCAGCACTCCACCAATCTGGGCCAGAGTGCCTAGAAAGAAGACTTTCCTCAGTAAATGACACATGAAGCACCCAAAGGACTCTCAGACTGTGAGAAACAAGATTCTCTGGTCTCATCAAACCAAGATTGAACTTTTTGGCCTCAATTCTGAGCGTCATCTTTAGAGGAAATGAGGCACTGCCCAATTCCATCCCTACAGTGAAGCATGGAGGTGGCAGAATCATGCTGTGGGAAGGTTTTTCAGTGGCTGGGACAGAGACAGGTCAGGGTGGAGGGAAACATATAAATGGAGCAAAGTACAGAGATCCAGAGTGCTCTGGACCTCAGCCTGGCCTGAAAATTCACCTTCCAACAAGACAATAGCCCTACGCACAAAGCCAAGACAACACAGGAGTGGCTGAGGAACAACTCTGTGAATGTCCTCGAGTGGCCCAGCCAGAGCCCTGACTTGAACCCAAACATCTCTGGACACAGTCCCCATCCAACTGTCAGGTTGAGAGAGTATCTTCAGAAAAGAATGGCAGAAAATCACCAAATGCAGGTGTGCAACCTTGTGGCATCATACTCAAGAAGACTAGAGGCTGTAATTGCTGCCAAAGGTGCTTCAACTAAGTCCTGAGTAAAGGATCTGAATACTTATGTCAATGCAAGGTTTTTAATTTTTCCTTTTGAATAAATTTGCAAAGATTTTGAACACTCTGTTTTTACTTATGGGGTATTGAGTGCATATTAATGGGGGGAAACTTATTTTTTTTAATATTTATTTTATCACCGCAACATACTGTAACAACATAACAAATTGTGAAAAAATTAAAGGCTCTGAAGACTTTCCAAATGCACTGCACATTGCTCTAAAAACACACATGGATATGTACCCACATCACACCCATTTCTGCAGGTTTAGCCGTTTCGTGCCAGCCGCATGTAAGTCGAGTGCATAAAATCTGACGACTTCCTATTTTAACAGCTTCCAATTAATCCTGCTTAGCAGCTCAGTAGGAGGGGAGCACGTCTGCTCTCATCATCACAAGCCATCAATTAAAACACTAATGGAGCCGTTTCACTGCTCGTAAGAGCCGCACGGACCTATTTATAGACTGAGGAGAAGTCACAATGTACTAACACTTCATTAATGTGCGCGAGGTGCCGGCAGCGCAAATAAAACCTGCCCTGGGGTCTAGGAGGAGGCTCTTCACCCTTAGGCCCTGGATAAGATTTCCAGTAAGAACTATATGTAAGATATCACCAGTTTAAGAGCATTTTCCCCAAAATCTGAAAATCTCAAGGAGTGAATAAAAGTTCTTGAGTTGACCTCAGGGTATCCCCACTCTCTGTACATAGACCCCAACACCCAGCTTGTTACAGTATATCAGCGGTCTCTTTTCTGATGATCACTGTAGCTGTGTGAGAAGGACTAAGGGCCCATTTAAATGGGCAGATAATGTAAACGGTGTTGATCAACAATATGGCATTCAATCGACACTCGTTTAGTGCATTTACATCCAATAAATGAACTATCATTAGTTTAATCATTTGTCCCAATACAGTTTGCATTTACGTGGGAGATGTGCTGTCCACTTGCATTTTAATTTTTTTTGCTATTGTCTGTCACCTGATCGCTGGCCATATTTCCATGGGGCAATGGTCGGGAACAAAGCTTTGTGCTATTATCATCCCATCCAAACAATGATTATGTACTCGTACTACATTCCCTTATGAAAATTTCCAACTAGCAACACAAAAGGGGCAGCTAAAAAAAATAAAACAACTTTTATTTGGATCGTATCTAAAAAACTAACAAAATGCACAATAAATACAAAAATAGAAACAGTCTTACCAGTATGTTGATAATTCAATTGGCACTTGAATACCGGACTGGTTGGGGTGATGCCGATGACAGGGAAGGTGGGATATTGCAATATGTAAATCCTGTTCCTACCTTGCCCTGTCAGGTCTATAATGCCCTAATAGCCTCCTAAATACGGAGTCATCGCCCTGACAAGAGCAGCCCCATCTGGAACCTTGCCCTATTGCCAATCCCTAAAAAACCTTATTAGGGGGAGTTGGTATCTGTCAATACCCTCCCTAATCCCAGCAACAACCCCCAAAAAAATCTAAACATATGTAAAAAAAAAAGTCTCAAAAAATGGTCCAACACGTTTTATCTTGATGGATTCCCCCAGACTCATCAGGGGACGAGCAGCTAAAATTGAAAAAATACCGTAATCTGTAAAAGAAATTTGCAAAAAAAGATGCGTAGTGATTACCACCGTCCGGTGTCACTCATACACTGAAAGAGGGCCTGTAGATCGCCCTACTACCTCTAAGGCCCCTTGCAGACGAGCGTTCCTCCCACAGCGAGTCCGCATCGCAGCACCCGGCCTGACCTCCCAGCACTGACGGGATTCACATAGCATTATATTGATTTATGATGCTATGTAACCCTTACAGTTCTGGAATGTATTGGATAACACTGGCAGCATTATGCCAGTATTATCCAATACATTCTAGCACTGTAAGGGTTACATAGCATCATAAATCAATATAATGCTTTGTGACCCCCGGCAGCGCTTGGAGGTCAGGCCGGGTGCTGTGTTGCGGACTCGCTGCGGGAGAAACACTCGTCTGCAAGTGGCCTAAGTGCAGCATGTATGACAGTATGACTAGTTCACATGTGTCTATCATCCCATGTAAAAGGGCCTTACACCAAGATAGATGCAAAGAAGATAGACATATTGCTGTCACTATATAATCATAAATGAGAAGGATCTTTTCTGGGGGGGTTCATGTGAAGAATATTGGGGGTCGCTTGTCTGTCTCTTTGTATGTATTATATCACTCGGAGATGGGGCTCCTGTGTCATCTCAACCGAGAACTAACACAGGCTAATATACTTAGGGACATGTGTTTATTTTCCTGCTCGCCGGTTCCTCCTGCGTTTATTTACCTTGACTTATCCTGGCCTGCCAAGTACCTGGGGACACTAGGGGCTGGAAGAGTCTGATCTTAACTCCTCAGAGAGCTTACCCACTCTCAAGATTAGGACAATCTAGGGAGGAAGTTTTGCTTCTACAAGATTGACTATGGAGGAAATAAAATGAGATTTGCACAACTAATAACCCACCAATTATCACTACTGAGAAATTCACCTACACAAAGTTACAACTGAAAGTGTGAGATCAGTAGGATGTGGACATTGAGTTTATTCCCTTGTTGATGAATTCTGTTGCCCCCCCCTTTGCTAATTTTTTTTATTTTACAGTGTCAAAATCAACCAATCTCAGCTTTCCTTCCTTCCCTCCTTCCTTCATTCCCTCTTCCTCTCTCTTTCTCGCTCTGTCCTCCTCTTTCTTTCTCACTCTTTGCCCCTGCCTTATTTCCATTCTACTCTTTTCATTTCTCTCTCCCTTTTACCTTCTTTTCCCCATTCCTCCTTATTTCTCCCTCTTTCTCTCTCCTCCTCTCTCGCCCTCTTTTATGTCTTCCTTCCTTTGCTCTCTTTCTCTTGACTTCTCTTCATTTCTACCTTCCTTCTCTCTCCTCCTTTCTCTATTTCTGCCTCTTGGTCTTACTTTGTTCCTTCCCTCTCTTTCTTTATCTTGACTTCTCTTTATTTGTCCCTTCCTTCCTTTGCTCTCTCTCTTGATTTCCCTTCAGTTCTCCCTCCCTTCTTCCTTTCTTTTTTTCTCCCTTTCTTATCCGTTCCTTATCCTTTCCTCCTTCCTCACTCTCTCCTCCTCTTTCTGTCTCTTGGTCTTCCTTCCTTTCTTCGCTCTCTTTCCTTCTCTTGACTTCTCTTCATTTCTCACTTCCTTCCTTTGCTTTCTTGACTTTTTATCAGTTCTCTCTCCCTTCCTTTTTTTCTCCCTTCCTTATACGTTCCTCCCTTCCTTATCCGTTCCTTATCCATTCCTCATTCCTAAATCTCTTCTCCTCTCATTCTCTCTCCTTCTGTCTCTGATTGTAATTTGTACTGTAGTTCGTGACAGACATGCATGTGATGGTTGGGAAGGTTCTTCCCCTGTTTAGTACAAAATTCAGTGGATGTAGATAGTTTCCCTATGAAAGGCTCTGGTGACGCCATTATTGAAGCCTTAATTATACCATGCCAAGAGAAGCACTTAGCCAGACTCTTGGCCGTCCCGTCCTCCCCGCTTACTCACAGTACCTTTCAATTATATTCCACGGGGCTCTTAAGATTAATAAGTGTGATTTAAATGTCGGCTTGAGAGCACACAGCAAATTGCTGATTTGGAGAGCCGGACGGCTTTTGTGCTTTATAAATAGAGTGTTGGTCACGGATAAGAGTGCAGCCCCCACCCCTCCCGGCATACCTGGATCATTCCCCCGGGCATTAAATAGCAGGTTACACATCCTAAACCTCTTCATTACTTTATGGGCTTTGGAGAAGAAATAATAGGCGCTGGCTTGGCAAGTTCTACTTTAACATTCTCTGGGGATCTAAGCTTCTATCATCCCTGCTCAGGGACAAAAGGGCAGCGAAGGCCAGGATTGCTAAGCAGCGATTTATCTCCCTTATATACAATCTATTCAGATAAAAAAAAAATCACAGCAGCTGTAAATGTGGCGCACAGGGCCACAGGGGAGATGTGGAGAGGATGGGAGTGGTGGCGGCGGCAATCAAGGTGGTTGTAGTCCTCATGGTTGCTAAACCTGCTCTAGCGCATCCCTTGGGCTGCATGTGCAGTGAATGGAGGGGCGCAACCCTTGTTCCCCTCAGGGCATTACCTGGGGACCCCTGCCTGGTGGTGGCTAGGGTGACTATATATGTTAGTAGTATGGATAGTGGGGTACAAGGCAGGAGAACAGGGGTCCAGGTCAGATAAGGAGCCCTATGACCAGGCTGGCTATAGGGGTCCAGGTCAGATAAGGGGCCCTGTGACCAGGCTGGCTATAGGGGTCCAGGTCAGATAGGCTTGGTTGTAGTAAAAATAGAGTCTCTCTTTTACTGATTTAATATTTGGTGCAAATACAAGCAGTAAACGCAGTTCTCAACTATGTCACAGAGAAGACTTTTTTTTTCCAAAGGCTGTGTATAGGATGGTTATGATAGTGTTCCTCCCTGAGTCACTTTCTGTAGATACATGCAATCTTCCTAAATGACTAAAGGGGTTCAATATTTCTCTGCAATGTGCAATTGTGGGCTGCAGTCCTAGATCAGATGGCCAGTCTCAGTGTGGCAGGAGTCAGAAGCAAAAAAACCCCAAGCCAGGTGCAGTGAAGTCTAAAGCCATAAACATGCATTGCGATACCTTTCACTGACTTTGTCCAAACATTGTCCTTTTATGGTTCTCAACCTTCTGCAAAAATTCAATGCTTCTTTCCCTTAGCAAAGTTGCTTTTCTGGCAGCTTTTCGTGCACTGGGATGGTGTCTCCACAGAGAATAATTATTTTCTCCTCGTTCAGCTTGTCCGGCTTACACACCAGTAGCAATGTACATATACTCTCTCTGGGCCTTCTTGCCAACAACTACTCTCTAGCCAGAGGAAAGTGGGGCCAGCCCACCACCCGGCAACTATTACTAAGGACTGCCAGTTAACCATTTCCTTCCTATACTCAGCCTTTTGAGATACATAGAGCATAGATAAGCTACTTCAACCATTTGTACCACTAAAAGTGTATAGTTAGCATATCCTTAAATATTTCAACAAACTTAGAAGTGCATTAACCCTTTAGCAGTGAACCAGTGGGTCACTGCAGCAATGTCACTTATAAAGCAGTAGAACACTTTACTGCCCTTTAGTTATTCTACTCAGAAAGGCATGTTAAAAAAAATTGTCAACCACTGCATGGTGGTTACGCCTGCTTTATAAATGTACCCCTTCCTTCTCACCATTTGGCCGCTGTCAGTGCTTGAAGAAGATGAGATTCATATCATGAAGGGGAATGAACACGTCTCTTGTTAAACTGTGTGCATTGAGATCTCACCCATGGAGTGCAGCTTCCTGCTCCATTCACACTTCTCAAGGCACACACTTACAACCTCACCTAGGTTTGGCAATTTTATTTTTTCATTCAATAAAAAAAGAAAATTTTTTATAAGCGCCCCCTACTATTCTTTAACTGAACACTACATGACTGGAGATGGGGAAGGAACAAATCTATTTCTGTCACTTATTATATACAGTCAGGTCCATAAATATTGGGACATCTACACAATTCTAACATTTTTGGCTCTATACACCACCACAATAGATTTGAAATGAAACGAACAAGATGTACTTTAACTGCAGACTGTCAGCTTTATTTTGAGGGTATTTACATCCAAATCAGGTGAACGGTGTATGAATTACAACAGTTTGCATATGTGCCTCCCACTTGTTAAATGACCAAAGTAATTGGACAGAATAATAATTATAAATCAAACTTTCACTTTTTAATACTTGGTTGCAAATCCTTTGCAGTCAATTACAGCCTGAAGTCTGGAACGCATAGACATCACTAGACGCTGGGTTTCATCCCTGGTGATGTTCTGCCAGGCCTCTACTGCAACTGTCTTCAGTTTCTGCTTGTTCTTGGGGCATTTTCCCTTCAGTTTTGTCTTCAGCAAGTAAAATTCAGGTCCGGATTCAGGTCAGGTGATTGACTTTGCCATTGCATAACATTCCACTTCTTTCCCTTAAAAAACTCTTTGGTTGCTTTTGCAGTATGCTTTGGGTCATTGTCCATCTGCAGTGTGAAGCGCTGTTCAATGAGTTCTGAAGCATTTGGCTGTATATGAGCAGATAATATTGCCCGAAACACTTCAGAATTCATCCTGCTGCTTTTGTCAGCAGTCACATCATCAATAAATACAAGAGAACCAGTTCCATTGGCAGCCATACATGCCCACACCATGACACTACCACCACCATGCTTCACTGATGAGGTGGTATGCTTAGGATCATGAGCAGTTCCTTTCCTTCTCCATATTCTTCTCTTCCCATCACTCTGGTACAAGTTGATCTTGGTCTCATCTGTCCATAGGATGTTGTTCCAAAACTGTGAAGGCTTTTTTAGATGTCATTTGGCAAACTCTAATCTGGCCTTCCTGTTTTTGAGGCTTACCAATGGTTTACATCTTGTGGTGAACCCTCTGTATTCACTCTGGTGAAGTCTTCTCTTGATTGTTGACTTTGACACACATACACATACCTCCTGGAGAGTGTTCTTGATCTGGCCAACTGTTGTGAAGGGTGTTTTCTTCACCAGGGAAAGAAGTCTTCGGTCATCCACCACAGTTTTCCGTGGTCTTCCGGGTCTTTTGGTGTTGCTGAGCTCACCGGTGCGTTTCTTCTTTTTAAGAATGTTCCAAACAGTTGTTTTGGCAACGCCTAATGTTTTTGCTATCTCTCTGATGGGTTTGTTTTGTTTTTTCAGCCTAATGATGTCTTGCTTCACTGATAATGACAGCTCTTTGGCTCTCATCTTGAGAGTTGACAGCAACAGATTCCAAATGCAAATAGCACACTGGAAATGAACTCTGGACCTTTTATCTGCTCATTGTAATTGGGATAATGAGGGAATAACACACACCTGGCCATGGAACAGCTGAGAAGCAATTGTCCCATTACTTTTGGTCCCTTAACAAGTGGGAGGCACATATGCAAACTGTTGTTAATTCCTACACCGTTCACCTGATTTGGATGTAAATACCCTCAAATTAAAGCTGACAGTCTGCAGTTGAAGCACATCTTTTTATTTCAAATCCATTGTGGTGGTGTATAGAGCCAAAAATGTTAGAATTGTGTCAATGTCCCAATATTTATGGACCTGACTGTACATTGTCAACTTATTCTGCAACACTGTAGAGAGATTGTCACCTTTCACATCAGTCCCTGTCCTAGGGAGCTTACAATCTTATTTCACCATCTATTTACACTTGCATTGTTTTTGGACAGATTGTATTGGAATTTGCAGATTTTTGTGTGTTACTTCTTGTCTAGGATGTGAATGAATAAACCTGATGATTGTATTCCCACGCCTGTCACTGCTGCCATTCTTTGTGTGCTTACTTCTTATCTCTGGAGAGGATGGAAAACATTGCAGTTAATCCTTTCATCATGAGCTGTTACCTGAGCACAGGAGAACAATAGGATTGACACCTCCGCCATTAACCTCTTCATGAACACACTGCTTCCTAGAGGTGCCAGAATCATGCAGGGCTTGTGTCCTTATTTGAGAGTGTGCAGTCAGATTTCATTTATGCCTTTATTGTTCACATACTGGACATATATACTGATCTGCGGAGCTGAGGCTGAAGACAGAGGTATAGAGGCAGCAGGGTGGGAATATTTACATTTCTCTACCTTTTTATATATAATCATTAAATAACTTTCAGAGCTCCTGTACTGTAGATCCCAGCCATGGATGTAGCATTATTACCCTCCAATAATTGCAGGATCTGTAGCATTTCTCTATCTAGTAGGGACCCATAGCTGGTCATCCTGAGCCCCCCTCCTTCATATTTTTATTTATTTATTTTATGCACTTATATAGTGCTACTATATTCCGCAGCGCTTTACAGACATTAGCAAAGGGGCTCACAATCTAAGGTCCCTATCAGTATGTCTTTGGAGTGTGAGAGGAAACCCACGCAAACACAGGGAGAACATACAAACTCCATGCAGATGTTGTACTTGGTCGGATTTGTGCTGCTAGGCACCAGTGCTAACCACTGAGCCACCGTGATGCCCAGTGTCCAGATCTACAAATACACAATAATATATGGAACAACAGTGAACACTGATACCTAAGTGAAATAGGAGAAAGCAGGCGATATCACACAAGATGCCAAATCTCAGGGTCCCAGATTTATTTTAATGAGAAAAACCCTTCCTATAATTGAAGGGGGTATATATATCTTGGTAGGAATGCTACTGGTAAGTCAGATATATCCTATATGTCCGTGGACGGAGCAGTCTATAACTGTGATGGCTAACCTCCGGCACTCCAGCTGTGGTAAAACTACAACTCTCAAGATGCACACTTGCTTGGCTGTTCTCAGAATTCCATAGACATGAATGGAGCATGATGGGAGTTGTAGTTTTACCACAGCTGGAGTGACGGATGCTAGCCATCGCTGGTCTATAATATCAGCACTGCAGACGAGTAGGTAGATTATAGAGCTCTGCGTCCATAATCGTCCATGTAAAAGACTGATATCACCCTGATCCATTCATTACGTTTACTTTTCCTCCTTATTGCCCTCATTGTACCAAAGTGCCGTTGGAGGAGCCACAAGTGGTTCTTTACACTGCAAGAATGCCACGGGCCGCGACTTGTTCCCTCGCCGCTGCTGCACTAAAGTATTCTCCTGGACGGCCGCCAGCCCTAAAAGTCAAACATTACCTGCCAGAGTGCATTAGCCGGGTGTCAGTGATGTCCCAGGGCTCGCCGTCCCATAAATATCCAGTGAAATTATCTCTTGGCAACAGGCTGGCGGCCCCGTGCTCCACACATGTCACTTCCAACTTATGGGTTGCGTGTGTTTTAATGGGCAGCGCAACGGCAAAAATGCTCTGAACTCAATCAAAAAAGCACTTCTCCAGAACTGGGACCAAGCTCAAAAAAATGCAAACGCGGGCTCCAAAAAAACTACAACTTCTCTCCCTTTTTATTATTACGCTTTTTAAGGAATATTGGAGTTCAAGCTGCAGTATAAATCCCTGGGAAATCTTATCCTTGGCCTCCCCATGCTGGCTGCTTTGTAGGACTTGGGGTAGTCATAAATTATGGTGTCCGCACTGAATTAATGGCAGAAATTTAACAGCCGGTCAGAGATGGAACCACCCCTGCAGACTATGAACATACTCATAGATTTACATGGCTGTGTCCTGGCCTCACATCTCCACGACACCCCGAGCGTCACAAAACCGTCCACACGAGGCCTCACTACTCCAGTAATCTGAAGGCTTTTATCCTGGAAAATGAGGACAGGAGCTTAAGGGGTCACTCTAATGCGGAAAAGAATAGAAACACTTCCGGCTCCTCTGTTTTGTGGGTTGTTATTTATCAGAACATTTAAGTAAACCTTTTTAGGTAATTTCAACTTCACTATCTGAGAACAAAGTGAGAAAAGAAGCTGAAACATACGAAAAAGGCTCTCGCCATTTCAAGGGAAGTCAAGATATATTATAGCATTAACACAAATTCCTCAGAACATGGAGGATAGTATGGTTGTTTTTTATGCAGGACATGTTTTATATAGTTTTGTCTGTACAATTTTATTGTATGTTTTAAATAATATATATTAAAATTTTTATAAAAAAAAAATAAAAAAAAGCTGAGCTCAGTGATCTATAGGTTATACGATTTGGAAACAGGATTTCTGAGTAAAAAAACTGAGTAAATCCTGACAGGACTCTCAGGAGAGGCAGTGAGAGTCCTGATTACTCCGCCCATGGTCAGTGATTGACAGCTTTGCCTTTATTAGTGTGTGTATACAGAAGGATGTCAATCACTGTGTGTGGGCGGGGTAATCAGGACTCTCACTGTCTCTTCTAGGAGTCCTGTCAGGATTTACTCAGTTTTTTTACTCAGAAATCCTGCTCCAAATCGTATAACCTATAGATCACTGAGCTCAGATTTTTATTTTTTTATTTTCCTTTATTTTGACATATATTTAAAACATACAAACAAAATTGTACAGACAAACCTATATAAAACATGTCCTGCATAAAAAACAAGCCCAGCTTCTATTAGAGTCAATGGAAACCTTTTATTTGCCTAGTTTTACTGTTGAGTGATATTAGGAATAGCCGGGGGACTGTGGCTACCTCATTAACTTTACTGTTCAGTAATAATTTGGTGTAAAATCGGTTCAATTTGTTAACAGAAAGTGATGACCATGAATTATGACTAAAGTCAACATCCGTAATGCTAACAGATCACATGTACATGTCGTGAGGTTGCCGACCAGCCGTGAGACATTGCAGCATTCATGTAAATGAAATCTCTGTTGGAAGGGGCATTTTTTGGGGGGGTCTCTGTGTAACAGGTAGAATAGATGCAGGCTGGAAAATGGAGAAGCTCTGTAGAATAGTGCAGAGGAACTATAATGGCAGCCATATTGGTTGTCACCCAGTTTTCCCAGACAGATGAGAATGACTTGTATTTAGCAATTCAGCTTGTACTGGGACCACCGACAAAATGTCTGAAATGATGATCTGTGGGGGTAAAATACGTTCTAGAACAGTGGTCTCCATCCTGTGGCTGTCTGCCTGTTTGCGAACTGCAACTCCAGCATGAAATTACAGATTATCATGACTTCTTGGGAGTTGTAGTTGCACATAGCCAGAGCCCCCAGTTGGAGTTCATAGCTCTAGACGTGTTCCACAACCGGCCAGAACAAGTCTGAAACCTGCGAGTTCCTAAGTAATTAAGTGCAATTAAGGAGACGGCGTTGTCCTGTGATTTGTGCAGGGTAAAACCACAAGGGGAGGGGGGGGTTACAGTGCGGAGAAAGTTGCTGATTGTCTCCTAATCCGTCTCTCACCCTTGGCTGACATCTCTGGGAGATAAGCTCCACAGAATAGCGGTCTGATTTAATAAATACACATAATTAATACCTTTATCCTTGTGGCAGTGTCATTATTTGCGCACATTCTCAACAGGTAGTTGGCAGTAGAAAAGATGGGGGCCGGCCTGCCTGAAATGCTTACAAAAGCCTGTACGTGTGGACATCGCATCCGCAATTGTCTCAGCCTCTTGAATGTCAGAGTAATTGGAAGATAAGTAAACAGGAGGGGGGATCCGAGACAACGAGACGCAGGTTTACTGGAACCGCTCACAGCCAGCAAGTCTGAACATTAGGGAAGAGAAGGGCGTGCGTCAGAAGCGGGGGGGGCCCATCGGGGCATGTTACCGTACTGTCCCGTCCCCTGTAAATTATATACAGTACATCTGTAATCATTAGCAATAAAACTCTTACCGCTAATGTCGGAGATGGTGTAAGATGTTTACCTGTAGAGCTAGAGAAAACAAAAATCCTACAAGTGATGTCACAAGTAGCGCCCAGCAAGAAAATTTCTGTTCAGATTTCAACGAATCGTCCAGGTGACTGAAATAATCCTTATAATAAACCTGTAGAATCTGAGGGGTCAGGGCACTGAGACCCTCACAGGAAGAATGACCCTCCATCCTCCAGAACGTACAGCCTCCGTACATCCATATGCTGAAACCACAAGCAGCCTTCTCTAATTAACATTCACTGCGCTAAGAATGCGTAATAATTAAGTTACCATGCAGTATAGGATGATTGAAACGCAATTCTCCTCTGGTGACCCCCTGGCCTGGGGTGCAGATCTATGAGGGAATTCACACTAAGTTTCATATACTGTGACCACACAGGGAGCTGATAGAAGCCTAGGAGCACCCCCAGAGTTGACGGGTTGCCCACAATCACTGGTAGTGCTCCTGAAACCTGGATTTCCCCGCAGTGGCTCCTCCATATTCCTAGTAGTAATGTATTATAGGACTGCAGAAAGTGGGGGAGCAGTGACTATTTTTTTTCCTGGTGTAGGGAGGGGATGTGTAGTGGTAATTTGTATTAATTTTTGGTTTTGTTTCCTTGTGTTTTCTTTTTTGAGTGGAGAAATGTACAGGGAACCCCTCCACCCCTTCCCTTTTTTCCATTACTGTGCTCTGATTGATTACGGAATGGTTCTTAGTTTCTTTCTTGTTGTCTTTTTTATATGCACTTTATATTGGTTTACATTCTTCCTCATTGGGGGGACAAGAAAAAACATAGAAACTGTAAAAAAAACAACCTGTGTTTGTGTAGATTTCTAAACCATTCTTTCACTTTCCTTGAACATCTGGACTCTAGAAAGGTTACATTTCTCTCCTAAATGAAGCCGTAAAGTGTGAACCCCAAGTAACGGCCCTGAGGAGCAATGAGGTGATGACCCCACTGACAATGTATCTGTCTCTCTTCAGGACACGACCACATCAGTGCGGATAGGTCTTATGATGGAGGAGATGATCTTCAACCTCGCCGACACTCATCTGTTCTTCAATGACCTAGAGGTGAGTGTCCTGAGCCCCCACCTCTTTACATGATAGAGAACATCCCTTGAGGGGCGTCACCTGTGCAGTGGGCGTGACATTACCTGTGATCAGGACAGATAACCATACTCAAGCACCCTATATACCCCACGATCTAATCCTCATTCATATATAAAACTGGTCAGTCATTAACTATTTTTTCAGTTTTCCTTTGTTATGCAATTTTCTTGATGCAGTGTAAAGAATGGAGGTCTTCATTCTGATTGTCATTGCTATGTCATAGGTTGTGTATACATTTTGTGTTTTATTTCCTTTTTTGCCATTTTTTGCAGCTTTTTTTCCCTAACCTTTTATATGTGGCCAGATGTTACTTTAATTCTATAGTGCATTATTTAATGCGCTGCAGACAAAGCATTTTATATGGCTTTTTTGGCTGCGTTTTGACATTTTTAGTGTTTTTTTAACAGAAAGCAACAGGCAAGCTCTAAGTATGCTGTTTTATGTTGGCATTTTTTGCCATAGGAATTTCTATAGAAGATGAAAACCGACAGCTACTGAACACAGTAAAGTCAGGAGTGCATACACACATGCTTGATAAAGGACTATATAAACTTAAGGCCCGAAATGTTGTCATATTGATGCACTTTACACGGCTGAAGTAAACAAAGACATGTATGTTAAGCTGCAAGAATCTTGGAGTGCCGTCTGAAATATTGTGTCTATGAAATTCATGATCCACGGGGGGAGAGGGATCATGAAGGGACAAGCACCCAAGAAAAGCCTCAACTTCTGATAAGTCCTGTGGCCACAGTATATTCTCAAGTGTTTTTACAACTAGAATGAAAATCTCCATTTTTTTACTGTGCAGGCCGTATCCAGGAAAATTAAAAACATCGGGGGGAAAAAGGGACACAGGCCCAGATATTTACTGAACCTAAAATCTATCTAAAAAAAATGGCTCAAGTTGGTGCAGCTAGAATTTCTATACTTTTTCTGACATGCTCAAAAAAGAGCAGGGCTTAGCTGGAAGGGCGGATCATCACAAGAAAGGGGTGTGGTCAAAGATGCACTGTTTGGTGTCAATTCTGGCATAATATTCTGTCTCAAAGTAAGCCAACCAATAGTTGATATAGAGTTAGAAGAAAGCGTCTATTCCCGCACCACCTTTATCATCCAGCCCCTGTTGTAGACAGCCATCTATAGGATTAGTAAATCTAGGCCACAGTTTATAGGGCTTTGTGGCTACTAGTGTGGACACCAATCTTAAATCTAAAGTTTTCTTGCACTGATCCGAGCTGTTGATGATCAGTCTTCGGTGGTGCTAGACAGACAATGATAGCATGGATAACATCTGTTCATGTCTGACCCTTTTCCAGGCACAAACGGCATCAGGGGGGATCTAGGCACCTCCGCATCTGCACGTCATATACACTGATTATACTACCCACTGACATGAGGCGGGAGGGGGCGTCTGCTCATGTAATTGTGGGAAATGAAGGTTAATGACTTGTACAGGTGAAACGTCTTAGTCTGCCCCATCTGCTCAGACACAGGGATTCACTGGCCAATTAACCTGATGTTTACCCAGCGCTGAAACAACACGCCCAAAATCCGTCCTTCCTGTCGTGTCCATTTCCACCAAATCATTTCCTAATTTTTTCTCTTTTTGGTAATTATGCTGCAGCTTCCTGTGAGGGTCATAGTTCATTCTAGAATCACCACTCCCCTGACCACATCAGGGTGGGGGGAGGATCCATAATGAGCGCATTATAAAAGCCCCTCTCTGTAAGTTGTGTTACATCGTTATTAGAGGGGTCCCCTGATCAGGAACCGCCAATTAACCGAGCTCCTGTGATTTCTGTTCATTTCAGTCTTTGTAGTTGCCCAAAACAGACAACCCCAGTTATACGTAGGGTCTCGCCTGTAGTGGTCTGCGGCAGTTGCGCGGCTTTTCAATACCGTCATGCACATCCCTGCTGAATCACATATCCTTGTGCTGAGATCTTCATTGTCTTTAGATAAAGCTGCAGACACTCTCCATTTTCAGCTGCTTTCATAAATAAATTTTCTTTAAAAAAAAGCCACAAAAACACTGATCATCAGTGTTGTTCCTCCAGTTGCTGGCAACTCATTTCAGATAAAAAATAATTTCTCCAGAAATCTCTTTCCCAAATCACCGGACTGACGACACAAATACCGGATCACAGGCAGCAGTGTCCTCTCTTCACGAGGCCTGCGCCAATCATACGGTTTGGTTGTACACATTGTCTGCTTATATATTTAGCTTGTATCCAGATGCAAGAGCCATGCAGCGTTCACTGGGAGCAGTACCAGGAAAATCACTCTTGTGTTGGAGGCAGGGCAATGATTCTTTACACCCTTCACCCACTTATGTTGTTTCCAAAGTCTCCACTCCTTTTTTAATTGTACATTGTGTCCCAGTGGTCTGTATCAGCAGCCGCTCATTGTGTTCATTTCTGCAAAATGTTGACATGTTTCTAGCGCAAATCGCTGGTGGACACATGATTCGAGCATTACAACACGCTGATTGCGTGGGGGGAAAAAAGTTTGAACTTTTGAACTCTTAAAGGGGTTGTCGAACTTCAGGAACTTTTTTAACAGACCTCTGAAAATCTATGGAAAAACTTATACCCACTGATCCCTGCTGCTCCATTCCTGCTTCCTGGCTCCTCTCAGTGGTCTTTCTGTCCCCGTCCTTTAAATTTTCGGATAGAAGGGTTCACATGCACTGCTGCACCCAATGTCTGGCCTCAGCAGTGACATTTCCCCAAGCGTCATGTGACCCAGCAGTGACTTGCCACTTGGGGACACGTCATTACTGATGCCATTCATTGGTTGCAGAAGCACACCTGACCACATCTTTCAAGACGGCCAGCAAGAATGGAGCTGCAGAGAGCAGGTGAGTATCATTTTCTTCAACAGATATGACGCAGTGCAGGGGCCTGTTAAAAAAGTCTCTGAAGCTGGACACTCATAGCAAGTAAACTTTATATCATAAAGACTTTGTTGCCTGGTGCAAACTTGTGACTTTTACTTGGTGCCAGTGTGTAATCCAGAATCTTACCAACCAGACCTGAGGTCATGATCAGGCGCTGCTGCAGGGACATTTGTGTGAGGAGTTAGCGCCACCATGTGGTAAGAAGTAGGTAGTGCTTATAAAACATTATCCAGACATCTGTCCCGTAGACATATCCCTCTGCCAAGTACCTGCATCACACCAGAGCGGATCCACAGATGTGTGGGCTGAGACTGTAACAACGTGTGGAAATAGGATTTCCAGCAGATTGAGGGATCGTGCCAATTAAAGCAAGTGTGAGCTGAATTAATTGCACACAAGGACAGATGGCGATTTCTAGAGGAATCTTAGGCTTGGTTTACACAGGGCATTTTTATGGGTTCTTGTTGCATCGTAAAAAAAAGCACTTTGGAAAAAATGCATGCAATTTACTGCTGCATTACCAACTGACGCATTTGCACAGGAAATTGCATCTGGTGACGCAGCAGGAAAAAAGGCATACAGTTTTTTTTTTATTGATCTTAAACGCAACCAGAACACATCAAAATACCCTGTGTAAACTCAGTCTTAGGGCTTGTTCACATAAATGTATGTGTTCCATTCCGTGCATTGGGCACCGCAATTTGCAGTCCCCAATGCACGGAGAACGTTCGTGCAGGCTCCGGGACAAATCCAGACCCATTCAATTCGAATGGGTCTGCATCCTTCCGTTTCGCAAAAAGATAGAGCAAGTTCTATCTTTTTGCGGAATGAAAGTACGGAACGGAACCCCATGGAAGCACTCTGTAGCGTTCCGTGCTTCCGTTCCACATCTCTGGATTTGCGGATCCATTGAAGTGAATGGGTCCGCATCTGTGATGCTGAATTCACACGGAACGTTGTCAGTGTATTGCAGATCTGCATATGCGGTCCGCAATACGGAAACGGAACACATACGTTTCTGTGAACAAACCCTAAGGCTGAGTTCACACGAGCGTTTCCGGATAAGGTCCGGATGTGTTGCGGCAAACCCACGCGAGTAGGTACCCAATTGCAGTCAGTTTTGACGGCGATTGCGTTCCGTTGTTCAGTTTTTATCGCGCGGGTGCAATGCGTTTTGCACGCGCGTGATAAAAAACTGACTGTGGTACCCAGACCCGAACTTCTTCACAGAAGTTCAGGTTTGGGTTCGGGGTTGTGTAGATGTTATTATTTTCCCTTATAACATGGTTATAAGGGAAAATAATAGCATTCTTTATTAAAGAATGCTTAGTAGGTGGTCAATTGAGGGTTAAAAAATAAAAAATAATTAACTCACCTTCTCCTCTTGATCGCGTAGCTGCCGGTCTCTTCTTACTTCTTTAATCATGAGCTGCCGGCTAAAGGACCTGTGGTGACGTCAGATCACATGGTCCATCACCACGGTGATGGATCATGTGATTGGACCATGTGATATGACGTCACCACAGGTCCTTTAGCCGGCAGCTCATGATTAAAGAAGTAAGAAGAGACCGGCAGCTACGGGATCAAGAGGAGAAGGTGAGTTAATTTTTTTTTTTTTTTAACCCTCAATTGACCACCTACTAAGCATTCTGTATTAAAGAATGCTATTATTTTCCATTATAACCATGTTATAAGGGAAAATAATAATGATCGGGTCCCCATCCCGATCGTCTCCTAGCAACCGTGCGTGAAAATCGCACTGCATCCGCACTTGCTGGCGGATGCTTGTGATTTTCACGCAACCCCATTCATTTCTATGGGGCCTGCATTACGTGAAAAAAGCACAAAGAGGAGCATGCTGCGATTTTCACGCAACGCACAAGTGATGCGTGCAAATCACCGCTCGTGTGCACAGCCCCATAGAAATGAATGGGTCAGGATTCAGTGCGGGTGCAATGCGTTCAACTCACGCATCGCATCCGCGCGGAATACTCGCCCGTGTGAAAGGGGCCTTAGGCTACATGCACATGAACGTTGTTTGTTTCCATGTCCATTCCGTTTTTTTTCTGCGGATAGGATTCAGACCCATTAATTTCAATGGGTCCGCAAAAAAAGGGGACAGCAGACCAGTGTGTTCAGTCCGGGAAACACACTCCGTGTGATGGCTGCATTTCCCAGACCAAACACTGCTCCCCTAATCCAAACTCACAGCACCATAAGGATATATGATGCTGTGAGCTGTGCCCGACCACGGATCTACTGAATGCTGCGAGTACACACAGCATCCTAAAACAATATGATGTTGTGAGTTTGAGTCAGAGAAGCCGTGTTCAGTTCAGGAAATGCAGCCATCACACGGAGTGTGTTTCCCGGACTGAACACACTGGTGTGAAACTGGGTTTAGAAAGTTGTTCTTACAAACGACCAGTCCATTCTTATGAGAATGAAGGTTAGGCCTCATGCACACGGCTGTTGTTTTGGTCCGTATCCGAGCTGCCGTTTTGGCGGCTCGGATGCGGACCCATTCACTTCAATGGGGCCGCAAAAGATGTGGACAGCACTCTGTGTGCTGTCTGCCTCCGTTGCTCCGTTCCGTGGCCCCGCTAAAAAAATATAACATGTCCTATTCTTGTCCGCGCTTTGCGGATAAGAATAGGCATTTATATTAAAGGCTGTCCGTCGTGTGCATGAGGCCTTAGTCACAGGGTGCTCATATTCTCTTCTGGATGTAGCCCCAGTGCATCTATCCTGTAAACCTGTGACCTAAGATCTGGCATTTCCTGGCATGGAAGGAGTTAACCTGCTGCATGTTTGCACTGCTAATATGATTGCAGTAAAGCGCAGATCAGCAGTGAGTTAACGTCCTTAAAACAAACAGCTGTGAGCGGCTAACGATAACGACCCTTTATTTAATGATAGAGGGGTCCAGGTTTTCACATTATCTTGCACTGCCTGTAGATCAGCGCCTTTCAGCGGACACATTTATGGACACATATCGACTGTCAGACATGGCTATGTTTCCCAGTTTTGTGCAGTGGGTTAATTATCTTCTATGTAAGAAGATTGATATTTCAGCTTCCTATGAAGCACGGAGTGATGCTGCTCCCTTCAATCGCGGCTTTTCTCTTCCGGGCTGTACACCATGCATTTAAGGGAACAGTGCCACCTGGTGGCCAGATTATCATGGAATTATCATGGTTTCAGATGTTTTTGTGAATCTCCATCTTCTGTTTTAGATTTCATCCAGCGTAGAGTGGATGATGGGAATATTCTTATACCATTCTTATATCTCTATGCATCCATCTATATACCTCCTTCTTGCTGTCTCCTTAGGTTTTTACCTGTATTTTTTAGTTTTTTACTGGCTCCCCCTTTCAGTTCTCGCCACAACATGCTGATGAGGGTCAACTGTGTCCAACCTGTTTGATCGCAGCCATGTTTAGACTGGTAATACGATAGAGCCAGTCAGTGGGTTATGAGGTAGTGTCTCCCCAAGTGTCCCAATGTTTTATTAACCTAGATATGTGAACGCTGCGGGTGCCACACATCAGTGCAACGATTCCATCAAAAATGAGAAAAGCAGATTTCTGTCCACAGAAATACCATTCTCCTTACATAATGCATCAAGGAGGACGGAGCGGAGGCTGGGTTCATGTAACCAATGTGTGTATAGTGCAAGGAGCTGATCTCAGTGCTGCAAGGAGCTGCTCAGATAAACATATAGCGAACACGTACCCCCTCACTGCATCATGAAGGCACCCCCACTTCCCATATTTTGATATGTTTGTGTGCTTTATTCTCAGTTTGTCTTTTTCTCCTTCTAGGAATGTGACCAGATCCACATAGATGATGTCTCCTCAGATGACAATGGACAGGATCTAAGGTAAGAAGCCGCACAGCCCCCACTTTTAGTGATCGTATCTGCTGAGCAATACAACCCAGACTGATAGTAAATTTTTATTATATGATTGAGAGTGACTTCAATGTTACTATGAGGCCATAAGACAGCGGTGATGATGGTGGATTACATTCCATTGTACAGAAGCTGTCATTATCATCCTCGAACATGACATATTCTGATAATTGTTATATCTTTTCATACTACTGACCCCTTGTGTCTTGTCTCACTCCCTTACAGCACATACAACTTTGCAGCAGATGGTTTTCACAGCTCGGCCGCAGGAGCAAATCTCTGTCTGGGATCTGGGGTCCATGGGGGCGTCGACTGGATGAGGAAATTGGCATTCCGTTACAGAAGAGTGAAGGAGATGTATACTACCTACAAGAATAACGTAGGAGGTGGGTGTCATGAAGGGGATCATTGCATCATTCATACTACTGCCCCCACCCCACAACATGCAGGCAATGTTACTAGAATCCAATAAAGCTGTCAGAATGCTCCCATATCTTACAGCGGATGTAGATGCTTTGAGGCTCTGGTACCTTGGTGGATCCATCTACCACAGAGATCAGAGCTTTAATTGGCAAATTGTTGCCGCAGAGGAGAGGGACTGGTACACGGGGCGGATTGGCCATAGACCTTACAGATAAATTTCCCGGTGGGTCGATGCCCAGGGGGACCGCCTGAACCCTCCTCACAGCCGGCCAGTGGAGGTTTTTGGAGATGTATTTTGTGCTGCTGGCGCCAGTATTTTGTGATGACCTGTGGTATTTGTCTCTTTTGGGGTGGTATAATGTGCCACAATATGGTATTGCTGGCCCTTGTGTTGCCCCTGCCTTCCATCAATTTGGGTCCAACTACAAGACGGCCCACTTTTAGTATTTTTTCCAGGGCCACTTTAAAGAGGACCTTTCACTGATTCTTACCCTATGAACTAACTATACAGATATGTAGAGCGGCGCCCGGGGATCTCACTGCACTTACTATTATCCCCGGGCGCCGCTCCGTTCTCCTGCTATGCCCTCCGGTATCTCCGTTCCCTAAGTTATAGTAGGCGGAGTCTGCCCTAGCGCTGGCCAATTGCATTGCAGAGCTCACAGCCTGGGAGAAAATAACCTCCCAGGCTGTGAGCTCTGCGCTGCGATTGGCCAGCGCTAGGGCAGACTTCGCCTACCATAACTTAGGGACTGGTATCTCCGCCTACTATAACTTAGTGAGCGGAGATACCGGAGGACATAGCAGGAGAACGGAGCGGCGCCCGGGGATAATAGTAAGTGCAGTGAGATCCCTGGGCGCCGCTCTACATATCTGTATAGTTAGTTCATAGGGTAAGAATCGGTGAAAGGTCCTCTTTAAGTTCCCAATCCGCCCCTGCTGGTACAGAATTTACATGAGAGCCCAAGACCCTTCCCCCACCACCACCGACAAAAAAAAGACAATATCAGTTTTCCTCTTGTCTATTTTGTTGATATTTGTTGCATCACTTAGTGGTTTTTAATTGTTTCTGCCAAATTCTAAAATCTTCAACAATCTAAAATAATTGTTTAATGTATTCCACGGCTTTTACTGCGCTGTGACCAAAGAGCGTAGACTCCTTTCATTCCTCTCTAGCTCGTATTAAACTTTGGGCCAGAAACTCAATGTAGTTATTTCTTGTAAAGAGGAATTCTGACATCAGCCCCTAAGAAGCTCAGGAGCTGACGTCAACCTGAGGAGAGGCAGGGAAAGGGCTAGCAGCCATTAATTACCTATTAAATAGCTATTATAGGGACTGACTGCATCCCCTGCTCCACTATATTCTAGTGACTATTCCTCATCCACCTCATGACCTCATTTTAACTACTTATTTTCATTATTTCATATTTTTGGGAGGTGACAGGACAATGACACACAGACTCTTGAGGAATCAGTTTCTTATATGAATTAACTTCAGGATATTGTCATTACTTTCATTTTTCATAATTTCAGGTCTGATCGGAGCCCCCAAGAGAGAGACATGGTTGCAGTTAAGGGCAGAGTTGGAGTCGTTGACTGATCTGTGGTTGACACACTGAAGGCTTTGAATCTCATACATTCCAGGTGAGAGGACAAAGAAATTGACTAAATATTCTTATCCTGTAGCATATGAATGAAGTACTCCAATAGAAGACAACACTATGTAAGATTAAATAGCTTAATGTATTAATCCAGTTTATATTGAACCAGACCATGTGCAGACTTGCCTCTCTGCGTGGAGCAGGTTAATGTTCCTCTTCTTTAATAAACCCCCACACGACGCCATCCGTTTCAACTCCCACACTTGTGTTTGATCATTGCTCTGTTTTTTGCTGTCTTCAGGCCAAACTGTGTTGAATGTGTTGGTCACCACGACCCAGCTCATCCCGGCCATTGCCAAGGTCCTTCTCTATGGGTTGGGCACAGTCTTCCCAATTGAAAATATTTACAGCGCAACAAAGACAGGTAAGTTCCATCCCTGAGGAGCTTCCCGGCCCCAGGGCAAGGATGTTCATATTGTTGCTCAGTGGTCACCTTATTTGATTTGGGCACCTTTCCTTACTTTCCTTATGATGAGATGTCTGTCATGCAGGGAGGAGTGCTGCTTCGAGAGGATAATGCAGAGGTTTGGGAGGAAAGCCGTTTATGTCGTAATTGAGATGGAGTAGAGGAGGAGCAAGCAGCGAAAAAGGTAACAGCAATCCCCCGGTACAAGATTAACTGCAGTCTGAAACTTAATTATTTGGTTTGGTCTGTACAGTAATTTCCAGAAGTTTCCAGAGTAATTTCCTCCAGCAAATCCCCCGCTTTACTCGTATGTCCCTTGATAACAGCGCTTCGTACAAAGTCATTTCCAGACAGGAGCAGCTGATGTAGTCAGTGCTCCTGTGCCGGACACAAAGGAGGCTGTTCCTGCAGTCACCCTGAGTCAGGATGCATCTATGTTCCAAAAGAGGAACAGCTTGACACAGATTGTTTGTTGTAGTGAATGGCATAAGAGTGGCTACCACCTGAAGACCAAACCTACCCCATAAAAACACATAGAAGCATTGCCACAGATTGATCCAAACATGCACCAGAAAAGAATGCAATAAAGAATTGGAAAGTAATTAAATGTAGAGGGATTTTGGGAATCAATTAAATAGCAACTTTCAAAAATCAGAAAAACATTGTCACCACTGATCCCCAGTTGAGCAAATGACCAAACAGGTCAAACCCCCAATGTGTATGGTCCTTTCTTCCTTTGATAACAGGGCCGTTAGAGTCCTCACATCTGTGCTCAGTTGCTTATCCCATTTTGTGATTCCTTTCTTACTTTTGTTTCTTTTTGCTGCAGCACAACATGCCATTCTGGCGGATCTCCTGCCACGCTGACCTGGAGGCCTTACGACATGCCCTGGAGCTGGAATACTTGTAGCACCCCCCCTGCGCTCAACTAACCACAGACGTCCAGCACAGGAGCTGGGGGCCATTGATGCTCTGAGTGCTGGAGGCTTATACCCAACCTGGACAATTTATAAGCTTGAGAGACTTGTGCCAGGCACTCCTTCCGCTACTCAATGTCCTCGACTTGATGGACAAAGGAGTCAAATAATATTTTTTATTTTTTTTTGTCTAATTTATGGACTTGTCTCATATTTTTGTCCTGTCCTCGCGCTCCTTGTACCTTGTCAGTCAGGTGGGCGGGGTCACAAGGATCTTATTTAATAATTCCCAGGGAGCGGTGCATCTTGTACATTAGTTTTGGTTGATGACTATTATACCATTCTGTTTTCCACTTGTCACTGGGACATGGACCTTGCATGTGTCTGCAGTGCGCCTTCTGCGGCCAGCTCTAGTTTTTCTATATAAAGCAGAACATTGTCCTGGATGAAAGGCGTTCAATAAAAAAAAAAAAGGGAAAAATGTTTACATTTTGGGGAACAATGCTAAGTAGTGTTCTCATTATCTGCTTCCACATTTGGTGCAACCTCATGGCATCAACCATAGTGTCTATTCAGTCATGTGACAACTGGCACCACTCATTGTGGCATCCTCAGCTTCCAGCAGAAATCTGCTTTGCTGCGGTGTGACAAAGAAAAATGCATATAATTACAACCGGGTTTTGCTGCAGTTTACTTAGAACACTAAAAACAATCCCAGAACTTCCTTCTCCACCTTATTTCCCTTAAAACTAGTTTGTCTTGTATTACAGGTTATACTGAAAAATATAAAATCTTCTCTCTGTGTCCTAGGAGATCAGCCATGTTCACCCTCCTCCTGCTCACTGTTCTATGTCTGGCAGGTAGCTGAAGCAGGTGCCCCCCTGCTGTGTCATGTCTACACTAAGACAAAAAGCCCCCACTCTTTTGTTAAACCACACTCCTGACAAATATGGAGCAGAACTAAAGGCATTTAATCCCTTTGTTCTCTACAACACTGTCAGTCTGTAGAATTTTCTGCATGATCCTGACACAGACAGTGAGGGCGACTTTATTTCTAAGTTTAGCCTTCATTTAAAGGCGATAGGTACATCTGTGCAACCAATTTTTGCAACAAAAAAAAAGAACAAAACAACTTTCTAAATAGTCTTGATTATACACTGCTCAAAAAAATAAAGGGAACACAAAAATAACACATCCTAGATCTGAATTAATTAAATATTCTTCTGAAATACTTTGTTCTTTACATAGTTGAATGTGCTGACAACAAAATCACACAAAAAAAAAAAATGGAAATAAAATTTTTAACCCATGGAGGTCTGGATTTGGAGTCACCCTCAAAATTAAAGTGGAAAAACACACTACATGGATGATCCAACTTTGATGTAATGTCCTTAAAACAGTCAAAATGAGGCTCAGTAGTGTGTGTGGCCTCCACGTGCCTGTATGACATCCCTACAACGCCTGTGCATGCTCCTGATGAGGTGGCAGACGGTCTCCTGAGGGATCTCCTCCCAGACCTGGACTAAAGCATCTGCCAACTCCTGGACAGTCTGTAGTGCAACGTGACATTGGTAGATAGAGCGAGACATGATGTCCCAGATGTGCTCAATTGGATTCAGGTCTGGGGAACGGGCGGGCCGGTCCATAGCATCAATGCCTTCGTCTTGCAGGAACTGCTGACACACTCCAGCCATGAGGTCTAGCATTGTCTTGCATTAGGAGGAACCCAGGGCCAACCGCACCAGCATATGGTCTCACAAGGGGTCTGAGGATCTCATCTCGGTACCTAATGGCAGTCAGGCTACCTCTGGCGAGCACATGGAGGGCTGTGCGGCCCTCCAAAGAAATGTCACCCCACACCATTACTGACCCAATGCCAAAGCGGTCATGCTGGAGGATGTTGCAGGCAGCAGAACGTTCTCCACGGCGTCTCCAGACTCTGTCACGTCTGTCACATGTGCTCAGTGTGAACCTGCTTTCATCTGTGAAGAGCACAGGGCGCCAGTGGCGAATTTGCCAATCTTGGTGTTCTCTGGCAAATGCCAAACGTCCTGCACGGTGTTGGGCTGTAAGCACAAACCCCACCTGTGGACGTCGGGCCCTCATATCACCCTCATGGAGTCTGTTTCTGATCGTTTGAGCAGACACATGCACATTTGTGGCCTGCTGGAGGTCATTTTGCAGGGCTCTGGCAGTGCTCCTCCTGTTCCTCCTTGCACAAAGGCGGAGGTAGCGGTCCTGCTGCTGGGTTGTTGCCCTCCTACGGCCTCCTCCACATCTCCCGATGTACTGGCCTGTCTCCTGGTAGCGCCTCCATGCTCTGGACACTACGCTGACAGACACAGCAAACCTTTTGCCACAGCTCGCATTGATGTGCCACCCTGGATAAGCTGCACTACCTGAGCCACTTGTGTGAGTTGTAACTCCGTCTCATGCTACCACAGAGTGAAAGCACCGCCAGGATTCAAAAGTGACCAAAACATCAGCCAGGAAGCATAGGAACTGAGAAGTGGTCAGGTCACCACCTGCAGAACCACTCCTTATTGGGGTGTCTTGCTAATTGCCTATAATTTCCACCTGTTGTCTATCCCATTTGCACAACAGCATGTGAAATTGATTGTCACTCAGTGTTGCTTCCTAAGTGGACAGTTTGATTTCACAGAAGTGTGATTGACTTGGAGTTACATTGTGTTGTTTAAGTGTTCCCTTTATTTTTTTGAGCAGTGTACATCTCTAGTATTGTGTATACACCTCCTATGCAGATATGTGTGTCTCCATGGTACAAAAGTACAAGCAAACTCTGCGTAGTTAGGCCTCATGCACACGACCGTGCTGTTTTTTGCAAACCGCGGATCCGCAAAAAACGGAAGCCGCCCGTGTGTCTTCCGCAATTTGAGGAACGGAACGGGTGGCCCATTGTAGACATGCCTATTTTTGTCTGCAAAACGGACAAGAATAGGACATGCTATATTTTTTTTGCGGGGCCTCGGAACGGAGCAACGGATGCGGACAGCACACGGAGTGCTGTCCGCATCTTTTGCGGCCCCATTGAAGTGAATGGGTCCGCACCCGAGCCGCAAAAACTGCGGCTCGGATGCGGACCCGAACGGTCGTGTGCATGAGGCCTTACCCTGTAGCAAACCCAGTGTAGTCAGATTCTACAATCATGTATTTATCCCCTTGCTGAGGAGACTTCTGAGCTGTACAGTTGTGTCATCGTAAGAGGACACAGTCTAGAACACAGTTTTTTCGCTCTTCAGCAGGTCTGGTTCTGAGGATTTGCTCAGTATTAGGGCTCATTCACACTGTGTAATAAGAATCCATATTAATTTGGAGTCTTTTTTTAATTGAAAAAATGCTGCTGATATGTTTAACCTCTCTGTGACAACTCACTCTGCAAAAAATACAAATAATAAGGCAACACAAACCAAACTTTTTTTCAAATCTTTTTTAGATTTCAAAAATAGTAAAACATAAGAAATATATAAACTTGGTATTTTTACTGCACAGTGAACACCATAAAACCAAGCCACAATTTTTTTTAAATAACCGGCTGCAAGCCTGCAAGAGGAAGGGGCTAAATGGCTTTATTCACATTTCCGTTTTGTTATGTGCATGGTAACATGTTACAACCATGCCATATTGGTACCGTTTTTAGCCCATAGAAGTCAATAGCTGGAATTTAAAAATGCATTTTATGTGTCTGTATAGGTCACATGTGCGTATGTGTTCAGTTTTTTAGCATACATATTTCTGCAACATTACATAAACAGCAAAAAATAGTCCTTTAACGAAAAACAATATTGAGGAAAAATTCACAACTCGAATAGAGAATAGATTAGTAAGGGTACTTTCACACTTGCGGCAGAGAGATCCGGCAAGCAGTTCCGTCGCCGGAACTGCCTGCCGGATCAGGCAAAACGTATGCCAACTGATGGCATTTGTAAGACTGATCAGGATCCTTATCAGTCTTAATAATGCCTGATCAGTCGAAAAAATGCATTGAAACGCCGGATCCGTCTTTCCGGTTTCATCAGGCAAAAAGGATCCGGCTTTTATTTTTTTCACCTTTTTTTCCGTCTGCGAATGCGCAGACCGGAAGGACGGATCCGACATTCCAGTATTCTGAATGCCGGATTCGGCACTAATACATTCCTATGGGAAGTCCAGTCCAGTTTTTTTCGCCGGAGATAAAACCGTAGCATGCTACGGTTTTCTCTTTTGCCTGATCAGTCAAAATGACTGAACTGAAAACATCCTGATGCATCCTGAACGGATTGCTCTCCATTCAGAATGCATGGGGATAAAACTGATCAGTTCTTTTCCGTTATAGAGCCCCTGTGACGGAACTCTATGCCGGAAAAGAAAAACGCTAGTGTGAAAGTACCCTAACAGATCAAACAAAAAAAAAAAACATACATATTTAATCTGTGTTTTCATATCCAAGTGTGATTGATATCTGCACACATGATATGATAATGGCCTAAGGCCCTTTCATCACACTTGCGTTGTTGGGATCCGGCATGCACTTCCGTTGCCGGAGGTGCCTGCCGGATCCGTAACAACGCAAGTGTACTGAAAGCATTTGAAGACGGAACCGTCTTCCAAATGCTTTCATTGTTACTATGGCACCCAGGACGCTATTAAAGTCCTGGTTGCCATAGTAGGAGCGGGGAGCGGGGGAGCGGTATACTTACAGTCCGTGCGGCTCCCCGGGCGCTCCAGAATGACGTCAGAGCGCCCCATGCGCATGGATGACGTGATCCATGTGATCACGTGATCCATGCGCTTGGGGCGCCCTGACGTCACTCTGGAGCGCCCGGGGAGCCGCACGGACGGTAAGTATGCTGCTCCCCTGCTCCCCGCTACACTTACCATGGCTGTCAGGACTTTAGCGTCCCGGCAGCCATGGAAACTATTCAGAAAAAGCTAAACGTCGGGTCCGGCAATGCGCCGAAACGACGTTTAGCTTAAGGCCGGATCCGGATCAATGCCTTTCAATGGGCATTGATCCCGGATCCGGCCTTGCGGCAAGTCTTCAGGATTTTTGGCCGGAGCAAAAAGCGCAGCATGCTGCGGTATTTTCTCCGGCCAAAAAACGTTCCGTACCGGAACTGAAGACATCCTGATGCATCCTGAACGGATTACTCTCCATTCAGAATGCATTAGGATAATCCTGATCAGTATTCTTCCGGCATAGAGTCCCGACGACGGAACTCTATGCCGGAAGACAATAACGCAAGTGTGAAAGAGCCCTAAGGCTAGGTTCACATCACCAATTATTTTCTGTTCTTCTAAGGCTACATGCACACGGCCGTATGTGTTTTGCGGTCCGCAAATTGCAGATCTGCAAAAAAAACGGATGACATCCGTATGGCATCAGTTTTTTTTTGTGGATCTGTTTTTTTTTTGCGTATCCATAGTAATAATGCCTATCATTGTCCGCAAACTAGAAAAAAATAGGACATGCAAAAAATTTTTTGCGGGGCAACGGAACAGACATACTGATGCGGACAGCACACGGACCCATTGAAATTAATGGGTCCGCATCCTATCTGCAAAAAAAACTAAACGGACACGGAAACAAACAACGTTCGTGTGCATGTAGCCTAATCCATCAGAAGAACAAAAAAGAAGACTGATTCTGTATTTTAGGCATGCATAATGCACATTTTGTATCCGTTTTAGCCATTTCCATCTGAAATCCGTTATTTTAGAGGGGGGGAAAAAAGTTCCATATTAAAAAAACTGATGTGAGACATAAATGACTAAAACGGATGGAAAATGTGCATAACGGATGCTCAGGATCAGTTTTTTACAGGATTTGTTTTTTTTCTGTTCTCACGGATCAGAAGAACAAAAAATTAAACGGTAATGTGAACTTTGCCTAAGGCCTCATGCACATGACCGTATGTATTTTGCGGTCCACAAAAAACGGATCCGCAAAAAATATGGATGATATCCGTGTGCATTTCTAATTTTGGGGAACGGAACAGTTGGCCCCTAATAGAACAATACTATCCTTGTCCGTAATGCGGACAATAATAGGACATGTTCTATTTTTTTGCGGAACTGAAATACGGACATACGGAAACGGAATGCACATGGAGTAAGGCTACATACACATGACTGTATGTGTTTTGCGGTCTGCAAATTGCGGATCCGCAAAAAAAAAAGGATGACATCCGTATGCCATCCGTTTAGTTTTTTTGCGTGTGGATCCATTGTAACAATGCCTAAAACGGACAAGAATAGGACATGTTCTATTTTTTTTGCGGGGCTACGTTCCGAGGCTATGTTGCGGATAGGATGCAGACACATTAATTTCAATGGTTCCGCAAAAAATTCGGACAGCACACCGTGTGCTGCCCGCATTTTTGCGGACCCATTGAAATGAATGGGTCTGCATCTATCTGCAAAAAAAACGGACACGGAAACAAACAACGTTCGTGTGCATGAAGCCTAACTTCCTTTTTTTTGCGGACCCATTAAAATGAATGGTTCCATATGCGGTCCGCCAACAAAAATGGAACGGACACGGAAATAAAATACGATCGTGTGCATGAGGCCTAAGGGAGATCCTTACAACATGACTTGTGAAGACTAGAGGAATGGTATGTTTACATGTTGGATTTGAATTGTATTTTCCACAGCAGAAATCCAAGGCTGACCTTCAGATTTCTGCCATATATGTGCAGTTTGCACTAGTGATGTCCGGATCATGAACGAATCGTTCATTTGAATCGATTCAGTTCACTGAACCGGAAGAGTCGGTTCCTCTGACTGATCTGATCCGAGTGAAACAGCTCAGTCAGATTAGCATAGAGGCAGTGTAATAGGAGCCTACAGTGGAAGCTAGCCCCGCCCCTCCCCGCCCTCCAACCAATCGGAGGCAGCCAGCACTGACTCGCAGCACAGGGGGAGTCGTGCAGGGACTCAGTGAATCGTCTGAGTCTATTAGTTAAAAGAATCGAATGAGTCAGACTCATTTGATTCTTTGAGTTAGGCCTCATGCACACGACCGTATTTTTTCACGGTCCGCAAAACGGGGTTCCGTTGGTCCGTGATCCGTGACCGTTTTTTTGTCCGTGGGTCTTCCTTGATTTTTGGAGGATCCACGGACATGAAAAAAAAGTAGTTTTGGTGTCCGCCTGGCCGTGCGGAGCCAAACGGATCCGTCCTGAATTACAATGCAAGTCAATGGGGACGGATCCGTTTGACGTTGACACAATATGGTGCAATTTCAAACGGATCCGTCCCCCATTGACTTTCAATGTAAAGTCAGGAGTTAATATACCATAGGATCGGAGTTTTCTCCAATCCGATGGTATATTTTAACTTGAAGCGTCCCCATCACCATGGGAACGCCTCTATGTTAGAATATACCATCGGATTTGAGTTACATCGTGAAACTCAGATCCGACAGTATATTCTAACACAGAGGCGTTCCCATAGTGATGGGGACGCTTCAAGTTAAAATATACCATCGGATTGGAGAAAACTCTGATCCTATGGTATATTAACTCCTGACTTTACATTGAAAGTCAATGGGGGACGGATCCGTTTGAAATTGCACCATATTGTGTCAACGTCAAACGGATCCGTCCCCATTGACTTGCATTGTAATTCAGGACGGATCCGTTTGGCTCCGCACGGCCAGGCGGACACCAAAACTACTTTTTTTTCATGTCCGTGGATCCTCCAAAAATCAAGGAAGACCCACGGACGAAAAAACGGTCACGGATCACGGACCAACGGAACCCCGTTTTGCGGACCGTGAAAAAATACGATCGTGTGCATGAGGCCTAACTCAAAGAATCAAATGAGTCTGACTCATTCGATTCTTTTAACTAATAGACTCAGACGATTGTCTGAGTCCCTGCACGACTCCCCCTGTGCTGCGAGTACCAATGATATTACAATAGAGGGGGGGGGGGGCCCGCACACTGGCCACCAATGATATTCAAACTGGGGAGGGAGGGGGGTCTGCCCCCTGCTGCCTGGCAGCACCCGATCTTTTACAGGGTCTGTGATCAGCACAATTAACTTAATTGTGCGTATCATAGCCCCCTGTAAGAGATCAGGGGCTGCCAGGCAGCAGGGGGCAGACCCCCCTCCCTCCCCAGTTTGAATATCATTGGTGGCCAGTGTGCGGGCCCCCCCCCTCTATTGTAATATCATTGGTGGCCAGTGTGCGGCCCCCCCCGGCCCCCCTCTATTGTAATATCATTGGTGGCTAGTGTGCGGGCCCCCCCCCTCTATTGTAATATCATTGGTGGCCAGTGTGCGGCCCCCCCCGGCCCCCCTCTATTGTAATATCATTGGTGGCCAGTGTGCGGCCTCCGTTGGCCCCCCTCCCCCCCTCTATTGTAATATCATTGGTGGCCAGTGTGCGGCCTCCCCTCTCCCCCCCCCCCCCTCCCCGCCCGATCATTAGTGGCAGCGGAGATTCCGATCGGAGTCCCAGTTTAATCGCTCTGGGGCTCCGATCGGTAACCATGGCAACCAGGACGCTTCTGCAGGCCTGGTTGCCATGGTTACTTAGCAATATTACAATATTAGAAGCATCATACTTACCTGCTAGCTGCTGCGCTGTCTGTGTCCGGCCGGGAGCTCCTCCTACTGGTAAGTGACAGATCATTAAGCAATGCACCGCACAGACCTGTCACTTACCAGTAGGAGGAGCTCCCGGCCGGACACAGACAGCGCAGCAGATAAGTATGATGCTTCTAATATTGTAATATTGCTAAGTAACCATGGCAACCAGGCCTGCAGTAGCATCCTGGTTGCCATGGTTACCGATCGGAGCCCCAGAGCAATTAAACTGGGACTCCGATCGGATTCTCCGCTGCCACCAATGATCGGGGAGGGGGGGGGAGGCCGCACACTGGCCACCAATGATATTAATACAATTGGGGGGGGGCACACTGGCTACCAATGATATTACAATAGAGGGAGGGGGGGGGCCGGGGGAGGCCGCACACTGGCCACCAATGATATTACAATAGGGGGGGGGGGTGGGGGGGGGGGGCCGCACACTGGCCACCAATGATATTCAAACTTGGGAGGGAGGGGGGTCTGCCCCCTGCTGCCTGGCAGCCCCTCATCTCTTATAGGGGGCTATGATATGCACAATTAACCCCTCAGGTGCAGCACCTGAGGGGTTAATTGTGCGGATCACAGCCCCCTATAAGAGATCGGGTGCTGCCAGGCAGCAGTCATGTACACAGTTCGTAGTATATTCTAATTAGAAGCGTCCCCATCACTATGGGAACACCTCTGTGTTAGAATATACTGTCGGATATGAGTTTTCACGAAGTGAAAACTCATCTCTGAAAAATCTTTTATGCAGACGGATCTTCGGATCCGTCTGTATGAAAGTAACCTACGGCCACGGATCACGGACGCGGATGCCAATCTTGTTTGCATCCGTGTTCTTTCACGGACCCATTGACTTGAATGGGTCCGTGAACCGTTGTCCGTCAAAAAAATAGGACAGGTCCTATTTTTTTGACGGACAGGAAACACGGATCACGGATGCGGCTGCAAAACGGTGCACTTTCCGATTTTTTTTTCCACGGACCCATTGAAAGTCAATGGGTCCGCGAAAAAAAAAAACGGAAAACGGCACAACGGCCACGGATGCACACAACGGTCGTGTGCATGAGGCCTTAAAAGAATCGTGTCACCGAGTCCCTGCCAAGCTTCCTGCTCTGCGGCTCCCTGTCGGGGGGGGGGGGGGGGGGCATTAGTATAGCATGTAGCGGAGCTGTGTGTGTACAGGGTGCATGTAGCAGTGTATAGCATGTAGCAGAGCAGGAAGTCTGGTAGGGACTCGGTGACACGTTTCTTTTAACTAATAACTCTCAGACAATTATCTTAGTCCCTGCAATAACTATAGCCATAGCCACTACATCACTGAGTCCCTGCAATAACTATAGCCACTACATCACAGTCTGCTCCACTGCATTCACTGCAGCAGAGCTGTGTTTGCCAGGAGCAAGTCCCTCCTGACCTTCGGTTCACTTGAGAGCCGACTCAGCAAGTGAACCAAAGATCCAATGAGCTGAGCATGCGCATTGATCTTCAGTTCACTTGCTTCTGCCGGCTCAGGAAGTGAACCGAAGATCCGATTCATGAATCGGTTCTTTTGAGTGAACTGATTCAAATGAACCGATTCATGAAAAAGATCCGAACTTCCCATCTCTAGTTTGCACTGCCGCTGATCCAAACAAGGATTAGCCCCATGCTTTTCCATTGCAGCAACAAAAATCCACCAGGAAGGTTCTCATTGCATGTCCTCAGGGTTGCAGAAATCCCATTCATCTGCATGGAATGCAGATTGTGGTCAAATTTGACATGGATTTTGGTGCAAAATCTGACACATGTGGACAGAAATGGAACTGAGAACCACTGAGCTACATCATTGGGTGGAGACAGCAGTTTGAGGCCTCTTTCACACGTTTTTTTTTTTTCGTTTTGCGGGCCGTTTTTTGTGTTCCGTATACGGAACTATTCATTTCAATGGGTCCGCAAAAAAACGGAATGTACTCTGTATTCATTCCGTTTCCTTGTTTCCGTATCTCCGTTCCGTGCAAAGATAGAACATTTTTTGCGGAACCATCTATTGAAAGTGTTATGCCCAGCCCAATTTGTTCTATGTAATTACTGTATACTGTATATGCCATACGGAAAAACAGAACCGAAACGGAAACACAACGGAAACAAAAAACGGAACAACGGATCCCTGAAAAATGGACCGCAAAACACTGAAATAGCTATACGGTAGTGTGAAAGAGGCCTCACAGGGAACAATCACTGAGCTCTGACCCTGTAGCTCCACAGGCAGCATGTCAGAGAAAGGCCTCATGCACATGACCGTTGTTTGATTCCGCTACTGCTCCGCCGATTTTAGCGTTACAGGTGCGGACCCATTCATTTCTATGGAGCCGTTGAAAATGCGGATAGTGCACCGTTTGCCACCCGCGTCCGTGATCCGTGGTTGCAGTCCGTCAAAAAAATATAACCTGTCCTATTCTTGTCCGCGGAAAACGGTTCGCTAAAAAAACACGGAGGCACACAAGATTGTCATCTGCGTTCGCACGTCCGTTTTATTCTTATAATTTCCATGGCAAACCTGTCTTAGACTTTTTTTTAACCTTCCTTTATGTCTGTGGTCCTCCAAAAATAAAGGAAGACACACGGAAACAAAAACGGAAACGGATCACGGAACAATGGAACCCCATTTTGCGGAACGGAACACAACAACGGTCATGTGCATGAGGCCAAAGCAGAAGAGAATTACAATAGGTAAAAAAAAAAACTGCAACAGAACAGTGACAGATAGGTTCAACAACTGACTCTCATGACATTTAGTCCATTGATAAAATAGGTTATTATAAAATTTCACAACAATGACCAAACTGGTGAATTCAAAGTCACCAGTGTGAGAGGGCTCCTATCACCAGAGTTTTGGGCATTGAACCACTGCCATGGTGTTGGCACTGCACTGCACACCAATTTTCATCTACAGTGGGGGAAATAATTATTTGACCCCTCACTGATTTTGTAAGTTTGTCCAATGACAAAGAAATGAAAAGTCTCAGAACAGTATCATTTCAATGGTAGGTTTATTGTAACAGTGGCAGATAGCACATCAAAAGGAAAATCGAAAAAATAACTTTAAATAAAAGATAGCAACTGATTTGCATTTCATTGAGTGAAATAAGTATTTGAACCCCTACCAACCATTAAGAGTTCTGGCTCCCACAGAGTGGTTAGACACTTCTACTCAATTAGTCACCCTCATTAAGGACACCTGTCTTAACTAGTCACCTGTATAAAAGACACCTGTCCACAGAATCAATCAATCAAGCAGACTCCAAACTCTCCAACATGGGAAAGACCAAAGAGCTGTCCAAGGATGTCAGAGACAAAATTGTAGACCTGCACAAGGCTGGAATGGGCTACAAAACCATTAGCAAGAAGCTGGGAGAGAAGGTGACAACTGTTGGTGCGATTGTTCGAAAATGGAAGGAGCACAAAATGACCATCAATCGACCTCGCTCTGGGGCTCCACGCAAGATCTCACCTCGTAGGGTGTCAATGGTTCTGAGAAAGGTGAAAAAGCATCCTAGAACTACACGGGAGGAGTTAGTTAATGACCTCAAATTAGCAGGGACCACAGTCACCAAGAAAACCATTGGAAACACATTACACCGCAATGGATTAAAATCCTGCAGGGCTCGCAAGGTCCCCCTGCTCAGGAAGGCACATGTGCAGGCCCGTCTGAAGTTTGCCAATGAACACCTGAATGATTCAGAGAGTGACTGGGAGAAGGTGCTGTGGTCTGATGAGACCAAAATAGAGCTCTTTGGCATTAACTCAACTCGCTGTGTTTGGAGGAAGAAAAATGCTGCCTATGACCCCCAAAACACCGTCCCCACCGTCAAGCATGGGGGTGGAAACATTTTGCTTTGGGGGTGTTTTTCTGCTAAGGGCACAGGACAACTTATTCGCATAAACGGGAAAATGGACGGAGCCATGTATCGTGAAATCCTGAGCGACAACCTAATTCCCTCTGCCAGGAAACTGAAAATGGGTCGTGGATGGGTGTTCCAGCACGACAATGACCCAAAACATACAGCAAAGGCAACAAAGGAGTGGCTCAAGAAGAAGCACATTAAGGTCATGGAGTGGCCTAGTCAGTCTCCGGACCTTAATCCAATCGAAAACCTATGGAGGGAGCTCAAGCTCAGAGTTGCACAGAGACAGCCTCGAAACCTTAGGGATTTAGAGATGATCTGCAAAGAGGAGTGGACCAACATTCCTCCTAAAATGTGCGCAAACTTGGTCATCAATTACAAGAAATGTTTGACCTCTGTGCTTGCAAACAAGGGTTTTTCCACCAAGTATTAAGTCTTTTTTTGTTAGAGGGTTCAAATACTTATTTCACTCAATGAAATGCAAATCAGTTGCTATCTTTTATTTAAAGTTATTTTTTCGATTTTCCTTTTGATGTGCTATCTGCCACTGTTACAATAAACCTACCATTGAAATGATACTGTTCTGAGACTTTTCATTTCTTTGTCATTGGACAAACTTACAAAATCAGTGAGGGGTCAAATAATTATTTCCCCCACTGTATGTGTTGCTGCAACTGTATCCTTGCTGTTAGCAAAACATTCTGCTCTCATTTGACGTCCTGCTGACAGGCTTCACAGTTTTGTATTTTTTTTTTTTGCTGTTAGATTTTGTGGTTTGTTTTTTTTGCAAGTGTTTTGGGTTAGGATTTATTTAGACAATTAAAAAAAAAAAAGTAGACCTATAAAGTGCAACATCCGTGCAGCGGGCCGGACCCATTCAACTTGAATGGGTCCGTGGTCTGTCCGTACCACAAAAAAAAGGACAGGCCATATTTATTTGCGGTGCGGAACAACGGAAAGAACACCACGGAAGCACTCCGTATTGCTTCCGGTGTTCCGTTCCGCATTTCTGGAATTGCAAACACATTCAAGTGAATGGGTCCGTATCCGTGATGCGTGGTGCACACGGCCGGAGGCCGTGGATTGCCGACCCGCCGTTTGCAGGCCGCAATACGGACACGGCCACCCAATGGTCGTGTACATGTAGCCTTAGAGTGCAATTAGACTGGCGTAGTAGATGAAAAGTCCCAGATTAGACATGAAAAGGCGCAACCATAGAGACATGTTTGTGTACAAGGCACACATCAACTCGTCGATCTGACTATTTTGCTAAAATTATTGAAGAAGATGGGTCGGCACTTCAGTTTGCACGTGGTGCAGGCGTCCAGGGAAAGCGTTCCACTAGTATATAGTGTTAATGTAACCGCCTCCATCATGTCTTTAAACTAACTTTTCCAAACTGCTTAATGAAATTTCAATATATGGTGTGGGAGGGGGGTGGTGGGCTACAAGACTTGTTTCGGTTGCCAAGGGCTAGGCAGCACCTGTCCACACATTCCACCATAACCTGCTTTGTCCTGACATGAGGCTATCATGCCCTGTTATCTATAATCTGATTGGTCAGTGCTCTATATCATAAACATCTGATTGGTTTTGTGTTTGTGTCTTTTTGTATAAACACTAAGAAAGGGGAACCCCGGACTGTAATGTACACCAACTCTGTGTGTGCTTATTGTCCCCCGGCCGGTGAATCACTTGAACCTCGACAACTTCATTTTTAGTAGAGGAAGCTACTCTAACAGTAATTGGGGGCTCATCAGTGATCCCCATCACACCTTCCTTGACTGAAGCAAGAAGGGAGCTCCCGAGAGGAAAGGAGAGACATAAAAACCGTGGTGAGTAAGCCCCTGTCTTACTGATCTCTCTCCTTCCCTCTCTAGGTGAGTTCTCTTTTCAGTCTGGGTGGGAAACAGGGAATCTCTGAGAACTTGTCGAGGTTCACTTGTGTGTCCTCATGTTGTTTGTCGTGTTTGTCCCTGTCGATACATTAGGCTATGTGTGTGAAAGGAGAGTGAATGACAGGAGCGCTTCTGTTGTGATTCCAATACGTGGACCCAGAATAAATACTGAGATAACACCAAACAACATGTCCAAGGTGTTCCCTCCGGCCCCTGATCCCTGGGTCCACTATAATCAGATCAGGAGTGGATCCTTGTGCAGCATACGGGTAGGTTACCCGACACTGCTAGATTGTGAGGTGTATTTCCCTTTAAGCCAGTTAGGCCTGTTGCAGGCAATCTTTATTCCAGCCAGCAGAGGGAGCCCCCAGTTCAGTATAAATAGTCTAGGGCCTAGCCTAGGAGTTTAGTTAGAAGTTTCTGGAGAGAGTGCTGAGAGATTCAGGGCTCAGTCAAGAGTGCAGAGATTGCACTACTGGTGTGGAGGGTCATACCCACCCAGCTTCCCAGGTTAGTTATACCTGAAGAACTCAAGAGATAGAGCCTGCCATCAGGAGGGAAGAAGACCTCTACCAATTATTTGCTCAAGGGTTATCACCAGGATTTAGGTGTCCGGACCTTGAGGATATTGCTGCAAGTAGCATAAGAGGGAATCCCTGAACCTAGGAGGCCTGTCTCGAAGTTAACCTTGTTGTAAGTAAAAGCCTGAACCACTACTGTTAACTGTATGGTAAAGTGTGGAATAACTTTGGAACTGTATTCTCTGGCTGTTCAGCCTGCTACAAATCCATGCAGTAAAGTTGACCTGTTGTATGAATACCTGGACTCCTCCATTATTCCACCTATCACTACACGGTGTGTCACCGTTCAATTGGCACTGGCGTCACGACATTTATGAACTGCCTGTTCCAGTATTTACCCAGATTGAAGACGACAGTGAATCCCAGGTTAGTGGGTTGCCCTGCACTACGACTCCCCGCATACTCAAAGCGGCTACTGACCCCCTGGGATACTGCATCGCTCTTTTTGGCGTCACGAACAGGATCCGCATGCTTCTGGAGTGCAGAGAAGTGTGAACTGTGTGCTTTAACTATTCCACCACCGTATTGCAAGGACTGTACCCTTTATTCCCAAGTCGGTGGATTACAAGTGTGCCTGGGAGGATTCGGAGGCGCTGTGCTGTGTTGCGCTACCCCCAGGAAAAGAAAATCGTGTTGTGGATTACAATTTATTCACTTGTCAACAACCCTGCTTGCTGTCAGGGAATGGTGACCAAGATGGCCACCGGCCGCCTGGAGTAAAGTTTCCCGCGCTGCTGAGGACCTTCGTGGGCGGATCCCTTCAAAGACACAGAGAATCCCGCCCCTCTTCATCATCGCACCGCCGCGGCCCTGCTTGTTCCACGTCACCGCGTACTCAGGACGTCCGGAGTCTCTCGAGATTTGGCCTGCGCAAGCCCGGCGATACCGGTAAGGACTTGTAACCGGAGGGAAGGGGATTGTTCCGGCCCCTTTAGTCGCCAGTGGCCACATCGTAATAAGCTAACATGTCGGAACCGGGAGTGCCCGAGCAGCCGGCCCCGGGAGAGCTTGCGGCTCCTAATCATCCTATAGCCCCCAGCATGATGCCCTTTACCATGCCTTACTATTTTGGGGCCCCATGGTTTCCCCGCTATAAAGGAGAGACCCATACCCTAAGAGACTTTAAAGAAAAGTTGCTGGCATTATTCAAACTGTACCCCATAAATGCCGACCAGCAAATGGAAATCCTGCTAGCACAACTGGAGGGAGCTGCCCGCAGAGAAGTATTATCCTGGCCTGCTGCTGAGTGGAGTACTCTAGAGCAGATATTCACCCGCCTCAGGGCCACTTTTGAAACCAGGACTGCCTCAGAGATAAAGATGCACTTCTTTGGCAAGAAACAGAAGCCCGGTGAGTCCCTCCGTGACTATGCCCTATCACTTCAGGAGGCTTTAGGGGCTGTAATCCAGATAGATCCAAAAGAGGCTGATAATCAGGACCAGACCCTAAGGGAACAATTTATCACCGGGGTGTCTAGTGAGCAAATAAGGACCCAATTAAAGATGCTGTCCGCCCAGCACCCTAACAGTGCCTTTCTGGACTTTAAAGAACTGGCTATAAAAATTCTGGGGTCAGCAGTATCTACGGAGTTGAGCACCCCACCTGAGTCATCAGCCTGCAGGCCAAAACCGCTTATCACTAACCAAGCTCAGGCCGGTCAAGCTGTTCAAGCTTCAGCAACCGATACTATCGCCATGCTGACAGAGCAAGTAAATCACCTCACTAAAAGTCTAGAGAGAGTGTGCAGAAAAATAGAGGAATGGGAAAAACCCATAATGTCAGAAGAAGAGTTCCTGTCACCTCCTAGGCCGTTCTCACCTCCATACCAAGAGACTCACCCCAGGGATCCTGGGAGGCGTAATAGAAATCGCAAGCGGCCCGTGTGTACATACTGCAAAAAGGTGGGACACACAGAATCCACGTGCTGGCAGTTAAACGGGCAACCCCTGAGGCTGAGGACCACCCCTCGGGAGGTAGAACAATAGGTCCAAAAGATCCAAATTGGATGCCACGGTATGTAGGATCCCATCCTAAAATCAATATAGAGATCAATGGGGTCCCCTTTGAAGCCCTATTAGATACTGGGTCCCAGGTCACTACCATTCAGCTGCCTGCATTTGAAAAGTTCTGGGACACCGACCAATTGATCCAGCCGCCTGAATCCTGGGTAGAGATTATCGCCAGCAATGGCAAACCAGTAAAGATTCATGGATACTGGGAACCCACCCTGCAGGTGGGAGAAGTAACCTTACCGCAACAGGGGGTGATAGTAGTACAGGCCGGCGACAGAGGAGGACATCCTGTCATTCTAGGCACCAATGTCTTCAAAAACTGTTATTCAGAAATACTTGCCGTATTACACCAGACTTTGCCCACTGCTTCCTCTGCATCCAAGAGGGTGATTCAAAAGACTATTACTGTGTTAAGTGCCCGGCAGAGGTTTGCTAATGGGAAAGGAGAAATTTGTACTGCCAGGATCCGTGATATTAAGCCTGTGACTTTGCCTCCTAATTCTCAAACTCTTTTATGGTGTCGTGCTGTCCTGGGAGTCCAAGGCCGAGATTATCCAGCCCTGGTGGAACCAATCCAGTTGGAGAACTATCCTTATGTGAGAGCTGCCAAGTGCCTGGTGAACGTCTCCCAAGGTAAAGTACCTGTCCGTCTGATTAACCTGAGTGATCATCCTGTTGCGCTTACTAAGCATTGCCCTGTTGCCCAGCTTTCCCAGGTGTCCTTCCAAGACATCATTCTTCTTCCAGTGACAGAAAAGCCGCCAGCTGCAGTCAGTGGATGTTCGCCGGTGACCCAGCCACAAGTGCCCTGGTGGGAAGAGCTCCATGTAGGGGACGAGACTACCCCCCAACATCAACAAGAAGGGATTCTTCAGCTTGTCAAGGAGCACCACCAGGCCTTCAGTAAGCATGCTACTGACTATGGAGAGGTTAGTGCCATACAACACACCATACCTACTGGCTCTCATCCTCCTATCAAGGAGAGGTACAGACCTTTACCGCCTACTTCATATCAGACTGTAAAAGAAATGATCCAAGAGATGAAAGACTCTAATGTAATCCGGGACAGTCGTAGCCCGTGGGCGGCACCCCTGGTCCTTGTAAAGAAGAAGGATGGTGGTATCCGTTTCTGCGTGGATTATAGGAAAATTAATCAAATAACCCACAAAGATGCATACCCACTGCCCCGCATTGAGGAGTCACTAACTGCTTTGGGCTCCTCTGCCTATTTCTCCACATTGGACTTGACCAGTGGCTACTGGCAAGTACCCATGGCCCCTGCAGATAGGGAAAAGACTGCTTTCACTACTCCCATGGGCCTGTTCGAATTCAATTGTATGCCGTTCGGGCTATGTAATGCCCCAGGAACTTTCCAGAGACTAATGGAGCGGTGTTTGGGTCACAAAAACTTCGAAACAGTGCTGCTGTATCTAGATGACGTCATTGTGTACTCAAAAACATATGAGGACCATCTGAAACATTTAGCAGAAGTATTTGAAATCCTTATCAAATATGGCTTGAAGGTAAAGCCATCCAAGTGTCACTTGCTCAAACCTGCAGTAAAATACCTGGGGCATGTGGTAAGCGGAGAGGGCGAGCAACCTGACCCTGATAAGTTAGCGGCTGTCCGTAATTGGCCGGTTCCTACTACCGTCAAGGAAGTGAGGGGTTTCCTTGGTTTTGCAGGCTACTATAGACGTTTTATCCCCCATTTTGCTCAAATAGCTGATCCTATCCAGGAACTCCTGAGGGGGCAACCCAAGAAAAGTCCTAGAACTCCTGTGCCCATTGAGTGGAATGAGGAAAGAGAGATAGCGTTCCAATTGTTAAAAAAGAAACTGACCGAGCCTCCTGTGTTAGGTTATCCAGACTACAGCAAGCCCTTCCATCTGTATACCGATGCTAGCAAGCGAGGCCTGGGAGCTGTGTTAGCCCAGATCCAAGAGGGAAAAGAAAGGGTGATAGCTTATGCAAGCCGCTCCCTGAAAGGGGCTGAGAAAAATGACCAGAATTATAGTTCCTTCAAACTAGAGTTCCTGGCATTAGTGTGGGCAGTGACTGAGAAATTCAAAGATTATCTAGCCGCCACCCCGTTCATTGCATTCACTGACAATAACCCTCTAGCGCATCTAAATACAGCTAAATTGGGGGCCTTGGAGCAGAGATGGGCCTCTCGCCTTGCCAACTATGATTTCTCTGTAAAATACCGTGCTGGGCGTACTAATGACAATGCTGATGCTTTATCCAGGCTTCCCACAGAGACAGCTCCTGATGATGGGCGAGATGCTTGGGAAGATGTAGAAATGCCGGCTTTCTATAACAAATTTGCTCAACAGGATCAGGCTCGAGCTACCAATGACAGAGCTGCAGTTCCTTCACCCTCCAGTAGGCCTGAACCTAAAGAAGAAAGGTGGGTGAAACTACAGTCTGAAAGTAGAGTGCTGGGTGAGTTGTTGGACTTCATTACTAGTGGCAGAGCCCCTGAGAGGATTCAGCGTAAGAGTGCAGATCCTGAGCTCATCAAACTGTGGAGACAGCGCCATCAACTCTTCATACAAAAGGGCCTATTGCTACGGAGAAGCCTAGACCCAGTATCCAACGAAAGAGTACACCAGATTCTCATACCCCGACGAGATGCAGGTATGGTGTTGGAGATGTACCACAATCAATCCGGTCACTTTGGGGTCCAAAAGACTGAGGCTAATATCCGCCAGCGGTTTTACTGGGTGGGCATGAGAGAAGACATTGAGAAGTGGTGTCGGGAGTGTGTAGCCTGTGCCTTAAAACGAAGTGAGCACCATGATCAGAGGGCACCACTGAGACCCATTGTAAGTACCCGTCCTCTTGAACTTGTCGCCATCGACCATGTGAAGCTGGAGCCTAGTCGCTCAGAGTATGCTTATGCCATGACTATTATTGACCATTTCACTAAGTTTGTTGTAGCGGTGCCTGTGAGAGACCAGACAGCCAAGACTACAGCCGAACTGTTCTGGAAACACTTCCTCATGCCCTACGGATGTCCAGAAAAGATCCTCACCGATCAAGGACCTGCCTTTGAGTCCCATCTGTTCCATGAACTGTGCCGCTTACACAACTGTAAGAAGATCCGGACAACGGCCTACCATCCTCAAGGTAATGGATTATGTGAAAAAATGAATCAGACCTTGATAGAGATGCTGAGGGCCGTGCCTCCTGAAACCAGAGGAGATTGGCCTAATCTGTTGCCACAGCTCATGTTCACGTACAATCATACCATACATTGTTCCACTGGGTATACCCCTTTTTACTTGATGTTTGGGCGCCAAGGGACATTGCCTGCTGATCACTCCTTGGACATACATGTACCTGATTGCATCAACCCATTACCTAATACCGACTGGGTTGCTGAGCACCAAAGGCGATTGAATACAGCCAAAGCTATTGTTCAGGAACGTATGGATTATGCTAGAGACCGACAGCAGAGAGACTATGATCAAGCAGCCCATGCAGAACCCTTGACAATAGGGGCTGTGGTATGGTTAAAAAATAACCGCCGTACAAGAAAACTGGACAGTAAATGGGAGCAAAGTCCCTATGTTGTCACTGCAATCCCAAATGTTGGGACTCATACTTATGAGATCACCCGGGAAGGCAAGGGATCCTAAATTGTACACAGAAACCGGTTAAAACTCTGCCTGACACCAGAACCCAGTGCCGAGAGTTCTAGATCTGAATCCCCTGTGTCAGAGTCAGCAATACAGCCCGAGGATCCTATGCAGGCTGTCAGTAATCTAAGGTATGACGCTGATCCCATGCATTGGCTTCTGACACCATGGTTGAACTTGCTGGTGCCTGCTCCGGCACCTACTGTATCTTCACCTCCAGAAGAGCCGGTTCAAGATGCCCCGGATCCAGTTCCCCTTCTAAGGGATATTGTTGTTCCTGTTGTTCCTGTTGTTCCTGACCAAGGTCTCACTGATGGAGACCCTCCTGTTGCTCCTCTCTCTTCTACCTCGTTGCTAAGGGAAGAGGAGACCCCTGTGTTGAGAAGGTCTACCCGGATGACCAGGGGACGTCCGCCAGTCCGGTTAGGAGACTTTGACTATGCTGGTGGTGTCTCCTCCCGAGCAGTTGCTATTTGTAATACCTTGCTTGATATTTGTGCGCAAGAATGGACTCCTCCACGTGAGCCCTTGCCTATTATACACCCACAGGAAACCCCTGGGTAGGTCCGTTACTACACTGCAACCAAAGAAAAATGGACTAACCTGGTTCACCTTAAGTCCGCTGTGCCAGGTCAGCGGCCGTGACTAAGAAGTAAGAAAACGCCCCTTTCCCTTGCGTCATTTGGTCATGAAGTTACTAATGTTATGTTTTTCTGTGTGAAATAATTATCTATTATATTTATAATGTAATGCTTAAGTTATGTACCATGTTATGTCGGTTCAGGAAGGTGTGTGAGTACGAGGCCTTACTCACGTTAAAGTCTGGGGGTGTGCAGCATACGGGTAGGTTACCCGACACTGCTAGATTGTGAGGTGTATTTCCCTTTAAGCCAGTTAGGCCTGTTGCAGGCAATCTTTATTCCAGCCAGCAGAGGGAGCCCCCAGTTCAGTATAAATAGGCTAGGGCCTAGCCTAGGAGTTTAGTTAGAAGTTTCTGGAGAGAGTGCTGAGAGATTCAGGGCTCAGTCAAGAGTGCAGAGATTGCACTACTGGTGTGGAGGGTCATACCCACCCAGCTTCCCAGGTTAGTTATACCTGAAGAACTCAAGAGATAGAGCCTGCCATCAGGAGGGAAGAAGACCTCTACCAATTATTTGCTCAAGGGTTATCACCAGGATTTAGGTGTCCGGACCTTGAGGATATTGCTGCAAGTAGCATAAGAGGGAATCCCTGAACCTAGGAGGCCTGTCTCGAAGTTAACCTTGTTGTAAGTAAAAGCCTGAACCACTACTGTTAACTGTATGGTAAAGTGTGGAATAACTTTGGAACTGTATTCTCTGGCTGTTCAGCCTACTACAAATCCATGCAGTAAAGTTGACCTGTTGTATGAATACCTGGACTCCTCCATTATTCCACCTATCACTACACGGTGTGTCACCGTTCAATTGGCACTGACGTCACGACATTTATGAACTGCCTGTTCCAGTATTTACCCAGATTGAAGACGACAGTGAATCCCAGGTTAGTGGGTTGCCCTGCACTACGACTCCCCGCATACTCAAAGCGGCTACTGACCCCCTGGGATACTGCACTTGCAGAAGTGACAGGTATCTACCCCCGCCCACGAGTCAGGATAGTGCTCCTGCGAGACTGATTTGTGACCCAGTGAGAAGCTAACAGCCAGGAGCAGTGTTGTATTTGTGCTCAAGGATCAGAGAAAAGGGGTTCCGTTGCAAGGCATGCGGACCAGCGTTAAGGAATCCAGTCCTCCAAAAGGGGCAGGGGGGTCCCTAGGAAAATTGATCCCAGGAGTAGGCGTAGCTACCCTATCAGGAGGGGATCATGGGCTCACAAAATAGCAAAAAGACTCAGGTGGGTGAACTGAGGTAAAGTCAGTCACAGCAAGTTTATGCTATGGATCTTAAGGGAGGATGGGCAGTGGAAGGTATAAAGTAGGTGATAAAAAAGTAAAAAATGCCCAAGACCGGGTGTTTGAATTCTTTTGTGAGGAGACATTATACTGTATGGGGCAGCCAGCAGGAGAAATTATACAGTATGGATGGCCACAAGGAGACTTTATACTGCAGGGATCTCAAGTCTCCCGGACGTTCAGGGAGTCTCCCGCTAGTAGATAGCGACTCCCTGACGCCCGCATGTGAAACAATATATCCCGGAAAGGTTTACTCTAGTGATGTCCGGTTCATGAACGAACCGTTCTTTTGAATCGATTCAGTTCACTGAACCGGAGGAGTCGATTCATCTGACTGAGCTGATCCGTGTAAAAAAAGAAAACCTCCCTGAAATGAGAAGTGCACCTCCCTGAAATGAGTTTTTGCAGGTTGGGATGTCTGATACTGTATGGGGGCCACAAGGAGACATATGAGGGCAGCCACAAGGAGACATTATACTTTATGGGGATAATGGGGGCCACAAGGAGACATTGGCTTGGGGCAGCGGCCAGGCAGCCACAACTTGGAGACATTAATTGTCACACTGTATGGCATTGTTCGCCGGGGCAGCAGCTACAAGGAGACATTACAGTATGGGGGCAGCAGCGCAGCCACAAGGAGACATTAAAGTATCAGGGGCAGCAGCCACAAGGAGACATTACAGTATGGGGGCAGCAGCGCAGCCACAAGGAGACATTAAAGTATCAGGGGCAGCAGTCACAAGGAGACATTACAGTATGGGGGCAGCAGCGCAGCCACAAGGAGACATTACAGTATCAGGGGCAGCAGCTACAAGGAGACATTACAGTAGGGGGGCAGCAGCCACAAAAGGAGACATTACAGTGGGGGCAGCAGCTACAAGGTGCTGCCCCCCCCCCCCCATGGTGGCCACCTGTGTGACCTGCCTGCCACCACCATACAGTAATTCCTTCTTGTTGGTCATGGGGAGGGACTCGTGATAGCTCATTCCCTGCCTGCCTGCTGGCTGCTATTTCAATGTGCAGTGCGGAGCATGCAGCTAGTTGCATTGCAGGCAGGCATGAAGGACTGACGACTGAGTAGGCCAAGGTCGGCCTACTCCTGCTATTGCCCAAACGGCTCAGGTAGGAGAGTGTTAGGTCCCGGGCTACTTGAGAAACCTTGGCGTGGTGCCCGGGCTTAGACATGTTCTACACCGTAGGACATGTTGACTAATCTCTCAATTTTAAAATCAGTTTGAGGGTTTAGTGAGACTGCAGAGTGCACCTATCTTTCTTATTTTGTTATATTGTGACTTAAAGGATGGAAGATACCCAGGCAATAAACCACCCATCTACCTTACCGCCCCTTCCTGTTCCCCAATTACCACACAGAGACATCTTCTTGGGAAAAGAGCCTTCTCGGCCAATTTATTCAACAACATTAATTATCACTTCACAGAAAATACGTAATAACACGCATAACATATCAATTACCATAACAATTATCATAACATCTGAACCATTGAATAGGATCCTAGAAGGCAACAGGTAAGCTGTGTTCTCCACCATTCACCTCCACTTGTAATATCGCCTTACCCTCGGCCGCGGTCACCGACCCGAGAGCACCGAATACTCCAACTGTAATTAGTCTCCCCTGTAGGCCCATCTGCCCAACAGGAGCCCCATGCACAAGCTTACCGAACCTCCTGAGATGCACACTCCACCTTGGCATGCACCTCTTAAACCTATCATTGCCTTCCAGGACCCTCCATTACCACGCCACGAGCGACCATAGGAGAAACCTCACCTATGGGAGTCCTGCCACACCCGAAAAGCCGTCTCCAGACCCTCCTGAATCCCTAAGGCCCACATGTCAATACCCACCTCATTCAGGTGAACACCATCAGACCTAAGGAACTGAGGCGATGCCGCCTCCAGCTCCCGGTGCCGCACCACAATTCCACCATGGCGCCTCACAAAACGTCCAACCTCCCTATTAAGTTTAGCCCGGGCCTTATTAAGCCGGTCAACCGACCTCGCAAAACGCCAGGCTCTCCGAGCCACAACCTCGGACCAAACCACCAACACACCCGGGACATCCGATTACAAACGCAAAAGATCCAGCTTCATATCACGAATCACCTCCCTAGTACTGCGAACACCCAGGTCATTCCCCCCAACGTGCAACACAACAATATCAGGTGACCTATCTAACGAAACTGAAGCATGAAATTCCGGGAGCACCCTACCCCACAACAGGCCCCGTATGCCAATCCAGCGCACTTGCATGTCAGCCGGGTCGAACCCCAACTGCCGTCCGTTCCTCCGCACGTCCGCCCGCAACGCTCCCCAGTACACGTAGGAGTGTCCGAAGATCCAAGCCATACAAGCCGACCCTGTAAGCACATAAAATTAAAACCTAACTCACCAGTCAGCGTAATAAAATACTGTATAGACAACCGAACATTGATCCCCTTGGCACTCACAACATGTGAGTACGAACATACGACTGATAACACCTAGATTCCCACCGGCCAATACGTTTAATGGCCTCCTCCCCCAGGCCCCATCTGGCCGCCTCCGTTGCCGCCCCAATCCTAAAAGAATGGGACGCAAAGTCCTGAGCCGGGTAACCCGCTGCAACCAAACACTTCCGAAAAACTGCAACAAACTGATACCTTGACAATGCCGACCCATCTGCATGCATCAACAACGAACCCACCTCATCCGGCCTAACCACCAACAACTCCTCCACACACCTGACCGGACACAAGACCGACCCAACCAAAGGGCGCAATATAATAACCACCCCTTTGCCCTCCTGATCCGTCTTAGACCTACGCAATACGCAACGCAAACCTCCCCCAGAAAAACACACATCCTGCCTCAACAAACCTCCCCCACACAACCGATTTCCCGACACCAATTCCGACACCCTGAATGCCCCGAAAAAGGCCAAGGAAAAAGCAGCCCTAAACAAACAACCCTCATAAGGCGTCAAACACACCACACCAACCATCTCCCACAACGACTGCAACACTGCCCACGAAACCGGCCTACGTGTGTCTGGCTGCGCGGCACTACGCCTATAACCCTTCAAAGCTTGCCTAACCAGAAAGCAGTTAGACGCATCCATGAGACCCCGCAACCGCAACCAAAAATTGACGGCCGCCACTCGCTTGGAAACCACCGAAACAGACACCCCCGAACTATAAGACAAACCTATAAAATATACCAACAACATCTGAAAATCCTCCACTACCTCACAACCCCCCACCTGATCCAACAACTGCTCCCACTGAGACCACACCGAAGAATACGCCAACCACGTACTCCTACTCACGGACCGGCGAATCAACTCAGAGGAGACCCCAAGGCCACGTTCCAGAGCCACTGAGGACATGATAGACCCGTCTCGTCCGCATCCGGCACCAGCCCACGAAAACGATCCCACTGAAAGCGAGAAAGTGAATCAGCAATGTCGTTATCAACACCCGAAACATGCACAGCCACAAAACAGGCATTCAACCGCAAGCCACTAAGCACTAAATGGCGAAGCAAGCGCACCACCGGGGGCGAATTAGCAGACTGACTGTTAATCGCCTGAACCACCCCCATGTTGTCACAGCAAAATCTCACTCTTTTATTCCTGAGCACGTCCCCCCACAACTCAACAGACAAAATGATCGGAAACAACTCCAACAAGACCAGATTCCTCAAAACACCTGCCTCCACCCAAACCTCCGGCCAGGCACCAGCGCTCCACTGCCCCCGGCAAAAGGCCCCGTAACCACAAGACCCCGACGCATCCGTACACAATTCCAAATCAAAACTGGACACAGGCGCCTCCATCCACACCGAACGCCCATTAAATTCCTCCAGAAAACGCTCCCACACCAACAGGTCATCCCGAACCTCAGATGATAACCGCAAAAAATGAAAGGGCCTCCGCACCCCAGCCGTCGCCATGGCCAAGCGCCTGCAGAACACCCGGCCCATTGGCAGAATTCTGCATGCAAAATTCAACTTCCCTAGAACCGACTGCACATGCCGCAACTGCACCTTTTCCGCCCTCCTTAAAAAAGCAATATCCTCACGCAAGTCCGCCACCTTCTACTCCGGCAACCGACACTCCATGGCCACACTATCTATCACTATACCCAAAAATTTAACAGACGTCGCCGGGCCCTCCGTCTTTTCCGGTGCCAACGGGACACCCAAACGACCAGCTATGCTCTCCATCGTGTGAAGTAACACCGAACAAACTCGCGACCCAGCAGGTCCCAGAAACAAAAAGTCGTCAAGATAATGTAAAACAGAAGTCCAACCCGCCTCCTGCTTCACCACCCACTCCAAAAAGGAAGCAAACTTCTCAAACAAAGAACATGAAATTGCACAACCCATCGGCAGACAACAATCAACATAAAAACTGCCTTCCCACTTAAACCCCAACAAATGCAAACTGTCCGGATGAATGGGTAACAAACGAAAAGCGGCCTCTATATCCGTCTTCGCCAACAAAGCCCCTTTTCCAAAACGACGCACCCACCGAACCACCTCATCAAATGAAGTATACGAAACCGAACAAAGCTCCTCAGCAATACCATCATTAAGAGAACTACCCTCAGGAAATGACAAGTGGTGTATGAGCCTAAACTTGCCCGCCTCCTTTTTTGGGACCAAACCCAACGGTGACACCCACAAACCTGACAACGGGGATTCTGCAAATGGGCCAGCGACCCGCCCCGCCGCGATCTCCTTACCAATCTTCTTCGCTACCACGTCTGGCCTTTGCAAAGCCGACGTCAAGTTACGGGGAGCCACAACCGGGCTGACCGAAAAACACGGGATCCGAAAACCATCCCTGAAACCAAGAAACAACAAAGCCGCTGCAGCCCTATCTGGGTACCTCTCTAACCACGGCAACATCTCTTCCACCTTCACCGGCGTCACCCCTCTTCTGCGCCCCATCAACTCCTTTTCCTCGCCCCCGCTTGAAACACCGTGACAGACTGTGCGCCCCACCGCATCCGGAACACTCGTGCTTGAAAAATACGTCCGCGGTATCAACCGATACCGACGCTTCTCCTCCTCCTCCTTTTTGGACTCATCAGGCCTAACCCTATCCAAACTAAACTTTTCCAACTGAAGCAAAGAGAATATCTCCACATACTCGTCCTTCCAGATCTTCTCTTTAACCTCAGCCTTCAAATGAGCTCCCAGCGGCCCCTCAAAACAGACGTAGACCTCGCCCTTAGCTGCGTCCGCCAACCGCACCTCGTCCCCGACTTTTCCTTTCTCCCCAACGCCGACCGACACATCCCCAGTCCCCGGCGCCGCCACATCCGCACCAACGCTACTCGAGCCAACCCCGCCAGACTGACACCTCGTAACACCGGACACCTCTGGAGCCCATACCGCCGCAGGTGACTCCCGCACACCCGACCCCAACCTAGATAAAAGCGACACCATCCCCTCTAGCAATTCCTGCGCCAACCCCTGGCCCTGCAAAACCCCCCCCCCCCCCACGATTGCTCAACAGGAGCCCGTTGCTGATCCGAAGGCCCCTCACCTGACCGGCCCTGAGGTATCCGCCCAGCAGCCACGGTCCGCCCGGACACTCCCGCCATCGATGGTCCGCTCAGCTGCGCCGCCGCCGGACCGGCTCCATCCTCGTCCATCCGCCCGTCGTCAGCTCCTGAGTCGTCCTGGCTCACCTCGCCATCCTCCACTTCCGCCAGCTGTCCAGGCCCGCCGACAGGCGGCCGCCGTCTCTCGTCGCCCCCGGCAACCGACGTAAACCACCTCCGTCCAGGCTCACCGGCAGCCGCATCCGAAATACCTCCATCACTGCAGTCGTCCAGTACTGCAGCACCTCCTAGTCCAGCTCCTACAGCAACCTCAGCCTCCTGAACAAATCCAGCTGCAGTACCGGGGACAGCCACTGGTGTCGCTGCCGCGCTCCGCCCGCTCCTCTGCAGTCTCACAGAAGAACGCCGCCGGTCCTGCGACAAGGGCCGCGGCGCCGCCACATTCCCGCGCAACACGCACCACTGCTGACCTCACTCCAGGATCCAGGCCCCCACCGGAAGGCTGTGGGGCCGCACGCTCCTCTCCCCGCCGTGGTCGACTCGCCGCCCGCTCCTCAGGTAAGGGCCGACGCCTGGCTCGCTCCCGTCCGACAAGGCCTCAAGGGGAGACGCCGCACCTACATAGCTCCTCCCACGCCGTGAATAGGACGAGGCGACGGGCGCAGCCCGGTCCTCTCCCGCTGGTGCCCGGCGCCCACCAGGATTCCTCCCGCTGCGGCGGCGAGGCGCTGGGCTCACTGCCCTCACCGCCCGCAACAAAGGGTCCCTGCTGGGGCTCCTTAAGCGCCGCCGCACCCGTGGGGTAGCCTCAGGGCTCAGCCTCTCTGGGGGCACAGACCTCCTAGCCCTAGGCCTAGCAGCAGGGGCGGCCGGTGTGGGAACCGGACCCGCCAATACAGCTTGCAGACTCTGCTGCAACCAATCGGCCCCATGTCTCTCCGCCGCTGCCTTCACCGCATCCAATAAAACGTCCAAAGACTCCATAACTCCCAGCAAAAATCCTTCCCAACCTTAAAAACCTTCCTGCTTCTTCACAAGCGCCTGTCTGATAAACTCCGCCCCCATTCCCTTCATATACTGCCCAGGAAAATAGCTGACCGAGACCCCTCCCCACGACCTAACCTTAACCCTCAGCTGCCTGAACTTCCCCCCAAGTCAAAGAGCACTATGCCCAGGCTGCGCCTAGCTCCGTTGCTCCCATTATATTAATTATCCCATCCACACTTGTTACCTTGTGTAGGATGTCTATTGTGGTACTTGTGGTTCGCCGCGGGCATCCTCCACCGTATGCATTTTGCTGGGGATTGCCATTAGCAACGGGCCACAAGTGCAGGATTTGCTCCCCTATATATATGCACAACTGCATGTGGGTTTGAGCACCTCCTGCGAATGCCAACCTGTCTTCTTAGTTTGTATATATAGAATCCTGGAGGTGTATAAACTCCAATTTAAATGTGCCTGTTTTCCATTTACAGGCCACATCTAGGTGCACCTGTAAAGCCTGGGACATATCAGCCAGTCTTGAGTGGGACTTGCAGACTCCTCCCTCCTCCCATTGCAAGCATGGTCACATGCTGGAGGTAACTATGTGAGCTGTTTGTGAGTCGGCCTGATGCTCCTGTAATTTGCCCACTGGCTCCTGGTATTGCCCAAACGGCTCAGGTAGGAGAGTGTTAGGTCCCGGGCTACTTGAGAAACCTTGGCGTGGTGCCCGGGCTTAGACATGTTCTACACCGTAGGACATGTTGACTAATCTCTCAATTTTAAAATCAGTTTGAGGGTTTAGTGAGACTGCAGAGTGCACCTATCTTTGTTATTTTGTTATATTGTTACAAGGTCGGACAGAAGACATATAATTGGGGCAGAGACATTACACCTTTAATAATTGCTCGTCCAGCAGCTGTGATAAAGTTCAACTTCTGACTGACTTTCCCGCCACTCGCTCGCTGCTACTGCGCTGCTCAGCCTGGGTGTCATCTGATTCCGACGTTAGACGTCGGTGGGCGGAGACTGCACCATGGGAGCAAGCGAGGAGGAGCCTGGTCGGCCGCTGCGGGAAGCAATTGGTGTGTAATGATGCAGGGGCGGGCGGGCGCGGACGCAGTTTTTGAAGCGGTCAGCGCACATGACCACTTCGATGACGTCACAAAATACTGCGGTAATTAGGAAACAGCGATATCGCCGTTTTTTTATACCGCGGTATATTGTGAACATTGGTATATCGCCCAACCCTACCCCAAGGTTCTGACAGATGCTACCTACCCCCGACACTATAGGTCTGCCTTTCAACAGTTTTGTCCCTTTATGTATTTTGGGCAGACTGTAAAATGTGGCTGTAGTAGGGAACCTGGGGTATAAGAACTCATACTCCTCCTCAGAGATCAACCGTCTACGTTTGCATCCAGAAGTATATCTCTTAATTCAGGTAGGTATGAATCGGTGGGATTAGAGGTCAGAAAAGCATAGTTGCCCCTATCTTTGAGGATCTGATCACACATTGTTTGATAATCCAACAGATTCATAATGACTGTATTACCACCCTTGTCTGTGGGCTTTATGATAATTGTGGGGTCGTCCCTCAAGGACTTAATAGCTTCCTGCTCCTCCCTCGTACAATTGGGGGTTTGATAAGATGGAGATAATGTGCAGCCAGCCAATCGCAGGGGCAACACGTGAGGTGCACGGTGGACCGATGAGGGGCCAAATCATATAACACACAGTTCATCAGTTTACTCACGGTTAGCAGATAGCCTCCCTGGGCTGGCAGCACAGTGTTGAGGTGGACAGCACGAAATCCTCCGGGGTACGCTCTGTGGTAGGAAGCATCAGCCAAGATGGTGGTTGAGGTGCCCTTGATGTTAGGGGTGCATAGGGTGCTTATTGCGGCTGAGTCCCTTTATGGTTTTTGTCGTGACGCCAGTACCGTTAATGGTGGTACAACCATAGGTAGTAATAATGAGGTAGACAGTGGTAAGATGCAACTCACAACTTTTACTTTGGATGTCTTTTGGTTGCAGTAGTACAAATATGCAGTCTCTAGATGGTACAGAGTTAATTCTGCAAATCCACTGTTTTAGGCTTGTCAGGTTTCTTGGTTTTTGGAGCAGTGGGTTAGGTGTACCTGGTTCCCTTAGATGCTTTGGATCCTATTCCTTGTCTTTTCCTACAAGCTAAATATTTTAGACAGGAAAACTCAACTGTCTCTTAGAAGTTTGGTGTGGCTGCCTGAAGCTATAAAACCTCCACCATGCAAAGGTGTCTGTGGCCCTCAAATATGGCTCTTATCACCGATGAATTCCTAGGAATGCTTGTTTCTTTTCCAGGGAGGCAAACTCTTCTCCTACTGGTTAGGGATGCAAGTCTATAGTCTGGCCACAGAAGGAAAACGCTCTTCTGCGCCTCACATCTGAGTATCACCTACTAGCGAAGTTGGCTCCACTCACTAATCTGTGTTGCGAAATCTTCACTCTATCTTTCCTCCCACTAATTTGATCTGACTACCTCAGATCTGCTCTCTTTTGAACTACATTTTCCTAGCTATCCTGATCATCATCTCCCTCCTGGTCTCAACTGACTAACTAGGCCTGACCTAGGTATATATAGAATCTGAACTTTATCCCCATCTAGTGGTGGGATGTATAAATTACACCTAATAAGCCTGTTAACAGGGATTTTGCAGATACACAAATGCAAAGTTAGACATGACAACCTAGTACTCTTAATAATATAAAAAAAAGTGCTTTTAAGCAGTGCCCACACACACACGTAGTGGGACGCTGCAAATGTAGTCAAATCATCTAGAACTAATTGTAGGAACACATCCAAACAAGACACATCTGTTGTTGGAGGCATCTTTCTACTTTTGTTTTTAATGAGGTAAATGGACCCTTGCCCTCTGTTTTAGTGGTGCCTTCTGCCAAACTATACAGGAATTGGACATCTGGTAATAGGTCAGTAGGGATTCCAAGTTCCTTGCATTTAAGCCTGTCGTTATGTCTGTACAATTTGTGCCAACGTAATTTACGGACAAACAGTTTTAAGTCTTTTGTCCAAGTAAATAGGTCAAAATGACGCCTTTAAACATAATACTGTCTGTATCTAAGACTTTTTAGGCATTGGTTGCTGGGGACGCGCCCGGTAAGCCTAGCAACCAGTGTCAGCTGATCGCACTGTTGTACAGGGCGTCCGGACGAGCTGCAGCTACCTTATGTGAGTCGCGTCCTGTTATGCTTCTGTCGGGTGCGTCACCGAGCATGCGTGGATGGTCATCATTCATCACGTGCTGTTGTGCGATGACGCCGGACACGTGACAAGCCGCAGCCTCATTACGGGACCAGGCATTTAAAAACTGGTGTCAAATACAGCGCGGGCGCAATCTATTGCCCTTGGCTAACAACATGCCCCGTATGTGAGGCCGAGGAGCATTATCCAGTACTCCCTTTCCCATTTGTTCATACGCATAACGGACGATCATATGGGTGTGTTATAACTGGTCCATTCTATATTTCAAAATCCTAGTTAAACTTCCCCTGATGATTTTTTAAATATCAAACGTGCATGTAGGGAGCGGGACTAGATTAGGGCAACCAGGGCTAGTTTACAGGGAAAGGTTCCTGACAGGGTAGCCCTTTTAAGGACGAGTGCCCTGTGGTTAGGCTGCTCCTATTATTTAGTAATCAGGGTCAGCCGAGGATTATACCACAGAGCCACAATAGGGCTTACACTGACCCTGCCACCTCCAGCAGCCAATGGTCCGACTGGAGCAATACAACTCAGTTTTCATCAGGACACAGACTGCACCCTGGACTTTGGTTATCAATCCCTAATGCCGCTGTGCACCTTTACCTTTTGTTTTTTTTTGTTTGGCTGCCGCCGTGCACATTTTGGTCTTTACTACCGCTGCCTTTGGTCTCATTATTCTGCATGATTCATTTATCAATGGCAGGGGTGTAGCTAATGGCTCATGGGCCCTGTTGCAAGAGTTCAGCTTGGGGCCCCCCTTCCCTCAGTGCTTTGTGGCCAGGGGCAGGAAGCACAAGGCCTTCGTGCTGCCCGAGGCAAAAATTGAAACGGCACCCCCTTGAGCCAGAGGTGTACAGTGGGATGCGAAAGTTTGGGCAACCTTGTTAATCGTCATGATTTTCCTGTATAAATCGTTGGTTGTTACGATAAAAAAATGTCAGTTTAATATATCATATAGGAGACACACACAGTGATATTTGAGAAGTGAAATGAAGTTTTTTGGATTTACAGAAAATGTGCTATAATTGTTTAAACAAAATTAGGCAGGTTCATAAATTTGGGCACTGTTGTCATTTTATTGATTCCAAAACCTTTAGAACTAATTATTGGAACTCAAATTGGCTTGGTAAGCTCAGTGACCTCTGACCTACATACACAGGTGAATCCAATTATGAGAAAGAGTATTTAAGGGGGTCAATTGTAAGTTTCCCTCCTCTTTTAATTTTCTCTGAAGAGTAGCAACATGGGGGTCTCAAAACAACTCTCAAATGACCTGAAGACAAAGATTGTTCACCATCATGGTTTAGGGGAAGGATACAGAAAGCTGTCTCAGAGATTTCAGCTGTCTGTTTCCACAGTTAGGAACATATTGAGGAAATGGAAGACCACAGGCTCAGTTCAAGTTAAGGCTCGAAGTGGCAGACCAAGAAAAATCTCGGATAGACAGAAGCGACGAATGGTGAAAACAGTCAGAGTCAACCCACAGACCAGCACCAAAGACCTACAACATCATCTTGCTGCAGATGGAGTCACTGTGCATCGTTCAACCATTCGGCGCACTTTACACAAGGAGATGCTGTATGCGAGAGTGATGCAGAGGAAGCCTTTTCTCCTCCCACAGCACAAAAAGTGCCGCTTGAGGTGGGCTAAAGCACATTTGGACAAGCCAGCTTCATTTTGGAATAAGGTGCTGTGGACTGATGAAACTAAAATTGAGTTATTTGGCCTTAACAAGGGGCGTTATGCATGGAGGAAAAAGAACACAGCATTCCAAGAAAAACACCTGCTACCTACAGTAAAATATGGTGGTGGTTCCATCATGCTGTGGGGCTGTGTGGCCAGTGCAGGGACTGGGATTCTTGTCAAAGTTGAGGGACGCATGGATTCCACTCAGTATCAGCAGATTCTGGAGACAGATGTCCAGGAATCAGTGACAAAGCTGAAGCTGCGCCGAGGCTGGATCTTTCAACAAGACAACGACCCTAAACACTGCTCAAAATCCACTAAGGCATTTATGCAGAGGAACAAGTACAACGTTCTGGAATGGCCATCTCAGTCCCCAGACCTGAATATAATTGAAAATCTGTGGTGTGACTTAAAGAGGACCTTTCACCGATTCTTACCCTATGAACTAACTATACAGATATGTAGAGCGGCGCCCGGGGATCTCACTGCATTTACTATTATCCCCGGGCGCCGCTCCATTCTCCTGCTATGCCCTCCGGTATCTCAGCTCACTAAGTTATAGTAGGCGGAGATACCAGTCCCTAAGTTATGGTAGGCGGAGTCTGCCCTAGCGCTGGCCAATCGCAGCGCAGAGCTCACAGCCTGGGAGGTTATTTTCTCCCAGGCTGTGAGCTCTGCAATGCGATTGGCCAGCGCTAGGGCAGACTCCGCCTACCATAACTTAGGGAACGGAGATACCGGAGGACATAGCAGGAGAACGGAGCGGCGCCCGGGGATAATAGTAAGTACAGTGAGATCCCCGGGCGCCGCTCCACATGTATGTATACTTAGTTCATAGGGTAAGAATCGGTGAAAGGTCCTCTTTAAAGAGAGCTGTCCATGCTCGGAAGCCATCAAACCTGAATGAACTAAAGATGTTTTGTAAAGAGGAATGGTCCAAAATACCTTCAACCAGAATCCAGACTCTCATTGGAACCTACAGGAAGCGTTTAGAGGCTGAATTTCTGCAAAAGGAGGATCTACTAAATATTGATTTCATTTCTTTTTTGTAGTGCCCAAATTTATGCACCTGCCCAATTTTGTTTAAAGGGACACTGACAGGCCCGATAAACATATTAAGTTATTCCTATGCAGTCATAGGTCTATTAAAGTGTATTACAATCACATAAGTGTACCCCCTGTCGGCATTTTAAATCATGTAAAAACAACTTTATAATCATCTGTCAATCAGCTTCCTTTATGCCCAAAGGGCGGTTTTTCACATCTCTTTATGCCCAAGGGGCGTTTTTACTCGTACCTTTGTGCCCATCCGCTCCTCAACTGTCGCTTCCTAGCGCCGCCCAGCTCATTATTATTCACTGGCTGGGCGGCTTTTACAGTCCCCGATCCTCCCGAGCCGACACAGGCGCAGTAGGAGACGCTGGCTTTGAATAAGGGACGCAGGCGCACTGTGAGTGAGGGTGCCGGGCAAGTTATCCGGCACACGTGCAGAAGGTACAAGTGAGTTCAATGCCAGGGTCTGTCTGACTGCATAGGAATAACTAAATATGTTTATCGGGCCTGTCAGTGTCCCTTTAAACAATTATAGCACACTTTCTGTAAATCCAATAAACTTCATTTCACTTCTCAAATATCACTGTGTGTGTCTCCTATATGATATATTTAACTGACATTTTTTATCGTAACAACCAACGATTTATACAGGAAAATCATGCCGATTAACAAGGTTGCCCAAACTTTCGCATCCCACTGTAACTTGACCAGCATGCACTTTCTATAATACTGGTGTCTATAATACTGGCAGTTGCCAACAAAGGTTGCTGTTGCTAAGTGTAGGTGCACAAGAAAGATACCTTTGCAGAAGCCAAGGAAAACTGCAGGGCTGATGAATCAGCAAAAGCTGCCGCTCTACTTACCCTTCCCGTAATGGCAGAGTGCCACTTTACAGCAGCAATAGGGAAAGTGGATAGGTAATTGCTAGCCCAAATGCAGAACCAGGCTTCCAATAAGGAAATGAGGGGATGGAAGAGAAAAGGGGCTGAGAAGAGGCAATAAGAAATCTCGGAGTAGAGAACAAACTTTGCCTGCGCTGAGCCCTCTACCCCATGATGACCCATCTGACACATGGACCCACAAATGCTTCAAAGCAAGCCATGGTAAGTTTGGTAGATAATTTATGGATTACCCAGAAATTCTATGTGGCTACATACTTCATTCAGGCCTGCCTGATCTACCCTTGCCATAACACTGGAAAGATGATAAAGGCTTTCCCTAAGCTCACCCCAAAGCCATCATACATGTTCCAGCGACTGCAGATAGATTTCATCGAACTACCAAAGGTGGGACAGTATGAGTTTGTGCTTGTCTGTGTGGATCTATTCTCAGCGTGGCTGAAAGCATGGTCTATTATTAAAGGGGTCGGCCACTTTCTGGTTACTGCTGACCAATGTGTGTGTGTATCAGGATTAAATGGCACTTACTAATATAGCCTTTGTTGCAATTCTGCACAATTTTCTATATATAATAAGATGTGCTCCCTTGTTTATAAAGTCTTTTGTGCTGTCCACAGAGAGGTCCTGTCCATAAAATGGCTGCTGATGGAGGGTCATGTGACCAGGCAAATCACCTTCATGCGATGCCTCCATCTTTCAAATACACTGCACCTGCCATCTGTACTTGTTCTATTGGGAGTTTAGTGCAGATGCAGTGTGTTTGAATGGAGGAGACATCACATGGAGGTGATTTGCCTGGTCACATGACCCTCCATCAGCAGCCATTTTATGGACAGGACAAAAGACTTTGTAAACAAGGGAGCATAGCTTATAAAACATAGAAAATGGCGTGGAATTTCAACTAAGGCTATATTAGTAAGTGCCAAATGATCTTCTCACAAACACCTTGGTCAACAGTAACCAGAAAGTGACCAACCCCTTTAAGGTTGACTGCAAGGACCGTGTCCAAGATGTTCCTCTCCAGGTATGTAGGTATGGGCTTTCTCAATCTATACAAAGTGATAGAGGTACACACTTCCCAGCAGTAGGACAGGAAATACTAGGAGCATTAGAGACAGGACAGTCTCACACACCTTATATCATAAGGTAAATGTTTCTTTTCCAGATCGTTATTCTTTACCCCAGCCCCATTACCTAAAGTTTTCTGTGTGCGTTCTATGCATTGACCCTCACAGGACTCTGCGGCACTGTACAGGTTAACCCTGTTACTCTGTTGGCAGGTGCTAGGCTGTGAGGTGCTGATCAGCCTTGCTATGTATTCTGTGTTTTGTGTATTTCGATGGGGACATTTCTGTTGTTAATTGTTATTTTTGGACATGTTTTATAGATACGTTTTGTGTATAGACCTCACCTAATCATGTCCATGTCTTTTCCTCGAGGCCCATCAATAACTACACTGAGACAGGGCTGGAAGAGCTACAGCACACGTCGATCATCCTCACTCCCTTCACCCAGAACAGCAGAAGATGCCCTGTGTGTGACGGATGGACATTCTAGATATTTGTGTCTATGGTGAAAACCCCTCACTATCATCGGCCAGTTAGTGGTAGGGAGAATTGGGGATAACTAGGGCAGGGCAAGGTTCCAGAGGTCCTAAAGTCCCACCATCATGGGTTGCTGGGATCATAGGGGTGGAATATCACAGATGAAGGGACAGGATGAGGGACAGATAGAACGTCTTATGAGTTTGTAAAAAAAGAATTGTTAATAACCAACTCCATCTTGTCTGTAATCAAACTTTTCCAAACTGCTTAAGGACATTCCAATATAAGGTGTGGGAGGGGAGGGGGGGGGGGGGGGTGGCTACAAGATTTGTTTCGGTTAAGACTAGGCAGCCCGTGTCCACACATTCCACCCTAACCTGCTTGTCCTGACATGATGCTATCATGCCCTGTTATCCATAATTGGTCAGTGCTCTATATCTCATTGGTTTCGTGTTTGTGTCTTTGTGTATAAATAAACACTGAGAAAAGGGAACCCCGGACTGTGTAATGTACACCAACTCTGTGTGTGCTTGTTGTCCCACCGGCCGGTGAATCACTTGAACCTCGACAACTTCATTTTTAGTAGAGGAAGCTACTCTAACAATAGCGAAGAAGGACCGACACTCACTTTCTTGATGATATGAAGAGACGTCTATTCAAGGCATAAAAGCATCATCAGTAATGTACGCCACCCATGAAAAGGCAAAGAAATTACACTAATTCCGGCAGAAAAAAAAGAGCACTTAAATAAATCAGTCTAAAAAATACATGCCAACTAAATCACGTCCCCAAAATCAGTCAAAAACTAAAAAGTCTAAACAGCAACAAGACGAAAAAACATATGCAAAACAAAGAGTAGATGGAACTATAAAATAAAAACTGCCGAAAACATGTGCAAACAATGATAAACGACCCCTACTGCCCCTTATTGGGGGTAGATGGTGTTTAAACACACATGGTGTTATCGAAAAAAACTGTGGCTTGCTGGGACTTAAGCATCCAAAAATTATGTCTTGACTGTTTATACACCCACAAATGTTAATGTCAGAAGAAATAGTGGTTTGTTCTGTAAAAGCGTCCAAAAATATGCCTTAATCGGGCAGATACCTGCCCATATTTATACACACAGAAGTGTTAATGGCCAAATAAAACAGTGGCTTGTTATGAACAAGCCTTGAAAATTCTCCCTTATTTTTGGGAATAGCAGAAGTACTGTGTGGATGTGGAAAGAATAAGGTCTAAAGTATGCAGAGGTAGCGGTAGCAGTACAGCATGCAACAGACAAGGCTGTCACGGCGGGGAGTGGGGGAAACCCCCCACCGTACGGTGTCAAAGGGTAAAAGTGGATCAGCCTGGCCAAAATGAGTAATAAGGGAGCAGGTCACCTCCTATAACAGGAGTACTCAACTAGTTTTATTAAAGGTCCACATACCTGGGTCTGCAGTCAAGTGAAGGTCCGAGCTGAACGCCAACAGTAAAGATGCCATGCGATCATGTGATCCATGCGCGTGGGGCGCTCTGACGTTATAGTGGAGCGCCCCGGGTAAGTCCCAGAATTAGTAATGGCCACATTAGTGCCACAGTAAGAATAATGCCCCCAGTAAGAATAATGTCCCCATTAGTGCCCCCAGTAAGAGTAATGCCCCCATTAGTGCCCCCCTTCTCTGCTTTTGCAAAAAAATTAAATTAAATTGCATTCACCTGGCTGCGGTGAACATTCGCTGCTGACTGCAAGCTCAGGACCGGTGTTCCAACGTGATGACGTCTTGTAGGTCCTGTCTTGAGCTTCTAGTCAGCAGGGAGTGCTCTCCACAGCGTGAGCAAATGGAGGTGGAGGTACCGTAATTTTATTAATTTTTTTACTAGCACAAGTTGCGGTGGAGTTAACGGCTGTACTAATGGGCGTTCCATGATGGAAGCGCTCATTAGTAAGGGTACTTTCACACTTGCAGAAGGACGGATCCGACAGGCTGCTCACCCTGTCAGATCCATTTTGCCACTACTTCGCCGTGCCGCTGCTCTGTGCCCATCGACTATAATGGGGATGGGGGCAGTACTTCATGTCCGACTTTTTCGTCTGGCGGCCTCACGCCGTGCACTGCCATGCTGCACCGTAGCTCCACTCCCGCTATAGTCAATGGGGAGTGGCAGTCCGGCGAAATAGCGGCAGGACGGATCTGACAAGGTGAACAGCCTGTCGGATCCGTCCTGCCGCAAGTGTGAAAGTACCCTAACAGTCCTTACAGGAAAATTCTGGCACCGGCAAGGGAACTAAAATACCAGCCTTGCTGGTGAACTACTGGCCGGGTGGCAACCCAAGCCACAGAACAGACATATGATAGTTTTGTTCCGCATCCAATTCCCATTATTGGGGGATTGGATGCGGCCCCTTAATTACAATGGGGCCCCAAGAGATGCAGACAGCACACTGTGTGCTGTCTGCATCTTTTTCCGCTCCATTGAAACTAAGGGGTCCGCATCCAATGCCCCAATAATGGGAATTGGATGCGGAACAAAACTATCATGGTTTGATGGGGCTTAATCACTTTATTTAATCAGGTTACCTAAAGAAGATGGCCCAGGGGAGATGGGAACATGACACTGGAGTCAGTGACGTGTTCCCGCCTCTCTGTAGCCCTCTCCACGCACCCTTACTTTCCAAATGTGACATTTATTTAATTGGTGGCAGTGGTGATGTCCCTCCCCTCTCCAGCAGCACGTAAGTGTCCTTTGGAGCTTGAAGCTCCCTTATGTGCTGCCGCTGCTGCAGGGGAGGAGGGACCTGTGAGCGCACTGAGGGAGAAAGCGCTGGTGCCTGCATGTGGAGGGAGCCGTCTCTCACTGCGCCCCTGGGGCAGGAGGAAGTGCGCCGGTAAGCTCCGCCTCTTGCACGTACCAGAGTGTGCAGGAGGAGGAGCGCTATATGTGGAGGGAGCCGGCCTGTCTCACTGCGCTCTGGGACAGGAGGAAGTGCGTCGGTAAGCTCCTCCTCCTGCACGGCACAGTGTGCAGGAGATAGTGATGGGAAGTTCGGATCTTTTAGGTGAATCGGTTCATTTGAATCAGCTCATTCGGATCAGAATCGGATCTTCGGTTCACTTGGCGAGTCAGACTGCTGAGCTGACTCGCAAGTGAACTGAAGACTCTAGGTGCCGGTGCGCATGCGTAGCTGCTGACTCAGTCAGTGACACTGCAGTGAGTCGGCTCTTCAGCTCTCTGAAGTTGAACTCGTCTCTGATTAGTATTGAGTGAGTCAGGAAGAGTGATTTTTTTATAGTAAAGGGAAGCTGAGGCTGACGTTGGACAGGCGGACAGGAGGAAGCTGTCACTGTGGTGTGCAATGTGAATTGTTGTCTGTTGTGCATTGTTCCCCACAGTGACAACAGTCTGACACTGACAGTAGTACAACGAACCAAGTGATGTGAAATGTGAATGCACAGGGAAAACTATGTGCTGAACTGTGTCATCTGTCCCTTCTCTTATCTCTCTGCTCCTTATCACTGCTGCAACAAGAGCCGACAGCCTCAGTGTAACCTGTTCTACAGTCTGACAGCATCAGTGTGACCTGTTCTACAGTCTGACAGCCTCAGTGTAACCTGTTCTACAGTCTGACTCTCGGCTCTTCTAACTCAATGAATCGAATGAGTCACTAACTAATCGGATCTTTAGATTCTTGTGACTCATTCCATTCATTTAGACTCCCTGACCCTGCACTACTCGAGTCAGAGCTGCTAGTGTGCTGTGCTTGCCTCGCCCCCTCAGCTCTGGTCGGTGATTGGTTGGTGGGCGGGGAGGGGTGGGGCTGGCAGAAGCAGCTTCCACTCTAAGATCATATTACGCTCCTCCCGAGTCCCTCCCTCAGGCTCCTGCTGCCAGCGTGAGCTGAGCGTCTCTGTCAGCATTGCTGTGTGCTGTGACTGAGCTGAGCCGGTTCAAACGGATCGGATCACTCTGAACTGAAACGATTGGAGGAGCGCTCTGAAGGATGGCCGGGGTCCGGACAACTGGCGGCCGCATTTGGACCGCGGTCCGCCAGTTGAGTACCCCTGTCCTATAACATCCCTAATCCTCTCCCTGACTCCTCACCGTATGAGCGGACCCCGATGGTAGGACAACTCATACTCAGGATTCCTATAGATCCTAAGTCGCCCTGGTAATCCCTCACTTAGGAGCAGGGAAGAAACGACCTGTTCATCCCAGTCATGGAGGAACAGGAGTCTCTATCTGAGGCCAGGCTGCAAGGAGAGGGGAACACATACAGCATATGGAGATGGCAGGTAAGTGAAACCAGAAACACACTTACCTGCCACAGACACACTGACTGGAACCCGTGCACAAGTGCTAGTGTCCACACCAACATCAAAGGACACAGCATACACCACGAACCACACAGGGACCCAGGACACTCATAGCTGCAATAAATGTGAAACAGGGTAAAGTCTAAACAACATGCTGGACACCAAACACTACCAGACATGTAACACCAAAAATAGACATACCAACACCCTGATCAAAACCCACTCCATACACAAAGGGACAGGAAGGGAAGGAGACACCGTGATAACATTGATGACCACAAGGGTGACCCTCACTGGACAGATGGAACAGAGAACCACCAGCATACACCAAGGCTGGAGGAACACTGGGCTTCAAGCATCCAGCAGAGACTAACTAGCCCAAGCAGCCACACCCACACTCACATAAACCCAGTGTTAAAACACTAGGAAGGGAGTTAACCCTTCCAACACCAGACAAGGGGAGGAAGCCACTTAAAGGGGAAGTGCACAAACATGTATAGGGTATAACTATGAACTAGATTTTGCGTATATGTATGAAGAATGTGTTTAACTGCCTGAATATACGCTTAAAAGCAATTTTATTAGTAGTATCTTAAAAATCGTGGCGAATCTGCCACATAATGAATTCGTCAGGCTAAACCTGGACAGGTGGCTCACTCCACAATTATAAGGGTATAGCCACTCAGTCCACGTTTTCAAAACGTTCAAATCTGGAATTATCAGTGTTGTCTGCTATGTATGCTTCTCCTGATAATTAAAGTTTCTATCACTTCGTATGACATAATTAGCTGTCAGACACTAGCGATCTGCTAGTGTCTGCTCTGGCCAACCATCCTACTATAATCACTTGTGGGGCAGCGGTTTTGCTAAAAAACTAACTTTTATAAATATGCTAATGAGCCTCTAGGTGCTATGTGGGCGTCATTAGCACCTAGAGGCTCCGTCTACCTTCATACACAGCCGCCGCCCAGCGCGTCCCTCCAGCCCGCCCATGTCCTCCTCCGTGTGACGCAGCGGCCGAATTCTCGCGCATGCGCCGTGCGCGGCTGTATTCGGTGCATTTGAGATGTCTGAGCTCGGAGCGGTCAGACATTCAATGCACATGCGCGAGAATTCGGCCGCTGCGTCACACGGAGGAGGACATGGACGCGCTGGGCGGCGGCTGTGTATGAAGGTAGACGGAGCCTCTAGGTGCTAATGACGCCCACATAGCACCTAGAGGCTCATTAGCATATTTATAAAAGTTAGTTTTTTAGCAAAACCGCTGCCCCACAAGTGATTATAGTAGGATGGTTGGCCAGAGCAGACACTAGCAGATCGCTAGTGTCTGACAGCTAATTATGTCATACGAAGTGATAGAAACCCTTTAACCAGATGCACTAACAATTGCTCACTCTGTGTGCTGGAGTTGTTTATGGTTTATCAAAAACACCAGCTATAACATTAGTAGCAGCTAGGCTGCAACAATGTATCACAAGTAGTGAGAAAAGACCGATAGTAGATGGGATAGATAAGTTGCGGGTGAGAGCTTTATATTTGAGCTCTGCTTACAACCCAGGGTTGATAATTCCAGTTTTGCACGTTTTGAAAACGTGGACTGAGTGGCTATACCCTTATAATTGTGGAGTGAGCCACCTGTCCAGGTTTAGCCTGACAAATTCATTATGTGGCAGATTCGCCACGATTTTTAAGATACTACTAATAAAATTGCTTTTAAGCGTATATTCAGGCAGTTAAACGAAGTGCACAAACATACTAAACCACATGTTACCACCGGCAACAGCATGCGTGGCAACCATGTCACGGCAAACACCCAGAAGGCCAAGACACTGCCACCGCATGCTCGCGGGCAACCGCAAGTGTGGCAACAGTGTCACAGCGCAAACCAAGGGCCGTGACAAAGGCAGTAGATGTGTGCACAGCTGTGTAGGAGTAATAATAGTAGTAGCACTGGTGGCTGTGATAGTAGGCAAGGAAGTCAGTGGCATGATGGGACCAGCAATAAATAGCCACCATCAGCAATGGCAGGTCTGTACATCAGCCTCAGCCTCAGCCAGAGGTATTTAGAAATTCTCAAGGATTTATGCCTCATTCATTTTGACAAATGGGCTGTTTTGAACACTCGAGGGGGACAACTTTGTCCATTTGGGTGTGTTGAAAACCAGATGCTGGAGAAAACAGTACAGTGAGAGCAAACTGGGTTATTTTTGGCCACTGTTCCAATCTTCCTGCCCAGAAATCCATTTGGGTCAGGGAATGGGATACGCAAAAGGACACAGTCCAAGTAGAACTGAACTTGGTTGTTAAGGTGGTACATCTCCGTTTGTTGATTTGCATCAGCCTGGCGCAGCACATAAAATACTGCTTCTGTAACACCCAAGAGTGGCATTACCACCTTTGCACCCCGCTACTGTCTTTATTGATTAACCTCATGTCATCATGTGTATTTATTTTAGGTCCAAACACTGTGCATTTCCTATTTTGTTTATGTTAACATGTAATGTGCCTGGTTCACCAGCAGGTGTCAGCAAACACGGCAGAGCTTCACTTAGGTAAAATGGAGCTTCAAATTCCATTCTAACCCCCCTCTGTGGAGGAGTGGGCAAGTCCCACTTCCTGCTGGAAGGGTGGGGACTAGTTTCTAGAAGCAGTCAAGCTTACCTCCTGCTAGGGGAACGAAGAAAGTGCTGGGCACGTTTCTGTTAAACATGCCCAGGCCAAGCAAAGCTAAGCCAGCCAGAGCACCCTAAGCTCAGCTAGATATGGAGGCCAAAGCTTAGAGCCTCAGAAGCCAGGAAGAAAGTTCCCTGGTATAACTTGAGACAGACTACAGAGAGAAGTTGCAGCATACAGCAAAATCTGAGTCATACAGTCAGCCTGTCAGTACAGCAGAGCCAGAGAGCAACAGATGTAACAGAGTTGAGTTTGCCTGCCAGTTTAATGCTAAAGCCTGCTAGGACAAAGACAAAGTTTGAAGATTGTTTTGGAGAAACGTTTATCAAAGTAAAGCTGCTATTCAACTTCATCACAAAGTCTGGACTCAAGTTATTTCTTTCACCCCTCAATTACTACTCCTTATTTGGCTGCTTTGGAGACAAGGCTTGGAGCCCAGCGTATCCAGGTAGGAGCACTATGACACAAGTACACTTAAAGGGACATTTTAGGCCACCCTATACCACTTGGCCATTCCTACACCTGGGTACTTTTACCAACAGGGGACCTGGGTACCAAGTCCGCTTCGCTGCACTTCACCATATTTATGATACTGAACTGGCTGCTGCGGCCTCTGCTACTTGTGGTAGCAGGGATGGCAGGAGGTGGGTGACTCAGTGGGGGAAGAGGGGCCTCCTGGTCAGACACGTGGTCAGCATCTGCTTTCTAAATGTTACAGCTAGCCGTGTACACAGTGTAATACAGCCTTTCGGCAACAGGAAAACATTCCCCCATTTTGCTTGATACATAAGCAAGCGTGCAAATTGCCATGCTTGCTAGCATGCCTGAGACCCAGTTTCTTTCGGCAGCTTCGCCTTCACTGCGATGATTGTTCATCATGGCTAGTGTTCTCATCATCACCAGCCTCCTCCTCCTGCACAAGTGACTCTTCCAGTGTAGCTCCTCTTCCTTCTCCATGGCACTTTGTGTGGGTCCATAACAGTCACAGGGCAGACAGCAAGATATGTAAGCTGTTCTTCTTCTGCCCTCCCTTGTTGCATTAGGATGAGCATTTGCTGTAATATAAATATAAGGGGGATGACATTGTTGCTGCATAAAGGAAGTTGAAATGGAGGAGGATGTGGAAAAGCACCTGGTGTGGAAACCTAGACTGACACAATTGTGAAGGTGTCAAGAGGACCTGGACTTGTTGCTGCCGCTAAAAACATTGACCCAGTGCGTCGTTAAAAACATGCACTGTCCCTGCCTGTAAAAGCTACTGCAGGTGTCCACAGTGGCATGCACCTTACCGCACTGTAACAATTGCCAGAAGTCCCTATGCTTCACCACATGACCGTATAAGGCAGGGATGGCTTTTTTAAATAGAATTAATGGCAGCTAGGTTTCCATCACTTAGTAGAATCCACTAAGTGGTAAGGCTGCAACTGGACTGCTAGCAACCTGGCCAGGTGGTAGATAAGCTTGTACACCAATGGACTGCTGGCCATGTCGAGTTGTTTCCTGGCCACACATTCCATTATCGATGTCTAAATTGAGGGTAAGCAGTACTGATAATACAAGGACTCTGTACTGCATATGGATGCGACCTGGCTGCCACAAAGAAGACTGGAAAGGAGGGCATTCTTGTTCCAAAAGGCTGTGGCCAGTTCAATTTTCCTACAGGATTTGGTGATGCTGTCTCAAGCTGCAATAGAGTCATGGTGTCTAAATTTGTGTTTGAACGTCCACGGCTTATTTTCATCCTGCAGATTTTGCACAAGGCAATGTTTTTGTCAGCCAGCACTGTGGAGAAAAAACTGTCAGAAGGGAGATATCAAACAGAGCTTAGGTATAGGTCCAGCATGTTTTGAGCCTGTGCCCCCACAGTATCAGCGGCATCCCCACTTCCAGAGCTAACCACAACAGACGCACATATAGCCCTGGTAGTTTTTTTAGGAGTTTCTAACTGTATGTTTTTTTTTTTATATATCTTTATTAGAATAAAACAAATACAATTAAAAAATTTTGTACACAATCAAAATTCTATATTATTATACTTTTCTTTACCCATAAACCACCAATTCCAGCCCCCACCCTTGTGATGCATCTCAAATCTAAATATTAAACTAATCCGAAAAGAAAAACAGGAGAGAGGAAAGGAGAAACATTATATATATATATATATATATATATATGTATATATATATAAATATATATATATATATAATATATTATATATATATATATACATACACACCATCGAGGTTTAAAGGGAACCTGTCACTCGGATTTTGGGTATAGAGCTGAGGACATAGGTTGCTAGATGGCCGCTAGCACATCCGCAATACCCAGTCCCCATAGCTCTATGTGCTTTTATTGTGTCAAAAAAACTATTTGATACATATGCAAATGAACCTTAGATGAGTCCTGTCCCTGACTCTTTTCACGTGCAGGACTCCTCTCAGGGTAATTTGCATATGTATCAAATCAGTTTTTTTACACAATAAAAGCACACAGAGCTATGGGGACTGGGTATTGCGGATGTGCTGGCGGCCATCTAGCAACCCATGGCCTCAGCTCTATACACAAAATCCCGGTGACAGGTTCCCTTTAAGAACTCCAAGCCACCCATATCTACACTAAGTCCACTTCTCATGAGCATTTCTTTGCTTATATAGAATACTCTCATAGTTTTTAATAACCTTGTTAACCAAATTTATCCATGTATTCACATTTGGAGTATATCGTGAGAACCAGGAGCCGTTGTAATCAGGAGTTTGGCCAAAAATAATATTCTACCTAGAAAAATCTTTTTATATTTATGGCTACTTACTGTAACTCCAAAAGATCACTCAATATCAAACATTCTACCTTAAAAGGAATCTGTAACTTCAATTTATGGATAAGAAAATTATTAATACCATTCCAATATTCTTTTAATTCTGGACAGGACCAAAGCATGTGTTGGTGATCCGCACCTGGTAGATCACACCGTGGGCACCTAGAACTATCTCTTAGCACAGATTTATTAAGCCATAAGGGTGTGACATATAATCTATGAAGAATATTAAATTGTACCAAAATGTGATTAAAATTGTGACATAATGAAGCTTAAATTTAGAAATATATTTCCCCATCCCTCTACTTGAATACCTGGACAGTCAACTCCCAGGCCATTTGCCCTGGTATTGTATTTTAATAAATAGTGCTTTAAGAAATAATTTATAAATATGTGCAATCTTCCCTATCTAATTCCCTATCAATTCATTTACAAAGATAGAGGTATCTATCTCTAAAAGTGCTTTATCCTTTAAACTAGAAAGTGCCATCGCAACTGAAGATATCTAAACCACAACAATTTATCCACCCTTAGTGCTAGTCCAGGAACGACATTATCTCTCTATTCTCACCACCTGTGTAACATATAAAACATTTTTTTGCCAAAACTGATCCCCAACTATTCCATCTACAGTCAGGTCCATAATATATTGGGACATCGACACAATTCTAACATTTTTGGCTCTTTACACGACCACAATGGATTTGAAATGAAACGAACAAGATGTGCTTTAACTGCAGACTGTCCAGCTTTAATTTGGGGGTATTTATATCCAAATCAGATAAACGGTGTAGTAATTACAACAGTTTGCATATGTTGCCTCCCACGTGTTTAAGGGACCAAAAGTAATGGGACAATAGGGCCTTCTCAGCTGTTCCATGGCCAGGTGTGTGTTATTCCCTCACTATCCAATTACAATGAGCAGATAAAAGGTCCAGAGTTCATTTCCAGTGTGCTATTTGCATTTGGAATCTGTTGCGGTCAACTCTCAAGATGAGATCCAAAGAGCTGTCACTATCAGTGAAGCAAGCCATCATTAGGCTGAAAATGATGAGCTTAGCAACACCAAAAGACCCGGAAGACCACGGAAAACAACTGTGGTGGATGACCGAAGAATTCTTTCCCTGGTGAAGAAAACACCCTTCACAACAGTTGGCCAGATCAAGAACACTCTCCAGGAGGTAGGTGTATGTGTGTCAAAGTCAACAATCAAGAGAAGACTTCTCCAGAGTGAATATAGAGGGTTCAACACAAGATGTAAACCATTGTGAGCCTCAAAAACAGGAAGGCCAGATTGAATGTTTGCCAAACGACATCTAAAAAAGCCTTCACAGTTCTGGAACAACATCCTATGGACAGATGAGACCAAGATCAAACTTGTACCAGGGTGATGGGGAAGAGAAGAGTATGGAGAAGGAAAGGAACTGCTCATGATCTTAAGCATACCACCTCATTCAGTGAAGCATGGTGGTGGTAGTGTCATGGCGTGGGCATGTATGGCTGCCAATGGAACTGGTTCTCTTGTATTTATTCATGATGTGACTGCTGACAAAAGCAGCAGGATGAATTCTGAAGTGGTTTCGGGCAATATTATCTCATTGGACAACGCTTCACAGTGCAGATGGACAATGACCCAAAGCATACTGCCAAAAGCAACCAAGAGTTTTTTAAGGGAAAGAAGTGGAATGTTATGCAATGGCCAAGTCAATCACCTGACCTGAATCCGATTGAGCATGCATTTCACTTGCTGAAGACAAAACTGAAGGGAAAATGCCCCAAGAACAAGCAGGAACTGAAGACAGTTGCAGTAGAGGCCTGGCAGAGCATCACCAGGGATGAAACCCAGCGTCTGGTGATGTCTATGAGTTCCAGACTTCAGGCTGTAATTGACTGCAAAGGATTTGCAACCAAGTATTAAAAAGTGAAAGTTTGATTTATGATTATTATTATGTCCCATTACTTTTGCACATATGCAAACTGTTGTTATTCCTACACCGTTCACCTGATTTGGATGTAAATACCCTCAAATTAAAGCTGACAGTCTGCAGTTAAAGCACATCTTGTTCGTTTTATTTCAAATCCATTGTGCTGGTGTATAGAGCCAAAAATGTTAGAATTGTGTCGATGTCCCAATATTTATGGACCTGACTGTAAAAACATGCAAATAAGAATTATACCAAAAAGGGGTGCATTGAAGCGATCCTTTTATCCCCAACCATGATCTAATGGTGCCCCAAGACTTAGATAATAACTTTTTGGCCTCTCTCCCGATTAATTAATTGGCCAGATTCTAGTAAAGTAAATCTATTGTTATACGAAGATCTCCTCACCAAAGTCGTAAACAATGGACTTTTCTGCCATTCGCGATACAACCATAACTGGCCAGCAATAAAATAACTCTTGAAGTAGGGAAGATTCAATCCCCCCTGCTCCAATGGTTTATACAAATAATCCAATTTCTGCTTTACTCGCTTTCTTCCCCACAAGTCATTAATAATTCTCTCCAGAGAAGCCATGTCCTAATTTTTGACCTTAGCTTAGTTACCAGTGGAATCAAATTAAGCTGTAGAAAATCCTCAATCTTGGATATAGCGATACCCAAATAATGAAAAGAGTCGGAGACATTTAACTTAGTCAGAAAACCCTCATTGGAGGGTACAAAGTCCAATGGCATAAGAGTAGTTTTTGACCAGTTTATATCTAAGCCTGAAACCCCGCCAAAGGAATTAACCATTCGGATGAGTCTTGGAAGAGTTGTACTTGTATGATCTATAAAAAATAAGAAATCATCCACATATACAGAAATGCAGTCTTCCATCCCTAATGTTCCAAACCCTTTTATTTTAACATCCTAAATGTCAAATAGCAATGGAGATAGTGGGCAGCCTTGACGAGTGCCCCTATTCAAGTCAAAGCTAGATGTTAAGATTCCATTAACATATTCTAACTGTATGTTGCCTCTGTTTTTTATTACTGCACAGCCACCACCCTTCTCCACTGCTATCACCTCCTCTTTAGCACCTCGATCCAGGTCCCAGTTCCTGTTCAACAAATAATCATCATCACCACTTTTATCAGACAGTGATATGTCATTTTGTGCCCCTTGGTCCCGTCCCGATTCCCTTCCCAGGTCCACCATCTCGCTCCGGAACCTCTTCCTCATAGTAACCCAAATGCTGACTGTACTCACACAAGTCATCAACAGGGAGACTAACTAGAGTATCTTCTATACCGCATGAGGTTTTGTTACCTCTTCTCAGGAAAAAATTATGTGCACCACTTGGTTTCCGGCCTCCTCCCCCTTGGGTGCACATGTGCGGTCTGTTAGGGATATAAGTGAGCTGGCCTAAATGATAATGCAAGGTTTGGTCACATGTCCGAGACTTCGGATGTGATCCCACGTTACATTACGGGATTTTGCCACCATTCTATATGACGTCATCCATAGCCAACACATGGCTTATGGCCCACTTTCTCCAGACCGCAGGTGAATGTTTATTGATAATTTAGAAAAAGGGATTATCTGTATTTTATACGGTATATATAGCATGAATAATTCACTGGGAAAATTAAGGATACCTACAGGTTTTTTTTAAAGAACAATATCACTGAACAAAATTAATTCCCCTTTTAAAACATAATGTTTAATTATTGTCCGTTACTAAAAATCCCACTAAAATTAATTCAGATAACAAGGAAAGAGTATATATTTAGATGCTTATGCCTAGGGTTGATTAAGGTGCAATCAGATTATAGCTGCTAGCCACTCATCTAATGGCAGGATTATCTTTCTCAGCGCCACCGAGCATGATGACTACGATCCCCTGATGAACCTCTTCACTCCAAAGGGGAAATGCGTCGGAATTTAAAGCCTTTTTAAACTTTATGCCTAGGACCACCATCACCACCTTGAAGGTCCCTACCTGGATACCTCATCCCCTTGTCTTCCTATACCTAAATTGTGGAACTATTAATATCAACGTTCGGCAGTCTCTACCATTTGCGAACTTCACAGGTAGGGACAACATAATAGGGAACAGCCACCGAGAAGTGGGGCCGCACCTTTCGGAGCGATTACTCCGCTTGTAGGCAGGGTAAGCATAGCTGATAGAGATAGTTTCCCATACTGCCTATAAGCGGACTTGTATTCTGTTTGGACACTATCAATCAGACTGGTCCTATTTTCCTGGAATAAAATCAAGACTCATTAGGAATAACAAGGTACGATAAGACGGTGTTCATTGTGCATCCACTGATCATCAAGGAGGAACCACCTGATACCTGGGTACCTATACTCCTGTTGATGCAAATATCCGCCTCTGGTCAACAGTACCGTGAGTAACCATATGGTGGCAATCTATCTATAAGTTGATGTATTCACTTGTGATAATACAGATATTGCTCTTGTTAAGCATTAGTGTGCGCAATTTTATGGTGGTGAGGCTTCTATAATCTGATTGCACCTTAATCAACCCTAAGCATAAGCAACTATATATATACTCTTTCCTTGTTATCAGAATTAATTTAAGTGGGATTTTTAGTAACAGACAATAATTAAACGTTATGTTTTAAAATGGGAATTAATTTTGTTCAGTGATATTATAAATAGCATGGGTTTAGCTCTGATTGATATGCGAGGTGAAACGTACGTCGGGGTTTTTCTGCCACCCTCCTTGGTCTGTATGTCACATTTATTTCAGTGCTCTTTAACTTTTTTTTTTTTTCATGCCCTCCGGTTTTATTTTAACTAGGGAGGCCATCCAGATTTTTGGATTATAGTAGTTTGGTCTGATCATTTCCCTTTTATAAATTGATGTTTATAACAATATGATTATGTGTTTGGGACTGGATTCTAATACTACTTCTTAGTTAATATGGCACGGGTGCTAGTGAGTGACTGAGTGACATATATCTGTATTACTGGTTGAATATTCAATATTACTAATTATATATTTTTAAGTGAGATGGACTAATATAATACATGCGGACCTAGAGCTCGGTGGGGCTATCATTCTTACAGCATTGATCTGCACTGCTTTTTATTCATTATTTTCTATATTTATGTATTGTATGTCTTTATGGATATGACACAATAAAGACAATTTTTGTATTACATGTGTGGTCTTTGTAGTTTGGTTTTACTATTCACATGGGCGTATCATTTCCATCAGTATTTGAAATCCACAGCATGTCCGAGTTTTGTGCGGATTTATTTCCAAATAAGGAGGAAAGCATTCCGTTCAGTATGCATCAGGATGTCCCTCTTACGGTATTTGGCCGGAGAAAATACAGCAGCATTCTGCTGTATTTTCTCCGGTCAAAATTCCGAAACACTTGCCGGAATGCCGGATCCGGTTTCCCAATCTGCGCATGCGCAGACCTTTGAATCTGTGAAAAAAATATATATACCAGATCCGTTTTTTCCGGATGACACCGGAGAGATGAATTCGGTATTTCAATGCATTTGTCAGACGGATCCGCATCCAGATCTGGAAACAAATGCTATCCGTTTGCATACGGAGTTCCAGATCCGGCAGGCAGTTCCGTCACCGGAACTGCCTGCCGGAATCCTCAAACGCAAATGTGAAAGTACCCTAAGCACATTACAGTCTGTGCAGTGCATAAATATTGAAGGAAGGAAGAAATACGCATGTAAATCCTGATGACAATACTGATGGTATATCATCAGGATCCTGAGCCAGAATACTGACGGATTTCAAAACGCTCGTCTGAAAGCGGCCAAATGGTGCAACTGAAAGGCTTCCCTTGCTGAAAGGTACAGGAGGAATGGCCCCAAGTCACTGTATCAGACTCAGAGGTGACATTGACATCATCCTGCTGTGACTGAGAGAAGGAGTGAGCCATCAAGTCCATAATCTTATTATTTTTGTTTTAATAATAACGTGGCACCTGTTAGAAGTGAGGGAGAACTGTGGCCCGCGGTTTCTATTACTGGCTGGATGGCTGGTGCACCTACTGCTGTTTTCAGTACTACAGCCACCCACATTCTGACTCTTGGATGACAAGGCATGGGTCTTGTTTTCCACTCTTTCGTTTACCAGATATTTAATTATGAGGCCTATAGATGAAAAGTTAAATGATTGGTACTTAGATGATTAAATGGTACTAGCAAAATTGCAAGTGTTTTTTCTGTAATTTACAGACAGAGGCAGAATTAAACGTCTCTACTCTTCTACAAACACATTGCACACTGGTATTGACAATTTACAATGTTAATACAATGCAATAAATAAACTGGTGTATTAATGTAGTACAATGTGTTCAATAAAGCAGAATCTTGAAGCAATACAATGTGTTAACTAAAACAGGTATATTAATACAGGTATTGTAGTATGATGAGTTCCGTAAAACTGCATTGTATCTTTGCGTAATGCAATTCCTGAAATGAAACATATTAATGTAGTTATTGTAGTACAATGTGTTCAATAAAACTGCACAGTATCTTGATGTAACACAATGCACGGAATAAAAATGGTCTGCCAATTTTCACTGTGAAATGGTGCAGGCGCCACTTTGCATGGTTCGTCTGAAGCAAATCTGCCAAATTTTGGATCTGTAACGGTCGCGTACACACACACACACAGGGGGGAGGGAAGTGACCACTGCGCTCCACCCTTACCCCTGGCCCTGCCTACTTGCCTCGCGAGTCCTAATGACAGGGGACAACTGGACGGCAATCCCTAACTTGGAGTAAGTGCAGGGATGACAGACAGACAAACAACAGGACGTGAACGGACCGAGTCAATACCAGGAAAGCTGCAAAGTACAAATGGAGCAAGCAGAGAATTGTCAGGAGAAGCCGGGGGCATAAATACCAGGAGAGCAGAGAAGTACAAGAGGAGTCCTAAGAGAGTAGTCAGGTGGGAGCCGAGGTCACAATACCAGGACGGATGCGCAGTACAGGAGGATCAGGCAAAAGGATGGTCAAGGAACAGGATCAGGTAAGTATTCAGCAGTCCAACAAATACCAGGAACCTAGAAATTAACAGGCAACCTGTAGCCAGCAGGCTGCCTGTATTTATAGTGGGGAGTGAGGGTCATGTGACGTGGCCAGCGTCACATGACCGACAGACCAACCAGTCGAGCACCGAGTGATCAGCTCGGCGCTCAAGGCAGACTTAGGAGCAAGGAGCCACCCAGCTAGTAAAGCCGCCCTGGAATGAGGTCAAACACAGAACCTCATTCCAAAAGCTAAGCAACAGTTCTGCGGGCAATGGGGGACCGAGTGCACCTTCGGAACCCCGTGACAGGATCGTTTGGCAGAATTTTTTTGTGAAATTCGTAAATAATCTGATTAATTCAGAATCAATTCGCTCATCTCTAGCAGGTACAAAGAATGTCAAAACCTGAGTAGACAGAGAGAGGTACACGATAGGGGAGATTTGTCAAAACTGGTGCTAAGGAAAAATGATTTAGTTGCCCATAGCAACCAATCAGATTCCACCTTTCATTTTTTCAGAGCTCCTTTGGAAAATGCAAGGATCAATCTGATTGGTTGCTGTGGAAAACAAAGCCAGTTTTCCTTTGCACCAGTTGTGCTAAATTTCCCCCCTTGTTTTTGTATGAAATCCTCTTTCGCCCGCACTCCTGGGCCGTCACCCTGCGGTCATCAAACAATAATGACCCAAATGTCAGGGGCTTAGGTAATGCGCCCATCACTGGGCAGTTATTAGAGTCAGGTAATGAGGGACAGCCTGGGAAGCTGCAGAACTTGTTTTCGCCTCCAGGGGCTGTGACCCAATCAGCTGACAGGATCTGTAACCCAGTCATCAGGTCCAGCTGTCCTGGAGTGACCACAGCATAAGGTCAGCTGGCCCCTGCAGCATGCAGGTTATTCACTAAAGGGTTGCAAATTAGTGCATTTTCAAAGAGAAGAAAGCTGTGCCTTTGATGCCACCAGCTGGCTCTATGGATTAGAGCCAAGCCAGTGCTTAAAGACTCCTTATGCCTACTAGGCACTCCACAAGGAGAAACACTACCAGTCACTAAAGGGTTAACATTAGTCAGTAGTATATTCATTAGCTCTTTAAAATACATTAAAAAAAACTGCTGCTAAAACTTCTAACACACCATGTTCATCCAGAAACTTATTATACTATACACCAAATCTGCAGCAGGACCTCATAATATACACCAGGGATGCTCTACCTGTGGCCCTCCAGCTGTTGTAAAACTACAACTCCCACCATGCCCTTCTGTAGGCTGTCCGGGAATGATGGGAGTTGTAGTTTTGCAACAGCTGGAGGGCCGCAGGTTGAGCATGCCCGATATACACCTTACCCAAATTCAGATGCAAATAAGTAATAATGTGGCTCTCAATATATGTTATAGAATATTAGGAGTCTCCTCAGAGTTCTGTGACCAGTGTACATATAATTATACAGCAACTTCTAACATGCTTATGATATCAAATACATTACTATACATAATAATGCCATGTGTGTGGCAGGTGGACTAAGGATCTGAATGTTAATGGAGTCCTACTGTACTATGCCAGAAAAACAGCACCACATCTGTCCACAGTATTGCAGCTCAACCTTATTCACTTTAGAAGTACTGAGCTGCAATACCAGACACAACCCATGGGCAGGTGTGGCACTGTTTCTGGAAGACAGCAGCCATGTTTTTCTTATACCCTGAACAGTTTTTAAAGGCAATTAAACCAACTTTAGGCTTTACAGGGATCAACTCTGCAGGAAGAGGGTCCACCAGGATACACAGCAGAAATGGGGTTGTCAGGTCCTCATCTGATTACACTGACTGACAGCCCCTCATTTCACTTTTCACATTTAATGTAATGAGGTTCTGTATTATCCCCTAGTATCAGAATCCATTCACCGGGACAGCATACAGCTATCAGGGCATGTTGGAAGTTGTAGTTTTGCAACAGCTGGAGGGCCGCAGGTTGGGCATCCCTGCTGTAGGTGAAGGGTATGTTTGCCAGACATCCGGCTTTAGGCAGGACAGTCCGGTTTCCTGGTTCCCTATCCTCCGTACGACACACGGCCTGGATGGATGCTGGGGTGTCGTCCTTTTCGGTGGCTCCATTCTCAGACAGTAGCCACAGCTGAATGGCGGGGGTGCCAGGAGCCTGCCCCCGCTGATCTGATATTGACAATCTATCCTGAGGATAGGTCATCAATAGAAAAAAAAGGAGACAAGCCCTTTAAGTTGAGCTGTGCGGGGCCCGGAGTGCTTCTCTCCCCCTCAGTCAGTCAGCCAGCTATAGTGACTGACCTGGCTGGGGTGAGAGAATGCCTCAATCAGTCAGTGTGCCTGCAGCTCACGCTCAGACAGTGCAATGCTGCCATCTGAGCTTGGTGCCACAGAAAAGGAGGGCACCACAGCGTCCGTCCAGGTCCTACACCAGATGGAGGACAGGGTGCCAGGAAACCGGACTGTCGGCCTAAAGCCGGACGTCAGGCTAATCCTACTATTACTTTGTTTTATGCTCCTATCACAGCAAGAGCTGCAGTCACAATAAAAGTTTTAGATAATGGTGCTGCAGCTGTCACTGTGAGGCTTGAAAAATTAACCATGTGGGGCATCTAACTCCCTCATTGGCATCTGTACCATTTGAAGGGGATTGAGGGATTACAATGCAGATAGGAAGAGTTCCTCTGTACTGTGTCTCCCTCTGATGGAGAACATGGAAACTGCAGCTTGTGCAGATAGAACTGCGTCTCACTTTCCAACTGTTGCTGCTTGTTGTCAGGAACGCAATGCTACATCGCAACTAGTGAAAGCCATCATGACCAGACATGAAGAAGAAATCCAGCAAGGGACCGATGTGCGCATTGAGGTACACACAAAGTATTTGGTCCTCTATAATATGGGTCTCTAGATTTCTGTCTCTTACCAATGTGCTTTAACTCTTGGTGAACTAGACTGTTTGCACTATGCACTTTATGATGTTATTTTTTATATGCCGTGTCTGCTGAATCTGAGGATTATGTAATTTCATGTTAGACAGGTTCATATGCACCTTAAGCTACTTTCACACTAGCGTTTTCAATTCCGGTTTTGAGATCCGTCGTAGGATCTCAATAACGGAAGAAAACGCTTCAGTTTTGTCCCCAATTATTGTCAATAAACTAAACAAAATGCACCAAAATGTATTCCGGTCCGTTTGCAAGCAGCGATTTTCTGTCCGTGATGTAGTGCAGAGCAAGACGGATCAGTCCTGACACACAATGTAAGTCAATGGGGACGGATCCGTTTTCTATGACAATAGAAAACTGATCCGTCCCCCCTTGACTTTCAATGGTGTTCATGACGAATCCGCCATGGCTATATAAGACCTAATACAACCGGATCCATTCATGACAGATGCATGCGGTTGTATTATTGTAACGGAAGCGTTTTTTGCAGATCCATGACAGATCCGCAAAAAATGCTAGTGTGAAAGTAACCTTAGGCCCCTTGCTGACGAGCGTTCCTCCCGCAGCGAGTCCGCATCGCAGCACCTGGCCTGAACTCCCATCGATGCCGGGAGTCACGCAGCATTATATTGATTTATGATGCTATGTAACCCTTAGGCCCCTTTCACACGGGCGAGTATTCCGCGCGGATGCGATGCGTGAGTTGAACGCATTGCACCCACACTGAATCCCGACCCATTTATTTCTATGGGGCTATTCACATGAGCGGTGATTTTCACGCATCACTTGTGCGTTGCGTGAAAATCGTAGCATGCTCTATATTCTGCGTTTTTCACGCAACGCAGGCCCAATAGAAGTGAATGGGGTTTGCGTGAAAATCTCAAGCATCCGCAAACAAGTGCAGATGCGGTGCGATTTTCATGCACGGTTGCTAGGAGACGATCGGGATGGAGACCCGATCATTATTATCTTCCCTTATAACATGGTTATAAGGGAAAATAATAGCATTCTGAATACAGAATGCATAGTAAAATAGCACTGGAGGGGTTAAAAAAATAATAATAATAATTTAACTCACCTTAGTCCACTTGATCGCGCAGCCGGCATCTCCTTCTTTGCTGATTGTAGGAACAGGACCTGTGGTGACGTCACTCCGGTCATCACATGATCTTTTACCATGGTGATGGATCATGTGATGGACCATGTGATGACCGGAATGACGTCACCACAGGTCCTGTTCCTACAATCAGCAAAGAAGGAGACAGAAGGAGATGCATGCAGCGCGATCAAGTGGACTAAGGTGAGTTAAGTTATTTTTTATTATTTTTTAACCCCTCCAGCCCTATTTTACTATGCATTCTGTATTCAGAATGCTATTATTTTCCCTTATAACCATGTTATAAGGGAAAATAATACAATCTACACAACACCGATACCAAGCCCGAACTTCTGTGTAGAAGTTCGGGTTTGGGTACCAAACATGCCGATTTTTATCACGAGAGTGCAAAACGCATTACAATGTTTTGCACTCGCGCGGAAAAATCGCACGTGTTCCCGCAACGCACCCGCACATTTTACCGCAACGCCCGTGTGAAAGAGGCCTAAGGGTTACATAGCATCATAAATCGATATACTGCTATGTGACTCCCGGCTGCAGGAGGAACGCTCGTCTGCAAGGGGCCTTAGACTGGTCTAAATTTATTTGTGCATGAAAAAAGCCGCATCTTTACAGAGAAAAGTTGCATATCTCCAGGAAAGTGCCACTTTTAATGCAAAAAAAATATAAAAAATATTCCACTTCACCACTGAAAACAGAGGAAGAAAAGTACACCAGTCCTGGGGTGGAGTAGAAATTCTACTGTTTTTGCGACAAATTCATTCGCACCTACATAAATAGGTAAGAAAAAAGTTGCAAAAATTAGAAAACTTATGAATTAGTCAAACGAGGTGCAAAAGCCTCCAAAACAGGCTTAATTTCAGTAGTAAATAAGCAAGGTGCATTTGCTAAAGTGTTTGCGCCTGTTTTTAGTCTAAAAATGCAGTTTTAGACAGGCTTATTTTTTTAGTCGCATTTACTACTTAAATTGCGCCTGTTTTGGAGGATTTGCATCATATCTAACTATTTTGATTTTGTAGACAAATTTAGAAGTTTTCTAACTTTTGTTACTTTTTTCCGATCTATTTTTGCAGGTGAGGCTTTTTTTTAAAATTTTTCGCAAAAACATTTCTACTCCACCCCAGAGCTGGCATACTTTTTTTGTCTTTTCAGTGGTGATTGCAACTTTTTATATTAAAAGTGGCACTTTCCTGGAGACATGCAACTTTTTTCATGCGCAAATAAATAAGATCAGTCTTAGGCTACATGTACACAAACGTATTTTGTTTCCGTGTCCGTTCCGTTTTTTTTTTTGCGGATAGGATGCGGACCAATTCATTTCAATGGGTCAGCAAAAAATGCGGACAGCACACCGTCTGCTGTCCGCATCAGTATTTCCATTTGGTAGCCCCGCAAAAAAAATAGAACATGTCCTATTCTTGTCCGTTTTAGGCATTGTTACAATGGATCTGCAAAATACAACGGATGGCATACGAATATCATCCTTTTTTTTTGCGGACCGCAAAACACATACGGTCGCGTGCATGTAGCCTTAGTGAATATGAACATGTCTAAGGGCTCATCCACCCAAATGTATTTTTTGTCTGCATTCGATCTGCATTTTTTGCGTATCCGTATATACATTTAATGGCATCCACAAAAATATAGAATATGTCCTATTCTTGTCTGCATTACGCACAAGGATAGGACTATCCTATTATGGGCCAGCTGTTCTGTTCCGCAAAATGCGTAACGCACACAGCCGGTGTCCTTGTTTTGCAGACCACAAAACAGGCAACGGTCGTGTACATGAGCCTTAACTGAAAAACAACTACCAGAGATCAGACTAATAACAATACGCCTAGTCTAATTAATCAAATGCTGTGCGACTTTTAATAAGTGCTCGGCAAAAGAAAAACAGATGAATGTAATACACCTCTCTAATATTATAGCGAAAAACAGGCGAGATTGATAAATGTATCCCAGCATTTTTTAGACTAAAGACAGGCGCAAATACTTTATTAAACGGATTGGTTGATTTTAATGATTTAACTACAGCTCCAATCAAATGAAAGCACTCAGTTGAATGCAATCTTGTGAACTGCAGCTGTCTTTAAGGCTACGTCTACACGACGACATTTGTCGCGCGACAGATAGGGCGCAACATTTGTCGCGCAACATTTTGTTGCACTAATGTCACGCAACAATTTTTATAATGGCAGTCTATGGTGTCGCACTGCAACATGCTGCGACTGCGACGCAACAGTCGCAGAAAAATCCATCTCGAATGGATTTTCTGAGAATGTTGCGTCGCAGTCGCAGCATGTTGCAGTGCGACACCATAGACTGCCATTATAAAAATTGTCGAGCGACATTAGTGCAACAAAATGTCGCGTGACAAATGTCGTCGTGTAGACGTAGCCTAATAGTTAAACTCAATCAATTGCAATACAAAAAGTTGCAGATTTTTGTAGCACTACAGACTGGTTTGCTACAGCTGCAATCTGGAGAACTACATTGTTCCACATTTACTATTGTGGCCCAATATGGTGCATCCCATTTTAGATATATTTATAATGCAAGCTAGCCAAAAGATGAATTCACATTGCCTCTTCTGCCAAGGAGCAAGGCTTAGTAGAAAGGCATGTGTCTTAGGCCTCTTTCACACGGGCGTCCCGGATTTGCTCCTGATGGGCCGCATGTGCATTGCGGGAAAACCGCACGAGTAGGCACGCAATTGCAGTCGATTTGTATTCCGATGTTCAGTTTTTTCCGCGTTTTGCATGCGCGTGAGAAAAAACTGAATGTGGTACCCAGACCCAAACTTCTTCACTGAAGTTCGAGTTTGGGTTAAGTGTTCTATTCATTTTATTATTTTCTCTTATAACATGGTTATAAAGGAAAATAATAGCATTCCTAATACAGAATGCTTACTAAAATGTGGATTGAGGGGTTAAAAAATAATAATAATTAACTCACCTCATCCAATTGATTGCGCAGCTGGCATCGTCTTCTTGCTTCTTCTTTCAGGACCTGCAAAAGGACCTTTGAAGACGTAATGTGGTGAGCTCGATTACATCATCAAAGGTCCTTTTGCAGGTCCTGAAAGAAGAAGCAAGAAGACAATGCCAGCTGCAAGATCAATTGGATGAGGTGAGTTAATTATTTTTATTTTTTAACCCCTCAATCCACATTTTAGTAAGCATTCTGTATTAAGAATGCTATTATTTTCCTTTATAACCACGTTATAAGGGAAAATAATACAGTAAATTGACTTTTATCAATTTACTAACATCATCTCCTAGCAACCATGCGTGAAAATCGATTTTCACGCATCCCCATTCATTTCTATGGGGCCTGCGTTGCGTTAAAAACACAGAATATAGAACATGTGAATGGGTCCGGATTCAGTGTGGATGCAATGCGTTTACCTCACGCATTGCACCGTGCAGAATTTTTGCTTTTGTGAAAGGGGCCTTAGGCCTCTTGCACACGAATGTTGTGCATCCGTTCCGTGCATTGGGGACCGCAATTTGCGGTCCCTAATGCACGGGCAACGTCTGTGCGTCGGCTGGGACGGATCAAGACCCATTCAACTTGAATGGGTCCGTGATCCGTCCGCACCACAAAAAAATAGAACAAGTTCTATTTTTCTGCGGTGCGGAGGCACATACGGAAACACCACGGAAGCACTCCGTAGTGCTTCCGATCCGTGCTTCCGTTCTGCATCTCCGTGATTGCGGACCCATTCAAGTGAATGGGTCCACATCCGTGACACGGAGTGCACACGGGCCGGTGCCCGTGTATTGCAGGCCACAATACGGCCACGGGCACACAACATTCATGTGCAAGAGGCCTTAGTGGGAAATTGGGTGTAACTTACGGTACAGCAAAGTTTCCTACTGGGTCCACTGTGGAAAATCCAAAGTGGACCTGCCACTCCAAAGAGCAACAATTGATATGCTCCAGACTAAACACCAGCAGTGCAATTAAAGGGCTTCTGTCACCCCACTAAACAGTTTTTTTTTTTTGTGTACTTTTAATCCCTATACTGCGATTTATCCATACATAATGTGATTAATCATTTTGGTTCAGAAGATTCTGCTAAAAACGTACTTTTATAATATGTAAATTACCTCTCTACAAGCAAGTTGGGCGGCTACTTGCTGGTAGCAGCCGCATCCTCCTATCATAATGACGCCCCCTCCGCATGTTGATTGACAGGGCCAGCGAACGGGATCTTTCTCTGCTGGCCCTGTTTGCATTCAAAATCTGGCACCTGCGCCGTAACGGTATTCAATCGGCGCAGGCACACTGAGAGGCGGACACTCGCTCGGCCGCTCCATCCTCAATGCGCCTGCGCCGATGACGTCACATCTACACCCGGCGCAGGCACATTGAGGAAGGAGCGGCCGAGCGAGCGTCCTCCTCTCAGTGCGCCTGCGCCGACTGAAGACAGGTACGGCGCAGGCGCCAGATTTTGAATGCAAACAGGGCCAGCAGAGAAAGATCACGTTCGCTGGCCCTGTCAATCAACATGAGGAGGGGGCATCATTATGATAGGAGGATGCGGCTGCTACCAGCAAGTAGCCGCCCTACTTGCTGGTAGACAGGTAATTTACATATTATAAAAGTCTGTTTTTAGCAGAATCTACTGAACCAAAATGATTAATCACATTATGTATGGATAAATCGCAGTATAGGGATTATAAGTACACAAAAAAAAAAAAAAAAAAACTGTTTAGTGGGGTGACAGAAGCCCTTTAAGTTGACGTTGCAGATTTTCTCAGCAGTCCATGGATGAGATTTATAAAATCTTACCCACTTTGATTGTACTAGATTTTCTAACATAAAATGCCACTACAGGCAATCTACAGCATTTATGCCACTTGTGGCTGTATCCTACTGTGATCAATTTGGTGGATCTTTTAACTAGTCTACACTATCTAGATTTTTCATGGGATTAGTAAATTTACCCCAATCAGGAAGGATAGAGAGAGTGACTGGTGGAGGAAGTACAGAATAGAAACATAGAAACATAGAATGTTTTGGCAGATAAGAACCATTTGGCCCATCTAGTCTGCCTAATATACTGAATACTATGGATAGCCCCCGGCCCTATCTTATATGAAGGATGGCCTTATGCCTATCCCATGCATGCTTAAACCCCTTCACTGTATTTGCAGCTACCACTTCTGCAGGAAGGCTATTCCATGCATCCACTACTCTCTCAGTAAAGTAATACTTCCTTATATTACTTTTAAACCTTTGCCCCTCTAATTTAAAACTGTGTCCTCTTGTGGTAGTTTTTCTTCTTTTAAATATGCTCTCTTCCTTTACCGAGTTGATTCCCTTTATGTATTTAAAAGTTTCTATCATATCCCCTCTGTCTCTTCTTTCTTCCAAGCTATACATATTAAGGTCCTTTAACCTTTCCTGGTAAGTTTTATCCTGCAATCCATGTACTAGTTTAGTAGCTCTTCTCTGAACTCTCTCCAGAGTATCTATATCCTTCTGGAGATATGGCCTCCAGTACTGCGCACAATACTCCAAGTGAGGTCTCACCAGTGTTCTGTACAGCGGCATAAGCACTTCACTCTTTCTACTGCTTATACCTCTCCCTATACATCCAAGCATTCTGCTGGCATTTCGTGCTGCTCTATTACATTGTCTTCCCACCTTTAAGTCTTCTGAAATAATTACTCCTAAATCCCTTTCCTCAGATACTGAGGTCAGGACTGTGTCAAATATTCTATATTCTGCCCTTGGGTTTTTACGCCCCAGGTGCATTATCTTGCACTTATTCACATTAAATTTCAGTTGCCAGAGTTCTGACCATTCTTCTAGTTTTCCTAAATCCTTTTCCATTTGGCGTTTCCCTCCAGGAACATCAACCCTGTTACCTATCTTTGTGTCATCAGCAAAAAGACAAACCTTACCAGCGAGGCCTTTTGCAATATCACTTATGAAGATATTAAACAAAATCGGTCCCAGTACAGATCCCTGTGGAACCCCACTGGTAACATGACCTTGTTTTGAATGTTCTCCATTGACTACCACCCTCTGTTGTCTGTCACTCAGCCACTGCCTAATCCACTCAACAATATGGGAGTCCATGCTCAATGACTGCAGTTTATTGTTAAGTCTTCTATGTGGGACAGTGTCAAAAGCCTTACTAAAATCTAGATATGCGATGTCTACTGCACCTCCACCGTCTATTATTTTATTCACCCAGTCAAAAAAATCTATAAGATTTGTTTGACATGATCTCCCTGAAGTAAACCCATGTTGTTTTTCATCTTGCAATCCATGGGATTTTAGATGTTCCACAATCCTATCCTTTAATAGGGTTTCCATTAATTTGCCTACTATTGATGTCAGACTCACTGGTCGATAGTTGCTCGATTCCTCCCTACTACCTTTCTTGTGAATGGGCACGACATTAGCCAATTTCCAATCTTCCGGGACGACTCCTGTTACTAATGATTGGTTAAATAAATCTGTTAACGGTTTTGCCAGCTCACCACTAAGCTCTTTTAATAATTTTGGGTGTATCTCATCAGGCCCCTGTGACTTATTTGTCTTCACCTTAGACAGCAAACTTAGAACATCTTCCTCTGTAAAGATACATGCATCAAACGATTTATTAGTCATTCTTTCTAGTGGAGGTCCTTCTCCTTTTTCTTTTGTAAAAACTGAACAGAAGTATTCATTAAGGCAGTCGGCTAGCCCTTTATTCTCTTCTACATACCTTCCGTCCTTTGTTTTTAACCACCTCCGGACCGCCTAACGCAGGATCGCGTTCCGGAGGTGGCAGCCCTGCGCAGAGTCACGCATATATGCGTCATCTCGCGATGGGCGAGATTTCCTGTGAACGCGCGCACACAGGCGCGCGCGCTCACAGGAACGGAAGGTAAGAGAGTTGATCTCCAGCCTGCCAGCGGCGATCGTTCGCTGGCAGGCTGGAGATGTGTTTTTTTTAACCCCTAACAGGTATATTAGACGCTGTTTTGATAACAGCGTCTAATATACCTGCTACCTGGTCCTCTGGTGGTCCCCTTTGTTTGGATCGACCACCAGAGGACACAGGTAGCTCAGTAAAGTAGCACCAAGCACCACTACACTACACTACACCCCCCCCCGTCACTTATTAACCCCTTATTAGCCCCTGATCACCCCTAATCACCCCTGATCACCCCATATAGACTCCCTGATCACCCCCCTGTCATTGATTACCCCCCTGTCATTGATCAACCCCCTGTAAAGCTCCATTCAGACGTCCGCATGATTTTTACGGATCCACTGATAGATGGATCGGATCCGCAAAACGCATCCGGACGTCTGAATGAAGCCTTACAGGGGCGTGATCAATGACTGTGGTGATCACCCCATATAGACTCCCTGATCACCCCCCTGTCATTGATTACCCCCCTGTCATTGATTACCCCCCTGTAAAGCTCCATTCAGACGTCCGCATGATTTTTACGGATCCACTGATAGATGGATCGGATCCGCAAAACGCATCCGGACGTCTGAATGAAGCCTTACAGGGGCATGATCAATGACTGTGGTGATCACCCCATATAGACTCCCTGATCACCCCCCTGTAAAGCTCCATTCAGATGTCCGCATGATTTTTACGGATGCACTGATACATGGATCGGATCCGCAAAACGCATCCGGTCGTCTGAATGAAGCCTTACAGGGGCATGATCAATGACTGTGGTGATCACCCCCCAGTCATTGATTACCCCCCTGTAAAGCTCCATTCAGATGTCCGCATGATTTTTACGGATGCACTGATAGATGGATCGGATCCGCAAAACGCATCCGGACGTCTGAATGAAGCCTTACAGGGGCATGATCAATGACTGTGGTGATCACCCCATATAGACTCCCTGATCACCCCCCTGTCATTGATTACCCCCCTGTCATTGATTACCCCCCTGTAAAGCTCCATTCAGACGTCCGCATGATTTTTACGGATGCACTGATAGATGGATCGGATCCGCAAAACGCATCCGGACGTCTGAATGAAGCCTTACAGGGGCGTGATCAATGACTGTGGTGATCACCCCATATAGACTCCCTGATCACCCCCCTGTCATTGATTACCCCCCTGTAAAGCTCCATTCAGACGTCCGCATGATTTTTACGGATGCACTGATAGATGGATCGGATCCGCAAAACGCATCCGGACGTCTGAATGAAGCCTTACAGGGGCGTGATCAATGACTGTGGTTATCACCCCATATAGACTCCCTGATCACCCCCCTGTCATTGATCACCCCCCTGTCATTGATCACCCCCCTGTCATTGATCAACCCCCCTGTCATTGATCAACCCCCCTGTCATTGATCACCCCTCTGTAAGGCTCCATTCAGATATTTTTTTGGCCCAAGTTAGCGGAATTTTTTTTTTTTTTTCTTACAAAGTCTCATATTCCACTAACTTGTGTCAAAAAATAAAATCTCACATGAACTCACCATACCCCTCACGGAATCCAAATGCGTAAAATTTTTTAGACATTTATATTCCAGACTTCTTCTCACGCTTTAGGGCCCCTAGAATGCCAGGGCAGTATAAATACCCCACATGTGACCCCATTTCGGAAAGAAGACACCCCCAGGTATTCCGTGAGGGGCATATTGAGTCCATGAAAGATTGAAATTTTTGTCCCAAGTTAGCGGAACGGGAGACTTTGTGAGAAAAAAATAAAAAATATCAATTTCCGCTAACTTGTGCCAAAAAAAAAAATTTCTATGAACTCGCCATGCCCCTCATTGAATACCTTGGGGTGTCTTCTTTCCAAAATGGGGTCACATGTGGGGTATTTATAATGCCCTGGCATTCTAGGGGCCCCAAAGCGTGAGAAGAAGTCTGGTATCCAAATGTCTAAAAATGCCCTCCTAAAAGGAATTTGGGCACCTTTGCGCATCTAGGCTGCAAAAAAGTGTCACACATCTGGTATCGCCGTACTCAGGAGAAGTTGGGGAATGTGTTTTGGGGTGTCATTTTACATATACCCATGCTGGGTGAGAGAAATATCTTGGTCAAATGCCAACTTTGTATAAAAAAATGGGAAAAGTTGTCTTTTGCCAAGATATTTCTCTCACCCAGCATGGGTATATGTAAAATGACACCCCAAAACACATTCCCCAACGTCTCCTGAGTACGGAGATACCACATGTGTGACACTTTTTTGCAGCCTAGGTGGGCAAAGGGGCCCATATTCCAAAGAGCACCTTTAGGATTTCACAGGTCATTTACCTACTTACCACACATTAGGGCCCCTGGAAAATGCCAGGGCAGTATAACTACCCCACAAGTGACCCCATTTTGGAAAGAAGACACCCCAAGGTATTCCGTGAGGGGCATGGCGAGTTCCTAGAATTTTTTATTTTTTGTCACAAGTTAGTGGAAAATGCTTATTTTTTTTTTTTTTTTTTTTTTCATACAAAGTCTCATATTCCACTAACTTGTGACAAAAAATAAAAAGTTCCATGAACTCACTATGCCCATCAGCGAATACCTTGGGGTCTCTTCTTTCCAAAATGGGGTCACTTGTGGGGTAGTTATACTGCCCTGGCACCTGGCATTCTAGGGGCCCAAATGTGTGGTAAGGAGTTTGAAATCAAATTCTGTAAAAAATGACCTTTGAAATCCGAAAGGTGCTCTTTTGAATATGGGCCCCTTTGCCCACCTAGGCTGCAAAAAAGTGTCACACATCTGGTATCTCCGTAATCGGGAGAAGTTGGGGAATGTGTTTTGGGGTGTCATTTTACATATACCCATGCTGGGTGAGAGAAATATCTTGGCAAAAGACAACTTTTCCCATTTTTTTATACAAAGTTGGCATTTGACCAAGATATTTATCTCACCCAGCATGGGTATATGTAAAAAGACACCCCAAAACACATTCCTCAACTTCTCCTGAGTACGGAGATACCAGATGTGTGACACTTTTTTGCAGCCTAGGGGGGCAAAGGGGCCCACATTCCAAAGAGCACCTTTCGGATTTCACAGGTCATTTACCTACTTACCACACATTTGGGCCCCTAGAATGCCAGGGCAGTATAACTACCCCACAAGTGACCCCATTTTGGAAAGAAGAGACCCCAAGGTATTCGCTGATGGGCATAGTGAGTTCATGGAAGTTTTTATTTTTTGTCACAAGTTTGTGGAATATGAGACTTTGTATGAAAAAAAAAAAAAAAAAAAAAAATCATCATTTTCCACTAACTTGTGACAAAAAATAAAAAATTCTAGGAACTCGCCATGCCCCTCACGGAATACCTTGGGGTGTCTTCTTTCCAAAATGGGGTCACTTGTGGGGTAGTTATACTGCCCTGGTATTCTAGGGGCCCAAATGTGTGGTAAGGAGTTTGAAATCAAATTCAGGAAAAAATGAGGAGTGAAATCCGAAAGGTGCTCTTTGGAATATGGGCCCCTTTGCCCACCTAGGCTGCAAAAAAGCGTCACACATCTGGTATCCCCGTACTCAGGAGAAGTTGAGGAATGTGTTTTGGGGTGTCTTTTTACATATACCCATACTGGGTGAGATAAATATCTTGGTCAAATGACAACTTTGTATAAAAAAATGGGAAAAGTTGTCTTTTGCCAAGATATTTCTCTCACCCAGCATGGGTATATATAAAATGACACCCCAAAACACATTCCCCACCTTCTCCTGAGTACGGAGATACCAGATGTGTGACACTTTTTTGCAGCCTAGGTGGGCAAAGGGGCCCATATTCCAAAGAGCACCTTTCGGATTTCACAGGTCATTTTTTACTGAATTTGATTTCAAACTCCTTACCACACATTTGGGCCCCTAGAATGCCAGGGCAGTATAACTACCCCACAAGTGACCCCATTTTGGAAAGAAGAGACCCCAAGGTATTCGCTGATGGGCATAGTGAGTTCATAGAACTTTTTATTTTTTGTCACAAGTTAGTGGAATATGAGACTTTGTAAGAAAAAAAAAAAAAAAAAAAAAAATCATCATTTTCCGCTAACTTGTGACAAAAAATAAAAAGTTCTATGAACTCACTATGCCCATCAGCGAATACCTTAGGGTGTGTACTTTCAGAAATGGGGTCATTTGTGGGGTGTTTGTACTGTCTGGGCATTGTAGAACCTCAGGAAACATGACAGGTGCTCAGAAAGTCAGAGCGGCTTCAAAAAGCGGAAATTCACATTTTTGTACCATAGTTTGTAAACGCTATAACTTTTACCCAAACCATTTTTTTTTTACCCAAACATTTTTTTTTTATCAAAGACATGTAGAACTATAAATTTAGAGCAAAATTTCTATATGGATCTCGTTTTTTTTGCAAAATTTTACAACTGAAAGTGAAAAATGTCATTTTTTTGCAAAAAAATCGTTAAATTTCGATTAATAACAAAAAAAGTAAAAATGTCAGCAGCAATGAAATACCACCAAATGAAAGCTCTATTAGTGAGAAGAAAAGGAGGTAAAATTCATTTGGGTGGTAAGTTGCATGACCGAGCAATAAACGGTGAAAGTAGTGTAGGTCAGAAGTGTAAAAAGTGGCCTGGTCTTTCAGGGTGTTTAAGCACTGGGGGCTGAGGTGGTTAATTTAGTTATTCCTTGTTTTAATTTCCTTTTTTCATTTATATATCTGAAGAATGTCTTATCCCCTTTTTTCATAGACTGAGCTAGTTTTTCTTCTGCCTGGGCTTTAGAAGTTCTTATAACTTGCTTGGCCTCTCTCTGCCTAATCTTGTAGATTTCCTTATCTTCATTGCTCTGGTTTTTTTTATAATTACAAAATGCTAGCTTTTTATTTTTAATGATTTGGGCCACTTCTGCTGAGTACCCCAGTGGTCTCCTCCTTTTTTTGTTTTTACTGACAAGTCTAATGCAATTTTCTGCTGCCTTCCATAATGCACCTTTTAAGTAGTCCCATTTCTCCTGGACTCCATGTAATCCGTTCCAGTCTGATAAGGACTCATTTATGACTAATTTCATTTTTGAAAAGTCTGTTTTTCTAAAATCTAAAACTTTTGTTTTTGTGTGGTGGGACTCTTTCACAGTTCTTATATTAAACCACACTGACTGGTGATCACTAGATCCCAAGGTTTCGCCTACAATGACATCATATACCGAATCCCCGTTTGTGAATACCAAATCCAAAATGGCCTCCCTCCGGGTTGGCTCCTCAACCACTTGTTGTAGAGATAACCCCAGTAGGGAATTTAGAATATCTGTACTCCTGGTAGAACTTGCTATTTTGGTTTTCCAGTTTATATCTGGAAGATTGAAATCTCCCATAATGATAACTTCTCCTTTCATTGTCATTTTAGCTATTTCTTCAACTAGTAGATCATCTAGTTCTTTAACTTGACCAGGTGGTCTATATATCACACCTACACGAGTTACTGCATGGTTAGCAAACTGCAACGTAACCCAAACTGACTCTATGTTGGCCTCACCAACTTGTATTAGGTTAGATTTAATGCTATCTTTCACATACAGGGCCACTCCTCCTCCTTTCTTGCCTTCTCTGTCTCTTCTGTATAAAGAGTACCCTGGTATGGTTATGTCCCAGTCATTTCTTTCATTAAACCATGTCTCCGTAACAGCCACTAAATCTACATTCTCAGATGCCATTATTGACCCAAGTTCATTGATTTTTTTTACCTAAACTGCGAGCATTTGTAGACAGGACTCTGAGCTTATCATTTCTTAACCTCTGTGCTTCTGACCTGTTCTGGCATTGTTTCGGGGGGCAATTGGACTCTTTTATTTTCACTCTTTTGCCCCCCCTTCCTAGTTTAAATACTCTTCCGCAAATTCTTGTTGTTCACTAAGTACATTTGTTCCTTTGAGAGAAAGATGCAAACCATCTTTTTTGTACAGTTCCTTTCTATTCCAAGTAGAGCTATCATGAGAAACAAAGCCAAATCCTTGCTCTTGACACCATTTACCAAGCCATATGTTGAACTCCTTTATGCGCCTCTGCCTATCATTCTGAACATTATGCACAGGCAGAACTTCAGAAAATGAAATGCTGGATGCAAAATCCTGTACGTCATTACCAAGTGTGATAAAAGTTTTTTTCACCTCTGACACTTCATTGCAAGCCAGGTCATTTGTCCCTAGATGGACAAGAACATCCACGTCCCCTTCCTGCTTTGCTTGCTTAACAATATTAATAATACGTCTTGGTACTGGCCTTGGTGAATGTACAGTAGCTGCCTATTTTTATATGGCTTAGGGCTCATTCACATGACCGTAAGCTGCCCGTGCTGCAGACCGCAAATTGCGGTCCACAATACACAGGCACCAGCTGTGTGAATCCCGTATTGTGGCATGGACCCACTGACTTAAATGGGTCCATGATCCGCAATATATGGCAAAAGATAGGACATGTCCTATCTTTTGCGGTGTGGAAGCACAGACCCAAAAGCCCACAGAGGCACTTTGTAGTGCTTCTATGGGCTTCCGATCTGTGCCTCCACACCGTATCTTGCAGATCCATTCAAGTCAAGTCATTCCGTGATATGGAATTCACACAGCCAGAGGTCTGCAAGACGGGCACGGATGGCCTATGGTCGAGAGAATGAGCCCTTAAAGGTAGTTTTTCTCCAGAATGAAGCAACAGATCGCTATGTGAAAGAGGTTAACCCTCCAGCCTGAACACAGTGGGGCACATTTATTAAGCATTTTTTAAGGAGTGAAAAATGACTGGTGTATTTGAAACCGCTCTCTTTAAATTACCTCAAATTTAGGATCCCTTAATAAATCAGCTTAATCGTATTTGGTTTAAGTCTGACCTCTAGTAAGACAGGTTCATAATCACTAAGACTTGTCTCCTTGGTTTACACATGAAACAATTGCGCAAATTACTGGAAAAAGAGTTGCAAATCTCTTTCAATGCAAAAAATTGCACAAGTTTCCCCTCAAAATAGACAGAAAAATGAGCCTGGTTAGGAGTGAAGTAGAAATAAGACTATTTATGTGCCAAATTCAGGCGCAAAAAAAAGCACACCATGATAAATAAGCTGGAAATATGGCATACATAACAAAGACAACTCCAAAATTAGTCTCAAAATAAGAATTAGACAAGGTGCAAAAATGCCTCCTCAGTTGGTAAATGAAACTTAAAAAAATAAGACAGTCTGAAACAGCTTTTTTTTTACTCTGAGAACAGGTGCAGTCACTACAGTAAATGTGCCCCAGTTTGTTCAGGCACAAAAAGACAATATTGTTTTGGACGAACTGTGTAGCTGCAAAGGGGGAGCCGCTTCCGAAGGTGCTTTATACGAGTTAGAACAGGGGTCAGCAACCTTCGGCACTCCAGATACTGTGAAACTACAACTCCCAGGATGCAAACTTACTTGGCTGCTCTTGTAACTCCCACAGAAGTGAAAGGAGGATTCTGGGACTTGTAGTTTCAGAACAGCTGGAGTGCCGAAGCTTGCTGATCCCAGAGTTAGAATTTTAAAGCTGACAATCTAAGCTTTTAAACAAGACAATCTCTAGCTGCCATACTGTCTCAAATACAACCATTAGAAAGGGGATTCTAATGCAGAGATTCGGATGTTTTCAAGCATCCGAATCACAGTGTCAAATAATTCATACCAAACATCAGTAACATTTCCATTTTACAGTCACTGTCCTGTCAGCTCCCTGCTTTACCATTCCTCTGCTGTCCTCTTACTGTCATCTAAGTTGACATAACTATGAGGGGAGACATCACTGTGTGAGTGGGGTCATAACTATTAGGTGGGGCATCACAGTGTGTGTGGGACCTCCTTAAAGGGCTTCTGTCACCCCACTAAAGTAATTTTTTATTTTTTTTGGCTACTTAAAATCCTTATACTGCGATATATATCAATATATAATGCTCTTACTGATTTTCGTTCTGTAGTTTCTTAAAAAAACGGACTTTTATAATATGTAAATTACCTCTCTACCAGCAAGTAGGGCGGCTACTTGCTGGTAGCAGCCGCATCCTCCTTTCATAATGACGCCCCCTCCTCATGTTGATTGACAGGGCCAGCGAACGCGCTCGTCCTCTGACTGGCCCGGCCTGCGCCGTACCGGTCCTCAGTCGGCGCAGGCGCACTGAGAGGAGGACGCTCATTATGGAAGCGCTCACTAGTATGTATTAGGAGCGGGGAGTGAAGCGCCGCAAGTGCAGGTAATATTTACCCTCCCTGGTCTGCGCCACGGCTCCTCTTCAGCTGTCGCGCTCCCAGCTTTCTGGCCTGCGCTGCACTATCCTGACCCCGTACAGCGTCAGGATGTAGTGCACGCACTATGACCTGACGCTGCACGCAGTCATGTGACAGTGCAGCGCAGGCCGGGAAGATGGGAGTGCGACAGCTGAAGAGGAGCCGCGGAGCAGGACAGGTAAGATGATTTTTTATTTTAGTCTGATCTGCTAATCTGAGGTCTGGGGGTACTGATGGGCTATTCTGAGGTCTGGGGGTACTAATGGGCTAATCTGAGGTCTGGGGGTACTAATGGGCTAATCTGAGGTCTGGGGGTACTGATGGGCTAATCTGAGGTCTGGGGGTACTGATGGGCTAATCTGAGGTCTGGGGGTACTGATGGGCTAAGCTGAGGGTACTGATGGGCTAATCTCAGGTCTGAGGGTACTGATGGGCTAATCTCAGGTCTGATTGGGGGTACTGATCAGCTAATCTGAGGTTTTATAAGGCTCTGAGTGGGCTGATATGAGGTCTGATGAAAAATATTTTTTCTTATTTTTCTACTCTAAAATCTGGGGTGCGTCTTATCATCGGGTGCATCTTATAAAGCGAAAAATACGGTAATTAAAAGGGAGTCTGTCACATCATTTTCACCAATGAAACGAACAGCATTTCCCCACAGAAGATTGCAAATCCATTCCAAACATACCTGTATGTTCTTTGTGTCTTTATTCCTTTCTTCTGTGGGACAATACTGTTCTTTGTGAAAATTATGTGACAAACTCCTTTTACGTCACTAAGGAGTTAAAATGCACTTGTCACCATCTGCTAAAACTATGTTTATTTGAGACATAAATTCAAATTTTACAATAAAAACGTGGCATATTTGAGAGGGCCTTTCCAATTTTATTGCGAGTCAGATGGTTAAGGAGATGAGATTGAAAGTGTGGGTTTCATTTGTGTTTTGCCCAATATGGGCACACAAAGCCTAGTTGCTGAGAAATCTGTTCTTCTCAAGATACACTACTCACAGAAAGTTAGGAATATTTGGATTGTGGGTGAAATTTCAGGATGAACCAAAAATGCACTCTAAGGGCTCATGCATCATGCTCAAGAACGTATTTTCTTTCTGTGTCTGTTCAGTTGGTTTTATTTGCGAACCGTATGCGGAACGATTCATTTCAATCGGTCTGCAAAAAAAAAAAGTTACTCCGTGTGCATTCCGTTTCCGTATGTCTGTTCCACAAAAAAATAGAACATGTCCTATTATTGTCTGCATTATGGACAAGGATAGTACTGACCGCAAAATTCAAGCGGTCGTGTGCATGAGCTCTAACCTTTACAAATTAACTTAATGTGACCTTCTCTAAATTTTAAATGTTCAGTGTTTCAGCACTTTTGGCACAACTTGCTGTTCTCTAACAAGGAGCTTAAAAGGGATTCTGTCACCTCGTTTTCGGTTATAGAGATGCGGACATGCACGGCTAGATCACCGCTAGCATGTCGGCAATATACCGGTCCTGTAGGGCTGTGTCCTTTTATTTTGTTTAAATTTTTTTAGAGATATGTAAATGAGCCTTGTAAGATGCCCAAGGGGCTGTACGAACCTTCCTGGTGCCCAGCCACGTCCCCCTGTGAAGGAGCCCAGCACCGCCTATGTCCTCCGAATCTCCTCCTTTTGTCACATTCAGATTGCCGTAATCTCGCGATGCGTGAGCTCGCGCATGTGCAATTCCTTCCCTGGGGCTGATGCCAGCACAGTGAAGGAACACTATACAAGCTTGCGCATCGCGAGATTACGGCAATCTAACTGTGACGAAAGAAGGAGATTCGGAAGACATGGGCGGTGCTGGGCTCCTTCACAGGGGCACGTGGCTGGGCTCCAGGAAGGTTCGTACAGCCCCTTGGGCACCTTACAAGGCTCATTTACATATCTCTAAAATCATTTTTTAAACATGCGGAACCAGATGATGAATGACACAAAACTCCAGGGAGGTGAAAGGAACCCAAGTGTCACATCAGACGATTTGAAAACGTTTACATCAGCGTGGTCTGCGTGCTAGATGACCTGCAAGGGTAACTGACCACACTACCAGGGAGCATCTATGCTGGATGAGGGACCAGTGGCCTTAGTGCTGTTCACTGATGAAAGTCAATTCAAGCTGAGCAGAAATGATGGCTGCCGACGATGCATCAGACACTTTTGTCACCAGATAAACCTTTGGTGATGGTGTTACAGTATAGGCAGGTGTGTCTAGTCAATACAGAACTGCCCTACACTTTGTGAATGGTACAGTGACAAGCCCATACTACTTGAATAACATAATTAATCCAGTCATTGTGCCTCTGCATGAACAACACAGGTCTAATTTTATCTTCATGGATTACAATGCGCCAGCTCATCGAGGTCGCACCATTAGGGAATGGCTGCTGGAGCCTGGGGTACCTCAAATGGAATGGCCTGCATTGTCTCCAGACCTGAATCCCATTGAAAACCTATGGGATCAGCTGAGTCACCGTGTAGAGACTCTTAACTCTGTACCCCAGAACCTCAATGACCTGAGGGCCGCCCTTCAATAAGAGTGGGATGCCATGCCACAGCAGAAAAAAAGTGTGAACTTGTGAACAGAATGAGACATCGTTATCGAGCTGTAAATGATGCTCAAGGCAAAATGACCAGTTATTCAGACATTGAATTTTTTTTGTGGGGGTATACCAACCACTGTTGTTGGCTTTTGTTTCAATAAATTGTTTGAGATGAAATGCCCTACTTTCATGATATAATAGCACTGTAGCGTGAACTTTTTACATTTTCCATAAATTTCCCCTGAAAGACAAATATTCCTAACTTTTTGTAAGTAGTGTATACTGGTTAGTGTTAAACATACCTTCATGTAAACAACTTTCTGAAGACTCCAAAAGGCTTTGTTCCAAGGACAAATGAAGCTAGAAAAACCTACAAAAGCATTGCTAAAGACCTGGATGTACTTTAACCACTTCACATCCGGGTCATTTGCCCCCTTCCTGACCAGGCCTAATTTAGCAAATCTGACATATCTCACTTTATGTAGTAATAACTTTGGAACGCTTTTACATATCCAAGCCATTCAGAGATTGTTTTCTCGTGACACATTCTATTTTATGTTGGCATCATTTTGGAAATGTCATTTTATTTTTTTAGGAGGTTAGAAGGCCTAGAAGTTTAGAAGCAATTCTTAAAATGTTTAAAAAAATTGACAAAACCCACTTTTTAACCCCTTAAGGACTTAGGACGTACCGGTACGCCCTATTTCCCGAGTCCTTAAGGACTCAGGACGTACCGGTACGTCCTAACTTTAAATCGCGATTGCGGCGCGGGTTAATCGCAACAGGATGTCCGCTGAAATCATTCAGCGGGCATCCTGTCACAACGCCGGGGGGGGTCCAGTAACCCCCCTGTGTCGGCGATCGCCGCAAACCGCAGGTCAATTCAGACCTGCGGTTTGCGGCTTTTACCTGTGGTTGCGGCGGTGATACGGCGTGCCATCGGGTCCCCATGCGGCTGTAGGGGGGACCCGATGGCATGGAAGGCATCGCGCTGCCCTCCGGTGAAGAGCCTGTGAGATCCAGCCCCCTGGATCTCACAGGCCGGAAGCTGTATGAGTACTACACACAGTATTACTCATACAGCCAATGCATTCCAATACAGAAGTATTGGAATGCATTGTAAAAGGGATTAGACCCCCAAAAGTTGAAGTCTCAAAGTGGGACAAAAAAGAAAGTTAAAAAAAGTTGAAAAAAATAAAGTTTCCCCCCAAAAATTAAAAGTTTCAAGTAAAAATACACAAAAACGTCATTTTCCCCAAATAAAGTTAAAAAAAATAGGGAAAAAAAGAAAAAGTATACATGTTAGGTATCGCCGCGTCCGTATCGACCGGCTCTATAAACATATCACATGACCTAACCCCACAGATGAACACCGTAAAAAAAAAAAAAAAGTGATAAATAAACAATTTTTTTGTCACCTTACATCACAAAAAGTACAACAGCAAGCGATAAAAAAGGTGTTTGCCCACCAAAATAGTACCAATCTAACTGTCACCTCATCCCGCAAAAAATGAGCCCATACCTGAGACAAATCGCTCAAAAAATAAAAAAAACTATGGCTCAGAATATGGAGACACTAAAACATGATTTTTTTTTTTGTTTCAAAAATATTATTGTGTAAAACTTACATAAATATCGACCATCGTCCATATCGATCGGCTCTATAAATATCGACCATCGTCCATATCGACCGGCTCTATAAAAATATCACATGACCTAACCCCTCAGATGAACACCGTAAAAAATTAAAACTGTGTAAAAAAAAGCTATTTTTTGTCACCTTACATCACAAAAAGTTTAATAGCAAGTGATCAAAAAGTCACATGCACCCCAAAATAGTGCCAATAAAAGTCATCTCATCCCGCAAAAATCATACCCTACCCAAGGTAATCGCCCAAAAACTGCAAAAATTATGGCTCTCAGACTATGGAAACACTAAAACATGATTTTTTTTGTTTCAAAAAAGAAATCATTGCGTAAAACTTACATAAATAAAAAAATGTATACATATTAGGTATCGCCACATCCATGAGAACCTGGTCTATAAAAATATCACATGATCTAACCTGTCAGATGAATGTTGTAAATAACAAAAAATTAAAACAGTGCCAAAACAGCTATTTCTTGTTACCTTGCCTCACAAAAAGTGTAATATAGAGCAACCAAAAATCATATGTACCCTAAACTAGTACCAACAATACTGCCACCCTATCCCGTAGTTTCTAAAATGGGGTCACTTTTTTGGAGTTTCTACTCTAGGGGTGCATCAGGGGGGCTTCAAATGGACATGGTGTCAAAAAAAACAGTCCAGCAAAATCTGCCTTCCAAAAACCGTATGGCATTCCTTTCCTTCTGCGCCCTGCCGTGTGCCCGTACAGCGGTTTACGACCACATATGGGGTGTTTCTGTAAACTACAGAATCAGGGCCATAAATATTGAGTTTTGTTTGGCTGTTAACCCTTGCTTTGTTACTGGGAAAAATGGATTAAAATGGAAAATTTGCCCAAAAATTTTAATTCTGAAATTCCATCTCCATTTGCCAATAACTCTTGGGGAACACCTAAAGGGTTAATGGCGTTTGTAAGATCTGTTTTGAATACCTTGAGGGGTGTAGTTTCTTAGATGGGGTCACTTTTATGGAGTTTCAACTCTAGGGGTGCATTAGGGGGGCTTCAAATGGGACAAGGTGTCAAAAAAAAAAACAGTCCAGCAAAACCTGCCTTCCAAAAACCGTATGGCATTCCTTTCCTTCTGTGCCCTGCCGTGTGCCCGTACAGCGGTTTACAACAACATATGGGGTGTTTCTCTTCTGGGTGTCGGGCTGACGTGAGGGGCATGGCGAGTTCCTAGAATTTTTTATTTTTTGTCACAAGTTAGCGGAAAATTATGATTTTATTTTTTTTTCTTACAAAGTCTCATATTCCACTAACTTGTGACAAAAAATAAAAACTTCCATGAACTCACTATGCCCATCACGAAATACCTTGGGGTGTCTTCTTTCCAAAATGGGGTCACTTGTGGGGTAGTTATACTGCCCTGGCATTCTAGGGGCCCTAATGTGTGGTAAGTAGTTTGAAATCAAAATGTGTAAAAAATGACCTGTGAAATCCGAAAGGTGATCTTTGGAATGTGGGCCCCTTTGCCCACCTAGGCTGCAAAAAAAGTTCTATGAACTCACTATGCCCATCAGCGAATACCTTAGGGTGTCTACTTTCCGAAATGGGGTCATTTGTGGGGTGTTTGTACTGTCTGGCCATTGTAGAACCTCAGGAAACATGACAGGTGCTCAGAAAGTCAGAGCTGCTTCAAAAAGCGGAAATTCACATTTTTGTACCATAGTTTGTAAACGCTATAACTTTTACCCAAACCATTTTTTTTTTACCCAAACATTTTTTTTTTATCAAAGACATGTAGAGCAATAAATTTAGAGAAAAATGTATATATGGATGTCGTTTTTTTTGAAAAATTTTACAACTGAAAGTGAAAAATGTCATTTTTTTGCAAAAATTTCGTTAAATTTCGATTAATAACAAAAAAAAGTAAAAATGTCATCAGCAATGAAATACCACCAAATGAAAGCCCTATTAGTGAGAAGAAAAGGAGGTAAAATTCATTTGGGTGGTAAGTTGACCGAGCAATAACACGTGAAAGTAGTGTAGTGTAAAAAGTGGCCTGGTCATTAAGGGTGTTTAAGCTAGGGGGGCTGAGGTGGTTAAGGACCAGTTCAGGTCTGGTCACTTTGTGGGTCTTACATAGTGGATACCCCCATAAATGACCCCATTGTAGAAACTACACCCCTCAAGTTACTTAAAACTGATTTTACAAACTTTGTTAACCCTTTGGGCATTCCACAAGAAAGGAAAATGGGGATCAAATTTTTTATTTCACTTTTTTGGCAGATTTTCCATTTTAATCCAATTTTTTCTTTAACACATCGAGGATTAACAGCCAAAGAAAATTTTATATTTATTACCCAGATTATGCGGTTTACAGAAACACCCCACACACGGCAGGGCGCAGAAGAAAAGGAGCGCCACATGGTTTTTGGAAGGCAGATTTTGCTGAACTGGTTTTTAGATGTCATGTCCCATTTGAAGCCCCCTTACAGTAGAAACTCCCAAAAAGTGACCCCATTTTGGAAACTAGAGGATAAGGTGCCAGTTTTATTGGTACTATTTTTGGGTACATATGATTTTTTGATCATTCATTATAACACTTTATGGCGCAAGGTGACCCAAAAATTTGTTGTTTTAGCGCAGTTTTTATTTATACACTGCTCAAAAAAATAAAGGGAACACAAAAAAACACATCCTAGATCTGAGTTAATTAAATATTCTTCTGAAATATTTTGTTCTTTACATAGTTGAATGTGCTGACAACAAAATCACACAGAAATTAAAAAATAGAAATCAAATTTTTCAACCCATGGAGGTCTGGATTTGGAGTCACACTCAAAATTAAAGTGGAAAAACACTACAGGCTGATCCAACTTTGATGTAATGTCCTTAAAACAAGTCAAAATGAGGCTCAGTAGTGTGTGTGGCCTCCATGTGCCTGTATGACCTCCCTACAACGCCTGTACATGCTCCTGATGAGGTGGCGGACGGTCTCCTGAGGGATCTCCTCCCAGACCTGGACTAAAGCATCTGCCAACTCCTGGACAGTCTGTGGTGCAACGTGACGTTGGTGGATACAGCGAGACATGATGTCCCAGATGTGTTCAATTGGATTCAGGTATGGGGAACGGGCGGGCCAGTCCATAGCATCAATGCCTTCGTCTTGCAGGAACTGCTGACACACTCCAGCCACATGAGGTCTAGCATTGTCTTGCATTAGGAGGAACCCAGGGCCAACCGCACCAGCATATGGTCTCACAAGGGGTCTGAGGATCTAATCTCGGTACCTAATGGCAGTCAGGCTACCTCTGGCGAGCACATGGAGGGCTGTGCAGCCCTCCAAAGAAATGCCACCCCACACCATTACTGACCCAATGCCAAACCGGTCATGCTGGAGGATGTTGCAGGCAGCAGAACGTTCTCCACGGCGTCTCCAGACTCTATCATGTCTGTCACATGTGCTCAGTGTGAACCTGCTTTAATCTGTGAAGAGCACAGGGCACCAGTGGTGAATTTGCCAATCTTGGTGTTCTCTGGCAAATGCCAAACATCCTGCACGGTGTTGGGCTGTAAGCACAACCCCCACCTGTGGATGTCGGGCCCTCATATCACCCTCATGGAGTCTGTTTCTGACCGTTTGAGCAGACACATGCACATTTGTGGCCTGCTGGAGGTCATTTTGCAGGGCTCTGGCAGTGCTCCTCCTGTTCCTCCTTGCACAAAGGCGGAGGTAGCGGTCCTGCTGCTGGGTTGTTGCCCTCCTACAGCCTTCTCCACGTCTCCTGATGTACTGGCCTGTCTCCTGGTAGCGCCTCCATGCTCTGGACACTACGCTGACAGACACAGCAAACCTTCTTGCCACAGCTCGCATTGATGTGCCATCCTGGATAAGCTGCACTACCTGAGCCACTTGTGTGGGTTGTAGACTCCGTCTCATGCTACCACAAGAGTGAAAACACTGCCAGCATTCAAAAGTGACCAAAACATCAGCCAGGAAGCATAGGAACTGAGAAGTGGTCTGTGTTCACCACCTGCAGAACCACTCCTTTATTGGGGGTGTCTTGCTAATTGCCTATAATTTCCACCTGTTGTCTATCCCATTTGCACAACAGCATGTGAAATTGATTGTCACTCAGTGTTGCTTCCTAAGTGGACAGTTTGATTTCACAGAAGTGTGATTGACTTGGAGTTACATTGTGTTGTTTAAGTGTTCCCTTTATTTTTTTGAGCAGTGTATATTTTTACAGCGTTCACCTGAGGGGTTAGGTCATGTGACATTTTTATAGAGCAGATGGTTACGGACGTGGCGATACCTAAGATGTATTTTCTTATGTAGGGGCTAATTTTTTGCGGGATGAGGTGACAGTTTTATTGGTACCATTTTGTTATTTACCATAACTCGGATAACCCCTTTAAGATCAGCTTCAGCTGTATGAAGAGGCCCCGGCACTATGAGAACTTATGCCTCTTCCTAGACTAGTGAAGTCATTGTAAATTGGTCACAAGGCCTAGGCGCAGCTCAGTTGCAATACCAAGCTCAGCTGCCATACAATGTACAGCATTGTACCTTGTAAACTATTCCTGAGAATAGGCCATCAATATCAAATTCCTGGATAACCCCTTTAATCCTGAGAAAGAATCCAAGGGTAACAGCAAAAGACCTACAGTAGACTCTGCAAACTAAAACCTGTTCATGTGTCCGCTATAAGAACACTGAACAAGAATAGTGTTCATGGAAGGACACCATCCTTTGGATTGCTCTTCAGATAAACATTGCAGCCTGTCCCAAGTTTGCCTGAGAACATTTGTATGTTCCACAATACTTCTGGAAAAATGTCATATGGACTGTAGACAAAAGTGGAGCTTTTTAGATGAAATGCAGAACTCCATAGAGATTTATCAAAATTGGTGCAAAGGAAAACTAGCTTAGTTGCCCATAGCAACCAGATTCCACCTTAGGGCTCCTTTGGAAAATGAAAGGTGGAATCTGGTTTCTATGGGCAACTAAGCCAGTTTTGCTTTACACTGGATAAATCTCCCCCCTATGTTTGGAGATAAAAAGGACTGCACACCAACACCTCATCTCAACTGTGAAACATGGTGCATAATTGCCTTGCGGTTATTGAGGGAATAATAAATTCTAAGGTGTATCAAAACATTTTACAGGAGAATGTATGGGTAGTAGTCCTTGACCTCAAATGGAAGAGGCATTATGTGAAGCAAAAAGACAATGACCCCAAAGCACAAAAGTAAATCAACTAAAGAGTGGATGAAAATGATTTGTATTCTGTAACAATCAAGTCAGAGTTCTGGAGAGGAGGTGAGCTGTTCCCAGCGCATATACATTTATATGGCAAAATGTAGTCAGCATGCTGTGTGATATGTCTTTGAAGAGGCCACTGTGCAGAGATTCTGAGAAGGTAAGAAGCTCCTATCACCGATTGTCAGTAGTGGCCGGGATCCACAATTTGCGCACCGCAAAATGGGTATGGTCGTATGCATAAGGGCTACACTAAATAGCCTGCATGATTGCTGAACTATGCTGGGGACCAGTTATTAGAGGTGCAGCCTGGGGAGAATTGGGTACAGTAGCAAAGTCCTTGTTTGGGCCTAGCTCTGTTTGATGTGAAGGCAAGCATAGAGGACATGATTCTGGGCTCATTTATTATTATTGTGTCAATCATTGCGTATATTTTTTTTTTTTTGAGACCACCCCCGTAAAAAAAACTTTTTAGTGCTAATGTGGGTGGGCTGTTAAAATAAGCTTTACTGTATTTTCTTTACCTGCAGCAGTTGTTTTGTACTTCACATGGAACTTGTGGTTCCACAATGGATGAAGACCAGACCTACCTGAAATATGACTCATAGCAAAGGCAGCAGTGTCCACGTCACAAGAAAAAGCTCACAATACACTTACAAGAGCAATGTGTATCAGAAAATGGAAGCAAGTCCAGTCATGTGCATGAGGCCTTAGCAGGAGATGCTCTGGAAATCCCTTTTTTCAGCCTAGCAATGCACGTGGAATATGGATGACACAGACCAACCAAGGACCCTTCACAAACATCTATACAGGTGAAAAACTGTCCACCTTTCACATGGATGTGTGAAAGAGGCCTTATACTCTACATTGTAAATGTACTAGTCTGGATTCCAGGTTGTTTATATCACAGACACAAATGTAACAAACCCTCAGTTGTGCAAGCTTTATATTACGTTCTAACCTAATGCACCCCAACATTTTTGTTTCCTTCCACAATGATTCTGTGCTGGATTTTGTCTGTAGTTTCCACTGACTTATGGACATAGGACGGTGCTGGGCAGAACCTGATAATCATTACACCCAGAAGCAAAGAGACAACATGAAAAAGAAATGTTTGAATTTAATACAAATTTTATACAAAGAAAATGTGAAAAAATACTTCCATATGCTAAAAGCAATTATGTTTCACAAGGGAAAGCTGGCCAGTCCCGCATTTCAAACCGCTTGCCACTGATATTGCCTCTCGCTCAGGGTTGATGGCGCCTTGCTTCCATCTTGTATTCGCCATTGGTTACTGTACACACTATCTCCGTTATTAACAATGGTGAAAAATCAACAGTGTGATAAATGTACAACGCGTGGCACTGGAATGATTTTATACAGAGGGTCCTCATATACAGACATCAGCAGTGATTTTACATAAGATACAAAGTGAATCTGTGGTGGCAATGTAACAGACTGAAGGCGCCACCATATATTTTTTGCAACGTTGTCCACAGATAAATATGGTGCTTCGTTTTCCTCTCCGGTTATTAGGGTTGTTCCTGCGGGACGATCCCACACTAGGGTTAATGTTTGATTGAATGCCGCTGCCTCTTGCCATGAATGCGGCATTAGCTGTGATTATTCACATAGACGCTTGTATCATTCACTGCTCCTTTGTACACTGATTATACTGATACAAGAGTAATCTGCTTTATCTACACCTTGGCATCCATCCGTTCTGCGAGATAGCAGGATTTCAGCAGTATCTGTCATAATCGGTGTTTTAATGTCGTGGCTCCGGATAAACGTTCATAAGTTAAAGTGAATACAAATATAAAAAGATGGTTCTACTCTTAATCACATCCACAGATTGTACATTATTTACATACAGGACGAGGCGCTGGCTCCGGACACGCACAATGTAGTGTTTCTGTATTGTCTTGCTGTTTTTAATGCTTACAGGTCACACTCTTCTCACCTGGACCGGCATGGTGGTCTGCACATACTGAACACCGGCTCTCATCGCCACCGCTCCGGCACTGGGGCTTACAACCACAGGGATGGTCTGTAGATGAGATGCAGCAGGTTAGGAATCAGCTACAGAAACCAATGCAAAAAAAACAACACATCACTTAATCTGCACCAGTACATTCAGCGAGGCCCAACACGATAGAGTGTCACTGGAGTAACCGGGGAGCCTGCATTGTTAGGAATGGTCAAGACCGGAATACAAAACAGCAACTACTAAAAGTGCAGTCCCTATTACACATTACACATGACTGCCACCTCATTAAAGGGATACCTACTATAAAGAACACCGTTCCTGTTAACTATTTAGGTCATGTAGAGACTAACAGGGAAGGAGCAGAATGTCAGTACAAGGACTGGCTTTTGTGGACCTCCATTCAGAGCCCCTAGTATTTATGATGACCCCTCTTTACAGCATAAGGCTCCATTCACACGTCCGCAATTCCGTTCCGCATTTTGAGGAACGGAATTGTGGATACAATCATTTCCAGGTCCGCAATTCCGATCCCCCCCAAAAAATAGAACATGTCCTAATTGCGGACAAGAATAGGCATTTTCTATTAAGTCCCGGCAATGTGTGGTCCGCGGAACGCACATTGCCGGTGACTGTGTTTTTCGGAGCCACGAAACACACACTGATGTGTGAATGGACCCTAATCCCTTAAAGACCTAACCGGAAAGTGTAAAATACTCAGAAGGAGCGGAGAATCCCTCAGCACCAGGGATACAGGAGGGTTTATCTCACCCCATTAAATCTACAGACCGCTGTTGCTAATGTCAGCTCATCTCTGGCTCCAGCCATCATAGGCTAGAATAAATCATGCAGGTTAGATGTAACCTTTTGTCTTTGGATCTGACAGGTGATGGGTAAATATTAATTTAAGTTTTGCCTTTTGAAATCTCATTTGCATTAATGTATAGTCTGTATATGGAATTTATGATACGACACGCAGTGCAATGACAACATCCCGATGCTTCAGAGAGCAGACAGACATTAAAGGGGTTGTCGGGCTCACAAAATAGATTTAAATTTAAATATACAACTTACTTATATTCCTAATCTAACAGTATATTGGTCTACACTTCCTGGGTCCCACACAGCATAGTGCTTCCTGTGGCGGTACATCATCAGTGTTACATGTGACAGGCGCTGGTTGATTGGCTCATTTCAACTTCTAATCCAGCCCCCTCCCGTATCTATGTATCAGCTGTGACAGGAGGAGGACTGGCTTAGATACTGAAATCAGCCAGTCAGCCAGCACTGATGACTTGCAGACACAAAAAGTGCTATGGCTGAGTTCACACCTCAGTTATTTCCACCAGTTATTATGAGCCAAAATCAGGTGTGGGTAAAAAAAAAAAAACAACACAGAATAGGTGCAAATCTTTACATTACACCTGATCTCTGAGTAGGCTTCACTGCTGGTTTTGACTCACAATAACCGATGGAAATAATTTACCAAATAACTGAAGTGTGAACTCGTCAGCAATTGTGCGGACCCATTTATTCTCTACGGGGACGCAATGGATGCGGACAGCACACAGTGTGCTGTTCGCATTCGCATTTCAGGAGCGCGCCGCCGATCTTCCGGTCCGCGGCTCCGGGAGAGAATAGAACATGTCCTATCCTTGTACGCATAGGCATTTCTATGGGGGTGCCGGCTGGGTGTATTGCGGATCCGCAATGCACTACGGATGTGTGAATAGACCCTAACCTGGAGCACAAGCTGGAAGTGGAAGTGCCCGGACCCAGAAATGGTGACAGCGGGAGACTAGGGCACCTTTGATAATTGAAGAATACAAGTAAGTTAACACATTTAAAGCTATTTTTATGAGCTGGAGAAACCCTTTAATATTGGAGGCAGTCCTATGTAACTAGCAAACACAATCCCTATAAAGAGTTAAAATTACAGGCATTTACACTAAATTGACTGGGGGCAACATTTTTAGTAAATGGGGGATACTGCTGACCTCTATGGTGTTCATACCAGTTATTGTAAAACACATCTATCTCAATGCAATACCAGACAGAAATCCAGTAAAGGGTTCTCCAGACTATAAAAATTGAAGACCTATCCCTAGGATAGGTCATCAATATCCGATTGTGGGGGTCCGACACTCCACACCTCCACCAATCAGTTTCAGCTCCGATAAATGAAGTGAATGGGAGCAGTGCTGCAATGACAGCAGTGCTGTAGTATCAGCTCCACTGACAACGGACCGAGCTGTGTAGTTCCAGTGCTGGAGCTACTCCAAAAGAGCTGATCGTCAGGGGTGCGAGGTGTGGGACTCACGCTGATCTGATACTGATTACCCATTCTAGGGATATGTCACCAACTGTTAAATCCTGGAGAACCTCTTTAAAAGGGTTTCTGCCATCAGAAAAATCGTTATGTAGCTGGCTGAGATTAGCGATGTGCTAATGTCAGCAGAACACAACTGTATGACTTATATCGCGCTGCGTGCCACCGTTCGCGCTAAATAACGACTTTTATAATATGCAAATGAGCCTCTAGGTGCTAGTGGGGCGTTGCTGCAGCACCTAGAGGCTCTGTCCTCTCACCGTTTGGCACGCCCTTGTAATGGTGATTGACATCCTCGGACTCCTCCGTGCTCCGCAAATCCCGCGCTGTCCATTTTAGTATTAGGTGCAGTGAGTGAAGGACGGCAGCAGGCGAGCGTCCTTCACTCACTACGCCCAATACTAAAATGGACGTCACAAGCGCGGGATTTGCTGGGCATGGAGGAGACCGAGGATGTCAATCACCATTACAAGGGCGTGCCAAACGGTGAGAGGACGGAGTTTTATAATATGCAAATGAGCCTCTAGGTGCTGCAGCAACGCCCCACTAGCACCTAGAGGCTCATTTGCATATTATAAAAGTCGTTATTTAGCGCGAACGGTGGCCAGCTACAGAACGATTTTTCTGATGACAGAAACCCTTTAAAGGCCCTTCAGCTATTCTGTCTTTTTACTGAAGAACAGATCTCTGAGGTTTTAGTCATAGTCATTTTTTAAAAAGTATTGCATTTTACAGGGACAAATATTGCCCTCTTGTAGGTAGAGGCAACATGTGTATATTTTATATAAGCAACATTTGTAAAATATGGAACGATGACAAGTGTCACAAGTCCAGCTTTGGGATCAACCGGGAGTCAATCTGCAAAATAGGTTTCTAAGAATAAAACATTATTCCTAAAATGGTTTCCCGGCCGTATGTATTTTGAGGTCCACAAATTGCGGATTCCATCCATGTTTCATCCGCACTTTTTGTGGACCCATTGACTTCAATGGGTCCATGGTCCAAATTTTGAAGCCAATGATAGGAACAGACATATGTGTGCTTTCTGCATTCGTATGTCTGTTCCGCAAAAAGTAAGAATGTCAGCAAAATGCAGGCCACAGAACCATGGAAACAATGGGTCCACAAAAAAATGCGGAAGGCACACGGGCCACATCCGCATTTTGCCGATCCACGATTTTTGGACTGCAAAATGGATATGTTTGTGTGTGCACAAGGCCTAAATCTCAAGATTATGGAGGTTCACAGTCACACTTCTCGGACGAAAGGAGAAATGTCATTAAAGTGAAATCTAAGGCTGCGTACACAACGTCAGTGTTTGATCAGTGGTTTTTCCATAACTGACTGTAAGCAAAAACCAGGAATGAATCCTACACAGACATAAGGTATAATGGAAAGATCTGAATCTCTTCTGTGTTTTTGACCCACACCTGGGTTTGGTCTCACTGACCAAATACTGAATGTGTGAATAGGAAGTAAGGCCTCTTTCACACTTGCGTTGTTGGGATCCGGCATGCACTTCCGTTGCCGGAGGTGCCTGCCGGATCCGTAACAACGCAAGTGTACTGAAAGCATTTGAAGACGGAACCGTCTTCCAAATGCTTTCAGTGTTACTATGGCACCCAGGACGCTATTAAAGTCCTGGTTGCCATAGTAGGAGCGGGAGAGCGGTATACTTACAGTCCGTGCGGCTCCCCGGGCGCTCCAGAATTACGTCAGAGCGCCCCATGCGCATGGATGACGTGATCCATGTGATCACGTGATCCATGCGCTTGGGGCGCCCTGACGTCACTCTGGAGCGCCCGGGGAGCCGCACGGACGGTAAGTACACTGCTCCCCCGCTCCACTTACCATGGCTGTCAGGACTTTAGCGTCCCGGCAGCCATGGTAACCACTCTGAAAAAGCTAAATGTCGGGTCCGGCAATGCGCCGAAACGACGTTTAGCTTAAGGCCGGGTCCGGATCAATGCCTTTCAATGGGCATTGATCCCGGATCCGGCCTTGCGGCAAGTCTTCAGGATTTTTGGCCGGAGCAAAAAGTGCAGCATGCTGCGGTATTTTCTCCGGCCAAAAAACGTTCTGTACCGGAACTGAAGACATCCTGATGCATCCTGAACGGATTTCTCTCCATTCAGAATGCATTAGGATAATCCTGATCAGTATTCTTCCGGCATAGAGCCCCGACGACGGAACTATGCCGGAAGACAATAACGCAAGTGTGAAAGAGCCCTAATACTGATGAGCTGTGTAATAAGTTATTATAATGACCAAAGCAGAACACATTTTAAGACTCTCTTTCCACAGTCTTCATCGTTAGTCAGCTTCACATATTGACACGCCAACCTGCACATCTCATACAACAAGATTAACAACATGCAAAATGGCCACAAGTTATACTTTAAGAGAGATGCTAGTTACATGATGACACCTCATGCTTCAGCCAATAATGTGGGAGAAGAGTGCATGAAAAGTCAACGTTACACAGCAAAGCGAGTGACATCGCAGAACGTGGTCACCAACTGTCCATTCTATTTTCCCCAGCAGACAGTCTGTGAAATGTGGGGTTGGTCTGCAATGTCTCTTAGCCCAGCATCTGGGGGCCGCATGTTTTTTTATAGAGTGGATGGCTGGCAACCACGACAGCAATGTGACAGCAGAGGTGCGGGGAGTGGGCCAGGGCTGGTGACATCACACTGCAGAAGCGACACAGAGAGGAGAAACGGAGTCACTATACTACTGGGATGCCAACAAAAGATTGGATGAGAGTGCGGGTACTTACAATTGTGGACTGAGTAGTTGGGATAAAGGCAGCGTTCTGCGGCACGTGGACCAGTTTTATGGGCTGGCTGCTTGCCACACCTGTTGCTATCTGCAGAGACAGCACAGGGAACCGAACCTTAAATTGCAGACTTGACCATGAGGACAGTGACTGCTGCCGAGTACAATACTGAAGGCGTCAAAGATGTCGGCCTCCTGACACTGACCAATGAGGATGGAGGACATAAAGCAATATGAGGACAGGGGATATAGGTGGGGGGTATTGGGTCAGTATGATGAAACTGAGCAGCTGGCCAGAGACATAAATCACTCAATCACAATAACCAAGCGCCCTGTAGCTAAATCCACGCCCGCATGTCTGGGACGCTCATTCTTTACAATTCTACAATATGTCCAATGATAGATAAAATCTGAGACCTTTAATAAAAGATCTCAGTTGGACCTGTGTGTTTTAGTGCCATAGACACATTGTGAAGAATTTATCAAGCCCTAAATAGGGCTTTGCGACATTTTGCATTTTTACACCATTCCAGTTTTAATAAGTGATTGTGGTAGCCTGTCGAGCTGATTTAAAGTGTAAGCTTCATATTGTTTTTTTATTTGCTAGTTTATTAGAGCTAGGCATGTATACCTGAGTTAGTCTCTAAATGATTGTCAAAGATCTGTAATTACCTTATAATAACAGTTTTCATTAATGTCCCCTGTCCCTTTCCACTGCTTCCTTAAAAGACTGTTGCTATGGCTTTTCTGTCTTACCTTTAGTATAAACAGAAGACAGAAGGGTATTGCACGCCTGCATTAGGCTTCAGAGTGAGGAGGCGTGTCTCTCAGTAATCCAATCTGATTGGCTGGTAGGAAGCTGCTGCCTACAGCAAGTGTCTATGGGAAGTGAGGGAGGCATTTTTTGCCTCAGAGAACTGGCAGAAGAGCCATCTTGAGAAGATCCTCATATTGTAGAGGCTAAAACAGCCGTAACTAAGGGAACAGCTCAAGGAAAACAGCGGTATGTGAAGAAACTAAAGATTGCTTTATGTATAATGCTGCACTAGCAGTAACATATGCTAAAATAGATTTTTTTTTATGAAAACATGACAGTTACACTTTAAGCGAGATTAATCAACAGAGGCTTTTTAAAGTCACAAAAATGTTCTCAGTCTAGTAAAGGGGTGGTGCAGAAAGCAGAGTATTATCTCAAGGCAGAAGTATTAGACCCAAAGTTGCACCAAATTTGACCTCAATGGTTCCGTGGTCTGCATTTTACTGCCAATTATAGGACCTTCTATCTTTCTGCAGAACAGATACACGGATGCAGAAAACATAGATCATCCGTGTGCTTTCCATGTCCGTATTGCAAAAAGATATAATACGTCCATAAAACATGGACCCATTGAAGTCATGGAATGCATCCATATTCTGCGGACCACAGAGTGGATACGGTTGTGAGCATGGACACATTCAGCAAATATGTGAGATAAAGCTGCCACGAAGGAGCCATCTTTTGAGTTTTTCTTTCCTGATCAAGGAACAGAAAAAAACGAAAAAAGGAGACTTTTGTATTACTTACCAGTAAAGTCTCTTTCTCGCTCTTCCTTGGGGGACACAGGAAACCATGGGTATAGCTCTGCTCCCTAGGAGGCGTGACACTAAGCGAAAGCTGTAAGCCCCTCCTCCATCAGCTATACCCTTCAGCCTGGAGAAGAGACTGCCAGTTGCGTGTCCAAGTAGTGAAAGATAACCACCAACCGGAAAAAGAACTGTCGAGCCCCAACGGGGGCAACCAAGCCGGAACCACAACTGTAACCCAATGAAGGGCGGGTGCTGTGTCCCCCAAGGAAGAGCGAGAAAGAGACTTTACTGGTAAGTAATACAAAAGTCTCCTTTTCTCGCCCATATTCCTTGGGGGACACAGGAAACCATGGGACGTTCCAGAGCAGTCCCAGAAGGGAGGGACCAGAACAAACTCAACCAACGCCAGAGGCATCAATCAACTGCCGCCTGCAACACCAGACGGCCTAAAGCAGCGTCAGCCGACGCATGAGTATGCACCCTGTAGAACTTGGTGAAGGTGTGCAAGGAGGACCAAGTGGCCGCCTTGCAAATCTGCTCCGAAGAAGCCCGATTTCTCTGAGCCCAGGAAGCCCCGACCGCTCTAGTGGAGTGAGCGGTAACACCAAGGGGAGGAACCCTGCCCTTGGCGAGATAAGCCTCAGTAACAGCCATCTTGACAAAACGAGCGATAGCAACTTTGGATGCCGCCATCCCTCTGCGCGACCCTTCCGGGACCACAAAGAGCGAGTCAGTATGCCTGAAAGAGCTGGTTACTTCCAGGTAAATCTTGAGCGCCCTGACAACGTCCAGGCGATGAAGCTTCCTCTCCCGCGGATGGGAAGGGGAAGGACACAAAGAGGGGAGAACGATGTCCTCGTTCAGATGAAAGGCGGAGACCACCTTAGGAAGGAAGGAAGGGACCGGACGAAGAACCACCTTGTCCTGGTGGAACACTAGGAAAGGTTCCAGACAGGAGAGTGCAGCCAATTCGGACACCCTCCGAAGAGAGGTGATGGCTACAAGGAAAATAACCTTGCAGGACAGAAGTCGCAAGGAAACCGTCCGCAGAGGCTCGAAAGGAGAAGCCTGGAGCGCTGAGAGAACCAGGTTCAGGTCCCAGGGCGGTACCGGAGGGCGATACGGGGGAACCGCGTGAGCCACGCCCTGAAGGAAGGTCTTGACAGGACCAAGGGGGGCCAGTGGGCGCTGAAACAAAATGGACAGCGCAGATACCTGACCCTTCAAAGAACTAAGGCCTAGACCTTGGGCCAGTCCGCTCTGCAGGAAGGACAAAACGGTGGGGAGAGAAAAGCGGAGCGGAGGAATCCCCAGATCGGTACAGAACCCCAAAAAAGTCCTCCAGGTCCTATAATAGATCCTAGAAGAGGACGGCTTACGGGCGCGGATCATGGTGCGGACGACATCCGCAGAAAAACCCCTACGTGTCAGGACGGTGGTCTCAACAACCACGCCGTCAAACGTAGGGACCCTAAACGCGGGTGGAAGATCGGTCCCTGAGAGAGAAGATCTTCCCTGGCGGGCAGTGGCCAGGGCGCGTCTGCCAGGAGCAGCATGAGGTCGGCATACCAAGACCGGCGGGGCCAGTCCGGAGCGACCAGAATCACCGAGACGCCTTCCGCCGCGATCTTCCGAAGGACCTTGGGCAGGAGAGGGATGGGAGGGAATATGTATGGGCGCGCGAAGCCTCGCCAAGGAAGAACGAGGGCGTCGGCTCCGCAAGCTCCCGGATCCCTGGCCCTGGACAGATAGGCGGGGACCTTGTGATTGAATTTTGAGGCCATGAGGTCCACGTCCGGAATGCCCCAACGAAGGCAAATGGCCTCGAATACCTCCGGGTGAAGAGACCACTCGCCGGGGTCGACGGTGGTGCGACTGAGGAAGTCCGCCGCCCAATTGTCCACCCCTGGAATAAAAATTGCAGATAGGGCCGGGACGTGGGCTTCCGCCCAACGGAGAATGCTGGTGACCTCCCGCATCGCTGCAGCGCTGCGAGTGCCCCCCTGGTGGTTTATGTACGCCACGGCCGTGGCGTTGTCTGATTGTACACGAACTGGATGACCCTTCAGCAGATGAGTCCAGTGTCGTAGAGACAGAAGGGCCGCTCTCAGTTCCAGGACATTGATCGAGAGTTTGGACTCCGATGGAGACCAAATGCCCTGGACGGATCGGGGAGGAAACACGCCTCCCCAGCCCGAGAGACTGGCATCGGTTGTAACCACCAACCAGTTGAGTGGCAGAAAGGACCTGCCCAGAAGAGGGGACTGTAACCACCAGCGGAGAGATGACCGCACCGGAGGCGACAGATGGAAGGGATGATCCAGAGACTGCGGCGATTTGTCCCAGGAGGAGAGGATCGCCCGTTGGAGAGGGCGGGAGTGAAACTGCGCAAATGGGATCGCCTCGAAGCAGGCAACCATCTGCCCCAATACCCGCATGCAGAAGCGGAAGGACGGTCGACGGTGGAGAAGGAGACCCCGAACCGCCCCACGGAGGATCAGACGTTTTTCCGAGGGAAGACGTACCTCCGCCGTTCCCGTGTCTAAAAGCATTCCCAGGAAGACGAGTTGTCTGGAGGGGGGAAGGGAGGACTTGGGGAAGTTGATGACCCAACCAAACCTCGCCAGAGTCTCTAGAGTGAGATCCACGCTGGCAACCGCTTGAGAAAGGGACGGAGCCTTGATGAGGATATCGTCCAAGTACGGTAGCAGAAAAACACCCCTGGAACGGAGTAAGGCTAAAACCGGGGCCAGGACCTTGGTGAACACCCGGGGGGCTGTTGCCAGTCCAAAGGGAAGGGCGACAAATTGGAAGTGGAGGTCCCCCACGGCGAATCGAAGGAAGCGATGGTGACACTGGGCTACCGGAACATGGAGGTAGGCATCCTGTATATCGATGGAAGACATGAAATCTCCCTGCTCCAGGGAAGCCACCGCGGAGCGGAGGGACTCCATCCGAAACCGTCGAAGGAGGAGAAAACGGTTGAGCTTTTTGAGGTCCAAAATGGGCCGCACCGAACCTCCCTTCTTGGGAACTACAAAGAGGTTCGAGTAGAACCCTTGGAATCTTTCCTCTAGAGGAACGGGGGTAATCACCCCCCTGTCCAGTAAAGCTTGAACGGCCGCGGAGAACGCGGCCGCGTCTTTCGGGTCTCGCGTGGGGCGGGAGCGAAAGAACCGATCCGGAGGGAAGGATGCAAATTCGATTTTGTATCCGGAGGACACAATTTCGAGGGCCCAGGCGTCGGAGACGTGAGCCATCCAGACGTCCTTGAAAAGGAGGAGCCGGCCCCCCACCCGGGTGGGTGGGGGCGCGCCTTCAGGCAGAGGACTGTTTTGCTGCGGGTGTGCGGGCAGCCTGCGGCTTGCGCCAGGAGGGCTGCGCCCGAAAAAACGGCTTCCTACGCTTGTCCTGGGGAGGAGCCGAAGCGGCAGCTGTGGTGGGAGCCCCAGAGGCCCTGCGGGAGGACCGAAAACGAGACGCACCAGGGCGTCCGCGGGGGGCGCCCCTGGCTTGGGGTTGAGGAAGATGGGTGCTTTTACCACCCGTGGCCTCTGAAATAAGTTCGTCTAAGCGGACCCCGAAAAGGCGGGAACCCGCAAACGGTAGCCCCGCCAAGGAACGTTTGGAGGCAGCGTCCGCTTTCCAGACCTTCAGCCAGAGCTCCCTCCTGACGGCAACTGCCAGGGCGGAGGAGCGCGCAATAAGGGCTCCCGCATCAAGGGAGGCCTCACAGACAAAATTCCCGGCCCGAATAATAAGCTGGGCCAAGGAACGTAGGTCCTGGATGGGGATGTCCGAGTCCAACTCCTGTTCCAGCTGCGTACCCCAAGCAGAGATTGCTTTCCCTGCCCAAGCAGAGGCAAAAACCGGTCTGAGGGCAGAACCGGAGGCAGCAAAAATGCCCTTGGACAGGGTCTCCATGCGACGGTCCTCCGCTGACTGAAGAGAGGACCCGTCGGGAACAGGGATGGCCGTGTTCTTTGACAGCCGGGCCACAGGGGGGTCTACCTTGGGTAGGGAAGACCAGGTGGCCACGACATCGGCTGGAAAAGGATAGCAAATGTCCAGCTTCTTTGGGTTGACAAAACGGGCGTCCGGGCGAGCCCAAGCCTTAGACACCACGGAGGAGAAATCAGAGTGGATTGGAAAGACTTTTGAGGCCTGCCTGGGTCTGATAAAGGAGACGCTAGCTGCGTCCGAGCTAGGGGGGTCATCCTGCACCTTAAAGGTGTCACGTATATCAGAGATGAGTTGAGCCATCGCTGAGGCTAGCTTGGACGGCAGGGCCGAGTCCATTTCCAAATCTGAAGCCGCCAATTCACCTTCAGAGAGCGAATCCTTTGGAGAGGAGAGGCTCGTCTGGGTGCGCACGCGTGGCGGGGAGAGGGAGGCATCCGAGGAGGAGGCTCGCTCTACTCTAATACGCTTCTGAGAGTGCCTAGCTCGGGAGGGGTCACTAGGAGAGGATGAACCCGCTGCAGCGGCAGAAGCAGTGGACCCGGAGGGCGCGACAGTCAGAGTGGCGTCCTGCGGGGTAGGTGGCCTGTCTATTAGGCGGCCCACGACATGAGTGAGGCTTTCCACGGCCTGGGACAGGGATCTAGCCCAGTCAGGCGGGTCAGAGGAAGCAGGGAGCGACACAGCGGGCGACTGAGGCTGCGGTGGAGCTCGGCATGCAGTACAGTGCGGATCAGACTGCCCCCGGGGAAAGGGTTCCCTACAAGCGGTACAGGCATGGTACCATGGCTTGGCGGCTGCAGAAGGGTCTGACATGGTGGAAAGATGTTGCACTTTAAAGCAACAGTACTGTGGCACGGAGGGGGTTAAACAGTCCTACCAGACCCGATGATACAAGCGGCAGCTGTAAGGGGAACAGACTGAGGAGGCTGTGGAGGAGAGGCAGCAGCACGGAGCTGAAAGGCTTCAGGATCGCACGGCAGAGAGATGAACCCGGAAGTAGCGGAGCGCAGCAGCACGGAGCTGAATGTGTAAGGAAGCTCCGCCCCCCCTCTGCCGCGCTGAAGCCGAAGCAGAGCCGCGCGCGCGCGGCAAAATGATTTTAACCCCCAAGGATGTTGAAGTGCCGGCCATGACATGGCGCCGTTCATGCCAGGAGAACGGCTCCCACCGCGCCTAGATGTAGCAGACGGCTTGCAAGTCTGCAGCCGTCCCCTGTAAGGCAGCGTTCTAGGACTTGCCCAGATAGACTGCCCTCCAACTATGCCCGGTAACGTCCCGATATGCGGGGGGGGGGGGGGGGGGCGGGGGGGGCGGGGGGGGGTTTGCAGTGGTCATGTAACAGTGGCCATGTTGGTAGCAGCGGTGGGAGGGAGGAAGGGGAGGCTGGAGCAGCCACTCTCACCATACGCTGTCTTCGCCCTCAGTCCATCCAGCGGGGTCGCCCCTTCAGCTCCTGGCACCGCGGTGGCAGGAAGCCGGGGGAGGGACTTGGCGTGCGGGCGACCCTGAGCTGGCGGGACGCAGGGGAGCGAGGCTGCCCTGGTCCACCTTGTCTTCTGTGGGGGAGGCGGCAGTGCGGAATTACCGGCACTGGCGCAACTCAACCCCGGGAGAAACAGAGGGGTCTAATGCGCCTCTGTTGTCCCTGTAGGTAGAAAAAAAAAAAAACCGAGTTAAAAACAACAAATACGTAAAAAATAAAAATCATAGGATAACAACCCTGCATAAGCAGGGGGTGTCTTGCCTCCTTGGACACTAAGCAAAAACTGGCAGTCTCTTCTCCAGGCTGAAGGGTATAGCTGATGGAGGAGGGGCTTACAGCTTTCGCTTAGTGTCACGCCTCCTAGGGAGCAGAGCTATACCCATGGTTTCCTGTGTCCCCCAAGGAATATGGGCGAGAAAAAATGGCTGCACCAGATCGGTCATTATGATAGAACCAAATGGTATCCGATGGACCTCATTGACTATAATGGGGTCCGTTGGATTTCCATCAGGGAGCCTGGCATTTTGCCTCCAATGCAAAAGTGAACAAGAACTAATTGCTGGTTTTCAATAGGAAGATTAACTTGAAAATCCATGCCCCATATTTTACTGTTACTGGGGACCAGCATATAGTGTGCTGGCCATAAGCCCTTAGATCCTAGTGAAACCAACCAGTAATTTTTTTTCCCTCCCAGTGGAGCTGGTAATTTAAAGGTCTTGTGAAGTCAGGCACAGTATACATTGGCTCAAGTCACCAATGACTTGTATATGACGTCTGACACAGAGACAGACCCTGGCTTTTAAAGAACACATGTGATATACTTTTTCAGTCATGTAGGGCACTGGGATATGGGGATCTTAAAAGGTGTTATCATATAGTAAATGGGAAGATTTGCAATAAATGGATGTGGACACAAAGCTCCAGAATGCTGCACAAATTAGACCGCTCAGTACAAAACACACTTCTCATGTTTAACACAGCATGGAAGGGTTTACGAAAAAGAAAACTAAGCATTTCAGAAATGGACGGCAAGCAAAAAGATCCTGCACCCTGCACACAGACACACACAAAATTGTCTTCACTCACTTTGGACGTAGGCAAGCTACCGACCAGCGATACGTACAGTGACACTCTCTTTGCTCTTATCAGCTGTGCCATCCTTCTCTTTCGGCGTTGTGGTGGTTTCAGCAGGCTGTGGCTGGGTACCTGTTGTTGCTTGTGCCGTTTTATCCGTGCTGAGGTCAGGGTCAGCTTCCTGCTGTGTAGCAGAGGCTGCAAACACAAATCACTGTATGAACTAATGGCAAGATACATTGTAAACTAATCATACTCCGGTAGAGGAGTAGCTTTACATATTTGCTTTGCTATGTGCTGCATGCAGGGAGGTTATACTGCAGGGACCAGATTTTAGTGCCTATATGGTTGTATATATAGTTTGAGTGTGTGTGTGTAAATGTGTTTTAGGATCAGAATTTCTGGGGAAAAAAAATATATATAATATATATATATATATATATATATATATATATATATATATATTGACATAAGTGCTCAGGTAGCAACAGTTAAAATGTGTGTGTGACAGGTTGCTGTGTACCTGACTGCGTGCAGGACTTCATGTGCTCGGGCCAGTGCGCCTGCTGGCACGGGTAATCACAGTAGCTGGTGTTCCAGCAACAGTAGAAAATGGCCTCCTTCTTGCAATTGGCACACCACTGCTTCTTCTTGGTCTCATCCACTGCTTGCTGCTTTTCCAGCTCAGTTTGTTTCTTCACCTCTGCAATCAGCCGGTCCCTCTCCTGCTCCAGACTCTGCCTCATCTCTGCCATGGTTAGTTCTAGAGCAGGGAAAAAAAAACATTCCCACACTCAAAAGAGAAGTCATTTATTCCTTAGACCATGGCCCTATGTAGCAGCTGGTAGGTGTGGGTGTACATAAAAAATAACGTGTATACAGACTATAAATTGGATCTACTATTGAAAAACAAGATCAACATAGAATAATATTAGAAGAATGCAGGAGGACATCCCCGGTTGCTCTGGACTCCGAGTGATTACCTAAATTATAAAGCCTCTTTCACAGGAACGATACAGATTCGCTCAGGATGCGCTCAGTGAAACTCGCACCATTTTGCAAGCAAGTTCTGTCAGTTTTGTCTGCGAATGCGTTCAGTCTTTTTAGCGCGGGTGCAATCCGATTATCACACGCGTGAGGAAAAAAAAACTGAAGGTTTACAAACATCATCTCCTAGCAACCATCAGTGGAAAAACACACTTCACCTGGACGCAATAAGTTTTTCACTGAAGTCCCATTCACTTCTATGGGGCCAAGGCTGCGTGAAAAACGCAGAATATGGCCTCATGCACACGGCCGTGTTCCACGGCTGAGAGCGGTCCGTGGTAACCCGGCCGGGATTCCTGCTGACAGCAGGAGCGCACGGCGTCATTGGTTGCTATGACGCCGTGCGCTTCATGCCACCGCTGCTGTACAGTGATACACTGGTATGATCTATACCAGTGTATCACTGTACAGCAGCGGCGGCATAAAGCGCACAGCGTCAGAGCAACCAATGACGCCGTGCGCTCCTGCTGTCAGCAGGAATACCGGCCGGGTTACCACGGACCGCTCTCAGCCGTGGAACACGGCCGTGTGCATAAGGCCTATAGAACATGCTGCAATTCTCAAACAACGCAGAACTGATGCGTGGAAAAAAAAAAACGGTTCATGTACACAGACCAATTGAAATGAATGGGTCAAGATTTAGTGCGGGTGCTATGAGTTCACTTCACGCATCACACTCGCGCGGAAAACTCGCTCGTGTGAAAGGGGCCTAAGTCACTGCCAATATTAATTTAGTTTGTGGTTTTTAAGCATTACTTACAATTCTTCAGTATGAGCAAACCTCCTTCATTCCTTGTTTTCAGCGATTTCTTACCTAAATTATGCTTCATTTCAGACAGCTCCTGCTGATGAAGCCACTGCAGTTTTTCAATCTCTATTCGTAAGCGTCGAATCTGTGAAGAAATAGTTGACATAATTCTATATCACAACCTACAATGTTACGGAGTATTTAAAAAGCCTTCCTAATTGCCACTATCCAATGATGCTTCATATCTGTATACATACCTCCGCTATGGTATTCCCCGTGGTATTCTTAGACAAGTCGTTGTATATCTCAGTCATTGTGCCTTTAATTGCCTCCATCATCTGAAAAAACAATTGTAAAGGAAACCACAGGCACATAAAAAATGATGGACTCTATTAAACTGACTGAGCTTGTGCCCTGCTCATAAACATTATGCATGTAATGGATAAATAGAATGATCAATACACAGGACACAATAACAGGTAATTTAAAAACTAGTTTTGATGGGATCAGATATTAGCAGTGACGGGATCACATGAAGGAAGGGGATGCAGACTCTTCTGGGCTTTCCTATTGAAATGAATAGGACAGTGATGTGTATAATATACTGCCATCTCCAGATCATACTTAATAAATACACATTTTATATGGCGATAATGTATGGCCTGCTATAAGGAGAAAAAAAAAGGGAGGTTTATTGTAACACCATTAAGGGCCTTAACTTCAGAACTTACACAGTGAAGGGTATGTGATATTGTTTCCCAGAAACCATGTTACTGCTTTCCATGGCTGGATCTGACATTCACTAGGACAAGGCTGAGCTTCAATACCAAACACATCAATGGACAAGAGAAGTGCAGTTTCTAAAAAGCAACTCCTTATGTCAGGCTACCTGTTAACAACTAAGTATTAGAATGAATGCTTACAGCTAACTGCTCCCATCAATCCAGACAATGAAGGTTAGGTAAATAGCATAATTCTATTAAAATGTTTTTTTAACTTCATTTTATCTAAAAACAAACCACTTTACCAGTAAACAATACCCAATCCACTGCTCTGTATTGTAAGGAACTTACTCACCTTGCTGGTGTATTTGGCAATGTCAGCAGCAACATCAGCTGAGGCGGTAGCGATGGGCAGGTCACTGGTGATTGATGTGGTCAGTGGCTGTCCTGGGCTGGTCACCATGGCTAGTGGTGGGGCGGTGGTCACAAGGGTTATGGTGGAGGTGGATGTGGCTTGTGTGACTTCTTTTTGCTGCACCGCTAAAAGTTAGAAAACACATGAAAGGATTCTGTTTCTGTTTTGCTATGGCGTTCCATGCAGAATGCAAAATAAGACACTGTTAGGGCTTAATAACACGACTATGACCGAGTTTCTGTCCATAAAAATGGACAGTACATAGATAGCTTCTGTGTGCATTCCATTTTTTCCTCACTACCATGCACTGCATAGGAGTTGGATTCTAAAAAATGGACCCGAATAGGACATGTCCATTAGTTATGCGATTAAGCTTTTTTTTTTTTAACTGTACTATAGAGTAATAATATATAATAATCATAAAATATTATACTGATACTGGAAACCTCCTGTAAGGAGCTATTTTAATAACTATGTTCCAGGTCTCAGATGATCTACGTGCAGTGTAGGTTTATTCACAAAATACAGGCTGCCACAAACAGCACCTTAGCTCTATTGATGATAACTACATGGCAGGCTCACCGCCAATAAGACTATCAAAGTATAAATAAAAATAACCCCCCAAAAAAACAGGAAAAAATAAAAATAAAAAAATCACATATAAACACTTTACAAACACAAAACACAGACAATCTGCAACAAAAGTTACAGTCCCCAGATCAGTATTGTCCTTTTGCGCTGCAGTTTTTCTTGTGAGGAGAGTACCCTTCACAAATAACCAATGTATATCAAATTTAGAAAACCGCGCTGCTTCAACTTGAGTGCAGTTCACACTAAGGGAGACAAAAGGTATCTATCGATGTGATTCCTCAGTTTTGGGTCCCACTAAGGTCGATGCTCAAATCTCCTAAAAGTCAAAGAAGAGACGGCCCAACATAGTGAAATACCGCCAACTGAGTTTAAATAACGTGATTTATTGTACTCACAAGATCCATAAAACAACATGCATATAAAAAGGTGCACGTCCTCATGAAACGCCCGACCCGGGTAGCGATCCATTGAATAGAATCAACAGAAGAGAAGTAGAATGGATCTACAAACTTATCACTTAACATCTTGAGGGCTTGAATGTTGAATTTGACATAAAAGCTTGTATAGTGAACATGTAAAGTATCGAGATGTCAGTTGTATCCTATTTTTTCAGGGTCTGTTTACAAAAGTTATTTTCCTCGATGTGGACATTGGGATGTCAGTAAGGTGGTTTATTATTGAGGTCTATACAGAGGTAGAAAGAGACTGCGGCTTTTCCAGAAAGAGGGGGAATCGCCAATCTATTTGTATTAAGGGGAGGAACTAATGGAAGACAAATAGAGAAAACTAATCAAGTGATATTGAAAGGAGGAGAAAAAGAAAGGGAGTTGATGGTTTCGTATTTAAAGAGCTTGAATGTGATTTGAAATGAATTTTGTAAACATGAAAATTAGGGCTGTAGTAATGCCCAATAAAATTAGCAATCTAGATGAGTCCACAGATGCCCCTAACGAAGCGGAGGCGAAACCGGGTCGGGTGTTTCATGAGAGGACGTGCCCCTTTTATATGCGTTTTATGGATCTTGCGAGTACAATAAATCACGTTATTTAAACTCAGTTGGCGGTATTTCACTATGTTGGGCCGTCTATTCTTTGACTTTTAAGAGATTTGAGCATCGACCTTAGTGGGAACCAAAACTGAGGAATCACATTGATAGATACCTTTTGTCTCCCTCAGTGTGAACCGCACTCAAGTTGAAGCAGCGCGGTTTTCTATATTATATATACCACCAACAATAAGTATACGATGGAGCAGATTTACTGATCCTGTCTAATCCTCCAGTCTAAAGATCCACCAAATTGATGCCAGTGGCTCCACAATCTGATAAAATTGACGCATCTTGCTAGATAAGAGGGCACTTTTGTTTTAACTTTGTCACCTCTTGGTTGGATTACTTTGCACCAAGATATTGGTGCACTTTGTCCCATTTTAAACTACACACTTTTCCACTAAGCCATACCACATTTTCCAGTGTGAAAAAAGTGTGTAAAACACAATAAATATTGGGCCAGGTATTTTAGCTAGTATCAGGGAGTGAACTGAGCTGGAAATCTGGCATTTAGCTTAGTAAAACTCCCCCAATGTATTTAAACATTCACTGTGTTACATGCAACAGTTTCTAAACCTTACAGATAAATTTCAGTAGGAATAATCTATTCATAAACACTTTAGTCTTCTGTCTCTATAATGATGTCGCTGGTAAGATGGAAGGTGAGTAATGCACAGGGGATGATGCTGAATGCAGCCCTCAGACAGAGGAGGTAAATGGACACTGGTCCTGAGGGCTGGGCCATTGACATGACAGGGATGTGATCAGCATGCAATACCTTTCACAGCCTGCCGTGTCTGGTATCTCGTCCCTTGTGGAGACTGTGACGGCGCAGGCGTGCTCGGCTGTTGCTGCTGCTGTTGTTGCTGCTGCTGTTGCCTTTGAACTTTCTGCATGTGCCATTTCTGGGATGAGGTCTGAAACTTACTGGAAGAATTCCACACCACTCTCTGCACGGTGGGAACTGTCTCCTTGGGGAGCAGAGGTCTCTGCTTCTTCACTGGGCTGCCAGTAGCTGCCGTCGGAGTGCTTGCAGCTGATGCTGAACTTGTAGTCACTGTTACCCCTACAGCAGGGGCAGCCTGGGATGCAGAGCGGGTCATGATAGGGGTGTCAACTGCTGGCAGACTGCTGACACTGGCTGTGGTTGGGGATTTTACTGAAAATGAATCAATGAAAAAATATGTTGGTGGTATAATACGCAGTAGAGTATAAGTCAGTATGTAATGTAGTACAGTATAGCACAGTGAAGTATAGTAAAGAATATATTAAAGAGGACCTTTCACGGGTCCGGACATTATCATATCACTAGCTGGCCGTGTAGGGCATAGTGAAGTGATGTTACAATGCTTAAAAGTTTCTATATGCGCCACTCCGTTTGCCCGCTCTGCCCCCTGTACTGGTTTCCCGCCTGGTATGTAAATTCATATCATCGGTACAGGGAGGAGACGGTCATGTTGCTCAATGGTTGTCTCCTTCTCCCTGGCTGTTAAGTTGCCCAATCGCAGCGGAGAGCGTTACAGACTTTTTTTTCCCCTCCCTGGCTGTAACGCGCTCCGCTGCGATTGGGCAACTTACAGCCAGGGAGAAGGAGACAACCATTGAGCAACACGGCCGTCTCCTCCCTGTACCGATGATATGAATTTACATACCAGGCGGGAAACCAGTACAGGGGGCAGAACGGGCAAACTGAGCAGCGCATAGAGAAACTAGTAAGCACTGTAACATCACTTCACTATGCCCTACACAGCCAGCTAGTGATATGATAATGTCCGGACCCGTGAACGGTCCTCTTTAAAGAATGCTTAGAGAGTGATGGCATAATACAGTACAATACCGTATAGTGTGGTTTAGTGTAATATGATAAATTACACTACAATACAATGTTCTTCACTACAGAAGAGAATAGTGCAACTACAGTATAATATAGTGGAGCGTACATGGTGCAGTGGTATAGAGAGATAAAGCTATAAAGTACAATACAATATAATAAAATACAGCACAGCATTAAAGGGGTATTCCGGTAGGTAAAAGTTATCCCCTATTCCAGGGATGGCCAACCTGCAGCTTTCCAGCTGTTATAAAACTAGCTGTAGGCAGTCTGGGCATGCTGGGAGTTGTAGTTTTGCAACAGCTGGAGAGCCTCAGGTTGGCCCATCCCTGCTCTATTCAAAGCCTAGCGCTGTACTTGGCTATCTCCGGAACTTCTATAGAAATGAATGCCATGCACATGTGCGACCAGCCGCTCCAGTCATTTCAGCGGAGCAGCAGGAGGCCTGCAGGGGGTATGGGGCCCCGTTCTTGTGATTAAGGCCTCACGCACACGACCGTATGTATTTTGCGTTCCTCAAAAACAGATCTGCAAAAAATACGGATTACATCCACGTGCATTCCATATTTTGCGGAACGGAACAGTCCTATCTTTGTCCATAATGCGGACAATAATAGGACATGTTTTATTTCACGTCCGTGTGCATGAGGCCTAAGTGGTAGGATCCCCACCGATCCGATATTTATCCCCTTTGATACCTTTTACCTACCAGAATACACTGCAGTGTGGGCGTGCAGTACAACAGTATAGAAATGTAGTATGAGGTGGAATAATAAAGTGCAACACAGTGTAATGTATTTAGCACATCATTACAGTACAGTATAATGTAGTGGCGTATACTGCTAAATATCATAGGGCTGGGCAGTGTAGTCTACCACTTTATTCTGTCTGGATAAAAGACTGAAATAAATGTCAAGCAGATCAATGAATATTTTGGACTTCATCTGCCTCATTGCGATATAATGTAGGCACAATGTAGAGCTAAACGCAGCATGAACCAGGTAGCACACTGTGGTATAATATAATATACTGCTCTAGTACTGTAATACACAGTATACTGTTCTGGTAAAGTAGTATGCTGCGGTATAATGTATCCCACTGTACAAGTATTGTAGTATACTGTGCTATAATGTAGTATGCCGTTCTAGTAGTGTAGTATAACGCAGCACTATTCTAGTACTGTAGTATACTATTCTAGTAGTTTAGTACACTGTGGTACACTGCGGTATACTATTCTAGTATTATAGTTAAATATGTGGTATAATACAGTATACTGTTCTAGTAATGTAGAGTACTGTGGTATAATGCAGTATTTTACTCTATTAGTGTAGTATGATGCACTGTACTGTTCTTGTAGAGTAGCATATTGTGATATACAGTAATGTAGTGTATCGTTCTAGTAGTGCAGTGTAATGTGGTATAATGCACTATGCTATTCTAGTAATGTAGTAAAGTTGTGGTGTAATACAGTATAATCCTCTAGAAATGTAGTATACTGATCTATTAGTGTAATATAATGCAACATAAGGTTCTAATAGAAAAGTATATTGTAATATAATGTAGCATACTGTTCTTGTAGTGTAGCATACTGTGATATAATGTAGGACTCTGGTATAATGCTGTATACTATTCTAGTACTGTAGTATATATTGTGGTATAATGCAGTATGCTGTTCTAATAGCGCAGTATATTGTGATATAATGTTGCATACTGTACTAGTAATACAGTAAACTGCTGTAGAAATGTAGTATACTGTGGTAAAACATAACATTGTTTTAGTAGTGTAGCATACTATAATGCAGTGTAGCACATACAAGGAAGCATAATAATTTTCCTGTATTACTTTGCCTCGGTTCAGTTGTGATGTGTTTTAGTCCCCAGATGGGCTTTGCATCAGGGGTATATATTAATACCCGAAAACGGCATTCAAACATATACTGTGATGGGTGCATTCAGTTCAATGAGGCAAACAAAGTCTAAATGATTCCCCCTTTACATCATTTCCCCCCCATACAGAATAGCATAGTCTAACACAACAGAAAAACAGCAAGCAAGTTAAGCGGACTTCAATTATGAATTGTGCTTTGTTTGCCTTATTGAAGTCAATGTACCCAATGTGAGGTATACTTGAATACCGTTTTCAGGTATTCACACGTAATAAACCCTAAGGAAAGTCCAGCAGAAGCCTAACCACTGTGTAAAGCCACATTTAACATGACACACGTTGTTGCACATACTTTCTGGGTGTTTTGTTGCTGTTATTTTAGCATCCTTTTTGGCTTTACGTCCTTCTCGCCCCGAATGATCTTCACCCAAGTCAATGACCAGTTCGCTCTCAGAGTCAGAGTCCAGTCCAAGGTGTACAGTAGGAGAGTCTGTATCATCCTTTCCCTTCACTTTTTCCTTTGCAGAGTGCGTCAGGGGTTTACCTTTGTCAGGAACATCCTTCTCTACAGTGGATGCCAGCTTATCCTTACCCCCTGCATCCGCTTTATCTGTTGTCGCTGTTGCACTCTTGGATTCATCCTTTGCCTCTATTTGGATTGAGGGCTTGGATTTTTTCTTTACTGAAGATGGAGGGAGTTCCTTTTCCTTCACACTTTCCTTTTCTTCCTCATCATTTTTTGACTTCGGCTCATCGTCGCTCCCATACTCACTGTCACTAGAATCTGTCTTCTCTGACTCCTCAGAATCACTGTGTTCCACTGTGGCATCAGGATCATCCGGAATCTCGTTAATTCCTGGATTGAAGCAAATACATGAGCAGTATAAATGTAGTAAATCCACCACACAGCTTCACCTGCCCATGCACAATAAATCTATGGGGATACCTAATTGGGCTTTGCAGCTCTCAATGGTTTTGTCCAGATTGAGCTGGAATCGGCTGCGGATCTGCCTTTTGGGAGAGATGAGTGGGGTTGCCGTGGACTGCTGAAGCACAGACTCACTCAGCTCCTTCAAGTCCATTTCCGCTTTACTGCGGTCTAAATACAGGAACACACAAAATAGAAAGACATTGGATCAACAGAAAAGTACAGTCACAAATACAGTAGAATTCTTTGAATCAGGGGCCCAACTGGCAAGTGCAAAGTTTTCCAGAATATTGGACAAACACATGGCTTTAAAAGGTGGAAGACTCCAAGACCAACACAAATAAATGAAAAGCCATTTTATCTGGCATTTGCTTCCTGAGGTTTGGGGCCTATTGATGCTGGATCAGAGGAATTTTACTGTACATACTGTCCAGCCAGCTAACGCCTCCACACTTACCCTTTGCAAAGCAGAGTTTGTAAATTACTGGCAATCTCAATTGTATGGGAATATGGCATTTCCCTTCTATGAGCAGGACAAGCGGTGTCGTATGTTGTGTTCTTTAGACAGCAGTACGTTATGCAGTGTTAACCCCATAGTGATTTAGGCCTTAAATGACCAAACACATAATTTTTTTCATTTTATTCATCAGTGCTTTCCAAGAGCTATAACTTTTTTATTTTCCCCGTCAATGTAGTCATAACTGAGGTATGTTTTTTTTTTTTGCTGGACAAATTGTGTTTTTTAATGGTGCCATTTTGGGGTACAGATTGATTAACTTTTATTAACTCTTTCTGGGAGGGAGATCTAAAAAAAAACAGCAATACCGCCACAGAGTTTTTATGTTATAAACATTGCTGCATTAATTTTTCGTCATAAATAAACAAAATACCTTTATTCTATGGGTCAGTACGATTACAGCGATAGCAAATACATATACATTTTACTACTCTTACACAATAAAAACTCCTTTAAAAAAAAATATATGAAAATGTTCTTGTATTGCCGCATCCCAAGACACATAACCTTTTTATCTATTTCTATGGAGGTGTGTGAAGGCTTGATTTATAGGGATGAGGTTAATTTTCATTGGTATCATTTTGGGGTACATATCACCTTTTGAGATTTTTTTAACCATTTAATAGCTCCACAAGGGGACTATAATGGGCAAATTTTTGACCGCTTGTAAAATACATTGTACTGTTCCCGCAGTGCAAGTTTACTTTCAGTGCTATACTGACATCCACCAGCAGGCTGCACCAGGCTGGCCTTAAAGAGGACCTTTCACCGCTCCTGACATGCCTGTTTTAATAGCTTCATGCATTCCCCATGTAATAACAATCCTGGAGCATCTATTCTTATGGCTCTATGATGTGCTATTCCTTTATTATTTCTACTAGACGTTAGGAATAAATTGCTATTAGCTTTCAGTAAGGGTACAGAGGGGTGGTAACCAGATGGAGGTGTGTACCTGCACAGACTCACTCTATCCAATCAGTACTGCCATTTTCAGACTGTGCAGGTACAGATTTATTGATCCATTCAGTTACATACAAATGAAACGGCCAACATGTCGGTTCTTTCCCAGAACCTTGTTCACGGTCACTAAGTTAATGTGGATTCCTAAGGAACGTTGCCATCCAGCCTCACTGTGCCTACCTACATTGGCTTAGTAGCCGTGAACAAGGTTCTGGAAAAGAACCGAAACGTTGGGCATGTCATCTCTATGTAACTGGATTAATAAATTACTGTAATTTTCAAATTTATATCTGAGTGCTGTGGTTTTTCCAGGACATTTAACGCCCCTTAGTGACTGCCGTAAGAGGGCGTATTGGTGGTCACTAAGGGGTTAAGAATACCCTCAATTCTTATACACTCCCTTATACCAGCAGTGTCCACTATAGTAAATACAACATTTTTGTGTAGAGCATTTCAATGTTCATGACCAAGAATTACATTTTTACGTATATAAGCTTCAGGCTACCTAACCTTACCTGTGCAGGATATTTTGCTGCTTTATACATTACATACAGAAAAAAGATGTGTTTCAACTAATAGACTTTTATTATTAAAGGAATAATCTTACATATAGTTACTGACCAAGATTGAGGTTGAGGATGCTGCCTGTGCTTGTGTTCCTCTCCGTCTTACATTTTACTGGTGTAGAGGATTGTGGTGAGAAAGGTTTGGGGCTGCCTGATATACTGCCACCATGTCCGGTCTTTATGGATACAGGAGAAGCTGTAAAATAAAATGCTGAAAAATGATGTAAATGTAGATAAATGTTGTGGCTGGTGAAGTTAGTTTCACACTAGCGTTTACCACAGATGTCAGGATCCGGCACTGCTGAACGCTACTTAACACTTGCCGCCCCCATTCACTATAATGATCTCCACTGGTCCCCATCATAGTGAATGAGGCCAGACGGCGATGTGGTAGCTGCCATAACAGCCTGCCGGATGTAAAAATGGCAAGGTGAAACAGAGAACAATAAAATGCACTCATCTATACATTGTACAGTTAACAAAATGCAACCGAAAGCAGACTGTAAGTCAGCTGCTCCCAATCTTGAAGTGGCTGATAACAGGGAACAACTGCATTCAACATACAGATGAAACAGTATGCCTCTATCCAGTGAAACATCCAACCAATGAAAAACCTTCACAGACTACTAAGGGCTCTTTCACACTTGCGTTGTCCGGATCCGGCGTGTACTCCATTTGCCGGAATTACACGCCGGATCCGGAAAAACGCAAGTGAACTGAAAGCATTTGAAGACGGATCCGTCTTCAAAATGCGTTCAGTGTTACTATGGCAGCCAGGACGCTATTAAAGTCCTGGTTGCCATAGTAGTAGTGGGGAGCAGTATACTTACAGTCCGTGCGGCTCCCGGGGCGCTCCAGAATGACGTCAGAGCGCCCCATGCGCATGGATGACGTGTCCATGTGATCACGTCATCCATGAGCATGGGGCGCCCTGACGTCACTCTGGAGCGCCCCGGGAGCCGCACGGACGGTAAGTACACTGCTCCCCCGCACCCCACTACACTTTACCATGGCTGCCAGGACTTTAGCGTCCCGGCAGCCATGGTAACCATTCAGAAAAAGCTAAACGTCGGATCCGGCAATGCGCTGAAACGACGTTTAGCTTAAGGCCGGATCCGGATTAATGCCTTTCAATGGGCATTAATTCCGGATCCGGCCTTGCGGCAAGTGTTCAGGATTTTTGGCCGGAGCAAAAAGCGCAGCATGCTGCGATATTTTCTCCGGCCAAAAAACGTTCCGGTCCGGAACTGAAGACATCCTGAACGGATTTCTCTCCATTCTGCATTAGGATAAAACTGATCAGGATTCTTCCGGCATAGAGCCCCGACGACGGAACTCTATGCCAGAAGAAAAGAACGCAAGTGTGAAAGAGCCCTTACAGGGTGGATATAAGCTCCTCACTAACCTGTACTCTTATCTATAAAGTCCATGGACTCTTCACTTGCACTGTAGTGGCTGGACACTGCTTTCTTCTCAGCGTCTGGTTCTACATCTGAGCCTGTGTGCACAGAGGAGTTTGTGCTCATTGGGGACCGTGGCATGTCTGTTAATGAAATCCGTCGGCCTCCACTGCTGCTTAATATGGGTTTGCTCATCAGGATCTTCGGAGATGCAGTCATGTCAAAGTTCAGCTTGATCTTTTCCTGTTTGTCTGTCTTGGCAGTACCAGCACTTGGATTGGTAGTGTCAAGCAGCATTTGGTACTGGTTGTTGGGTGTGTAAGGTGTCCGAAAGGGAGCGTAATTAAATACACCAAACCTTTTGCGAATGTTTTCCACATACACCTCCATCTCCTGCATGGCACTGTTGAAGATGCTCTTCGTCTTCTTTACAGAAAAAGGGATTTCTTTTGACATGAGGTAGCAATTGTTCATTGGAACCCATGCCCTGAAAGAGATATGAACTTCTGAGTAACACCAAAACGCAAAAAATGCACATTCTTATCCTTGGACACAAAGATTAGAAATCAGCAGGTGTCATGTTTTCCCCATAAATCTAGGATTATGTTAATGGGGTTGTCTGGGTTCACAGATGAACCCAGACATACCCTTATTTTTACCCAGGCAGCCCCACTAAGATGAGCATTGGAGCATTTCATGCTCCGATGCTCTTCTTTGCCCTGCGCTATTTCAGGAGATCCGGTGATGTTCCGAGCTCTCCTTGGGACAGCCAGGCGGAGCCTTCTGACCAGCAGTGAGCCTGGTGACATCACCAGCACTGATGGGCAGGCTTTAGAGCTGCCCTAGCCTATAAAACGGCTAGGTCAGCACTAAAGCCAGCCCATCAAAGCCGGTGATGTCACTGAACACACTGCTGGGCGGAAGCCTCCGCCCAGCAGTGTGAGGAGGTAAACAAACAAGCCCTTGCCCTGCGCGATCCACAGGACCGTGGGTATAGCTGCTGCCACTAGGAGGCGACACTAGGCTGAAAAGTGATAGCTCCTCCCCTGCCAGCTATACCCCCTCCAGCCCAGAGAGAGTATATTAGTTTGTGCGCAAGCAGTAGAAGTAGGAGAAAAACATACAGAAAACAAACCATAACCCAACTAATGCCAGTAGGACCGAACCTAGAACTGAGGACCGTACCAGCAAACCAACCGCCATCACCTGCGGCAATAACAGAAATCAATGGGTGGTAGCTGTGTCCCCCAATAAACTAAGCGAGAAAGAGATTTTACAGGTGAGTCCACAAAAATCTCGTTTTCTCGCTCGTATCATTGGGGGACACAGGACCGTGGGACGTTCCAAAGCAGTCCACAGGGAGGGAAGAACCACACGCCCATGAAAAACGTCCTCACGGAAGCTCAAGATACTGCTGCCTGCAAGACCTTGCGGCCCAGAGCAGCGTCCGCTGATGCAAAAGAATGCACCTGGTAAAACTTGGTAAACGTGTGCAAGGAAGACCAAGTTGCTGCCTTACACAGCTGCTAAGCGGAAGCATGGTGGAAACGAGCCCAAGAAGCGCCCACCGCCCTGGTCGAGTGGGCTGTGATCCCGCGGGGTGGTGCCTTGCCCCGGGAGCGGTATGCCTCAGCAATTACCAAACAAATCCACCTTGCAATCGTCACCTTGGAGGTTGCCAAGCCTTTGCGAGGACCTTCAGGAATAACGAACATAGAGTCCGTATGGCGGAACGACATAGAAATGGATAAGTAAATCCTCAGAGCCCAAATCCAGATGATGGAGAGCTCGCTCCCTAGGATGTGAGGGGCAGAACGAAGGGAGAACAATGTCTTCATTGACATGGAAGGCAGAGACTACCTTCGGCTAAAAAGAAGGTATCGGGGTGGAGCACTGCCTTATCTTGGTGCAGAACAAGAAAGGGTTCCTTACACTAAAGCGCTGCCAATCTCGTAACGCGCCTGATGGATGTGATTGCCACCAGGAATGCAACCTTCCAGGAAAGAAGACGGAGAAAACCTGCATCTAAAGGCTCAAAACAAGCAGACTGCAGGGAACCAAGGACAAGGTTCAAGTCCCAAGAGGGCAAAGGGGGGGGCTATACGGAGGGACGGTGTCAGCCACCCCTTGAAGAAAGGTCTTAACCGGGGCCTGATTTGCTAAAGGACGTTGGAAAAAAAATTTACAGCGCCGACACCTGTCCCTTAAAGGAACTAAGAGCAAGACCCAAATCCAGACCCGATTGCAGAAAGGAAAGGAGAATGGGAAGTGAGAAGCGCAGTGGAGGGAGGCTACATGCCTCACAGAAGCGCAGAAAAGACCTCAAAGTTCGATAATAAATTTTGGACGACACTGGATTCCTGGCCTTAATCATAGTTTGAATGACCTTGTCAGGGAAACCGCGCTGCTTCAAAATGGCGGTTTCAACAGCCACGTCGTCAAACGTATCGACTCTAAATGCTGGTGGAAGACAGGTCCCTGAAAGAGAAGATCGACTCTGAGCGGAAGAGGCCATGGCGTGTCTACTAGAAGGAGGATAATATCGGTGTACCACGCGCGACAGGGCCAATCCGGAGCGATGAGAATCGTCTGGATGCCCTCCATCCTGATTCTGTGCAGGATTTGGGGCTGGAGGGGGAAGACGTACAGCAGAGAGAACCTGTCCCATGGTGCAACCAGTGCGTCTACAGCGTACGACCGGGGATCTCTTGTTCGAGAGAAGAAGGTGGGAAGTTTGTGGTTGAGTCTGGATGCTATCAGGTCCACCTCCGGTCGGCCTCATCGGAGACAGATAGTCGAACACCTCCGGGTGCAAAGACCACTCTCCCGGGTCCACGGTGGTCCGGCTGAGGAAATCTGCCGTCCAATTCTCCACTCCCGGAATGTAGACCGCCAATAGAGCTGGTACATGTGTCTCTGCCCACTGCAGGATTTTCGCAGACTCCTCCATCACCGCTTGGCCCCTTGACGGTTGATGTAAGCCACCACCGCGGCGTTGTCTGACTGGACCAGAATTGGCTGGCCCCTCAGGATAGGGGTTCAATGGAGAAGAGATAGATGAATGTCCCGGAGTTCTAGGATGTTGATGGGCAGTTTGGATTCCGACTGAGACATACGCCTTGGAGAGTCCGGGGCGGGAAGACTCCGCCCCCAACCCTGAAGACTGGCATCGGTAGTAATGGCAGTCCATGAGACCGAGAAAGGATTTCCCCGACTGCGCAGTTGGGGTCGAGAGCCACCATCTGAGTGCCGAACGCACTTTTGGGGATAGGACTATGTGACGGTACAAGGACTCCGTCGTCTTGTCCCAAGACGATAAAATTGCCGGTTGAAGGGAATGGGTATGAAATTGTGCAATCGGAACCGCCTCGAAAGAAGCAACCATTGCACCCAAGACCTGCCTGCAAAATCGAATTGATGGGTACCTTCGCCGGAGGAAAAGACGAACTAACCGCAGAAGGGCTAGCAGCTTGTCCGGAGGGAGGCGAACTAACGCCGCGACCGTGTTGAGGATCATGCCCTGGAAAGTGATCCGCCTGGTGGGACGTAGGGAAGTTCACCAGCCAGCCAAAACCTGCCAGGGTATCCAGAGTCATGCGTAGACTGTCCTTGTTCTGACCGAAGGTGGCTGCTTTGACCAGGATGTCGTCCAGATAGGGAATCGGGGGTGATGCCCCGGTACGAAGAAGGGCAAGGAGAGGAGCAAGCACTTTCATGAAGACTCGTGGTGCCGTTGCCATGTCAAAGGGAGGGGCGACGAACTGGTAGTGATGGGGCCCTACTGCAAAGCAGAGGAAGCGCTGATGTGCCGGAGCAATGGGCACGTGTAAGTACGGGTCCTGAGAGGAATTCACCTCGCTCCAGCGAAGCAACAACAGAGCAAAGGGACTCCATTCTTTAGTGTTGAATCCGGAGGAACCGGTTCAGCAACTTGAGGTCCAGAACCGGGCGAACGGATCCTTCTTTCTTGGGGATGACAAATAGGTTTGAATAAAACCCTGTGAATTGTTCCTCCAGGGGAACCGGGGAGATCACACCTCGAGAGAGGAGAGACCGAATTGCCTGGAAAAAGGCGACGGCCCGATCTGAATCTCTGGGTGGCTGGGACAGAAAGAAACGTTCCGGAGGAGGAGAAGCAAACTCGATCTTGTAACCCGAGGTTACAACTCCGAGCGTCCATGCGTCTGAGATGTGGGCCCGCCACATATGTCCTGAAAAAGAAGGAGACGACCACCCCCAAGAGGGTGGGGGCGCTTCTTCATGCAGAGGCCTGCTTGTTGGCCGAGGAACGAGCAGGCTGTGCTCGCGGGCCCCAGGCTGGTTGAAGCCAAAAGAATGCCTTCTTCCGCTAGTCTTGCATGGGGCTCCTGCTGTCGGTCGTGTACCTGAAAAGCGGCAAAAGGAATGAGCCCGGGCATTTGAAGGCTTAGTGCGAAACGTGCGCTTGGATCTGCAATGTGGGAGGTGAGTACTTTTACTGCCCATAGCCTCAGAGATAATCTCATCTAACCGGGCCCCGAATAATCAGGAGCTGGAAAAAAGGAGGCCTGTAAGGGAACACTTTGATGATGAATCCGCTGCCCAAACCTTAAGCCACAATTCGCGCCGTAAGGCAACAGCGAGAGCCGATGAGCGGGCAACAAGTGCCCCCGCGTCCAAGGAAGCCTCACAGAGATACTTCCCCGCCTGTGAGATTTGCAGGGCCAAATTATTGGAGCTTAGCTAGAGGGAGGTCCGCTGCCAAGTCCTGATTTAATCGGAGTGCCCATTCCGAGACCGCCTTAGCCACCCAGGTGGAAGCAAAAATGGGACGAAGTGCTGAGCCACTTGGGACGAAGCTGAAAACTGACTTAGAAAAGGACTCCATACGGCGATCTACGGGATCCTGGAGGGATGAGCAATCGGCCACAGGAATGGCGGTATGTTTGGCGAGACGTGCGACCGGAGGATCCACCTTAGCAGGAGAGGACCACTTAGGCCTCTTTCACACTTGCGTTGTCCGGATCCGGCGTGTACTCCACTTGCCGGAATTACACGCCGGATCCGGAAAAACGCAAGTGTACTGAAAGCATTTGAAGACGGATCCGTCTTCAAAATGCTTGCAGTGTTACTATGGCAGCCAGGACGCTATTAAAGTCCTGGTTGCCATAGTAGGAGCGGGGAGCGGTATACTTACAGTCCGCGCGGCTCCCGGGGCGCTCCAGAATGACGTCAGAGCGCCGCATGGATGATGTGCCATGCGATCACGTGATCCATGCGCTTGGGGCGCCCTGACGTCACTCTGGAGCGCCCGGGGAGCCGCACGGACGGTAAGTATGCTGCTCCCCAGCTCCCCGCTACACTTTACCATGGCTGCCAGGACTTTAGCGTCCCGGCAGCCATGGTAACCATTCAGAAAAAGCTAAACGTCGGATCCGGCAATGCGCCGAAACGACGTTTAGCTTAAGGCCGGATCCGGATCAATGCCTTTCAATGGGCATTAATTCCGGATCCGGCCTTGCGGCAAGTCTTCAGGATTTTTGGCCGGAGCAAAAAGCGCAGCATGCTGCGGTATTTTCTCCGGCCAAAAAACGTTCCGTTCCGGAACTGAAGACATCCTGATGCATCCTGAACGGATTTCACTCCATTCAGAATGCATTAGGATAAAACTGATCAGGATTCTTCCGGCATAGAGCCCCGACGACGGAACTCTATGCCGGAAGAAAAGAACGCAGGTGTGAAAGAGCCCTTAGTTACACAATCCGCCGGAAAGGGATAAAGTAGATCAAGTCGCTTGGATGTGCTTAGGCGACGATCTGGACGGTCCCACGCCTTTGCAATGACAACCGAAAAGTCATTGTGTAAGGGAAAGGCTTTAGGAGATTGGAGCGGAGAAAAGACACTCTCTGGTGGCTCGTGGACGGAGAGCCATCATGTACCTGGAAGGTGTCACGGACAGCAGTAACTAGGCTGTCCACCATGGAAGCAATCTTGGAAGATTGTTCTGGATCCATATCAGAGTCAAAGTCCCCAATCTCACCGTCGGACAGAACTTTCCCTCGGAGGGAGGATGCGTCCGAGCGTGACCCAGGTGGGAGTAAGGGATGCTGAGGCGTCAGAGGAGGAATGATGTCCTGCTCTGGGACGCTTTTGCGAGCGTCCGCAGGCGAGGATTTATCAACCAAACGACCCATGAGGGAGAGGGTGGATTGGGATATTTTCGATAGGTCCTCCACTGCCCGGGATAGGGCACGGGCCCAGTCCGGTTCCACGCGGTCAGGGTGATCATGCGGCTGCGTAGGCTCGGGGGGCAGAACCTGTCTGGGCGCACAGCATGCGGAGCATACAGCCTCTGGCTGGCCGCACGGGAACTTAATTTTGCATTTAATGCATGCATAATAGGTGGTGGCTTGTGTTATGCGGGGGTCGCTCGTGGGTTTGGACATGGCTGCTAATCAAACCCAATACTGGATTTAGGGCTGGAGAGGGATGTAACCGTCCTACCAGTTTGTAGGAGATCCCAGGTCCTGTGTTCCCACAGAAGCATTCAGCCTGAATCAGCGCGGGGAATGTGATAAGGGTCCTCCCCCAGAGCCGCGGCGGGAAGCAGAGCCACGCCCCTTACATCTCGGTATTACGGCCTACACATCCGATGAAGCCGTGGCCTAAATTAGCTACTCAAGGCCGACCGCGATGCACTTCCGGTCAGCCGGAGAACGAAAGGACACGGAGCAGCGCGCCCGCTTGCCAGGAACTGCCCGGGGGAAAAGCGGGGAGCGTCCGCAACCCGATCCAGGGGGGGAAGACCGAAACAAAGCCGGGGTCTAAGGAATCACGGTGGCCGGCAAGGGGAAAAGCGGGGGCCTCTATAAGGGCTGCCGTGTGGACTAAGTAGGATGGTCGGGACCCAAAGCGAGAAGAGAGGAAGGGGGTTGGGGGGGAAGTGAGTTGGGGGCAAAATACTCACCTATTCCGATTACTCACCCCATTTTCTCCTCTTCTCTTCACCCTCCCTCAGTGGACCAGCAGGGTCACCTCTTCAGCATCTGGCACCCGAAGTGGCAGGAGTTTGGTATGGCGGGAGGGTCTTGCCGGATCCAGGTGACCCTTTGGCTGGTGGGAGGCAGGGGAGCTAGGCTGCCCTGGTCCACCTTTACTTCTTGGTTGAGGTCGAGCGGTGAGGGAAACAGACACTGGTCTTGCTCCCCGGGTAAACAGAAAGGCTAAACGACCGTTTCCCATCCTAAAAGGAAAAAAAGAAAAAAATAACAAAAGGAAGCCGTCCTGCAAGCAGGGAGCTCTGCCTCCTACGACACTAAGCTAAAAACTGATATACTCTCTCCGGGCTGGATGGGGTATAGCCGGCAAGGGAGGAGCTATCACTTTTCAGCCTAGTGTCGCCTCCCACGGTCCTGTCCTCCCCAATGATACGAGCGAGAAATATGGGTATGTCCTGGTTCAGCTCTGAACCCGGACAATCCCTTTAACTATTTTGTGTAGTCTAATGTTGGAGATATTCCTTTACTATGAAATAAAAAGCAACTCAACTTGTTTGGCATACATATATAGATTTTTCTGCTGAAGAGTAATCTTGGCTTGCATTTCACTTTGGCCTCTGAAACCCAACCAATCCTGAGACAAAAGGGCTACAGTATAGCATCAGTTTTTTGCCCCTGCACAGATAAATGCTGGCTAACCACTGTGCAGGTAAACCTTAAAAGAGGCTCCAATGCTATCATTCTCTGAACTGGTCGGTGTCCCAGAGGTCAGCCCCCTGCAGTCATATAGTGATAGTACTTCCTAGCAATATGCCAACACTTTATAAGATGAGAAAAGACCATTTATTTTGCAAAGTGTTCAACCATAAGCATTTAGAAAAGGGTTTGTCTGCAAATAAAATAATTTTTGCACTAACACATCTTGTCTGCTATCACTCAGCAAAGTGACCCAGCAGAGGTGAGTGGAGCTTCAATGACTCTTCCAGGTTATCTGCACAGCACATCCCCAGAACCCACTTTAAAAGGTGTTCCCTGGCACAAGCAGAGTTCAAAAATCGGACGTTCAGGTCCCACCTGTCATGCTGTCCAAAGAAGCGGGCGTCCACCTGTCCATCTTTATCTCTCAGAGCTTTAGCAGGCCAGAAGGGAAATCCTTTTAATTTAGCCCAGACCAGAGGGTGCGGATTGCTCTGAAAGAAACAAAAATCACAAAAATCTACTTATCACCCCCTGTGACAGGTCCTTAAGGGCAGGGCTACAGTGAGACTTATTGTAGCTCTACTAAATGATTTTAACTATTAATGTCCGGGATTTTGATATGGATGGCCTATCCTCAGCATAGGTCATCAATATCACATCGGTGGGTGTCTGAGTCACGGCATCCCTGCCGATTGGCTGTTTGAAGATGCTGGGGCTCTCTGTGTGCACTTAGGCCCTTTCCTAAGCTAGTGACATCATCATATGATGGTCACATGGTATAGGTGCAGCTCAGTCTCATTCAGGTGAACGGGGCGGAGCTGCAATACCAAGTACAGTCACTATCCAATGGACGGTGCTGTGCTTGGTAAACTGCGAGGAGGCTGCAGCACTCATCAGAAATCTGATGAGTGCAGCATCCTCTTCAAATAGCTGATCTCTGTGGGTGGGTGCCAGAAGTCGAACCCCCACCCCACCCACTGATCTGATATTGATGACCTATCCTGGCATTATAAAAATCCTGGCTAACCCCTTTAAGTTACAGTCCAGAGGAATACATTGAGTTGTATGAAATTCTTGTGGACTGCAGTGGTAAATTAAGAGCACTACAAGAAGCCTCTCTGTGTATCTCAGGCCTTAAAGGGAACTTGTCATCAACTTGATGCTGACCCACTGAGGGCAGTATAAAATAGTGACATAAATGCTGATTTCAGCGGTGTGTCACTCATGAACTAAAAGTCATGGTTAATTATAATCTTCGGCTCTCTCCACCCATCTGCTGATGACTGGCAGTTCTCTCCTAGACAGAAAGGGAGAAAACTAGGTAGAAGCCTGTCCGTCATCAGCAGGTGGGCAGGGAGAGCAAGTATTCATGAATAACCATGACTCTTCTCAGGTGGCCGTGACTCTTTTCCAGGCCAAGTCTGCAATGATTGTGATGTTGGTTCTCGGCAACAACTTACTTTTAAATGATAGACCGCTGAAATCAACTCATTTGTCTCTACTTTATACTGCCGTTAGCATGGACAACATAAAGTTGATGACAGGTTCCCTTTAAAAGGGTTGTCTCATCACAGACAATGGGAGCATATCGCTAGGATATGCCCAATTGTCTTATAGGTGCGGGTTCCACCTCTGGAACCTGCACCTATATCGGGAACAGAGCCCCACAAGGTTGTGGTGGTGCAGTCCGGGCCGGCCACCCCCAAGTGCTCTCCCCATAGAAGTGAATGGAAACGTACCGCGCATGACTAGCCACCGCTCCCATTCACCGCTATGGGCCCAACGGTAGTAGCTGAGCCAGCGCTCAGCTATTTTCGGCTGCCCCATAGAAAATGAATTGGAGGACGGCACCTATAAGGCAATGGAGCATATCCTAGTGATATGCCCTCATTGTCTGTGATAAGACAACCCATTTAATCTAGAAATCAATGAGAAAAAATAGAAATAGAACTAGTCAGTCTGTATGGGACTTCTTTCACACATGGTTTTGTTCATGTATCAGCTGGTGTGTCAAGGGGAATCTAGAGAGTCATGATAAAACGAGATTTTTGTATAACTTACCAGTAAAATCTCTTTCTCGCTCTTTCCTTGGGGGACACAGAAGACCTTGGGTATAGCTCATCTCCATAGGAGGCGTGACACTAAGTGAAAGCTGTTAAGCCCCTCCTCCACAGCTATACCCTCAGCCTGGAGAGAAAGGCAGCCAGTTGCGTGTCCAAGCAGTGAGAAAAGGCAAAGTCCAACAAGGAACCAACAAGCCAACTACCCAACGGGTAACACAAACTCGGAAACCGTGTAGAGAAAAACAACGAATGGGTGGGTGCTGTGTCCCCCAAGGAAAGAGCGAGAAAGAGATTTTACTGGTAAGTTATACAAAAATCTCGTTTTCTCGCCCAGTTTCCTTGGGGGACACAGAAGACCTTGGGACGTTCAAAAGCAGTCCAAAAGGGGAGGGACCACAGCTCCAAGGCGAAGCACCCGAAGGCATCAAGGAACCGCCGCCTGCAGACCCAGGCGGACCAAGGCAGCATACGCCGAAGCCAGAGTATGCACCCTGTAGAACTCTGTAAAGCGTGCAAGGAAGACCTGTGGCCGCCTTGCTCAAATGCATGGCCGAAGCCCAAAGCCTCCGGCCCAGGAGGCACCGACCGCTCTGGTGAAATGAACGGTGACAGTAAAGGCAGAATCCTGCGCTCGGTGCGGTAACCTCAGCAATAGCCAATCTGATAAAGCGGAGGAAAACCACCCTGGAGTCCGTCAACTCTAAGCGCGGACCTCCAGGAAACCCAAGAGACCGAACGTCGACAAGAGTCGGAGATCTCCAAGTAAAAACTGCAAGGCCCAAACAACGTCCAAATTGGTGAAGTGTTGAAGCGAAAGGCAAACACCACCTTCAGAAGGAAGGAACGGGATGTAGAACAGCCCTGTCCTGGGAAAAGACAGAAGGCTCAGAACAAAAAGGGGGCCATTCAGGCACCCGTCAGAGACATGACTGATACAGAAACACAACCGTACAGGACAGGAGGGGTAGAGAGAACTTCTGTAACGGCTCCAAGGACAAGATTGGAGCGCCGAGAACTCAGTATGTAGTTCCCAGGGCGGTACCGAAGGACAGTACAGAGGAACCAAAGAGCCATTTCGAGTAAGAAGGTCTTGACAGGCCCAGAGGGCCGGGGAACGCTGGAAGAGGAAGAACAGCGCTGACACTGATACCTCAAGTAAAGGAATCCCAGTCCCAGGTCCAGGCCGGACTGGAAAAAAGACAGAACCATGGGGAGAGAAAAGTCAGAGTGGGGAATGCACAGCTTCCCACAGAACCCCAGATAAAAAAACCATAAGTCTTACGACAGATCCTGGACGAAATACAGCCAGGAGCGGGCAGTAGCGAAACCGCTGGAGTCGCCTGACAAGCGGGCGAAAAACCAAATGTGATCAGGCGCAGACCAGTAACACGGGCAGAAGTTGACAAACTGGTCCCGTCGGCCCCCGAGCAACGTTGTCCCGTATCCACCCGAGTGGGGGAGCAGAAGGACAGACGGAAAGGAACCAAAAGGGTCCGCCCAGCATCCGCCAGATGCCAGGACAAGACAGGCTATAGTCCATGCTGATGTAGCCATGTTCTACAGTCCCGGTGTAGGAGATCAAAGGATAATCTGGATCGAAAGGTAGTCCCCCCAAGTTACCGAGAAGGTAAGTCTACAGCAGGACCATTGTCTTAGAATGGACCACACACTCTGCACTCAGCGGGAGGACAGAACGCGGTAGACTCGATAAATCGGCACAGCTAATACAGCCAGTGTGAACAAGGGAGACAGTACGAGGCCAAAAGGAACACCGGAACCATCCACATGAACAACCATGCTCTCCCCAGAGGGGAGGACAGTGAAGGAACAACCTCTGAAGTCTGGCGGGACAGAAGCCACATCAGAGTGATCTGTACCGAGCGGCGGCCAAACAGAGCCGGCAAGATAAGGTAGTCGAGACAAAGGCCGGCATAACACCCTCCAACCGAACGGAGGAGTGGGCAACAGGGAAGCCATAGGACAGCTCAAAAGCAGAACCCTGCTACACTGTGAGATGCCCGGTTCACCGCCTCGCAGAAGGAGAATACCCTGAAGAACCCAAGGCGGAGGTCCTCCGGACCTGGGTAATCGAGCACCCAAGAGAATTTGGGTGACCTTCCCGAGAAAAGCGGCCCGCACCTGGTAGCAGATCAGACTGTAGCGTAGAGGCGCCAAGAGGAAGGACTCATACCACACTACATCCGAAGAGGAGGAAATTGCAGCAGGCAAGGGAACCGCAGTCCTGCCAGAGCCAACGAAGAATTCGAGGGGCGATCCAGACAACCGCACTCTCGACCATGTGACCACTAGCGCAGGGAAGCAATACCGCGGAAGGACGAATGGGCACGCATCTAGGAACCACGAAAATTCCCTGGGATGAAGGGCCAACTAAATGAATGAGTACCACCCAGCTCCGTGCAGCAGAGAGCAAGTAGAGCCCGTCCGGGTCAGGTGGACAGAATGAACTCCTTAGAGACGAGTGCAAGGTTTGTGGCAGGCATCGTATCCCAAGAAAGCAAAAGTATGTCGCAGGAAGTAGATGAGGCATACGTACGAGCAGCCCGTAAGCAGTGAGAAGGCCAACCCACCTACAGGAGGAGAAGGCATACACGGCCCAAACAACGCACAAGAACGTCCGCTCACTGCAAAAGGTTAATTTAGCGAGAAAGGGGGGGCTCGCCACAGAGTGCCACAGCATGTACGGAATTGCAAAGTGCAACCTGAAAGGGAGTTATGCACAAGCCTAGTATAGCATGCGATGGAACGCAAGCAGTCCGCCCCGAAAAGGGGGGAAATTGTATCTGGCAAACTGCAGTCGGCAAGAGTGCAAAGGCCGGTCCCAAAAGGGAGTGATGCCTAAGGCCGTACCTACTTCAGAGAAGCAGGACATACCCTATAATCCAGCAGGAACGCAGAAGGTCCACCTAGTGAAAGGGGAACATGCACAGGGGTATCCTAGCATTAAGTGAATGTGCAATAATACACCAACACTGAACTTAGCGAGAGTGCAACTACTCTGCCAATGAAGGGGGACATGTACAAGTCCAGCACAGCCATACAAGGACAGCCGTGAATCTCATGAGCGTGCCAAATTCTGCTCATGGGATGAGGGGTGGTCACGCACAAGGCCAGCACCGTATCCAATGGAAGCGCAAGCATTCCACCCATATTAGAGGGCCATTCTCATGGGCAGCAATGTATCCGGTGAGAGTGTAGCATGCCGCCCAGAAAAAAGGGGGGTAAAGCACATGGCCAGCATCTCATCCAGGGAGAGTGCGAGCACACCGCCATGCATGGGAGTCATACACATGGCCAGCAACGTACTGGTGAAAGACAAACACAGTCAGTAAGAATGTGTGCATGTCGCCTGAGGAAGGAAGGCATGCCCCTGGCTGGCAGCGAATCCAGCAAGAGTGCGTACACCGCCCACGGAAGAGGGGTCATGCATATGCCGACAGCGGATCCAGCGAGAGTGCAAGCACCCTGCCATGTATGGGGTACATGCACATGGCCAGCAACGTACCTGCGAGGAAACAACCACAGACAGAGGGATGTTGTATGCTGCCTGAGGGAAGGAGGCATACCCAAGGCCGGCAGGAATCCAATGAGACTGTAGCATACCACCTATGAAATGGCCGGCAGGAATCCAAAGAGACCATGTACAAGTCCAGCTGTAGCATACCACCTATGAAATGGCCGGCAGCGAAACCAGTGAGAGTGAAGCATAGTAACATAGTACATAAGTGCATCATAGCACATCAGTGAGAGTGCAGCATTCCGCCTATGGAAGGGGGTCGTGCACATAGCCAGTACCGTATCCGGTGAGAGTGCAGTATTCCGCCTAAAAAGGGGGGTCATGCACATGATCAGCAACAGATCCAGTGAGAGTGCTGCGTTCCGCCCAGGAAGGGAGTCACACACACACATGGCTGGCTCACGCACATGGCCGGCAGCGAATCCAGTGAGTGCTGCGTTACGCCCATGGAAGGGGGTCACGCACATGGCCGGCAGCAAATCCAGAGAGAGTGCAGCGTTCCGCTTATGGAAGGGAGTCGTGCACATGGCCAGCACCGTATCCGGTGAAGGTGCAGTATTCCGCCTAAGAAGGGGGTCATGCACATGGCCAGCCGGCAGCCAGGGAGAGTGCAGTATCCCGCCTAGGAGGGGGGGGGGATGCACATGGCAGGCACCATAACTGGAGAGAAGATGAATGCTGCCTACGGAAGGGCCGCATGCACTTGGCCAGCGCCGTATCCTGGAAGATGCAAGAAAACCGCCTAAAAGGGGAAATGCCCTAGCAGCGACGCAGGCTGGGAGCGCAACACCATGCCGCCTGTGGAAAGAGGTCATGCAGACATGCAGCACTACTGATGAGGCTGCAGCGTCCTGCGCAGTCCAATAGAAATCAGTGATCTATTATTATTTATTTTATTATTATAATAATTATTATTATTATTATTTTTTTTTTTTTTTTTTTTTTTATATATATTTAAAACACAGCCTCTCCAAGGCTAAAGGGGAGCCACCATATATGGGCACCTGAGAAAAAAAGGGGGGCCAACTATACAGACCCATTTGGGAGCCGGCCTGTACCCAAAGGGTTAACAGGGATCCGGCCTGGAGGGCGGCGTGCGATCCCCTGGGGGCGGAGGAACCTCCAGGCGGGAAGAATTCGCGCCTGGAGAGGTTCCCGCCCCCTCCACCAGAGACCGGAATATTGCGGCCTAGTAGGCCGCGAAGCCGGGGGCTAAATTTGCGGCGCCCGGCCCGTTATACCGCCGGGACCTGAGGCGGAATGGCGCTTTAAACCGGCCGCGGGAGCCCACCCCGCGGGCCGGTCGGAATTGCGGCCCAGCAGGCCGCGAAGCCTAGGACCAAATTTGCTGAGCCCTGGCGACCGGCACCGATGGTCGGACGGCCTGCTGGGGCATAGTCAAGCCCAATGCCGGCCGCGGGAGCCCACCCCGCCGGCCGGAAGAGACAGGGACCCGAAAAGGCGGTTTGCCGGCCGCGGGAGCCCACCCCGCCGGCCGGAAGAGACAGGGACCCGAAAAGGCGGTTTGCCGGCCGCGGGGGCCCACCCCGCCGGCCGGAAGAGACAGGGACCCGGAATGGCGGTTTGCCGGCCGCGGGGGCCCGCCCCGCCGGCCGGAAGAGACTGGGACCCGGAATGGCGGTTTGCCGCCGGCTCGGCCGCACCGGAATATTAGTGCTGTCCGGAGGCGAGGCCTTACTCCACTGCAGCGTCCTGCACTCTCCGGTAAGGCCCAATGTGATCAGGCGAGATGGGGGGGGGGACCCAAAGACGGGGTGCCCGTGAGGAGAAGGCAGGCGACGGCTGACAGCCACTAGCTGCATGTACTATGAGGGCCAGGAAAAAAGGGGGGGGGAGGCAGGGAGCAGATTGCCGCTCTGCGGCACCCCAGGAGCCAGCCTAGGTCCAGCAGTAGTATGGGGGGTCAGGCACGCAGGAGACCATTGGGTGGGGGGTGGGGGACGTAGGGCTGGAGAAGCCACTCTCTTACCACAGCCGTCTTCACCCTCGGTCCATTCCAGCAGGGTCGCCCCTTCAGCTACTGGCACCGTAGTGGCAGGACGCTGGAAGAGGGACTTGGCGTGCGGGCGACCCTTGCGCTGGCGGGATGTGGGGGAGCGAGGCTGCCCTGATCCACCTTGCCTTCTGTGGGGGAGGCAGCAGTGCGGATGACCGGCACTGGCGCAGCTCAACCCCGGGAGAACAGAGAGGTCTAGTGCGACTCTGTTATCCCTGATGATCTGGAACAAAAAGAAATAAAAAAGTAAAAATCTAAAATTTAAACAAGGAGAAACCAGCCCTGCAGAGCAGGGAGTGTCTTGCCTCCTTGGACACTAAGCAAAAACTGGCTGCCTTTCTCTCCAGGCTGAGGGTATAGCTGTGGAGGAGGGGCTTAACAGCTTTCACTTAGTGTCACGCCTCCTATGGAGATGAGCTATACCCAAGGTCTTCTGTGTCCCCCAAGGAAACTGGGCGAGAAATATTGCTAACATTTCGCTTATCTATTTATTTATTTATTTTATTTGTTTTTTTAAGTTTAGTGTTTAGGGCTCTTTCACACTTGCGTTCTTGTCTTCCGGCATAGAGTTCCGTCGTCGGGACTCTATGCCGGAAGAATACTGATCAGGATTATCCTAATGCATTCTGAATGGAGAGTAATCCGTTCAGGATGCATCAGGATGTCTTCAGTTCCGGTACGGAACGTTTTTTGGCCGGAGAAAATACCGCAGCATGCTGCGCTTTTTGCTCCGGCCAAAAATCCTGAAGACTTGCCGCAAGGCCGGATCCGGGATCAATGCCCATTGAAAGGCATTGATCCGGATCCGGCCTTAAGCTAAACGTCGTTTCGGCGCATTGCCGCATCCGACATTTAGCTTTTTCTGAATAGTTACCATGGCTGCCGGGACGCTAAAGTCCTGGCAGCCATGGTAAAGTGTAGTGGGGAGCGGGGAGCAGTGTACTTACCGTCCGTGCGGGTCCCCGGGCGCTCCAGAGTGACGTCAGGGCGCCCCAAGCGCATGGATCACGTGATCACATGGATCACGTCATCCATGCGCATGGGGCGCTCTGACGTCATTCTGGAGCGCCCGGGGAGCCGCACGGACTGTAAGTATACCGCTCCCCCGCTCCCCGCTCCTACTATGGCAACCAGGACTTTAATAGCGTCCTGGGTGCCATAGTAACACTGAAAGCATTTGGAAGACGGTTCCGTCTTCAAATGCTTTCAGTACACTTGCGTTGTTACGGATCCGGCAGGCACCTCCGGCAACGGAAGTGCATGCCGGATCCCAACAACGCAAGTGTGAAAGAGGCCTTAGTTGAATATGATCATGAGGAATGCTGGTCAGTCATGCAGAGGTTAAAAGATGTGCGTGGAGATGGAGCATGCACAGGGACTGGATACTTACACACGGTTCACAAAACCAATTATCTCTTTTTTGGCAAGCAGCTAAATAACATTCAGGGCAGACTTCAATTTCATTCATCTGAAAAAGAGAAAACAGACATGTATACAAACAGCAGATTATTAAGACACTGAACAGACAGGGCAACATTTAATCCAGCGTTGTAAAAGGATCATTCTGACCCCGCTCTGGACATTATTAGTCAGTTCAGTTTATCTGCAAAAACTGTTCACTCAGTTCTCACTTTTACAGTGCAGCTGATGCATTTTCTTAGTATCGATAACGGATCAAATTCTTCAGCTACACAATTTAATCAATGAGGTCTCCAACATATTAATGTTGATGGACCATATTGCTACTACTAACATAACGAGCAAAAAAACTAATAAAATGTATCTCTAAAAGTGTCTGCACTGTTCTGTACATTTTCTACCTTGCAGCTACCAGCTCCAAACAGCAGACGGAGCAAGTTACACAGGTAGCTTTCAGAGCCACATTCCCTGCTAGGCCTCAGGCCGGGGGCGCAAACAGGAAGCCTTTAGGAAAGGCTGATGACACAGCAAACCCTGCTGATCCTGTTGATGCACATTGAGTTATCTGTATCTCTCACATTGATTGCATGTTCATTGTTAAAAGAAAATACGACTTCAACATCCTTAGTATTTACAGTGGGAAGACAAAGCACCTAACTTCTCCAGACTAATTTACTTACCATTCTTGTATCAGAATAATGTATTTCAAAAAAGTTTTTAATTAACAACTGAGCCATAAGTTACATCATAACTTCCATCTGTTACACCCTTACGTTTGTTACTCTCTATAATGGTGGGAAGAGGGGATAAAAACGAACTGCATTACCAGAAACTGTATTCTTTGTGGCAACTGAGCACAGTAAAAGGAAACGCTCAAGAAGGGCAAGAGTCAAGATTCCTGCTGCACCCTGTCCTATATATAGTGAAGGAAGCTCAGCATTCCAGAGAGGCCAACAGACTAGTATTCAGAGGATCCGTGTCAGGACAAAGACTCATAAGACCTTAAACTCCCAACATACACAAATGAAACATTACAGGCCAGCCACACGGCACTTTCTATTCTCACCTCATGTTCACATATCTTGATTATTACTTTTGCAGTTTGTGTTAATTTGTGATTTCCTGTGGACAAGAAACAGAAAGAAACAAATTAATCCTCACCACATATAGAAGCCAGTACAGGAAAGGTCATATGAGGCTGACACACTACAACTTCCAGCATGCTCTACAATGAAGACATCAGCTGTACTTTCATCTGGAACAGAGAGGGGAATAGTAGACTTATTATTTGCTGTTCACTGTCAGCACCAATACCAGAAGCACAACAAATTAACAAAATAAAGGTGTCTTAACGCGGTCCTGCCCGTTTTGTGGACCACAAAGGGTTTCTGTGTGCATGTGGCCACGCCACAAAAGATAGGACATGTCCTATCTTTGGCCACATCTTGCGGATTGCAGACCCATTCCAGCCTATGGGTCCGCACCGCCAAGCAGGGTGCACACAGTTGCTGTCTGTGCTTTTTTTGTGGATCCATGGTTCGTAGTCTGCAAAACGTACATGGCTGTGTGAATACACCCTAAACATCAGGAGATCCAACAACATTTGATATAAAAATAATAATATTATAAAATATTGTGCTCCACAAGTAGTAATTATGCTTTCTTCTTAAAGGGTTTCTGTCATGAGAAATAAGTTATGTAGCTAACTGACATTAGCGATGTGCTAATGTCAGCAGTACATAACAGTGTGCTTTATATCTCCCTGCCCGCCGCCGTTCTCTTAAAATGAAGACTTTTAAAATATGCTAATGAGCCTCTAAGTGCTATTTGGGCATTGCTTCAGCACCTAGAGGCTCAGTCTACGCACCCTTTGGCACGCCCAGGTTCAGTTGATTGACTTTCGAGTTCTTCTCAGTCTCCCGTAAATCCCACGCCTGCGCCATCTCGTTTAGTATTCGGCGCAGGCGCAGTGAATGAAGGATGCGCCCCTGCTGCTGACTTCCTTCGGCGCAGTGAGGAAGCCGGCCGCAGGAGCGCGTCCTTCACTCACTGCACCGAATACTAAACGAGACGGCGCAGGCGCGGGATTTACGGAACACTGAGGAGAACGTGAAGGTCAATCAACTGGACCTGGGGGTGCCAAATGGTGCCTAGACCGAGCTTCTAGGTGCTGAAGCAACGCCCTAATAGCACCTAGAGGCTCATTAGCATATTTTTAAAGTCTTTATTTTAAGAGAACGGTGTAAGTGCATCAAATTCATCACACTGCTGATTCTTGGACTCTAGGATTACCCTTAATTATCATTGTATTATGCTAAACCTTCACCTAATGATAAATATATGCTTCTCATCATTTTCGGAATTAAGTCATGCATTGATGTGCAGTCACAATTCTGTGTGTTGTCCACGGCAGCAGACTACAGTTTATCTACACTCCATGTGAACCAAAAGTTCTGCCTTACAGGGGTTTTCCCACAAAAAATATTCTACAGTTTCCAAACCAGCACCTGGATCTGAATTCTTTTCTAATTGCATACAATTAAAAATTTAGCATAGCCACTGAGTTATTCAATAAAATGTATCTGTATAGCACCACTTGCTGTTTTTTTCTTATTTCTTTGTCCAGCTCACTGAGATGGCCGCACATGCTCAGTTTCATCCTTCAACTGCCTCCTGAGCTGTGATAGGAAGAGCTGAGACACGCCCCCTGAGCTCCAGCAGAAGAGACACTCTCCTTGAGCTGTCAGCTTGATATAAATTTAACAGAGCAATGAATGGGGAGATCTCTGGATCCATGAGAGGTACAGGGCTGGTTCTACCTTTGTTAGAAAGAGACTGACATATCCTATATGATTTTTATTTTTTTAGATTAGCCATGGGATAACACCTTTAAGGCGCCCATACAGCATCAAAAGCGGTCTACAAACATTCGCCAGACAGCTATCTCTCCCGACTGCCCCATACATATACAAGCTTGGTGTGTGTGGTCCATGGGAAGGCTGGAGAAGGCAGCTGCCAGAGAACAAAAAAAGATCAGGAGAAAGAAAATCTATTCACCCCATCCTCTTCTCTTCAGTTGGGAAAGAGTAGGGAGCATCCCTTACACATTAGATAAAATGGATGACGGTAAACTAATATGCATTGGGGCCTTTAGTGGCACAGTTTTGAAATGCCACAATGCACTGCTCTGCATCAACGTTCAACGAAGCAACGTTCATTGGAATGAAGCTCTCAATGTGAGCAAAGTATTGAGACAGGATGAGGAATATTCCTAAACATAGTATGTAGGATATTTCTATGTGCAAACAATGCAGCATGGCGATTATAGGTGTCTTATAGATAAGGCTGATTTGGATTAAAGGGGTTGTCTCATCTCAGACAATGGCAGCATATCGCTAGGATATGCCCTCACTGTCTTATAGGTGCTGCGGGACCCACACCTAGATCGAGAATGGAGCCCTGCAAAGTGGTGGTAGGAGGGCTCCGGTCTGGCCACCACCATGCGCTCTCCTCATAGAAGTGAATGGGAACGCACCAAGCATGACCGCTCTCATTCACTTGCTCGGCTATTTTTGGCAGCACTATAGAAATGAATGGAGGGTGGCTGTGCATGTGCAGTGCGCCCTCCACCACTTTCATGGCTCCGTTTTCAATATAGGTGCGGGTCCCAGCGATATGCCCCCATTGTCTGAGGCGAAACAACCCCCTTTAAACTACTAAATGAAACACTTCTGGGTACAACTGCTGCAATGGATAAGACAGAATTCATAATCTTTCCCCCATCTTGTTCAACCCCCCCAACAGACCTATCTATCATGATCAATGGCTGCACACTCTCCCCAGTCAACAAAGCCCGCTGCCTTGGAGTGACCTTGAATTCTGCCTTTTCCTTCCGACCGCACATCCAAGCCCTTTCCACCACCTGCCGCCTCCAACTCAAAAACATCTCCCGCATCCGTCCTTTCCTTAACTTTGAATCTGCGAAAATGCTTGTACATGCCCTCATTATCTCCCGCCTAGACTACTGCAACATTCTCCTCTGTGGCCTTCCATCTAGCACCCCTCCAATCTATCCTCAACTCTGCTGCCCGACTAATCCACCTCTCCCCCTATTACTCCTCTGCCTCTCCCCTCTGCCAATCCCTTCACTGGCTCCCCATTGCCCAACGAATTCGCTTCAAAGTACTAACAAATACATACAAGGCCATCCATAACCTGTCCCCTCCCTACATCTCTGAGCTACTTTCCCGATACATCCCCACACGCACTCTCCGATCCTCACAAGACCTCCTTCTCTCCTCTCCTCTTATTGCCTCTTCCCACAATCGACTCCAAGATTTCTCCTGTGCATCCACTATACTCTGGAACTCGCTACCCCAACATATCAGACTCTCACCTACAGTGGAATCCTTCAAAAGAAACCTGAAAACCCACCTCTTCAGACAAGCCTACAACCCGTGACGCTGCTGCCTCTATACCGCCATGACCAACTTAACCCGCACCTACTGTGTCCTTCTCCCATACCATGTAGATTGTAAGCCCTCACGGGCAGGGCCCTCTCTCCTTCTGTACCAGTCTGTAACTCGTCTTGTTCCTGCTTAGTGCACTTGTCTGTATTATGTATGTGCACCCCTTATCATATGTACAGCGCTATGGAATGAATGGCGCTTTAATAATTAATAATAATAATCAATCATACACAGCCACAGACATGAAGGCTAATGCAGAATATCAATATAAAATTAACGCCTTTTCATCTGAATATGTATAAGTCACCCTCACTGATGTCTACAAGGCCCCAGACCATCTTCTCAGAAAATAAAATATTTAATGGCTTGACAACCTTAGAAATAAACATCACTTACCCCCATTGTATATAATGCAGTTATGCAATATCCATTTGGCATCTGCCAAGAAGGCTTCTGTGCAACCATACATTTTCTTTTTAACATTCTACAAAAAGGAGTAAAAAAAATAAAAAAAAATATTATTTACAGATGGAGAAATACAAAGCACAAGTGTAAGAGAAATAAGGTGGAATCAGCAGCTGAAATATGACTTAATACAGTATGGAAATCTTCAGTCACCAAGACAGACCCCTTTATGCTTGAATTAGAGAACACACACTCGTGAAGTAACCATGAAAGGGAGTTGTCAAATGTGACCCTTCCATGAGGCACCTCAGCCAATCAACAGAGCTGTAAAAGGTCACATGACACTTCCTCAAGTAAAAGTGTGAGATCTGCTTCTATGAAGTTAGGAGGAGGTGGTGGTGGGGAGTCAGGGGTTCTGGGGGTTTAACTTTTCGATGACAGTAAAAACAGTGGACAGCATTCACTGCGATGACCACACATGCAGGATACAGACACTGACCTTTTCTAGCGTACTGAGATCCATAGGATTAAATATATATTCTGCATAATCAGGATGCTGCTCCAATGACACCGGCTTCTGGAAGGGTTCTGTCTGTGAAATAAAATGGTCAATGTTAACATATAACTGCAGCCATGGACTGATAGATTTATACAGTACAAGGCAATAGAGCTGAGTGACCTCCACATAACACTGCCGAGGCTTCCTGGTCTCCTGCCTTCTAAATACCCAAGGTGCGTAGTCAGAAAATAATTTACAACCCTCTTTGCCAGCAGATATGGCTCAATCATTGCAGAATGAATTGCGCTGCATCTCTTCAATATGCTTTAACAACTTATTTTCCAGATTTGTTTTCTGTCAATGACTGGAAATACCCAAATTCAAGCGGTATTCTATTGTCAAGATCTCCGAGCTCCAATGGGGGGGTCTGACCATTGGGGCTCTGAGATCTTGACAACTTGACAATGAGGGGTCTCAAGAGTCCCTTTTCTTAATGGAGTGGTGGTGTGCATGGGGCTGACATGGACAGAGCTCCTTCACTCCCATAAAAATAAATGGAATGGTGGACCAACATTAACACTCAAAAAGGGGACATTGGGCTCCCTGGTTCATGGGATCATGCTAGTCCCAGCGATCTGCTATTTGTTGATAGGTGAAAAGGTTAAAAACTGATCTGACCTTACACTTTGACCAGACTAGACAATCCTGAACTACAGACTGTGGCATTTCATCTGCACGGATACATTGTAGCACACTCTCATTATTACCTATACTGATACACTGTAAAAAAAAAAAAAAAAAAAAAAAACATCAGCAATGTAGTGAATCTTTAAGTCTTTTTTATTTATTTCCATCAGTCTTGAAGCATTTCACAGAGTGACCCTGGGAAAGACATGTGCCAGGGACAGAGACACCCAATAACTGAGGGAACTCCCTGAGGCCTGCCAAAGTATCCTCACCTTTTTCATGTACTGTCTGGCAAATATATGTGCAGTATTATTACTGGGAGGCAAACTGTAATGTTAATTGAATTGACATCAGTTTATATTTTTGTACAGCTATAGGAAACCTCACACACAGACAGGGATTCTACACTGCGTGCAGAATTATTAGGCAAATGAGTATTTTGACCACATCATCCTCTTTATGCATGTTGTCTTACTCCAAGCTGTATAGGCTCGAAAGCCTACTACCAATTAAGCATATTAGGTGATGTGCATCTCTGTAATGAGAAGGGGTGTGGTCTAATGACATCAACACCCTATATTAGGTGTGCATAATTATTAGGCAACTTCCTTTCCTTTGGCAAAATGGGTCAAAAGAAGGACTTGACAGGCTCAGAAAAGTCAAAAATAGTGAGATATCTTGCAGAGGGATGCAGCACTCTTAAAGAGGACCTTTCACCGATTCTTACCCTATGAACTAAGTATACATACATGTGGAGCGGCGCCCGGGGATCTCTCTGCACTTACTATTATCCCCGGGCGCCGCTCCGTTCTCCTGCTATGTCCTCCGGTATCTCCGTTCCCTAAGTTATGGTAGGCGGAGTCTGCCCTAGCGCTGGCCAATCGCATTGCAGAGCTCACAGCCTGGGAGAAAATAACCTCCCAGGCTGTGAGCTCTGCGCTGCGATTGGCCAGCGCTAGGGCAGACTCCGCCTACCATAACTTAGGGACTGGTATCTCCGCCTACTATAACTTAGTGAGCGGAGATACCGGAGGGCATAGCAGGAGAACGGAGCGGCGCCCGGGGATAATAGTAAGTGCAGTGAGATCCCCGGGCGCCGCTCTACATATCTGTATAGTTAGTTCATAGGGTAAGAATCGGTGAAAGGTCCTCTTTAAAATTGCAAAGCTTCTGAAGCGTGATCATCGAACAATCAAGCGTTTCATTCAAAATAGTCAACAGGGTCGCAAGAAGCGTGTGGAAAAACCAAGGCGCAAAATAACTGCCCATGAACTGAGAAAAGTCAAGCGTGCAGCTGCCAAGATGCCACTTGCCACCAGTTTGGCCATATTTCAGAGCTGCAACATCACTGGAGTGCCCAAAAGCACAAGGTGTGCAATACTCAGAGACATGGCCAAGGTAAGAAAGGCTGAAAGACGACCACCACTGAACAAGACACACAAGCTGAAACGTCAAGACTGGGCCAAGAAATATCTCAAGACTGATTTTTCTAAGGTTTTATGGACTGATGAAATGAGAGTGAGTCTTGATGGGCCAGATGGATGGGCCCGTGGCTGGATTGGTAAAGGGCAGAGAGCTCCAGTCCGACTCAGACGCCAGCAAGGTGGAGGTGGAGTACTGGTTTGGGCTGGTATCATCAAAGATGAGCTTGTGGGGCCTTTTCGGGTTGAGGATGGAGTCAAGCTCAACTCCCAGTCCTACTGACAGTTTCTGGAAGACACCTTCTTCAAGCAGTGGTACAGGAAGAAGTCTGCATCCTTCAAGAAAAACATGATTTTAATGCAGGACAATGCTCCATCACACGCGTCCAAGTACTCCACAGCGTGGCTGGCAAGAAAGGGTATAAAAGAAGAAAATCTAATGACATGGCCTCCTTGTTCACCTGATCTGAACCCCATTGAGAACCTGTGGTCCATCATCAAATGTGAGATTTACAAGGAGGGAAAACAGTACACCTCTCTGAACAGTGTCTGGGAGGCTGTGGTTGCTGCTGCACGCAATGTTGATGGTGAACAGATCAAAACACTGACAGAATCCATGGATGGCAGGCTTTTGAGTGTCCTTGCAAAGAAAGGTGGCTATATTGGTCACGGATTTGTTTTTGTTTTGTTTTTGAATGTCAGAAATGTATATTTGTGAATGTTGAGATGTTATATTGGTTTCACTGGTAAAAATAAATAATTGAAATGGGTATATATTTGTTTTTTGTTAAGTTGCCTAATAAGTATGCACAGTAATAGTCACCTGCACACACAGATATCCCCCTAAAATAGCTAAAACTAAAAACAAACTAAAAACTACTTCCAAAAATATTCAGCTTTGATATTAATGAGTTTTTTGGGTTCATTGAGAACATGGTTGTTGTTCAATAATAAAATTAATCCTCAAAAATACAACTTGCCTAATAATTCTGCACTCCCTGTATATAACAGCTTATAAATTACAGAACAATAACATTGGAACTGATTTCACAGCAGCTCTGCAGTTAGCACTGTTGCTTTCAGCGATAGGTTCTTGAAAAAAAAACTAGGGCAGGCAACACCTGCATGGATTTTTTACATTTTCAGTTTTTTATCCCCCATTCCCTTATAAACTACAGATCCCTACTGATCGCTAGATAAGGAGACAAGATTGTGAGCTCCTGGGACAGGACTGAGGAGTGATAAACTCTGTATATAGCGATGCAGAATATGTTCACAAGGTACGAATGATGGCAGAGTGTCCCAGTCATTTTCACCACTTCGGCCTGCTATGTGACAGTCCTGTCCATACAGCTCACCTCTGTGTTATCATCATGGTGCACATTATACTGATGTCAGGAAACCAGCAGATTGCAGCTATGAGGAAGACAACACTAAGTCAGCTGCTGAAATGCGTTAGTGAAGCCAGATATCAGTGGAGTTCCACACGTTTAGACCATCGTCGATTCCCACACTGAAGTCGCTGTGGCCCTTCGTAAAGGGGTCTGATCAACCTTGAGGCATAGCTGGGGATTCCCACAACTGGAAACCTCCAAATTCCCTTCAAGCCACAAGGACACCCAGGTAGAGGTAATCATAGGTACAAAATGTCAGAATGTATTTAGGGCTCACAGAGGCAGACTTACCCCCGGCTGTTTCATCTTCTGGAGAGCAAATTTCAGCAGGTACGAAAGCTGCTCTATGGTCAACATAGTCATTGCTTTACTCTGTGTCTCTATGCATTCTGCAACTGTGATTTTCTGGAGATAGAAGACACATCACCAGTAAAGAATAAAGACACTGCAGCTGAGGTTCCCATAGATTGTGTTCTAGGAAATTCACTATATATTCTTTAAGTCCCAGCTACTACACGACTACAACGTTTCTGTGATGCCACTATATTTGCAATCACCCAAGAGGCTGTGCTCTCAGACCCTTCCACCCCATTGTCCCAGTGACACCACCTGCGTGCTAGGGGCCTGATCTGATCACTATCAGAGAAGAAAAGAATTGCTGAATACTTAAAGGATTCTGAGCACTCCCAATTTTCAGAAGCTCCCCACATCTAGGAATACACCATCCAATCATCAGTCTGTGACATTGGATGAAAAGCTAGAAATAGGTATGGAGAATTTACAAAGGGTTCTCTATGAATTACAAGTGTTCAGGCCTATGCTACCCCCTCCACTTAATATGTGAAGTGACATGTGGGTAAGCAAGGTCCACTGAGCCGGGAACACGTGGAGCCTCACCTCACACTCAGGACAAAACCAGTCACCCTCAGGCTCAGCAGTCAGTTTCAGACACTTAGCATGATAAACTCTGGGGCAGAGCTCACAGCATAGGACTTGACCTTCCCGGTGACAAACCCAGCAGTAGAAGTCATTGCGGCCGTCCTGCGGTACAACATCAACAGGGTCTGTGGTGAGTGGCTGCTTCATATAGTAAAACGGACCATGTCTTAGCTCTGACTGAAATGTAGGCAAGAGAGACAGGATTGGGTTCAAAACACATGTACATGGACGAGTGACCACAAGAAAAAGCTCAATGTGCAATCAGCAAAGCAAAAGTAAAACAATAAAAATGAACACAAGACACAAGCAAATATACAATGTACATTGCCTGAATGAGCAGAAAGTGGGGGCACAACAACTCTACATGCATTATTTCTGCATGCACTGAAAGGTCCCACAGGACGGACACTGTTCATCATACAGTGAGGAACAGAAGTATTTGAACACCCTGCGATTTTGCAAGTTCTCCCACTTAGAAATCATGGATGGGTCTGAAATTCACATTGTAGGTGCAGAGAGACAGAATAAAAAATAAAAAAAATTATAATTCAGGAAATTGTATGATTTTTAAAGAATTTGTCTTGCACTGCTGAACATAAGTATTTAAACACCTGAGAAAATCAGTGTTAATATTTGGTACAGAAGCCTTTGTTTGCAATTACAGAGGTCAAACGTTTCCTGTAGTTCTTGACCAGGTTTGCACACACTGCAACAGGGATTTTGGCCTAATCCTCCACACAGATCTCCTCTAGATCTGTCAGGTTTCGGGGCTGTCGCTGAGCAACACAGAGTTTCAGTTCCTTCCAAAGATGTTATATTGGATTTAGGTCTGGAGACTGGCTAGACCACTCCAGAACCTTGATATGCTTCTTACGGAGCCACTCCTTGGTTATCCTGGCTGTGTGCTTCGGGTCGTTGTCATGTTGGAAGACCCAGCCACGACCCATCTTCAATGCTCTGACTAAGGGAAGGAGGTGGTTGCTCAAAATCTCACAATAAATGGCCCCATTCATCCTCTCCTTAATACAGTACAGTCGTCCTGTCCCCTTCGCAGAAAAGCACCCCCAAAGCATGATGTTACCACCCCCATGCTTCACAGTAGGGATGGTGTTCTTGGGATGCAACTCATTCTTCTTTTTCCTCCAAACACGACGAGTGAAGTTTAGACCAAAAAGTTCTACTTTGGTCTCATCTGACCACAAGACTTTCTCCCATGCCTCCTCTGGATCATCCAGATGGTCATTGGCAAACTTCAGACGGGCCTGGACATGTGATGACTTGAGCAGGAACCTTCCGTGCAAGGCATGACGGCGTAGTGTTCTACCAACAGTGACCTTTGAAACTGTAGTCCCAGCTCTCTTCATGTCATTGACCAGCTCCTCCCTTGTAGTTCTGGGCTGATTCCTCACCTTTCTTATCAGTGATACCCAACGAGGTAAAATATTGCATGGAGCCCCAGTCTGAGGGAGGCTGACAGTCGTCTTTAGCCTCTTCCATTTTCTAACAATTGCTCCAACAGTTTATGTATTTTCACCAAGCTGCTTGGCAATTGCCCCGTAGCCCTTTCCAGCCTTGTGGAGGTCCACAATTTTGTCTCTGGTGTCTTTCGACAGCTCTTTGGTCTTGCCCATGGTAGTAGTTGGCGTCTGACTGATTGTGGGGTGGACAGGTGTCTTTAAAGGATAACTGTCGTATTATAATTTTTTTTTGGAGTATTGGATTGTGGTGATTAATATCACCTTGGTGGCCCTATTTCAACTTTTCACTCTGTATTCAATTACCCCTTAATTCCACATTTTTGTTCCCTGTACTGCCTACTTTTACCTGAGCTTAAAATAGGGTTGCTAGGCATGGTCCGTCTATCTGTTGATAGACGGAGCATGCAGAAGCAGGCTGCGTGCAAGGTCACATTACTGACAGCCAGGGACTGTAAGTAAATGATTAATACCCAGGTCCTCCCCAGCAGCTGATAACAGTGCCTGGGCTGTGTGCACTTCTCCCTGTCCCTGCGCTTGGTGGCAGACGCTCCCTCACTCAGCAGAGCTGGAGAATGCAGAGTTGAAGCAGCGCACAACAGGGCAGAGATCTGCCATCTGCTCAGTGTATAAATGAAAGCAACATGTGGTGCAGGAGATTAACCCTTTAGGGGGGAGTCCTCTGGTTACTGACACTTTTGGGGGGCTATTGTTACTGGCTAGTGAGGGCAGGCGGGATTAGCCTCAGGGTGAGGGCAGTGGCGGCCATCTTAACTGAATCGTGAAATTGCAGTTTTATGCAGACTGGTTGCTAAGGGCTGAATCTTATTAAATATGGGGTAAGTCGGTCTAATAGTAACTGATTCTGGAATATCATGTTATTAGTAACTACATATATGAAAATTGAAATTGGGGTCTAAATGTGAGTTATCCTTTAAAGAGCTCAGACAGGTGCTACTAAGTTAGATTAATGAGTGGAGTAGTGGTGGACCTTTTAAAGGCACAGTAACAGGTACAGTATTTGAGAGCCAGAATTCTTGCTGTTTCTCAGGTGTTCAAATACTTATGGTCAGCAGTGCAAGACAAATAAATTCCTTAAAAATCATACAATGTGATTTCCTGAATTATTTTTTTTTTTATTCTGTTTCAGAGTGGAAATGCACCTATGAATTTCAGACCCCTCCATGATTTCTAAGTGGGAGAACTTGCAAAATCGCAGGGTGTTCAAATACTTCTGTTCCTCACTGTATATCTCAATGCGGAGGTGATGGCAGTCCTTTGACTATACTGTTACACCGAGAGCTTAAACTGTTAAGTTTATTATTGTATGGCATGAGTCCTTTCTGCGTGCAGAGTAAATCTGCTCAGAATGGAGTTGTATGTGCGTTTATTACTACACTATTGTGACTATTATACATAGCGAGCGATTCTTCAATTCATTTCAGCAGCTAGTATGAAAGCAGTAGTAAATGCAAAGCAAAAAAATAATATGAAAGCTTTATCTTCCCATGCTAGTACAGCGTGTTTCATGCGACCACCATCATGAATCAGTTAGAGGCAGAGTTCAAGTTTCAATAATTAGAGGGTAATTACTGGCTTCTTTATACATAGGGTTTATATATGCATGTCTATACTTGCACAGGTGATTATAACATTACACAGCATAGAATTTGGCAACTTTTTTACATTTAGGAGCCTAGAAAGTTGTGAGGGTGCAGCAATGGATGCCATATTGGCTGTCAAACAGTTTTGTAGACACAGGACTAGGAAATGGCTGGACAGAATTTTTTAACATTCTTTAAGGCAATAAGAGGACAAATTCCGGGCTTGGATATTAACTTGGGTGCGGGAGCTTCATCTCAGTCAGGCAGTGTACAAATAAAATACAATAAAAGCAGCAATGCAGCAAATTATGTAGAAGGCAAAAACACAGAAATCAAATCATCCTCTCTTCACTATGGGTTTATGTCTGGTTACACAAACAGCAGAGTCCTAGGCAACGCTGCACACAAATCTCCCCAGCCCATGTGCATTCAAAGGGTGATAGATCCATGATGGCTGTCACAGTAAGGATTAGTTTTCAGACTTTGCCTCTCTGCTTTCATTGGATATTTACAAAAATTGTTGATTTGTTATTTTTGTTCGGTCTGCAACAATGGGATGTGTATAAAGAATCCAAGAGTAAGGGTACTTTCACACTTTCGTTGTGAAGATTCGGCAGGCAGCTTTGTCGCCGGAACTGCCTGCCGGATCCGGAAATCAGTGCGCAAACGGATAGCATTTGTAGACAGATCCGTCTAACAAATGCATTTCAATGGAAAATAATGTCGGATTCGGCATTCCGGAAAGTGTTCCGGAATTTTGGACGGAGAAAATACTGCAGCATGCTGCGGTATTTTCTCCGGCCACATACCGTACAGTGACTGAATTGAAGACATCCTGATGCATACTGGACAGATTGCTCTCTATTAAGAATGCATTAGGATAAAACTGATCAGTTCTTTTCCGGTATAGAGCCCCTAGGACGGAACTCAATACCGGAAAAGAATAACGCTACTGTGAAAGTACCCTTAGGCCAGTTACACACAAGTATGTTTGGTTGAGGAAAAGCGCCACGTGTGATGGCCACATTTCCTGACCCAGCACTGCTCCTCTGACACAGTCAGACCCACAATGCTTAAGTTATTTTGATGCTGCGAGTTCGGTCTGGGACATGAAAGAGTGCCAAAAGAACATCCTCAAAAGTTGGCCATATTTGGAGGAAGACACATGGAGTGTTACAGGACATTCACACAGCCGTATTCAAGATGTATTATTCGTCCATACTATTCACAAGTGTCATGGCCCAACCGCAGGTTTAACTTACCCGAACTCACAGCCTCATTGGGATTTATGATCCTGTGAGTTCAGGTCAGTTAAACCCACAGTCGGGCTGTGACACATGCAAGTAATACTGTCAGACAATATATCCGGAACATGTTTGTGTGAACAGCCTATTAAAGGGGTTATCCGAGAGTATATGTTCCCCCATATGCCGGGCCTCCCACATTAAATACACATCCTGTGTCGGAGGGGGAGGGGGGGCGGGTTAAAAACAAAACAAGTCCGATTACAATGATGCTCTCCAAAACACAGATCTATCCTGGTTATATAAACATTGTAACCCAATGTTCTGATCTCCAACGGTTTCAACTCCAATCCACATGAGGGAGTAAGTCGCCAGGACATCCCACAGGTCATGAATGGACTACTGCCATACAATGACCATGAACGGAGTGTAATGTCTACTTATCACAAGAACAAGGTAATGGAGAGGTAGGTATATGGCATACAATTATGTATGCCCAGAAAATCAGGCTAAATAATGTCATGGTACAGAGAAGAGCAAGAATCTAATCCCACTTAGTATCAGGACATGAATATCGGCCAGTTCACGTGGCAAGGCTAGTGTTGTCACAGATTCAGTAATGCAACGCACAAACATTTGCCAACGAAAATGGCAGCAAGAGATAGTTAACCAATTAATGACTTTTAAATCTAGTTCCCAGTGATTGTTGGTTGTGTCACTATGAGGGAGTGGGAACACAGAACAGTCAGTGAAGGACACAGTAAAGGTACATCAGAAGTTGCGCACATTCTCCATACCTGGTCTTTGTTGTGACTGTTCAACATTCCTGGTTTCTTCTTCTTTTTACTTGGGCTGCCGGATACATCTTGAGGAGAGTGCCCATTGGATGAGTGCTGAGGGCTGGAAATCTTCCTTTTCTGCCCTGAGCCTGGGTCTAAAATAAAACAACTGAGTTTATATCACTATCTGAGAGCCGCACCCAAGATATACAGATTTATTCCTAAAAAGCCAGGCTGTGCACCCCAGAACATGGAAGGAATAGAGAAGAAACTAAACATTAAAAGAAAGGGGTGGTAACAAGTTGAAGGGGGGGGGGGGGGGGGGGGGGTACCTGCACAGTCTGAAAAAGGCAGCACAGATTGATAAGAGTCAGACTGTGCATATACACACCCCCAACTGGTAACCACCCCTCTGTACCCTTACTGCAGACTGCTGGAATTTCATTTATAACTTTTGTACAAATAATAAAGGAATGACACAAAATAGAGACATAAGAATGAAGCTATTAAAACAGGCATGTCAGGAGTGGTGAAAGGTCCTCTTTAACCACCTCAGCCCCCAGTGCTTAAACACCCTGAAAGACCAGGCCACTTTTTACACTTCTGACCTACACTACTTTCACCGTTTATTGCTCGGTCATGCAACTTACCACCCAAATGAATTTTACCTCCTTTTCTTCTCACTAATAGAGCTTTCATTTGGTGGTATTTCATTGCTGCTGACATTTTTACTTTTTTTGTTATTAATCGAAATTTAACGATTTTTTTGCAAAAAAATGACATTTTTCACTTTCAGTTGTAAAATTTTGCAAAAAAAACGACATCCATATAGAAATTTTGCTCTAAATTTATAGTTCTACATGTCTTTGATAAAAAAAAAATGTTTGGGTAAAAAAAAAATGGTTTGGGTAAAAGTTATAGCGTTTACAAACTATGGTACAAAAATGTGAATTTCCGCTTTTTGAAGCAGCTCTGACTTTCTGAGCACCTGTCATGTTTCCTGAGGTTCTACAATGCCCAGACAGTACAAACACCCCACAAATGACCCCATTTCTGAAAGTACACACCCTAAGGTATTCGCTGATGGGCATAGTGAGTTCAAAGAACTTTTTATTTTTTGTCACAAGTTAGCGGAAAATGATGATTTTTTTTTTTTTTTTTTTTTTTCCTTACAAAGTCTCATATTCCACTAACTTGTGACAAAAAATAAAAACTTCTATGAACTCACTATGCCCATCAGCGAATACCTTGGGGTCTCTTCTTTCCAAAATGGGGTCACTTGTGGGGTAGTTATACTGCCCTGGCATTCTAGGGGCCCAAATGTGTGGTAAGGAGTTTGAAATCAAATTCAGGAAAAAATGACCTGTGAAATCCGAAAGGTGCTCTTTGGAATATGGGCCCCTTTGCCCACCTAGGCTGCAAAAAAGTGTCACACATCTGGTATCTCCGTACTCAGGAGAAGGTGGGGAATGTGTTTTGGGGTGTCATTTTATATATACCCATGCTGGGTGAGAGAAATATCTTGGCAAAAGACAACTTTTCCCATTTTTTTATACAAAGTTGTCATTTGACCAAGATATTTATCTCACCCAGCATGGGTATATGTAAAAAGACACCCCAAAACACATTCCTCAACTTCTCCTGAGTACGGGGATACCAGATGTGTGACACTTTTTTGCAGCCTAGGTGGGCAAAGGGGCCCATATTCCAAAGAGCACCTTTCGGATTTCACTCCTCATTTTTTCCTGAATTTGATTTCAAACTCCTTACCACACATTTGGGCCCCTAGAATACCAGGGCAGTATAACTACCCCACAAGTGACCCCATTTTGGAAAGAAGACACCCCAAGGTATTCCGTGAGGGGCATGGCGAGTTCCTAGAATTTTTTATTTTTTGTCACAAGTTAGTGGAAAATGATGATTTTTTTTTTTTTTTTTTTTTTTTCATACAAAGTCTCATATTCCACAAACTTGTGACAAAAAATAAAAACTTCCATGAACTCACTATGCCCATCAGCGAATACCTTGGGGTCTCTTCTTTCCAAAATGGGGTCACTTGTGTGGTAGTTATACTGCCCTGGCATTCTAGGGGCCCAAATGTGTGGTAAGTAGGTAAATGACCTGTGAAATCCGAAAGGTGCTCTTTGGAATGTGGGCCCCTTTGCCCACCTAGGCTGCAAAAAAGTGTCACACATCTGGTATCTCTGTATTCAGGAGAAGTTGAGGAATGTGTTTTGGGGTGTCTTTTTACATATACCCATGCTGGGTGAGATAAATATCTTGGTCAAATGCCAACTTTGTATAAAAAAAATGGGAAAAGTTGTCTTTTGCCAAGATATTTCTCTCACCCAGCATGGGTATATGTAAAATGACACCCCAGAACACATTCCCCAACTTCTCCCGATTACGGAGATACCAGATGTGTGACACTTTTTTGCAGCCGAGGTGGGCAAAGGGGCCCATATTCAAAAGAGCACCTTTCGGATTTCACAGGTCATTTTTTACAGAATTTGATTTCAAACTCCTTACCACACATTTGGGCCCCTAGAATGCCAGGGCAGTATAACTACCCCACAAGTGACCCCATTTTGGAAAGAAGAGACCCCAAGGTATTCGCTGATGGGCAAAGTGAGTTCATGGAAGTTTTTATTTTTTGTCACAAGTTAGTGGAATATGAGACTTTGTATGAAAAAAAAAAAAAAAAAAAAAATAAGCATTTTCCACTAACTTGTGACAAAAAATAAAAAATTCTAGGAACTCGCCATGCCCCTCACAGAATACCTTGGGGTGTCTTCTTTCCAAAATGGGGTCACTTGTGGGGTAGTTATACTGCCCTGGCATTTTCCAGGGGCCCTAATGTGTGGTAAGTAGGTAAATGACCTGTGAAATCCTAAAGGTGCTCTTTGGAATATGGGCCCCTTTGCCCACCTAGGCTGCAAAAAAGTGTCACACATGTGGTATCGCCGTATTCAGGAGAAGTTGGGGAATGTGTTTTGGGGTGTCATTTTACATATACCCATGCTGGGTGAGAGAAATATCTTGGCAAAAGACAACTTTTCCCATTTTTTTATACAAAGTTGGCATTTGACCAAGATATTTCTCTCACCCAGCATGGGTATATGTAAAATGACACCCCAAAACACATTCCCCAACTTCTCCTGAGTACGGCGATACCAGATGTGTGACACTTTTTTGCAGCCTAGATGCGCAAAGGTGCCCAAATTCCTTTTAGGAGGGCATTTTTAGACATTTGGATACCAGACTTCTTCTCACGCTTTGGGGCCCCTAGAATGCCAGGGCAGTATAAATACCCCACATGTGACCCCATTTTGGAAAGAAGACACCCCAAGGTATTCAATGAGGGGCATGGCGAGTTCATAGAAATTTTTTTTTTTTGGCACAAGTTAGCGGAAATTGATATTTTTAATTTTTTTCTCACAAAGTCTCCCGTTCCGCTAACTTGGGACAAAAATTTCAATCTTTCATGGACTCAATATGCCCCTCACGGAATACCTGGGGGTGTCTTCTTTCCGAAATGGGGTCACATGTGGGGTATTTATACTGCCCTGGCATTCTAGGGGCCCTAAAGCGTGAGAAGAAGTCTGGAATATAAATGTCTAAAAAATTTTACGCATTTGGATTCCGTGAGGGGTATGGTGAGTTCATGTGAGATTTTATTTTTTGACACAAGTTAGTGGAATATGAGACTTTGTAAGAAAAAAAAAAAAAAATTCTGCTAACTTGGGCCAAAAAAATATCTGAATGGAGCCTTACAGAGGGGTGCTAAATGACAGGGGGGTGATAAATGACAGGGGGGTGATCAATGACAGGGGGGTGATCAATGACAGGGGGGTGATCAGGGAGTCTATATGGGGTGATAACCACAGTCATTGATCACGCCCGTGTAAGGCTTCATTCAGACGTCCGGATGCGTTTTGCGGATCCGATCCATCTATCAGTGCATCCGTAAAAATCATGCGGACATCTGAATGGAGCTTTACAGGGGGGTAATCAATGACAGGGGGGTGATCAATGACAGGGGGGTGATCAGGGAGTCTATATGGGGTGATCACCACAGTCATTGATCATGCCCCTGTAAGGCTTCATTCAGACGTCCGGATGCGTTTTGCGGATCGGATCCATCTATCAGTGCATCCGTAAAAATCATGCGGACATCTGAATGGAGCTTTACAGGGGGGTAATCAATGACAGGGGGGTGATCAATGACAGGGGGGTGATCAGGGAGTCTATATGGGGTGATCACCACAGTCATTGATCATGCCCCTGTAAGGCTTCATTCAGACGTCCGGATGCGTTTTGCGGATCGGATCCATCTATCAGTGCATCCGTAAAAATCATGCGGACATCTGAATGGAGCTTTACAGGGGGGTAATCAATGACAGGGGGGTGATCACCACAGTCATTGATCATGCCCCTGTAAGGCTTCATTCAGACGACCGGATGCGTTTTGCGGATCCGATCCATGTATCAGTGCATCCGTAAAAATCATGCGGACATCTGAATGGAGCTTTACAGGGGGGTGATCAGGGAGTCTATATGGGGTGATCACCACAGTCATTGATCATGCCCCTGTAAGGCTTCATTCAGACGTCCGGATGCGTTTTGCGGATCCGATCCATCTATCAGTGCATCCGTAAAAATCATGCGGACATCTGAATGGAGCTTTACAGGGGGGTAATCAATGACAGGGGGGTAATCAATGACAGGGGGGTGATCAGGGAGTCTATATGGGGTGATCACCACAGTCATTGATCATGCCCCTGTAAGGCTTCATTCAGACGTCCGGATGCGTTTTGCGGATCCGATCCATCTATCAGTGCATCCGTAAAAATCATGCGGACATCTGAATGGAGCTTTACAGGGGGGTAATCAATGACAGGGGGGTGATCACCACAGTCATTGATCATGCCCCTGTAAGGCTTCATTCAGACGACCGGATGCGTTTTGCGGATCCGATCCATGTATCAGTGCATCCGTAAAAATCATGCGGACATCTGAATGGAGCTTTACAGGGGGGTAATCAATGACAGGGGGGTAATCAATGACAGGGGGGTGATCAGGGAGTCTATATGGGGTGATCACCACAGTCATTGATCACGCCCCTGTAAGGCTTCATTCAGACGTCCGGATGCGTTTTGCGGATCCGATCCATCTATCAGTGGATCCGTAAAAATCATGCGGACGTCTGAATGGAGCTTTACAGGGGGTTGATCAATGACAGGGGGGTAATCAATGACAGGGGGGTGATCAGGGAGTCTATATGGGGTGATCAGGGGTGATTAGGGGTGATCAGGGGCTAATAAGGGGTTAATAAGTGATGGGGGGGGGGGTGTAGTGTAGTGTAGTGGTGCTTGGTGCTACTTTACTGAGCTACCTGTGTCCTCTGGTGGTCGATCCAAACAAAGGGGACCACCAGAGGACCAGGTAGCAGGTATATTAGACGCTGTTATCAAAACAGCGTCTAATATACCTGTTAGGGGTTAAAAAAAACACATCTCCAGCCTGCCAGCGAACGATCGCCGCTGGCAGGCTGGAGATCAACTCTCTTACCTTCCGTTCCTGTGAGCGCGCGCGCCTGTGTGCGCGCGTTCACAGGAAATCTCGCGTCTCGCGAGATGACGCGTATATGCGTGACTGTGCGCAGCGCTGCCACCTCCGGAACGCGATCCTGCGTTAGGCGGTCCGGAGGTGGTTAAAGAATAACTGTCATATTTTTTTTTTGGGGAGTATTGGATTGTGGTGATTAATATCACCTTGGTGGCCCTATTTCAACTTTTCACTCTGTATTCAATTACCCCTTAATTCCACATTTTTGTTCCCTGTACTGCCTACTTTTACCTGTGCTTAAAATAGGGTTGCAAAACAGATTGCAGGGTCACATTACTGACAGCCAGGGACTGTAAGTAAAAGATTAAAGCCAGGTCCTCCCCAGCAGCTGATAACAGTGCCTGGGCTGTGTGCACTTCTCCCTGTCCCTGCGCTTGGCAGACGCTCCCTCTCTCAGCAGAGCTGGAGAATGCAGAGTTGCAGAGTTTGTGCTGCAGGAGATTAACCCTTTAGGGGGGAGGGCTCTGGTTACTGACACTTTTGGGGGGCTATTGTTACTGGCTAGTGAGGGCAGGAGGGATTAGCCTCAGGGTGAGGGCAGTGGCGGCCATCTTAACTGAATAGTGAAATTGCAGTTTTATGCAGACTGGTTGCCAAGGGCTGAATCTTATTAACCACCTCAGCCCCCAGTGCTTAAACACCCTGAAAGACCAGGCCACTTTTTACACTTCTGACCTACACTACTTTCACCGTTTATTGCTCGGTCATGCAACTTACCACCCAAATGAATTTTACCTCCTTTTCTTCTCACTAATAGAGCTTTCATTTGGTGGTATTTCATTGCTGCTGACATTTTTACTTTTTTTGTTATTAATCGAAATTTAACGATTTTTTTTGCAAAAAAATGACATTTTTCACTTTCAGTTGTAAAATTTTGCAAAAAAAAACGAGATCCATATATAAATTTTGCTCTAAATTTATTGTTCTACATGTCTTCGATAAAAAAAAAATGTTTGGGTAAAAAAAAAAATAGTTTGGGTAAAAGTTATAGCGTTTACAAACTATGGTACAAAAATGTGAATTTCCGCTTTTTGAAGCAGCTCTGACTTTCTGAGCACCTGTCATGTTTCCTGAGGTTCTACAATGCCCAGACAGTACAAACACCCCACAAATGACCCCATTTCGGAAAGTACACACCCTAAGGTATTCGCTGATGGGCATAGTGAGTTCATAGAACTTTTTATTTTTTGTCACAAGTTAGCGGAAAATGATGATTTTTTTTTCTTACAAAGTCTCATATTCCACTAACTTGTGACAAAAAATAAAAATTTCTATGAACTCACTATGCCCATCACGAAATACCTTGGGGTGTCTTCTTTCCAAAATGGGGTCACTTGTGGGGTAGTTATACTGCCCTGGCATTCTAGGGGCCTAAATGTGTGGTAAGGAGTTTGAAATCAAATTCTGTAAAAAATGACCTGTGAAATCCGAAAGGTGCTCTTTGGAATGTGGGCCCCTTTGCCCACCTAGGCTGCAAAAAAGTGTCACACATCTGGTATCTCCGTACTCAGGAGAAGTTGGGGAATGTGTTTTGGGGTGTCATTTTACATATACCCATGCTGGGTGAGAGAAATATCTTGGCAAAAGACAACTTTTCCCATTTTTTTATACAAAGTTGGCATTTGACCAAGATATTTCTCTCACCCAGCATGGGTATATGTAAAATGACACCCCAAAACACATTCCCCAACTTCTCCTGAGTACGGCGATACCAGATGTGTGACACTTTTTTGCAGCCTAGATGCGCAAAGGTGCCCAAATTCCTTTTAGGAGGGCATTTTTAGACATTTGGATACCAGACTTCTTCTCACGCTTTGGGGCCCCTAGAATGCCAGGGCAGTATAAATACCCCACATGTGACCCCATTTTGGAAAGAAGACACCCCAAGGTATTCAATGAGGGGCATGGCGAGTTCATAGAATTTTTTTTTTTTTGGCACAAATATGCCCCTCACGGAATACCTGGGGGTGTCTTCTTTCCGAAATGGGGTCACATGTGGGGTATTTATACTGCCCTGGCATTCTAGGGGCCCTAAAGCGTGAGAAGAAGTCTGGAATATAAATGTCTAAAAAATTTTACGCATTTGGATGCCGTGAGGGGTATGGTGAGTTCATGTGAGATTTTATTTTTTTGACACAAGTTAGTGGAATATGAGACTTTGTAAGAAAAAAAAAAAAATAATTCCGCTAACTTGGGCCAAAAAAATGTCTGAATGGAGCCTTACAGAGGGTGATCAATGACAGGGGGGTGATCAATGACAGGGGGAGTGATCAATGACAGGGGTGGTGATCAATGACAGGGGTGGTGATCAGAGAGTCTATATGGGGTGATAACCACAGTCATTGATCACGCCCCTGTAAGGCTTCATTCAGACGTCCGTATGCGTTTTGCGGATCCGATCCATCTATCAGTGGATCCGTAAAAATCATGCGGACATCTGAATGGAGCTTTACAGGGGGTTGATCAATGACAGGGGTGTAATCAATGACAGGGGGGTGATCAGGGAGTCTATATGGGGTGATAACCACAGTCATTGATCACGCCCCTGTAAGGCTTCATTCAGACGTCCGTATGCGTTTTGCGGATCCGATCCATCTATCAGTGGATCCGTAAAAATCATGCGGACATCTGAATGGAGCTTTACAGGGGGTTGATCAATGACAGGGGTGTAATCAATGACAGGGGGGTGATCAGGGAGTCTATATGGGGTGATAACCACAGTCATTGATCACGCCCCTGTAAGGCTTCATTCAGACGTCCGTATGCGTTTTGCGGATCCGATCCATCTATCAGTGGATCCGTAAAAATCATGCGGACATCTGAATGGAGCTTTACAGGGGGTTGATCAATGACAGGGGTGTAATCAATGACAGGGGGTGATCAGGAAGTCTATATGGGGTGATCAGGGGCTAATAAGGGGTTAATAAGTGACGGGGGGGGGGTGTAGTGTAGTGTAGTGGTGCTTGGTGCTACTTTACTGAGCTACCTGTGTCCTCTGGTGGTCGATCCAAACAAAGGGGACCATCAGAGGACCAGGTAGCAGGTATATTAGACGCTGTTATCAAAACAGCGTCTAATATACCTGTTAGGGGTTAAAAAAAACACATCTCCAGCCTGCCAGCGAACGATCGCCGCTGGCAGGCTGGAGATCAACTCTCTTACCTTCCGTTCCTGTGAGCGCGCGCGCATGTGTGCGCGCGTTCACAGGAAGTCTCGGCTCGCGCGAGATGACGCGTATATGCGTGACTCTGCGCAGGGCTGCCACCTCCGGAACGCGAATCTGCGTTAGGCGGTCCGGAGGTGGTTACAGGGAGTCTGTCACCAGATTTTGACCTTATAGACCGCTTACATAGCGCTCTAGCATAGCAGTCTATGATTCTAATGGTACCTTTGAAGTTTTCTTGTGAAGTTCCCCCAAGCCAAAAACTGACTTTTATTCATATGTAAATTAGGGCTTGCAAGTGTCCAGGGGCGGCGTTCACCTCGTTGGTGCCCAGGCTGTTCTGCCTCTTTTCGTCATATCCCCGCCCCAGCCTCTTCCTCTGCCGGGCTCGCTCTTCATTTGCGTCCTTCTCTGCAGAGAGATCCTGCTCCTGCGCTATCCATAGCTTTGCCGGGGCATGTGCACTGCGATGCCCATTGTGGGATCTCGCTGCAGAGAACTTGAGAAGGAGGATGCAGAGGAAGAGGCTGGGGCGGGGATATGACGAAAAGAGGCAGAACAGCCTGGGCACCAACGATGTGAACGCCACCCCTGGGCACTTGCGAGCCCTAATTTACATATGAATAAAAGTCAGTTTTTGCCTTGGGGGAACTTCACAAGAAAACATCAAACAAGGTACCATTAGAATCATAGACTGCTATGCTAGAGCGCTATGTAAGCGGTCTATAAAAGGTCAAAATCTGGTGACAGACTCCCTTTAAATATGGGGTAAATCAGTCTAATAGTAACTGATTCTGGAATATCATGTTATTAGTAACTACATATATGAAAATAGAAATTAGGGTCTAAATGTGACAGTTATCCTTTAATGTTACATGTCACCACCTATATTTAAAAAATGTAGACCATATTTTATGCTTTATGTGACGCACCAAATGATAAGACACATCCCGGGGTTTAGAGCAGAAAAATAAGAAAAAATATTTTTCATCAGACCTGAACTGAGGATCTGATATTAGAACCCCAAATCAGAGGCTCACATGAGACCCCCATATCAGAATCTCAGTTCAGACCCCTATCAGACTTCCAGGCCAGACCCCTATCAGACCTCAGAGCAGAGATTAAATAAAGAACCTCTCCTGCTCCACGCTCCTTCAGTCACGCTCCTTGTCTTCTCCAGCCTGCGCTGCACTATTACATGACTGTGTACTCTGTCAGGACCTGCAGCGCAGCCTCAGGGAAGATGAGTATTGGCAGTGCTCACAGCGCTTCACCCACTACCCGCACTTAATGCATACTAGTTCCATAATGGAAGTGCTCACTAGTATTCACATTATAAAGGTGTCATTTTCACCCCTCTTGAGTGGAAAAAAGTGTGTCTTATAAAGCGAAAAATACTGCAATCCTGCAATTTTCACACTGGCCACTAGGTCATGATTTTCTGTTCTATACAGGTAAGGGGGCGAAGAGCAGCGGATTGTCGGACAGGAGGCGTTCCTTTCAGATAGTCTGCTTTCTGTTCAGTGAAGGAGGCCGCTGCATGGGATCTCCTTCACAGTATGATGACGAGGGATCACTATAGTGATTCCTTGTCCCCGTACAGGATCATTGTTTCTAGGCAGCAGATCACTGATTAGACAGCACGATCTGCTGTCCAGAAGCCATGATCGGTGGTGCCAGCAAGAATGACAGGATCACCCAATGAACGAGCATTTTGTTTTTTTCATCGGTTAATCGGTGGCACATTTAGACAGGCAAATTGTCGGGAAGGTTCGTAATCTGCCCGAATATCAGGCTGTGTAAATCCACCTTAACATCTCTACTTAGATCCATTATTGACAATAGGTGATAACACAGCTTATCAGCTCCCACCTGACCTACGCGCAGGGCACAGAGCATGCTTAGAAAACTCTCCCATAGAAGTCAATGGGATTAGCTCCTGTCCACTGTGCCTATAGCCCATGTGGCTTCTCTCAAAAGATCGGTGTTCGACATATTTTAGGCCTAGTGGCCAGTGCAAAAACTGCACAATTTTATGAGTGAGATTTAAATATAGACAGTGTAGCTCGCAGGAATTTAAAAAAAGTAACCAAAAATTCTAATAATAAAAAAAATACGCTTAGCATAAAAACATGATTTAAACAATGGGTTTCCAGGATCCCTAATAAATATTTTCCAGCTCCTGCTTAGCAATGGTTGAAGCAGCCCCAAACACTCTCATAAAGGATAAGTACTGGCACATTGTACTGATATTCTAGATTAGGAGAGGAAAATGATGGCTGGAAAGCAGTTCGGGACTGTAGAGGGAATGGGGTGGACTGTCGAGAGACAAATTGCCTTTCTATAGGATTTTTTTATTTATTTTTTATAAACTGAGCTCATGGATAATTCTGCCTACCACACTAAAAAGGATCCAGTATGTCAGAACAGCCACAATATGACTGTTACATACCACTTCTTCACCAAATAGAACAAGGCTTTTTCACAGCCTGGTTCAGAAGTAATAATGTGATAGCACTGCCATTTTATTATGCCATTTGCTTGTACTAGAAAAACCAGTGACCCACAAAAGGTTGGGCAGGACTTTCCAGACTGCACCAAAATGAATAAATACCCTGGCATTGATGTACAAGCTACAATAAAAATGACCCTCAATGTATGCAAAAGTGACAAGAATCAGCGCGCACAGTGCCATTCAGGCTATTAGTTAGGCCTCATGCACAGCACCGTATTTTCTTCAGTGTGCGGTTACTTCATTTCTACGGGACCATGAACACATCTTCAATTTTTGCGGATCCGTGTGGCTGTTCTTCATGAACATGTCCTAGTCTGGTTTGTTTTGCAAATGAGAATAGAAATTTCTATTGATGGGAGCGAGAGAAAAAAAGCAGAATGCACACAGTAGGTATCTGCATTTTGCAGGCCAAAATACGGATATGTGCATGAGGCCTAGAAACACATAGCGGCAGCACTGAGAGCAATCTGTAGCTGACCTCCGGCCTGGAGAGGAAGTCAGAGGTCACAGATCACATCCCCCTCCTCAAACAAAGTGCAGCCTCTTTGCTGGAGACAGATCCTCAACAGTTTAACTCTTTCTTTGCTGCCGGGGCAATTGCTGGCTTTATTTCTGGGACTTACTACAAAGAATGATGTGGTTGGTAATTTCAGTGCTTGCTTTGCGAACGTTAAGCGAATAAAGTTACACCCATGATTCCTAATAATGTAGTCACAAAGGTTATTCTAATACTCAACACAATTATGTGACCATGAGCAAAACGTCATCATTTGGCTTTGGCTCTGTAAAGAACGGTGAAACTAAGGCTCCATTCACACGTTTGCAAATGGGTCCGCATTCGTGCCGCAACTTTGCGGAACGGGTGCGGAACCATTCATTTTCTATGGGGACGGAATGGATGCGGACAGCACACAGTGTGCTGTCAGCATCCGCATTTGCGGAGCGCGGCGCCGATCTTCAGGTCCGCAGCTCTGCAAAAGATAGAACATGTCCTATTCTTGTCCGCAGCTTGCGGATTTCTATAGGGGTGCCAGGCAGGTGTGTTGCGGATCCGCAACACACCACGGACGTGTGAATGGAGCCTTAATCTGCTTTCTACTACTTATAGTCAATCTCTAATGCAGAAAATATAATTGCCAGAATATGAAGATGGACATTCAGTATCCGACAATTCTCATCGTAAAGGCTTATAATGCTCTCAGCCTGAAGTGGCGTCCATCTTCATGTGGCTTCACTGGAAAAAAGGGTCTTCAGCTCAGTGTCAGACTGCCACGATGCGCAGAGAAGGGGCACAGTGCTCATTTTCTGGCTTTTCAGAAAGCCTTTCCTAAAATTACATTATGAATACAGCCAGTTCTAGGCTTTTTAGTCCATAGACATTCACAAAGAGTAAGGCTGGTAATATGGCTGCTTCCACTCTGCACAGACAAGTGGTTTTAGCATCTATATAGAGACCCAGCATCTGAATTATTATTTTTTTTTTAAATCAAGTCATTTTTATTAAAAGTTTTCAATTTGTACTACAGATAGACATACATCAAATATACATTAGGGATCGACCGATTATCGGTTTTACCGATATTATCGGCCGATATTCAGTATTTTGACCGTTATCGGCATCTATTTTGCCGATATTCCGATAACGTATGGGGGACAAGGATCGCGCTGCTGTCAGCGCTCTCAGTGTTCCCTCAGCAGCACAGGGGAGAAGGAAGCAGTGTCTCCCTCCCCCTGTGCTGCCGCTGCAGCCAGTGAGAGGAGAGAGGACAAGAGAAGGGGAGGGGCTGTGGCCGCTGCGCCACCATTGAAGAGAAATCTCTCATTCATTCATATACAGGAGGCGGGAGCTGGCTGCAGAATCACATAGCCGGCTCCCGACCTCTATGAGCGGTAGCTGCGATCTGCGGTAGTTAACCCCTCAGGTGCCGCGAATCGCAGCTATTGCTCATAGAGGTCGGGAGCCGGCTATGTGATTCTGCAGCCAGCTCCCGCCTCCTGTATATGAATTAATGAGAGATTTCTCTTCATTGGTGGCGCAGTGCGCCCGCCCAAGCCCCCAAGTATTAATCATTGGTGGTGCAGTGCGCCCCCCCACCCCCATCCCAGTATTAAAAACATTGGTGGCGCAGTGCGCCCACCCCAGTATTAATCATTGGTGGCAGTGGCCACAGGGTCCCCTCTCCCCTGCTCCTCCGATCGGAGCCCCAGCAGTGTAAGCCTGGGGCTCCGATCGGTTACCATGGCAGCCAGGACGCTATTGAAGCCCTGGCTGCCATGGTAAGCTCCATGATGCTGTGTGCACAAAGCACAGAGCAGCAGGGACAGTGTGAGCTCCTATTCACCCTGATAGAGAGCTATCAGGGTGAATAGAACAAGGGTTCTAGTCCCTAAGGGGGCTAAAAGTTAGTAAAAAAAAAACAAACAAAAAAAAAAAAAAAACACCAAAATATTAAGTATAAATGAAAGATTTAAAAAAAAAAAAAAATACACGTTAACAATAAACATTAATTTTCAGCAGATTTGTGTAGGAATTATTATTTTTTTTAAAATGAAAATTACCAGAATATCGGTATAAATTATCGGCTATCGGCCTGAAAGTTCACAAATTATCGGTATCGGCCCTAAAAAAAAATCAATATCGGTCGATCCCTAATATACATTAACGTAAACAAGTAAAGACCCAATTTGGGCACATTAATACACAAAGTTCAAACTTAGAAGAGTGTAACCCCCCCACCCCCCTCTTGCACCACGCCACAATGTCAGCTCGTTTTTCTCCTCCACACAGCTTGAGAAACAACTACCCCTGTTTCCACCATAACCCGTTCATCAGTAACATCACATTACCGTGTTACACTTCACCATAATCTGGGCGTCTGCCCCAGTTGCAAGGACATAAGACGTCCAGTGGGTAGTCCTGGCGTTGTTAACCATGGTCCCCATATAGACTCAAACTTCTTAATCATACCCCTTTTAAAGTATACCCCCCTTTCATGTCCAATTATCACATTCATACGTGCAATAAATTCCTCCTTAGCCGGTACTGTAGTGCTTATCCAGTATTTGGCTATTAATTTCCTAGCTTGGTACAGTGTTCTACTAATGCCAATATTGAGATCGGTTGTGAATTTGTCTTGTAACAAGCCCAATACACATATCAAAGGCTCTACCGGAAGTCTGATCCTGAACACCTGAAAAATAATATCGAACACTAGATTCCAAAAAGGACCTATGGCAGTGCACTCCTAAAACATGTGTAGTATATGTGCCTCCGACATTACATTTTGGGCAGTTAGATGTGTCGCGAACCCCTATCATATTTAGGAATTTAGGTGTTCTGTAAACCCTGTGTATTAAGTATAGTTCTGACAGTCTGTGTGTCTCACACAATGATAACAAGGGGCTTTTAGACAGTATTTCGGACCACTGCGCATCATTCAGGGGGCCAACCTCTCGGGACCATTTTTCCCTAACAGTCAAAGGAAAGTGGTCCTGATAGAATGATAGCAACAACTTGTAGAAGCCGGAGATCACTCCTTTGGTATCACCTCCCTTTCTGATCTGTTCCGCTATCATAGATGCCTGTATAGTCAGATCTGTCGTCTTTCCCTGCGCTGTCAAGGCGTGGCGTAATTGTAAGTACTGATAAAAGTTTGTGTTAGTTAGCTGAAACTCCTCCTTCAGTTGTTCAAAGCTTTTGAAGATTCTGTTTGTATACAGTTGTGACACCCAATAGATTCCTTTTTTCTCCCAACTATCAAAGCCTTCCAACTTACTCAGTTCCGGGAGACTTGAGTTGTTCCATAAGGGAGTAAGGGCACTACACCCCGAGATTTTGGTGATATCTTTAAGTTTTTTCCATGCTTTGCATAGTAGAGTAACACACGGGATAGGTTCTGGGGGACGAATAACAGAGCCAAGCTCCAGTATATACCCTGGTGGTCTCCCTCCCATCAAGTAAGACAGTAGGGCACTAACAGACCCCGAGTTACCCAGGACATTACAGGATTTGCACTGTTGAGCTTGTGCCGCTAAAAAGTATAGCCATGGGTTGGGAATCGCCAGTCCACCACTATCCTTCTCCCTCTGTAAGGTCTCTAAGCGAATTCTTTGGGACTTGTTATTACATATTAGGGCCCTGAATAGCCCCTGTATTTTGTAGAAGTGTCTCATTGGTATCCAAATTGGGCTATTGTGCAAAATGTACAGAAATTGTGGCATTAGTACCATTTTAACTAAGTTAGCTCTCCCTATAACAGATAATGGCAGCTTACACCAGCTATCAACCTTTTGGGCACTATTTGTCAGTAATGGGTTCAGATTCAAGTCTACATAATCTTGTGGCCTATATGTTACCTGTATCCCTAAGTATTTAAACTTTCTGGCCAATTGTAAAGGAGCTATTTTGACCTGGAGTGATCTCCGCACCGAATCCATGGGGAGCATTACCGATTTGTCCCAATTAATGGTTAGACCCGAATAGGCACCATACTCCTCAATGAGCTGCATGAGATGGGGTATTGATTGTTCAATGTTGTCTAGAAAGTGCAACATATCATCGGCGTACAGTGCAATTTTTTCCTCTACTCCTCCATATGTCAAACCCGTCACTTTGGGATCTGCACGCATTAACTGCGCCAGAGGTTCTATAGCCAAGGCAAATAGCATCGGCGATAAAGGACACCCCTGACGTGTACCCCTTTCTAAAGTAAACGCCTCGGATAATACCCTATTTGTACGTATTCTAGCTCTCGGTCTTCTATATAGTAATTTTACCCAGGATACAAATTTGGGTCCGAACCCCATATTCCCCCATTACCATTACTTTCCATAAGAACTTCCACTCGACGCTGTTGAAAGCCTTCGCATCGTCGAGTGAAAGGATTGCACGGCTACCTGCTTGTCCCCTAGACATAATCGCCGAATATTGATGGCAGTAGATTTGCCCGGCATAAAACCAGTCTGGTCCCCGTGTATTAAGCTAAGGATTACTTTTGCCAATCTGTTGGCCAAAACTTTGGTTAGCAGCTTGACATCAGTGCACAATAAGGAGATAGGTCTGTAGGATCCCGGACACGTGGGGTCCTTACCCGGTTTCGGCAGAACTATTATTATGGCCTCCTCCATAGACTCGGGCAAGCCGTCTAGCATGCTTGCCTGTGCTTTACGTTATTAAAATGCCTGTCGCATCCCGCAAACAGCCTATAAAAGAGGGTCCCTGCTGAGCCTTAATAACAGAGGCCAGCATATGGCCCACACTTTCTCCCTCCTCAAAGTACTTCTGTTTCCAGAACAGCCTGCGTCAGAAGTTTTTCACTTCACGCTGACAAATGGAGAATTCCTGGGCTTTGTAGTACTTCACATGATGGTGATAATAAATGTTCCATCAGGTGTCTACCACTTCAGAACATATAAGTCACGTTCTGAAGGCTTGTTTTATGCTTTGAAATAGAGTCCCCTTCTGATTTGGGGAAGGGGAAGCTACAGAGCATACACAATCCCTACACACACACAACTCTCACACATCAGTATGGATCTTCATAGTAACATGATAAAGGACAATGAATATCTCCTGAAGCATATACTCCAGCAACTCATTTACCTTAAAGGGGTGCTCTGAACCCGGACATATCCCCGTTTTCACCCAGGCAGCCCCCCTAATATGAGCATCGGAGCATTTCAAAAGCACTTGCAGGGCAGAGGCATTTACTGGAGATCTGGTGACGTACAGGGCTTTACATGAGTAAAGCTAGGCGGAGGCTCCGCCTAGCAGTGAGCCCAGTGACTTCACTGGCACTAATGGGCGGGCTTTAGTGCTGCCCTAGCCTGTAAAACAGCTAGGGCAGCACTAAAGCCCGCCCATCAGTGCTATTGACGTCACCAGCAATAGTGTTAAGCGGAAGCCTCCACCTAGAAATGCAAAAACAAAAACGCCCTTGCCCTGCGCAATCCAGCAAGGGAGAGCATCGGAGTATTTCATGATAGCTTATAACAGAGGGGCTGCCTGAGTGAAGAGGGGACAACCCCTTTAAGTTAAAAAGAAAAAGCACAGATACTTACTACATTCACAACACAAAGTGACATAAATATAAGTGACTTTAGGTACATCAAGTATTATGCCTCAGTCACATCCTGAGCTAGCTGCAGTCACAATCAGGCGGTTAAGCACCAGTAATCCATCAGCACTACTCTGACAGATATTTTTCTTATACTTTAGCACTGTATTGCATTATGGAAAATTACAATGCCGGAAAATGAAAACAGACTTGGAAAACTTAATGCGATTGAGCTGAGATTGACAAAGTATAAACTGCTAGTGGTGTTAGGTCAATGATCACACAACCAAGGTGATGCACCCTTTATTTTGGGTTCAGCAGAGGGTATATGTTGAGGCAGGGTCACATTAATACCGGGTAGCATCTCCACTTGCTGCGATATAGGCTGCACGGTAAGGGTAATACAGAAGCTGGATATCCCCCCTCTATGGTATGTCATTCCAAGCTCTTTCAACTTTGTCCCGTAGTTCAGCCAAGGTGGTTGTTGGCTGCTGTGCATGGTAGATCTGTCACCCCGTCCAGTCCCGAGGAAACACAATGTTTTCCAGAGTTAAAAAAGGCATTAGGACTGGTTCCAAAGGCTGATCAATGTTCCCTCCACGAATACTGGCCATCAATGACAAACAATGGTGTTCAGTGATGAAAGGAGGTTCTGTCTTAGTACTAATGATGGCAGCATGAGAGTTCACAGGAGGGCTGGAGAGTGCCTAATGCCATCATGCATAGAGCGGAAATACACAGAACCAACACCAGATGTAATGGTGTGGGGCATAATTAGCTACCATGGTTGAGTTTGTGGATGGAACATTGACCAGCCTTCGGTATGTCCAGGACATCAAGGAACCAATCCTACTGCCTTTTTTGACTCAGGACATGTGGTGTTCCAGCATAATAACTCTTCAGGGTGCCCAGCAGCTCCCCTGGACAGCTAAATTACCAGATCTCTCCCCCATCGAGTTTGTCTGGGACTGAATAGGGTGATGGATCTCACATGCACAGCAGCCAACAACCGCCTTGGCTGAACTACGAGTCCAAGTTAAAAGAGCTTATAATGATATAGCATAGGAGAATCTCCAGCACCTGTATGACACTTACCATGCCAGAGTGGCAGCCTATATCACAGCAAGGGGCGATCCGACCTAGTATGTGACCCTGCCTCAACATATACTCTGCTAAACCCAAAATAAAGGGTGCACCACTTTGGTTGTGTGATCATTGACCAAGCACCACTAGCACTTTATACTTCATCAGCTATACAGGTCTTCTTCCTTCTACACCAAATGACCGAAAACTTTACCTCGCACATTGCATCAGAAAATTGTTGTTACAAGGAGGGCAACTTTTAGGCTACTTTCACACTGGCGTTTTGGTTTTCCGTTTGCGAGATCTGTTCAGGGCTCTCACAAGCGGTCCAAAACGGATTAGTTTGGCCCTAATGCATTCTGAATGGAAAAGGATCCGCTCAGAATGCATTCCGTTCCGCTTTGGAGGCGGAAACCAAAACGCTGCCTGCAATGTTTTGGTGTCCATCTGACGAAACTGAGCCAAACGGATCCGTCCTGACACACAATGTAAGTCAATGGGAACGGATCAGTTTTCTATGACACAATAGAAAACGGATCCGTCCTCCATTAACTTTCAATGGTGTTCAAGACGGATCCGTCTTGGCTATGTTAAAGATAATACAAACTGATCCGTTCTGAACAGATGCAGACAGTTGTATTATCTGAACGGATCCGTCTGTGCAGATCCATGACGGATCCGCACCAAACACGAGTGTGAAAGTAGCCTTAACTGCAGGTTTGGATGAGACTGAAGTAAAAGACGAGTTTTCGAAATAAAAAGCATCATTTTAAAGTTTCATCTCCATTCGATGACTACAGAGGTGGGGGCAGACTTGACTGCATCTTGAATGTTTGCTTTGAGCTCTTTCTAGGTAGTGCATGATGAGATCAGGTTACAGCCTCTAAGGATTGTGGGAAGTCATTAGAGAAACCCGTGCAAAGCCAGATTCCAAGAGTAATAAGAGACAGAACAGCACAAGCAGATTTCCGGTGTACAACATTTCACAACCAGTCTGCATGAAGTACTCAACACCAGCTCTAGTGCATTGTGTGTGTTCAAGTCATCGTCTTTGTGGAGAAGTGTAAAAACTACCGACCATGAGATCCTGTACAGTTATTACATGGAAATAGCCTGTACTCACTGGACTGCTGACTGTCTCCATGTTCTTGCGATAATCCCTCTGGATATGCAACAGCAGGACCTGCAACACGAAACATGCAAAATTAATGTCTGTCAGAAACATGGCTGCCAATGTCAGGATCAGCTAGAACACTTGTGTGTAATACTAGCCAAGCAGACAGAAATAAAGCAGATCAGTTAAAGGTCTCACTACCTTTAACTTAACATCCTTTTAAACTGTCTGAACATCGGCCAGCCAATCATTACCAAGAGCTCATAGGAACACTAATTAGTGATTATCTGCTGGTGTAAAGGTTACGGCGATTAACCAATGAACGAGCGAAACACTCATTCATTGGGTAATATGATTGTTTGTGCAGTCACCAAACTCATCATTTGCTGGCAGCAGATTGTGCCGTCTAAGGCTGCGTTCACACGGGCGAGATTTCCGCGCGGGTGCAATGCGGTAGGTGAACGCATTGCACCCGCACTGAATCTGGACCCATTCATTTCAATGGGGCTGTTCAGATGAGCGATGATTTTCACGCATCACTTATGCGTTGCGTGAAAATCGCAGCATGCTCTATATTCTGCGTTTTTCACGCAACGCAGGCCCCATAGAAGTGAATGGGGTTGCGTGAAAATCGCATGCATCCGCAAGCAAGTGCGGATGCGGTGCGATTTTTACGCACGGTTGCTAGGTGACTGTCTATACACTGTATTATTTTCCCTTATAACATGGTTATAAGGGAAAATAATAACATTCTGAATGCAGAATGCTTAGTAGGTGATCAATTGAGGGTTAAAAAATAAAAACAATTAACTCACCTTGTCCTCTTGTTCGCGTAGTTCTCCCGGTCTTTAGTTCTTTAAAAAGATGAACTATGGGCTAAAGGACCTTTGGTGACGTCAGATCACATGCTCCAATCACAGGGTCCATCACCGCGGTGATGTACCATGTGATTGGAGCATGTGATCTGACGTCACCAAAGGTCCTTTAGCCCATAGTTCATCTTTTTAAAGAACTAAAGACCGGGAGAACTACGCGAACAAGAGGACAAGGTGAGTTAATTGTTTTTATTTTTTAACCCTCAATTGATCACCTACTAAGCATTCTGTATTCAGAATGCTATTATTTTCCCTTATAACCATGTTATAAGGGAAAATAATAACATCTACACAACACCGAACCCAAACCTGAACTTCAGTGAAGAAGTTCGGGTCTGGGTACCACAGTCGTTTTTTTATCACGCGCGTGCAAAACACATTGCACCCGCGCGATAAAAACTGAACATCGGAACGCAATCGCAGTCAAAACTGACTGCAATTGCATTCCTACTCGCGCGGGTTTGCCGCAACACACCGGGACGCATCCGGAACTAATCCGGACACGCTCGTGTGAACGCAGCCTAAGGCTACTTTCAGACTAGCGTTCAGAGAGGATCCGTCTGGTGTCTGCACAGACGGATCCTCTCCTATAATGCAGACGTTTGGATCCGTTCAGAACGGATCCGTCTGCATTATAGTTTAGAAAAAATTCTAAGTCTGAAAGTTGTTCAGACGGATCCGTCCAGACTTTACATTGAAAGTCAATGGGGGACGGTTCCGTTTGAAAATTGAGCCATATTGTGTCAACTTCAAACGGATCCATCCCCTTTGACTTACATTGTAAGTCTGGACGGATCCGTTTGCCTCCGCACGGCCAGGCGGACACCCGAATGCTGCAAGCAGCGTTCGGGTGTCCGCCTGCTGAGCGGAGCGGAGGCTGAACGCTGCCAGACTGATGCATTCTGAGCGGATCCGCATCCACTCAGAATGCATTGGTAGCTGGACGGATGCGTTCGGGGCCGCTTGTGAGACCCTTCAAACGGAGCTCACAAGCGGAGCCCCGAACGCTAGTGTGAAAGTAGCCTAAACAGCCTCTGCTGCCGGCAAACAATAATTCAGTATGGGGACAAGCGATGGCATTAGCAATCATTCCTCCCCGTACTGTGGAGATCTCTGCATGTAAATGTAGAGGTCTCCTTCACTGAGCAGGCGCTTGCGGGGAAGAAACGCTTCCTTCCCAACAATCGCCTGCTAAATCGATCAGTGTAAAGGGGCCTTTAACTAGTACAGATCTGAGCAGTGGTAAGTGAAATTTTTCCTACACCAGATGATTGTACGGAGCCTGGTCTTAAAAATATACTTCCAAGAATTCTAATCACAAGGTCTGTGCAGAAACTAACATTTACACGACCGTATGGCTGCCGTGCCCGTACTGCAGACCGCAAACTGCGGCTCCGCGAAACAGGGGCACCAGCTGTGTGAACTCTGCATGATGGATATGGACCCATTGACTTGAACTTCCTATCTTTTCCAGTGTGGAGTCACAGATCGGAAGCCCATAAGGAGGCTTTCTGGTCTGTGCCTCCATACTACAAAAGACATTTCCTAGCTGTTGCCGTATCTTGCGGATCTTGGACTCATTCGAGTCAATGAGTCCACACTGCAATACAGAGTTCACACGGCCATGAAGTAAATGCTGGGAGATTTCAGCTTTGAAGCTTTAGAATAAAGACTTCAGCTAGGATCAGTACAGGATAAGCTATGTAAGGTAAGTACACAGTGACTCCACCAGCAGAATAGTGAGTGCAGCTCTGGGGTATAATACAGGCAGTAACTTTGGATCAGTACAGGATAAAGCTCTGTTCATACTACTGTCAGAGACTCCGCCAGAAGTGTCCACCAACAGTGCTACATGCAGCGCGTATCTTCCCCTCAAAATAAGGAAAAACGCATCAGAATCCAATGGATACCATTGTATTAATAAGCCAATGAAATACAACCGAGTATTGTGACTTTTGTTATAAACGGAGGCTAAAACAATAGTGAGAACTCGGCCTAAAGGCCCCCAAAAAAAATTAGGCTATTGACGGCCAAAGTCAACAATCTAAGAGATAACAGGGGTAAGAGAAGGATTAGGCATGCTGAATTTCAATGTCCAATCTTTATTTTGGAGATGAGGGGATTGGGAGTAATAGCTGTTCGCTGTATGTGTATGGACCAACCCTAACTGTTGGACCAACCCTCGTTTAGCCAATCGCTCTCTCCTGATCCTTAGTGGTTAGAGGGGTGAAAGGCACTACCAGACAACTCTGGCAGCGCTTTTCTCCCCAAAAGGATTAGGCAGGCTGAAATCCAACATACCTGACCCTTTTCAGGCATTTCGCATCAAGGTTCCACCATACACATTAGAACAGGGATGCCCAACCTGTGGACTTCCAGCTGTTGCTCGGGCAGCCAACAGCTATCAGCCTACAGCCGGGCATGATGGGAGTTGTAGTTTTACATTAGAAGATCAGGTGTTCCATCCCAAATTAGTGGGTAGAGCTGACATAAATGTGATGTATATGGTCAGCTTTACATTCGTGGCATATTAATAGAATTAGTGGGGGTTCAAACTGTTAGAAACCCTAAGATCTTATACGTTTGGGGTGGGATAGCAGGACAAAAGACTAGGATCCTAAGATGAAGAACTGTGAGAAGGCCAGACATTTTCACCATGCTACATTGCAGTCATGTAAAAGTGGTCTCACTTAGATTATTTTTTTTTGCACAACAGGAGAGGACACTGCTCTATAAACAAATTTATAACAATAATCCAATCAAATTATCTGCTACTACGTCCCTACTTTTCTTCCTCATCCGATTCACATTTTTTGCAGATCACACGTAGAACTATTCATTTCTATTGGTCTGTATGTCCGTTCTGCAAAAAAGTTAGAACATGTCCTATTCTTGGCGGCAAAATGTGAAGGTCCCATTCAAGTCAATGAATGTGCAAAATGCGGATGACACACAGATGGCACACTAAAACCATCTGCATTTTGCAGATCCACTGCCTGTAAACTCAAGGGACAGCCCCAATTTTCTCCTCCTGTATTTTTTATTTTTTTGCAGTCCGTCAAAACGGATGACAAATGAAAATATTACAGCCATATTTTGAGGACTTGCAGAATGGATGCAGACGCAAAACAGAGAAATGCGTAATCCGCAAAACGGCAATGGTCATGTGCATGCAGTCTTACCCTAGAGCAGTGTTTCCCAACCAGTGTGCCTCCAGCTGTTGCAAAACTACAACTCCCAGCATGCCCGCACAGCCAAAGGCTGTCCGGGCATGCTGGGAGTTGTAGTTTTGCAACAGCTGGAGGCACACTGGTTGGGAAACACTGCCCTAGAGGGACGTTAATTGGGGGTTGGGGTGTGTAATGATGGGCTGCATTACTCCAACCACCAAGCCATATACCTGTCAGTGTGTCCATATATGCAATACAGTGACCAACATGGGGTGCACAAGCCCATGTTCTGACTAATTGCTTGTGCTATTAACAGATACTGGAGCCAGGATCAGTTCCTTCAACGTGTGACCAGGCCTCATGGTTGTCAGTGATACCCCTAACATGACAAATAGGGGCATGAAAGTGCACGTCCATCAGATACACCAGCATTATGACAGTCAGGATATGTATTTAAATATATATCACAGGAACAATGTTGGGTCATGCAATGCCAACCACACAAGACATCCATGTTTTGTGCAATGTGAATAAAATAAGGATGCTGGCATTAGTAGTAAGCTATTAACCTACTACCCCATTTCCATTCTCCCAGTTTTTCCTAGGCTGCAGAAGAGCAGAAGCAGGCAGTCTTCGTGTGTACTGGAAAAGCAGGGGTTACTCTGCTCGTCTCCCTCCCCCCACAGTGCAGCCAGTGGTGTCCATGCAGGATTAGTGCTCGTTAATAGCTGCACTGAATTCTAGGGAGAGATCAGACATTTTGCAGAGCTGGGGTTGTGATAACACAGAGACTGTCTATGGTGTTCACAGCAGTAGAAGAGCGATGTGTGACTATATACAGTATACACTGAATATTACACACTGCATATTATCAAACAGCGTCTACACACCCATAAACCTCTATTCGCTTTGATCCATCAGACATCTACTCATGTTTGATAAAGTGATCGTTCTGATCCAGGTACAAACCGGCCTCTAATGTGAAAAAGAGCTGTAATAAAGCGCTTCCCCAGCTAAAAGAAAATAATATACATACAAGTTCCAAACATATATAAGACAGCTCTCACCTTTGTTGCTTTCACGGGAGCACAAGCCCAGTCCGGACTTGACTGTATACTAACGTAATCCAAAGAAAAAACTTGGCTTTGCTCGGATATATTTAATCTATTTCATTTAATGTTTGTGTGTTGTTAAAGGATATAAACACTATCCACTATAAGTGACATCTACAGCACCCCGCCCCCAAAACAGTAACCTCCACAGCCCCCCCCCACGTCCCTTAAAATTGGACCTCCACAGCAGCCCTCCCCCTTAACTTTGACCTTTACAGCAGCCTTCCCCTTTAACAGTAACTCTGACAGCATATCACCCCCTTGACAGTGACCTCCACAGGGGCCCGTCCCCTTAACAGTGGCCTTTACTTGATCGGGGGCGTGTCCTTTTGAACAGCTCACTGTAAGACAGCAGCACAGTACTGTCTGAGTGTGAGCTGCAGGGAGAAAGTCACCCTGCCTCCCACCGCTGCAGCTGACAAAAGTTGATTTTTGCCTTCATTTTCTCAATCCCGGTCACCTGAGGAGTGGAGGGGGCGTGTCCTAACTGGGCCAGGGGCGTGTCCTTTTGAACAGCTCACTCTAAGACAGCAGCATTGTGCTGTCTGAGTGTAAGCTGCAGAGAGAAAGTCACCCTCCCTCCCACCCCGGCAGCTGACAGAAGTTGATTTTTACCTTTTATTTTTTAATCCCCGTCGGCTCAGGAGTGGGAGGGGGCGTAGCCTAACCAGATCAGGGGTGTGGCTTAGCAGGGCCTGGGGACGGGGTTTTAAGTCTTTTGAGGGTGGACACATTGTGGCAGGGCGCGTGTCTGGGCTCCTTCCTGCAAGAGTGACGCCCATCTGGGCACCTTACTGGCTCATTTGCATACCAAATAAACTGGATTTTCAGAGGATAAAAACATCTATTGCTGGAACAAAGGCACATCTTGAAATAAGGTACTAAGTGCTATTAGGCCATGGCTTTACTTCAATAGCAATTATCCTGGTGACAGATTTCCTTTAAAGCTCTCCTACAGCAGTGAAGATAAATAGCTGGGTTGTTATGGAAACCTGGAGTAAAACAGTGTATGTGGAGGCTGGAAGACCTGCGAGCATCTATTGGCTGATAAGGGTCATGTGACCAAGCTTCTATTGGCTAATGCATTTTTTTGGGAATATCTCAGGAATGAGACCTTGTCTACAACCTTCCCGGACACCTGATGTACCTGTGTGCCAAATTATATATACACATACACACACACACATCTGTTTTGCGTTAGGGGAGTGTGGGTGACAAGAAATGCGGCTGCAGCAGCACCCACAGAGATGGTCGCCCACAGTTCGGTGATCTTGCATTGAACAGGAGTCCAGGAAACAGAGATGAACGTAGGAGTCTAGGAAACATGGATGAAACCTTCTGTGGGAGATGTAAGGGCAGACATGTTGGTTTTCACCTAGTTTTCCCAGCAACAGATATAACTAAGAAGCAGCTTCACAATGCATTATTGGAGCCTGGAGACAAAAAAAATAAAAAAAAATAAAAAGAATCAAAAGCCTCAATGTGCAGCCCTTCAGGATACAAAGCCCATCTTACGGTGTCAGCAATGCAGATGGAAACAGAGAGCGTGTACAAGGCAGTATGCTCCATCTACAGAACAATAAGCAGCAAGCTTCCAACTGATGTGTGTAGTTTCTTTGATTACCACCTCCCCACACCAAAGCTGTGATCAACGGCTACACCTAAGGCTACATTCACATGAACGTATTTTGTTTCCGTGTCCATTGCGTTTTTTTTCCCGGATAGGATGCAGACCCATTCATTTCAATGGGTCCGCAAAAAATGCAGACAGCACACAGTGTGCTATCCGCATCCGTATGTCCGTTCTGTAGCCCTGCAAAAAAAATATAACATGTCCTATTCTTGTCCGTTTTGCAGACAAGGATAGGCATTGTTACAATGGATCCTGAAAAAAAACAGATGCCATACGGAACGCCATCCATTTTTTTTGCGGATCCGCAGTTTGCGGACCGCAAAACACATACGGTCGTGTGAATGTGTATTACACAGGCTAATGGTCAGCCAAATCATTGCTAACGAGCGTTTGTATGAACACTCATTAGCGATGATCTGGCATTGCAATACTGACGCTGATTACCCAATGAGCGAGCAAATGCTCATTTATCGGACTATCCAGATTTTTAAGCAGGCTTAAAAAAAAAAAATTGCCGGTGGTAGATTATGCTCTCTAATCATGATCTGCTGCCTATAAACAACTAGTCAGTACGCGGAAGAATGATAACATTAGCGACTGCTCCTGCCCACACTGTGGAGGAGATCATTGCATCTAACAGCAGCGGTCTCCTGCACTTCCTTCCCGACAATCGTCTGCCTGATCGCCCAGTGTAATACTAGTCTAACATTGCACATAAATGACTGGCACAGGGCAATGAGTATAACAAAAAAAAAGTGATCCTATTCCTTTAACCCCCGCCAGCACAAACAATGAGAAGAGAAGCATAAAGGGGGGAGGGGCAACCTACAGTCACATTTACGGCTGACAAAGAAATTAAAAGGTGGCCATATAATTAGACAGTGGTCAGTCAGCTAAACATTTGCTCAGGCAACAGTTTCCCTCCCAACCCCCAATACACATAAGTCCGCTGGGTTAGGGTGCATACATACTCGGCAGATTTTGTTGCAGAACATTTCTGAGACTGAAAATCAGTTCCTTTCATCTGAATGAGGTTATTCTGCCATGAAGCACATGGATTTCTGAAAGCCCCATTCAGATGAAACGGATTTTCAGTCGCAGAAATTTTCTGCAACAAAATCTGCCGTGTATGAAGGCACCCTTAGGACCCCGTCACACAATGCTCTATCTTGGAGCGGGACCATTGAAATGAATGGGAAGCTGAAAAAAGTGCCAAAACCGCACATTTTTTCAGCATGTCTTCAAAATCTGGTGTGTGAACATCCCCGCTGAAGGTGCATGTGTTCTCAACAGGGAGAGTAAGAAACATACTGTCAAGTAGCTCTGGTGAGGACAAAGGATCAGCATGGTGAAATCCAACACGCTCACCCCCATGCCCCCCCCCCACTTCTAAAGTTGGGGCAGAGTTAGGACACCTTCATAGACATTAGATTGTCAGCCTACCCCTCTCAAATTGTCACGCTGGGTCAGAGTTCATCTAATGTGTAAGGCCACACTAAGTGTTCAGAATTTGATTTCTGTCCATACAGGTATATTTTATATTGTTGTATTGTCCACAGAATATTTAATAACCTATCTGAGTGATGTCTGATTTTGTCTGTACATGTACCCCTGATTTGTACAGTGCTGCAGAATAGGTTGGCGCTATATACAGACTTATTATGACCCAGAAGAGCAAATGACTGATCTAAAAATGGCCGCCCTGGCTGTTATAACTACACTTGCTTTGGTGACCCCATATACACAGATAACTAATAATGTACTTAATGGGGAACTGTATTTTATTGGAATGGGGACGTCACGTTCCTGATGCCTGAGAATAAGCGGGACACCACATTCCATCTGAGGGAAAGAAACAGAAGGACAAAGAACGCATTGTTACAGAATCCCTGGGGAAGAGGCACACAGCGGACGCGGCACACAAGCACAAAGAGGAGGTTGCCATGGAAAACGTGACGTAGCACTCCGCCTGATATGTGGCACTGACAGTGGGGGCTGCCGGGTGGGCTCAATGCACCATGTAATATTACCAGGTAAAAAAGAAGGAAACATTTAATGCTGCTACACTCACAGAAAATAAACTGCACGGATGCCCATCACCCCCCACAGAAGACAAATGTGTGCCCTTCCCCCTCCTCTCCCATCCCCCACCTGGAAAGCTGAGAAGGCATTTGGTCTAAGGAGGCAGAACCTCCACTGAATACCGACTGGCACCATGATCGTACCAGGCCCAAAGTAGTTAAACAGGAACCACGTCTGAAACCCGCCTGGGGCGAATACACAGAGACAGAACCAGACCCTAGATAAATACATGCAAACAAATGACAGATCCTGATCAGTGCTAGATAAACAGGCACTAAGAGACTAAGAGAAAACCAGCCGGGGCTACATACACAGGAACCGTACTAGGTCTGGATGACTAAGGCTACTTTCACACTACCGTTCAGAGCGGGTCCGTCTGATATCTGCACAGACAGATCCGCTCCTATAATGCAGACGTTTAGATCCGTTCAGAACGGATCCGTCTGCATTATAGTTTAAAAAAAAATCTAAGTGTGAAAGTAGCCTGAACGGATCCGTCCAGACTTTACATTGAAAGTCAATGGGGGAAGGATCCGTTTAAAGATTGAGCCATATTGTGTCATCTTCAAACGGATCCGTCCCCATTGACTTACATTGTAAGTCTGGACGGATCCGTTTGCCTCCGCACGGCCAGGCGGACACCCGAACGCTGCAAGCAGCGTTCAGGTGTCCGCTCGCTGAGCGGAGGCTGAACGCTGCCAGACTGATGCATTCTGAGCGGATCCGCGCCCACTCAGAATGCATTAGGGCAGTACGGATGCGTTCGGGGCCGCTTGTGAGCCCCTTCAAATGGAGCTCACAAGCGGACACCCGAACGCTAGTGTGAAAGTAGCCTAACTCGACCTAGGCTAGATACAAAGGCACCATATATGAACCAGCCCTGGGCTAGACGCATAGGTAACATGACTAGATATGGCATCCATAATGTTTCCATAAGAGAGCGGCCGTCCTAATATTTATGGGGGCCCTCCACCTCTCCCTGACAGCAGATGTTGGCAGCAGTTTACTGCCCTTTTTCTGATCAGAACACATGCATGCTTGGCCATGTAACGCATGCGTGTGTATCTAGAGCTAGAGGGTATAGCTGTCAGCCAAATGAGCGTTCAAGCCAACAGCTATCTGAAGTGTATGGCCAGCTTACACATTCTGAACTTTGTTTCCCCTGAAGAGCGACATGGGGGGGCTGCATTCAGACTGTCCCCATTCACACTGAACTCTCCAAAGTGCATGCCCTGCTGACCAGACCTTCACCCAACAAGGAGAGAACTTTACCATTCACCTCTATTTCTTCCACATTACAATATTATATTCAGTAACATTCCTCCAATTGTTCATCAATGACCTGAACAGTCATATAAAAGAAATCTTCAAACATCCTGTGTTACGGCACAGCCACATGGGGCAAAATCTGCATATGTTACATGTCAATTTGTCATGGATTTTGATGCAGATCTGCAGCTGATTTCACCCCATGCTTTGAAAATGTCAAATTATGTTGCAGTTTTAAACTCTGCACTGTAGGTCCCTATACGCTGCAGATTTTTTGGCGTGGATGACATTTCTTAAAACCGTCCTGTAAAATGCTGAGGATCTGCCTCACAGAAATCTGCAATACAAGGGTATGAGCCATTGCACTAAGCAGTCTGAAGAGCTTAGGAAGGCTGGGTGTGTGATTGTGTAACACCATCTCCGCTGCATTGCTCGCTGCACTGGAAAGCTATGAATCATACACTCTCAGGGTCAGTCTCCGTCCCCGATTCTGGATGGCCCCTCTTGTAATCAGACTCCTTGTCCCCTCAGTTTATCCCTGGCTTCTTTCTACCCTTAAGAAAGAGCAGTGGGAACATTTCAGCATTTCTCGAGGTCAAGGGGACAAACTGCATTCTGAGCAGGACAGTAGAATCCTATATAGTGATCAATGACTTGCATCAAAGCTTCCGTGGGGTCACATAGTCCACAGATGATGGGATCACGTGTCTGTGGGTGTGGGCTGCATCAGATAAAGAAAACACACAGTCAGCCTGGAAACAGCAGGCCCCTGCCAAGATTTTCTCTAGCCACCATTTTGAGGACACTGCTGATGAAGTAAACAAAATGGTGCCTGCCTGCCAGGCAAATCTGAGCATTTAGAGCAAGAATGCTACATCAACCCGCACATTATAAACTATAAGGGTTTAAACAGCGCTTTTCATGCAGATTGCCTATTACTTAAATGGATTTAGAACTGACAAGAGTAATATGGGAGAAACAGGAGGAGGAGGTAGGGCACATCTATGACAACGTCCTGGGTGCCATGACCGGAATACACGCAGCAATGTTTATTTAGGCACTTTGTGGTGGTTGTACAACACTCCTACGTGCAAATGTTGGCGAGTTCTTTATTTAGACTGAATCTGCTACACTTCTCATGTGGTAACACACAGGAAGACACCACTGCACAAGCCACAGCTGAACAGCAGCTGGAAGACTTAAAGGGCAACTCCACATGTAACTGCTAACAGAAACGAAAGCTCTAAATGCCTGCTTCCTGCACCCCTATCTTTCTAAAACTGCTCATTCCCCATCAATATGATGAATAGATTTTCTCCGATACCATCATTATATAACGGCCTTCTTACTTCATGACAGCGCAAATGTATTCGCCCGCTAAAAACAACAGGTGTATCCATGATTTTAAAAAAATTAATTTATACGAAGACGTATTCATTTTGTTAGGCATGACCCCATTTGTAGAAGCCTCTTCAAACAAACATGGAGGCGAGTAACGCCCTGCCACATGAAATACTGTGACATCTTTTATGTCCATCAGAGAGGCCCTTTCTATTTCACCTTACTGGTTACTACCAGAAATCCTCGGCTACCGTCATAGATCTGTTCTGGGGGAGTCGTGAGGATTGATCATCTCCCCGTCCACTCAATACAAAGTTGTGATCACTTTTTAAAGAGGCGTAAGGGAAGAAACAAGCTGCAGCTCTACAATACCCATCTGCTGAATCGGACTCTCCCAGAGGATTAAGCTAAATCACTGTAGCAGTGAAAGGGGTTAACCCCATAAAGCCTGCATCCAGTTCTCTCCAGAAAACCATGTAACTGTCAGCGGTATAATGCTGTGCTGTGTATGCTGCCTCCTGACTTGTAAGTTTAGGTGAAGGAAGAGCAGACGTGAAATAGCAGCAGTGTTCCTCACCTTTGGATCGAGTGGTGACATCCATCCCCTCCACCAGCTCCGGCTCAATCTTCACTTCCTCCTCTGCCAAACTGTGGAGACAAAGAAAGAGGGTAAGTGACCCAGTCATGTCATCAGCATCCATGCACATTGACCCCCAAATACACACATGTGGATCCCCTCACTCCACAAAGCATCCCTCACTGGTGTCAATCTCATACATTGATAGATGGAGAGAAGATAGGTGACAGCTTGAGATTTAACCATGTCCACCCTGGAAACATGAGAGCAATATAGCAGCACTGAGGCTTTCTGAGGCTGCAGATTGTTACAGGTAACAGAGGCAATGATACATACATTTAACTGGAGATGCTTTGGGGGGGGGGGGGTAAAATGAGAACCCAGCCACAACATAAGAAGAAGAAGTGGTGCAGGGTAAAGAGCACTTTGCACCTCCAGTGTCAGAATTCAGGAGACTGGACCAGTCCCACAGGATCCTGCAAGAAGAGCGTCTGCACTGAGCAACTCACAGCAAGACCAGGATTTTAAAATACTAAATAAAAAATAAATTTAAAAAAAACACAGTCTTTAATAAACATGTAACCCCTCTCTCATCCCTGGGCACCTTCAAGACAATCAGAGAATTATACATGACATCCTCTCCATGCAGAGCAACTATATACAAGATCCAGAGCAGCCGCTTCTAGTGCATTCAATCTTAGTCATTTACAAAACCTCTCAGTTAATATGGATACATACACTTGAAAAAACCTCTCCGAAGAGAAGGCTGCACAGATTGAGACTTGGTAAGGTAAGATTGATGGGGGAGGGGGGATTTTTTTTTTAAAGCACAAGCATTTGTTGTTGTCTGACATATGAATGAAGGATCCACTAGGAAATCATAGACTGTGACAAGGAAAGGGTTACCATGCATTGGTTATTAATTGTGCAGGTACACGCATCATATATAACTGATAATCAGCTATATAGATCAATTACAGAATGGTCATCTAAGAATCAGTTTATTAGTGCACCCTTTACAAGGTTAATGCTGCCTGCTGGAGAGCCTGTAACCAGAAGTGCACTGCATTTCCTTAGTGCTATCTGCTCCGGGTTAACCATTTATTTGCATGGACATTAAAAGCTAAAATTGTTCTCGTTTTACCCCAGGTCCCCTGCACTTGGCTTTGCATGCAGCCTTTCATTTGTTGCAGACCTGCATATAATGTTACCCCGCATATCTGGGCTTGCTTTGCATCCAACACATCTGTAACCCTGCATTGAAAGGATTTATAAGTGACATGCCTAGAAAAAAATAAGATCCAATCTCCCCATGTCCCAGCAAACAGTACAACGAGCAGGCTTCATGAAAATGTTAAAGAAACTTATGTAAGGCATGTGTAATAGCGGAAGATGAGGTGCTGGAGGAATGGGAGCTGATTCAGAAGGACTCACCTATCACAGTCTTAGTCATCGAGGGCTATGTACCTTGTGCAGGCTCTTAAAATGGCGTCTGGCAGCAATGCACTGCCCCATTCCTGCACTAGAGCTAAAATGGAAGCAGTTTATTTAGTAAGGGCATATGTAGACTCCAGTGCTGCCATCTCCCCCACCGACAGCACAACAGCAAAGGGGGGAAAATCGCCTTCTATTCCAGCGACAGCAGATGAAAACCAAATGTTTAGAGAAAATTCAGACAGGAAGAGAGGTATGATTTACACATCTCAATGCACAGAGGCCGCAGCTCCATGTGGATTACAGGCCTGTCATCCGGTCACAGTGGAGTCTTACTAGATACACCAGTCTGGGCTCTCAACAAAGAACCTAATCTTTCTTGATAGGGAAAGAACTAAACTACAGCCGTCTGCGGGGGGTCATCAAAGACTGTGCCTACCGTGGCATCACACCATAAAGGAGGACTGGGGCCCAGGAGGGAATGTACCTTGTGCGAGACACAAACCACCATCATAAAACATCTACTACAAGGTGCAAATAAAAATTATGGCAAAGGATGGGTTACTAATGCTGAATAAATCATTTCTCAAAAGGTTGAAGGTCAACAGCATAACACAGCAGCCTCCATGTTGAATGTTCCTTGCCTACTGACCGATGTTATCCAAAGCAAATGTTTCTCACTCCACTGCTGCCCAAAAAAGGGTGAAAATGCGGTCTTTTCTTGTCCATATAGCCCACCACACACCCTAAGCATGATGTGGTAAGTGTCCGCCCTATGTGAGGAAGTTATCATGGACTTAGCACCAGAAAACTGGCATTAAAAAGCCACAAGTTTTTGTGCAAGCATACATTCTGTTAAAATAAAAATTGTGATTCGTACCTATGAAACTGGCTGACCTGTTGCATGTCTTCTTGGCAGCTGAAGACATCGGTGTTGGTCCCCTGTTCACATGAGCCTGCATTACTGAGAAAAATGATATTTTATTATATGCAAATGAGCCTCTAGGAGCAACGGGGGCGTTGCCGTTACACCTAGAGGCTCTGCTTTCTCTGCAACGCCTCTCCATTTTGATTAACAAGGTCAGGAATAACGATCTTTTCACTGCCTGGCCCTGTCAATCAAAGTGTAGAGGGCACGGCAGTTGCAGAGAGAGCTGAGCCTCTAGGTGTAACGGCAACGCCCCCGTTGCTCCTAGAGGCTCATTTGCATATAATAAAACATCATTTTTCTCAGAAATGCGGGCACATATGAACATGGGACCAACACCGATGCCTTCAGCTGCCAAGTACACATGTAACAGGTCAGCCAGTTTCAAAGGAACAATGCAAGGAAAGGCATTATATTCCATGGCCCGACAGATTTGCCATCATGGCATAAATTATACAGCAAATCAGGGCCGGTGCCCCTTAAGCTATATTCAGACGATGTGTGACGGAGGATTTTCTTAATGGGTGTCACACGTCCATTTTAAGAACAATGGTAGTCTAACGGGTTAAGCAGTTTTTTTTGACGGTCAGTGAATAACGGACGTCAAAAAACAGATTATGTTCTATCTTGTCCTTATCACTGACCGAAAGCCACCATACAATTGAAGGGGACAGCATCTCTCTCCAGCACACTTTGGGCTAAGAACCACTTATGAAATGGCGGTCTGAGCAATTTCCCCCTGATGTCAGTGGACAGTCAAGATAGATACAGTCTGCAGCTTCCATGGGACAGAAAGAAACCCCTGTTATAATTCACTTGTTATCTACCACACTCAGCCTGATATATCCGGTTGCTTTAAATAGGCATTCCCATTTGGGACATTGATGGTATATCGCTCGGGTATATCATCAATGTCACAAGCTGTGCATGCACTGTGTGCTCTCCTTTACTTCAGGGGCCCCAGTTCTGGAAAAAGGGGCGGGTCCCAGGGGTAGAAGCCACACCTATCTGACATCGATGGCATATCCTAGCTATATGCCACCAATGTGTGAAATAGGAATATGCCTTTAATACCAACCTGTCCTGTGACACTAAAAAACACTGCACACATCTACATATGACAACGTTGCACAGAATTATTCTGCCTGCCACTAGACATGTGGTCCAGGAGAAGACGTCAGTACATTTCTACTAAAGATGGATTCACCTGATGAGAGGTTCAAAAGACAAAGCCAACACAACCTGCAAGTGTAAAAGCTAAATCCATGCAAAGACATGAGGTTCCTGGCTATAGATCCTGCATGTCGGTAGTGACCGGCAGCATCTATAGCACGCATCCTCAAACTGCGGCCCTCCAGCTGTTGCAAAACTACAACTCCCAGCATGCCCGAACAGCCTACAGGTACCAGCCTACAGCAGGGCATTGTGGGAGTTGTAGTTTTACAACAGCTGGAGGGCCACAGTTTGAGGATGCCTGACCTATATTATATGCCACAAGAGGGGGAAAAAAAATAAAAAATGGTATGTGACACAGTGGATTTCAACCTGACTGATCCTACAAGATACGTGTCGGCAAAAGTGTGGTAGTAAAAATCTAAATGTGGTCCCGGCAGTCCACAAGATGATCATTGCAATTTGGTGTCCAGCAAAACCAAATCTGTTCCAGCTCTAGATAAAACCCAGTCTTCTAATGCTGGAGCTTATGGTAGGATCTAGTTAACTCCCCTGGCTGTATACCAATCCCGTCTCATATGGCATTCATACCACCATGACACATAGGGCTCTCTGAAATGTCCAGACACCGATCGGCAAAGCTTCGCCAGTTTGGAAAGTTTAGACTAGCATTATAGGGGTTTTCCAGTCTTAGGCCTCATGCACACGACCGTTTTGGTCCGCATCTGAGCCACAGTTTTGGTGGCTTGAATGCAGACCCATTCACTTCAATGGGGCCGCAAAAGATGCGGACAGCACACGTTGCTCCGTTCCGTGGTCTGCCAAAAAAATATAACCTGTCCTATTCTTGTTGCGTTTTGCGGACAAGAATAGGCAGTTATATTAATGGCTGTCCGTGCCATTCCGCAAATTGCAGAACGCACACGGACGCCATCCGTGTTTTGTAGATCCGCAATTTGCGGACCACAAAACACACAACGGTCATGTGCATGAGGCCTTAGGTAAAACACAGCTTCTTAATAAAATCGGTTTGAATTGTATCCATATATTTACACAGATACATTGTAGCAAAATGTCAGCTAGGAGAAGTAATAGCTCTGGATGGACTTTCAACCCTCATGTAAACAAGAGTGTTTTAAGTTGGGTCTCATGCATACGACATGTCCATTTTGTGGGCCGCATGCCATCCACATTTTTTTTTTGCGAACCCACTAACTTCAACGAGGCCGTGGTCTGCATTTTGCAGTCATATTCTACCTTTTTGTGGAACGGACATACGAATGCAGAAAACACCAGGATGATCCATTTGCTTTCTGCATCCGAATGTCCATCCCGCAAAAAATGTGGACCACGGATCCACTGAAGTCTATGAGTATGTAAAAAAAAAAAAAGGAGGATGCAACACGGACACCATCCGTAATTTGCGGACTGCAAAGTACATACGGTCGTGTTCTTGAGGCCTTAGTGACAGCAAGCTGATATCGTGAAAATGGTGAGAAAATAAAGCATATTAAAAGCTACAAAAAAACACAAAGCTTGGGCTGGTGGGAACATAGATGGAAGACATGGCTATCTGGCCACAGACTCATGTTACTGATCTACACACATACTACCCTGAACTAAGTATAGCAGCACAGCAGGTGCCCAGCATCGCCGTCAATGGGCATTTATCCAAACCTCTACCAGGCAGATGGCAGGGGGCTACAGAGCTGTATGTACAGGAGTGAAATTGTTGAGATGAAGTACACACAGTTATGGCGTAGTCTGTATTGTTAGGACAGTGGTGGCAAACCTATGGCATGGGTGCCGGAGGCGGCACTCAGTGCTCTCTCTGTGGGCACCTACACCCTAGAAAAAGTCTATGGTGTACCAATATACCTTAAACTTTTCCTGCCATTCATCAGCACAGGACGCACTATGAACAGCACAAGCAGGATATTAAAGCTAAATGATAAAGTACATGAAAGATATACTATATTGATATTCAGGATAAATTGCGGTGTTTGCACTTTGCAATAAATAAGTGGGTTTTAGGTTACCGTTTGGGTACTCAGTCTGTAAAAGGTTCACCATCACTGTCCTAGGAATTTCCAAACTAAGGCCTCTTGCACATGAACGTGTGCGCCATGTGGTCGTTCAGCGGCCCACAATGCATGAACACAGTCCGTTGGGCAGCCGCAGCGGATCGCAGACCCATTCACTTTAATAGGTCCGCGATCCAGCCGTTCAGCAAAAAGATAGAACATGTCCTATCTTTTTGCGGAACGGAAGTACGGGACAAAACCCCCACGGAAGCACTCCGTAGTGCTTCCATAGCGTTCCGTGCTTCCGTTTCGCATCTCCGGATTTGCGGGCCCATTGAAGTGAATGGGTCCGCATCCGTGATGCGGAATGCCCACCGAACAGCACCCATGTATTGCGGATCCGCAATACGGCAACGGGGTGCACACGTTCGTGTGCAAGAGGCCTAAAGGAAAGAAGGGAACCAATATCACAGTTCTAGTTATCTTCCTCAATAAACTAATGTATCTGGTTACAAATTAACTATATGTAGTCAACATGAAGTCAATATTAAGTGTTCTACCAAGGGATGAGTAACAAGGAGTGTAGAAATCTCCCATCCCCCACAATCACTACTGCATCTCACGTATCTCCAGTGCTGAGAACCGCCAGAGACATTTACCGCCATATATAAAAACTGATATCAGCCGCTCCTGTTATAACCTTCAGGGACATTTACATCCGTATGTGCCACAATGCTCCTGTACAGCGAGGCTTCTCACCATCTGGCCTAACCTTTAGGGCTCTTTCACAAAAGCAATCTAAACCTCATTGATGTAGCAGTGGCAGGACAGCACATGGATGGCATCCATGGGCTGTCTGTTTTCCTTACACACCCATTCATTTGAATGGAAAAGTCTTGAGGGAAAATTGGATGTATATGGTGCATGCTGCAATTTTCTCTGCATGGTCTGATGGGTCATGTGGAAAAATTACATATGTGAATTGGTCCATTGACTAGAATGGGTCAGCGTTCAGTCCGAGTGCTGTCCATTCTACATTTGGACAGCAACTGGATGTGAACGTCGCCCACCTGAATAAGATCCATTACTGCTAGTTGGCCAATCCATCATTCAGTCCATTCTGACTACATACAGTAGGTGTTTTACTTTGTGGCATGCTGTTATAAGGGACTGTTCAGATCCTGCGCTGCACAGGCACGTTCTGCCATGAAAGACGTGCGTCACTGGCATTCAGGGAAACTTCTAGAATCACGCCATCCTCCACTCTCCAGTTATCAGCTGTTAACCAGCTCTGTGCTGCCATTGGCTCAAAAAACTAAGAGGATATCTGATTGGCCAATAGGGCTGGATTTTTTTTTTTTCTTTTTTGCTCCTTCCTCCCTCTCGGACATCTTGCTGCAATGCAGGCATCTTTGCTGTGTCTACATAGGTGAAAAACAGGGCCATTCTTATCAATTGGGGCCTGTACAAATGTTCATTTGTCCAATTGCCCATCACAGCGAGCAATAGGAAACACTGGAGCATGTACTATTAGCCACTGTTACACTATGGAGAAGACGTTTAACCCTTTCAGTGCACAACATGGCTGCAATAAAATGTCAGACACAAAATGTCTGGTGCTGGTCAAGGATCCCTTTATCCATTACCAGTGCATCAGGTATGTCAGCTACGTGTGTTATATCTCACATACGGACATACACACACACAGATATATAAAATAAAGTCTAATGTCGTAGGCCTAATCTTCATTTAAAATGGCCCATCCATAAAACTCCACGGATGTCCTTAGTGACGAAGTGGACACATCACTGCAATCTGAGATGATGGCAAAAAGAGAGAAAAATAAATAAATCAATAAACCAAACGGCATGTAACAAACATTTCCTTTATAAAAGCCTGTGTGTCTTAAATGACCCCGACAGCTGACACGATTGCCTAACAAGATGGAGACTGCTGGTGACGTCAATGACGCTGGCTCCATTTGTAGAATCCTTAACTGCAAGGAACGTCTCCAAGGGTTAATGTCAGTGACAGACACCATCTGCCAGGTTGTCACTGCATAAATTAATCAAAGGAGAGAAACCTCTGGCAAAGCACCTACCCAGAAAATGCTGTGGGCAGACAAGGGTTAATGAGACAAAAAAAAAAAAAAAAAAGGCTATCTGCAGCCCTTACATAAAGTATCATCAATAATGAACCCTCACATTAGAATGGCAGCTGGGGGTGAACTGGCATCAAATAATATTTTCTAAAATGAAACCTTGATATAGGGTGGAAGAAAACCTGAGCGTTCAAGTAAAGGCCTATTTTGGAGAAAGCCCCATCCCCTCGCAGGGTGGTGAGCCTGCAGCAATCACTTACTGGGACCTTCCAAAGCTACACATGGTGCCTTCAGAATACATTACTATCCACGGTAGACACGAAGAACTTGCAAACGGCAGGAAGTAAAACAAGCAAAAGGTGTGTAAAGGACAGAGGCTAGAACAACCTCACGCACACACAGAAGCAATGCAACCATTTTGCCTTCTCCCTCTTACAAGAGCCTGGCTGCCTTCATTACGTTACACAAGAATCCTTCACTTACCTTTACGTTCAAAGAACCCCCCCTCCCCACCCCAAAAAAAATGAATCGATGGAGAGCAGCAAATTAACCCTTTATGAGGCACAGGAGAGGCCTTGTACCCAATGTTAGGAAAAATAGCTGCACTGAGGGGGTTAATCAGAAAGCATTAGAATACTGTTAAATCTTTAAATAAAATACTGTATCATAAGAAATGCAGGTTGTGTATACTGGCATCCATGAAATATCTATGGTCACGCCTGCGGAGAGAACACTTATGTAACCTTAACAAAAGTGGCCATTAATAACACATCTTAGTTATACAGCTCTTATACTTACTGTTTGACATCCATATTGGTTAGCTCCCAGCCTCAGGAAATCATATATCCAGAACATAAAAAATAAAAAAATCTCAAAAAACAATATATGGGTAAAAAGCAAGAAAAATCATGTACACGCACACTGTGCCGGGTCCACAGGGCACCAAGTAAACCGGAGAAAGGCTTCAGATATGGTGGTATTTGAAAAATCCAAAGCTAGGCCCCAGACGTATGTCAGGCATAAATGCTGAGAGTCTCTGTGGTCGGTATCAAAAGTAACAGTCCTGGGTTAGTCTGGCTCTTGTCCTTTAGATAGAGGGTGAATAAAGTGTGCTTTGCTTGGTGGCCTGTACGTCAGCTGAAGCCTTGTGCTGAGGCAGCCTCCATGTTCCTCTGAGCAGCATGTGACACAGGAATACACAATAATGCAGAGATCTTCCTTGGTGAACAGGGGAGTGAAGGGGGCTGTGCAGAAACCCACCACTCTTTACAAAACAAAAAAGTTAATTGTGCAGTGTACCCCTGGAACCCCCAGCAGCAGTCACTGGCTAATGGCACCCAACCATGTGATCTCTCCAGAAAGTCAAAATTCAAAACACTTGCTGGTTTAGCGAATTTGGCCCGAGAAGTCGCGGAAATGCAACCTGCAAAAGCACAGTGTCCAAGAGATGGGAATAAACTACAAAAAAAGACAAGCTCTGGCTTACCTGTGTGGATGCATTGTTACAGTGTTATATGTCAATACTTATAAAACATGGAGGACAGACTCTCAGTTCTCAGACAGAAAGGGCTTGGCACTTCAGCCTGATGATCAGACTCCCCTGTTGCAAGCTGGGGCAGGATTGGAGGCTTTCGGGAATCCACATGTAATGCTTCAGGCCATTGGCTGAGCCACTTCCTGAGTGATTATCTTTGTACAGCTCTTGCAGGCAGGAGCCATCCTGTGCAGAGAGAGAAAGAGACAGGCTCAGCTAGGCCTTTACAGTGCAGATCTGGAGGTGAATGCACAAACCCACGGCCAGCAAACACATACATACACAATGACACCTCCCCCTCCTCACACACAGCTATACTCTCACCAAAAAAAAAAAAAAAAAGACACAGGGTATAGTTACATTAATGGCATCAGAAAAAAAAATTGCACAATAAAAGCAAACCTGTGAGACCTGTCCCTGAGCTGTGGAGCAGAGAATCCAGGTAAAGTGCAAGGAGCAATGAGAACGGTGACACTAGGAACCAGAGAGGGCCTTCCCGGGACACAGGAGGAGCACGGGGGCTGTCAGATCTTTTGAACAAACCTTTTATTCCCCCATCCTCCAAGGCCGAATGAAACTGTCCTTAAAGCAACAGAGAGAGAGAGAGAGCGAGAGAGAGAGAGAACCCAGCTTCCGCCCTGACTGGCTGCAAATTGCAGAGCATTAACCCCGCGTCGCCTGTACTCTCTGAAGGAAGGCCTGCCTATGCCTGCAGCCTTAAGACAAAGGGGCAGGAGGCTACTGCCCCAATTGTTGTTTTAGGCATTCTTATGCAAAGAACAGCCATTGTGTCCTGTCATTAAAGCCGCTTCACACTTACTGTCACTTACTGTCGTTTTTCCTGATCTTAATCACAATTATATTTAAGGTCATCTGGAAGCTGCTGTTACAATGTATACACACTATACACATCCCACAACTTGCAGTGAAGAGGACTTACCCTACTACAGTAAGTCACCACACATTTATTTCAAATAAGTGCTTCTTTAAGAAAGCAGCAGCGTCATCTAATCATTCTCATTTATTGTTGCAATTTTGTGACACTTTAGGCCTCTTTCACACGAGCGTGACGGACTAGGTCCGCATGCGTTCAGTGAAATTCGCACTATTTTGTAAGCAAGTTAAGTCTGTTTTGTCTGCAATTGCATTCAGCTTATTCCACGCGGGTGCAATGCGTTTTGATGCGTTTTTCACGAGCGTGATAAAAAACTGAAGGTTTACAAACATCTCTTAGCAACCATCAGTGAAAAACGGATTGCCTCCGCACTTGCTTCCGGATGCTTGCGTTTGTCACTGAATCCCCATTCACTTCTATGGGGCTGCGTGAAAAACGCACAGTATAGAACATGCTGCATTTCTTCTCGCAACGCAGAACTGATGCATGAAAAAAACGCTCATGTACACAGACCCATTGAAATAAATGGGTCAGGATTCAGTGCGGGTGCTATGCGTTCACGTCACGCATTGCACCCGCGCGGAAAACTCGCTCGTGTGAAAGGGGCCTTTGGTGTGGATTTTGCACAAAAACATTGATTTCAATGGGGAACCCGCACATTAAAGAGGTTTTCTGAGATTTTGATACTGACAACCTATACTCAAAATCTCAGAAAAATTAAATAAAAAAAGCGTCCTGTCCATTCTTGAAGCAACCACAATTCTCACAGGAAAATGGACAGGAATGAAAATCCTAGTCAAAGCTGCGTAAGGCTTTGTTCCCATCTCCATTTGGAGATCCGGGACAGGGCAGCATATGAACACAGCATGATGCAGGAGAAAAAAAGCATCCAAAAAAACCTGAAGCACATTCTGCATCAGTTTTTTTTGGCGCAGAAAATATTGCGTGTGAACATACCCTTAGGTTTTATTCCTATTAAAAACTACATTTATTGCATTGCTTCTGGTCTTCAAAAAGAACCTGTCCCGGAGAAACAATAATCATTTAGGGGGTCAATTATTAAACAGAAATATGTCCAAATTATGCTTATTTCTGCCGCAGATTGCAGCACAAAAGGTTCTTTGTGCAGTAATCTGCCACTTTTCCCCCGCTCACGACAGGACTAAAAAAGCGGACGGGCTGGTAGGCCTGTCTCCATTGCCATTCTCTACACCTGTTTTAGGCATAGAAAATGGTCTAAATGTAAGGGCTCATGCACACAATACGGTCCGTGAGCAGCCATATGTCCTGGAGCGGCATACATTGTGCGCACGGGAGCTTACAGCATCATAGATTTCGAGTGCGGGACAATAGCCCCACGGGCGGCCCGATGCGCACAGCATCATAGTAACCTATGATACTGTGCGCTCCCATGCACACGATGTATGCCGCTCCGGGACATATGGCCCGCTCACGGACCGTATGTCTCGGAAGGCATACGGTCGTGTGCATAAGCTCTAAGAAAGCAAGGAAATTGTAGAACAGACACATGGATGTGGACAGCACACAGATGACATCCGTTTGATGTACGAATTTTTTGCAGCCCAATGGAAATTAATGGGTCTACGTGCGATCTGCAGAAACGTGGATCAGACGCGAACAGTACGGCAATGTGCATGAGGCCTAAGGGTGTATTCACACAGCCGTGTCCGTTTTGTGGACACCAGATGTGTGCATCCTGCATTGCGGTGTAGACTTAATGACTTGGAAGCACACAGAAGGGAAGTTCGCGGTCCACAAAATGGACACGGCCATGTGACTACACCCTGCTAACTCTAATTCACATATGATGGAACCATTACAATGGTGTCATTGTCTCCATGTTCTCAGCAGAAGTAAGAGCTCTCGAGTCACTGGATGCACATGATCACTGCACCTCCATTACACATTCTCCTTTTTCTTGACGGAGAATTGTCAGCAGTTATTTTTGGCACTTATGTGCCTGATGTCTCCCTGCTGAAGGTCTAAACCAGGGGTGCACAACCTGCGGCCCACATGCGGCCCCCGCATGCGGCCCCCATCAGCTGTGTTTCTGCCAGGAGCGCCGCACAGCGGATGGATCACAGGTTTTGCTCCTGCACTGTAGCAGGAGCAGAAAGGGTCCCCGGCTATTAGTGAGAGCGGGGAAGCCGAGGAAAAGACAGAAGTGCTTTATCAGCGCTTCTGCATTCTCCCCTATGAGCGCTCTGCAGTGCGGACCCGGCGACGTCATTGCTGGGTGTCTGGGGGCAGAGAAGCGCAGAGCTGCAGGGTCAGTAAAAAAAAAAAAAAGTATTCACTGTCCCGCAACTGTTTTCTTATGAACCCTTGGGGGACATATGTGGCAAAAATATATTTAAAAAAAAAAGTGTTCAATGTCCTCCAACAGTTTTTTTTATGACCTCTTGTGGGACATATTATGTGGCAAAAATATATTTAAAGAAATAAGTAATAAACCAATTATTTAAAAAAATACAATAAAATATTAATAAAATACAAATAAAAGGAAAAAATAAAAAGGAAAAAGTGCAAAAGACGGTGTCCCCCAAGGTCTTTTTATGACCTCATGGGGGACATGTTATGTAGCAAAAATATATTAAAAATGAAGTTAAAAAAAATATTAAAAATTAAATACATAAAAGAAAAAACACCCACACCAACCAAAACAGTCACCATTACCACCCCATTCACGTGAAACTATACATATTATATAACAAAACGGCCTACACAAAATAGGGAAATAATTATAATTCATTTTGGCGTCAGTTTGCATATTTAAGAATAAGGATCTATAATTTGAAAAAAAACAAAAAACGTTTTGTACAGTTTCCCCCAAATAAAAATTGTTTTGGTAGTCCAACAAATAATAGATAATAGATAGTTACAACAGTATGAACCACCATGTATGCTAAAGCCTCTTGCACACAAACGTTTTTTTTTTCCCGTTTACTGGCCGTTTTTTGCGTTCCGTATACGGTCCGTATACGGAACCAATCATTTCAATGGTTCCGCAAAAAAAACGGAATGTACTCCGTATGCATTCCGTTTCTGTATTTCCGTTCCGTTTTAACATAGAACATGTCCTATTATTGCCCGCAAATCACGTTCCATGGCTCCATTCAAGTCAATGGGTCCGCAAAAAAACGGAACACATACGGAAATGCATCCGTATGTCTTCCGTTTCCGTTCCGCTTTTTGCTGAACCATCTATTGAAAATGTTATGCCCAGCCCAATTTTATCTATGTAATTACTGTATACTGTATAGGCCATACGGAAAAACGGAACGGAAAAACGGAACAGAAACGGAAACACAACGGAAGCAAAAAACGGAACAACGGATCCGTGAAAAACGGACTGCAAAACACTGAAAAAGCCATACGGTCGTGCGCAATAGGCCTAAATTACAAAAAAAAAGTGTCTGGTCATTAAGGCCTTTTCAGGGCTGGTCATTAAAGTGTTAACCAATAAGCGCCTTCCCCACTAGCAAGATTAAGTGCTTACTGGTTACTGCAGGGCCCCTATAACTGGACTGGCAGGAGATGAGATAATCTAAATAAAGAGATTATCTGCACTGCAGAGCGCTCATAGGGGAGATCTAATTAATATGTATAAATATATCAGGGGTCAGTACAGAGATCTATCCCATCATCTATTTATCCCCAGGACTGTGACGAGGGGACATCCTCTGCGTCTGGAGGAAAGAAGGTTTGTACACAAACATAGAAAAGGATTCTTTACGGTAAGAGCAGTGAGACTATAGAACTCTCTGCCTGAGGAGGTGGTGATGGTGAGTACAATAAAGGAATTCAAGAGGGGCCTGGATGTATTTCTGGAGGGTAATAATATTACAGGCTATAGCTACTAGAGAGGGGTCGTTGATCCAGGGAGTTATTCTGATTGCCTGATTGGAGTCGGGAAGGAATTTTTTATTCCCCTAAAGTAGGGAAAATTGGATTCTTTTTTTTTGCCTTCCTCTGGATCAACTTGCAGGATGACAGGTGGAACTGGATGGACAAATGTCTTTTTTCGGCCTTATGTACTATGTTACTATGTGAAAGGCGGAATGACTGTGGCAGCGATCACTCCTTCCCAGTCACTGTGCACTGGCTTGTGTAATGGGCAGATGAGCGGCGATCAACATTTTTTTAAATTTGCCGCCCCTTGAAATAGTGCGATGTGACAATGCGGCCCCCAGACCAAAAAAGGTTGTGCACCCCACGGTGGTAGAGAACAACAATCTCAGGAGCATGTTCACATAACAGAAATCGCCCCTGTCCACTCAGTCATTCACAATCTAAAATCTAATTCCTAACCTTTTGTTTTCTGTTTTTTATGCATTAAGTGTTCACACATTAACCACTGATTGTTAGTACATGAAGACATGATAATCACAGCTACAAGTCTGCCCCCTGGTGGCCACAGACAGAACTGCAATAACCACCAGGACAAAAACATTGATGAGAAGCATCCTGTGACCCCACAGGGAATACTCCCTTCCCAAAGATAAAATACCAGAAAATGTTTAAAAGTGAATCTTTCATCTAAGTAAATAAATATCTTGGCTTAAAGAGGACCTTTCATCTGAATCAAGTAAGTAAACTGAATATACATACATGGAGAGCGGCGCCCAGGGATCCCCCTGCACTTACTATTATCCCCGGGCGCCGCTCCGTTCTCCTGTTATAGGCTCCGGTAAAGTCACAGTTAGGCTCCACCCATTGGAGCCTGCCGCGGTCTCCTTCTCCTATGCTGTAGCGCTGGCCAATCGCAGCGCTCAGCTCTTAGCCATGCTATGAGCTGAGCGCTGCGATTGGCCATCGCTACAACATAGGAAAAAGAGACGCCGGCAGGCTCAAATGGGTGGAGCCTAACTGTGACTTTACCGGAGCCTATAACAGGAGAACGGAGCGGCGCCCGGGGATAATAGTAAGTGCAGGGGGATCCCTGGGCGCCGCTCTCCATGTATGTATATTCAGTTTACTTACTTGATTCAGATGAAAGGTCCTCTTTAAGGAGTCTGATTGATATTTTAATGTCAACTATTTATTGCCCATCTTGGTCTCCAAATTCACTGCACAGACGTGGATCCATGTAGCTAGGGTGGGTTTAGGATTTCACTGTACAGCTTTTCAAAGCTCCACCCTAGTGGTTGCAGCAGACAGGCAGAACTTTATTATGTAACCATTAAGGATGAGCAAATCGACTTTGGAAGCTTCACCCGAAGTCGATTCGCAAAAAACTTCCTTAGAATACTGTACGGAGCAAGTTACTAGGGATGAGCGAATGGACTTCGGATGGATAAAACTTCGTTAGAATACTGTGTGGAGTTAGCGCTCTGTACAGTATTAAAATGTGTTGGCTCTGGTGAGCCGAAGTTTTACTTTGTTAAGTCTCACAAGACTTCGGGTAATATCTTCTGAAATTAATTTCTACTGTAAAAACCTTTGTACTTTTGTTTTTACAGTAGAAATTAATTTCTGAAGATATTACCCGAAGTCTCGGGAGACTTTGCGAAGTAGTAACTTCGGCTCATGGGAATCTCTGCACTGGTTACATGCGGTTGTGTGTGGGCATGTTCACAATGACTGGCTTCTGTGGTGATAAGCAGCACATCACCGCAGAAGCCAGTCACTGACTGGAGTGGTGCACGTGACCAAGCACTGGTGGATGTAAGGCTACTTTCACACTGGCTGTTTTGGCTTTCCGTTTCTGAGATCCGTTCAGGGCTCTCACAAGCGGTCCAAAACTGATCAGTTTTGCCCTAATGCATTCTGAATGGAAAAGGATTCGCTCAGAATGCATCAGTTTGCCTCCGATCAGTCTCCATTCCGCTTTGCAGGCGGACACCAAAACGCTGCTTGCTTGTTCGTATGATGAAACGGAGCCAAAATGTAAGTCAATGGGGACGGATCCGTTTTCTATGTTGCATGCAACAGACTATATGGGTCCTACAGGAGGTGGCCACGCTATTTAAATATATAACAGGAATTTCAGGGGTCGTGCGACCAGAGCGTGGCTTGGGTCACCTACTGACTGTCTTTTATTTTTATTACATAAAACTTATACCTTTATTTATTCTATTTAAAAAGTTAACACTCTAAATTAAAGATATAAAGTTGCTGTGAAGATACAGGGAGTTGGGTAAGCCCTGAGAACGATATCAGGAGCTATCCCACCCAGTGGTGTATACTGACAAGAGGTATACAGAATGTAAACTACAGTCTCACCGCTCACTCTGAGGATTTTTAATCTTTAATTTAGAGTGTTAACTTTTTAAATAGAATAAATAAAGTAATAAGTAATATGGATCCGTTTTCTATGACACAATCTGGCACAGTAGAAAACGGATGCGTCCTCCATTGACTTTCAATGCTGTTCATGACGGATCCATTTTGGCTATGTTACAGATAATACAACCGGATGCATGCGGTTGTATTATTGTAACGGATCAGTTTTTGTAGATCCATGACGTATCTGCCCAAAACGCGAGTGTGAAAGTAGAAAACAGTGCGAGGACCGGAAAATGGAGACAGTGGCGGAAGTCTGGAGCAGAAAGAAGCAGGTAAGAATGAATGTTCTATTTCAGGTGGCATACTACGGGCACTTGCTTAAAAATGAATATTACCGAAAAATCTCTTTAAATATTGATGACCTATCCTCAGGTCTGACTCCTAGCATGGCACCAACGCCCATCAGCTGTATCAAAGGACCGCAACACTTGGACGAGTGCTGTGGCCTCTTCCTTGCCTAACAATGCCACCTCCAATGGTCACAAGGGTCTTTCTGCAGCTCAATTCCATTCAAGAGCATGTGACTGAGAGGCAATACCAAGCACCGCCACTATACAATGTACTCAATTTAGATGCAGGAGCGTTGGCCCAAGCATTGCTGCCCCTTCAAACAGCTGATCGGTGAGGGTGCTGGGAGTCGGGTTATCAATACAGTGGTCCCTCAAATTACAATATTAATTGGTTCCAGGACGACCATTGTATGTTCAAACCATTGTAAGTCGAGTAATTGGTTCCAAAGCAGCAAAATGTCATCCAAGATAAGAGCAAATGAAGATTTAAAGGGAACCTGTCACCAACTTTATGCTGCCCATACTAACAGCAGCATAAAGTAGAGACAGTCGAGTTGATTTCAGCGGTCTATCATTTATAAGTTAAAAGTAAGTGGTTGCTGAGAACCAACGTCACAATCATTGCAGACTGGGCCTGGAAAAGAGTCCCGGCCACCTGAGAAGAGTCCTGGTTGTTCATAAATTCCTGCTCTCCCTGCTGATGACTGACAGTCTTCTACCTAGTTTTCTCCCTTTCTGTCTAGGAGAGAACTGCCAATCATCAGTAGGTGGGTGAGAGTGCGGGAGATTATGAATAACTCTGACTCTTCTCAGGTAGATTTGACTCTTTTCACGCCTGTGCTGCAATAATTATGATGCTGGTTCTCAGCAACCACTTACTTTTAGCTCATGAGTGACAACGCTGAAATCAGCATTTCTGTCACTATTTTATACTGCCCTCAGTGAGGTCAGCATCAAGTTGATGACAGGTTCCCTTTAAGAAAACAAGCAGGTAAAACAAATCCTTACATACACTCACCTAAAGAATTATTAGGAACACCTGTTCTATTTCTCATTAATGCAATTATTAGTCAACCAATCACATGGCAGTTGCTTCAATGCATTTAGGGGGGTGCTCCTGGTCAAGACCATCTCCTGAACTCCAAAACTGAATGTCAGAATGGGAAAGAAAGGTGATTTAAGCAATTTTGAGCGTGGCATGGTTGTTGGTGCCAGACGGGCCGGTCTGAGTATTTTACAATCTGCTCAGTTACTGGGATTTTCACGCACAACCATTTCTAGGGTTTACAAAGAATGGTGTGAAAAGGGAAAAACATCCAGTATACGGCAGTCCTGTGGGCAAAAATGCCTTGTGGATTCTAGAGGTCAGAGGAGAATGGGCCGACTGATTCAAGCTGATAGAAGAGCAACGTTGACTGAAATAACCACTCGTTACAACCGAGGTATGCAGCAAAGCATTTGTGAAGCCACAACACGCACAACCTTGAGGCGGATGGGCTACAACAGAAGAAGACCCCACCGGGTACCACTCATCTCCACTACAAATAGGAAAAAGAGGCTACAATTTGCACGAGCTTACCAAAATTGGACTGTTGAAGACTGGAAAAATGTTGCCTGGTCTGATGAGTCTCGATTTCTGTTGAGACATTCAAATGGTAGAGTCCGAATTTGGCGTAAACAGAATGAGAACATGTATCCATCTTCTGATGGCCACTTCCAGCAGGATAATGCACCATGTCACAAAGCTCGAATCATTTCAAATTGGTTTCTTGAACATGACAATGAGTTCACTGTACTAAAATGGCCCCCACAGTCACCAGATCTCAACCCAATAGAGCATCTTTGGGATGTGGTGGAACGGGATCTTCGTGCCCTGGATGTGCATCCCTCAAATCTCCATCAACTGCAAGATGCTATCCTATCAATATGGGACAACATTTCTAAAGAATGCTATCAGCACCTTGTTGAATCAATGCCACGTAGAATTAAGGCAGTTCTGAAGGCAAAAGGGGGTCCAACACCGTATTAGTATGGTGTTCCTAATAATTCTTTAGGCTGGGTTCAGACCTGAGCGTATCTGATATGCGCGTTTAACGCGCGTTTTTGTCGCACGTTTTTATGCGCGTTTTTTGCAATAGTAAACGCGCGTTTGACGCGCGTTTGTGTGATTGACTGCAGTGTCCTATGGCCACAAACGCGCGTCAAAACGCCCCAAAGAAGCTCAAGAACTTGTTTGAGCGTAGGGCGTTTTTCAGCGCGTTCAAACGCGCTGTAAAACGCTCAAGTGAGAACCAGGGCCATAGGGAAGCATTGGTTTTCATGTGTTGAGCGTTTTACAGCGCGTTCAAACGCGCTGTAAAACGCTCAAGTGTGAACCCAGCCTTAGGTGACTGTATAATGCCCCATTCACACGAGCGTGACAGATTAGGTCCGGATGCGTTCAGTGAAACGCACACTATTTTGCAAGCAAGTTCAGTCAGTTTTGTCTGCGATTGCGTTCAGTTGTTCAGTTTTTTCTGCGCGGGTGTAATGCGTTTTGATGCGTTTTTCACGCTCGTGATAAAAAACTGAAGGTTTACAAACAACATCTCTTAGCAACCATCAGAGAAAAACGCATCGCACTTGCTTGCGGATGCTTGCATTTTTCACGCAGCCTCATTCACTTCTATGGGGCCGGGGCTGCGTGAAAAATGCAGAATATAGAACATGCTGCGATTTTCACGCAACGCAGAACTGATGCAGGAAAAACAACGCTCATGTACACAGACCCATTGAAATGAATGGGTCAGAATTCAGTGCGGGTGCAATGCGTTCACATCACGCATTGCAACCGCGCGGAAAACTCACTCGTGTGAAAGGGGCCTAACAGTCAGGAATATCTACTAACTAGCAACTGATACAGCTATTTTAGGGTACTTTCACATTTGCGGCAGAGAATTCCGGCTGGCAGTTCCGTCGCCGGATCCGGCAATCTGGACGCAAATTGAAGGCATTTGTCAAAGGATCCGGATCCGTCTGACAAATGCATTAAAATACCGGATCAGTCTCTCCGGTGTCATCCGGAAAAACTGATCCGGTATTATTATTTCTTTTCATTTTTAAAGGTCTGCGCATGCGCAGACCGGAAAGCTGGATCCGTTTTGCCGAACACTTAATGCCGGGTCCGCCACTAATACACTTCAATGTAAATTGATGCCGGATACGGCATTCCGGCAAGTGATCAGTATTTTTGGCTGGAGAGAAAACTGCAGCATGCTGCGGTATTTTCTCCGTCTAAAAACTTAAAAGGGACTGAACTGATGCATCCTGAACGGAATGCTCTCCATTCAGAATGCATTAGGATAAAACTGATCCGTTTTTTTCCGGTATAGAGCTCCTGTGACGGAACTCAATACTGGAAAACAAAAACGCTTGTGTGAAAGTACCCTTAGGTCTCTTTTACACGAGCGTGACGGATTGGCTCCGGATGCATTCAGTGAAACTCGCACTATTCCACTGAAGCCTCATTCACTTCTATGGGGCCAGGGCTGTGTGAAAAATGCAGAATATAGAACATGCATTGTTTTTTACGCAACGCAGAACTGATGAGTGAAAAAAAATGCTCATGTACACAGATCCATTGAAATGAATGGGTCAGGATTCAGTGCGGGTGCTATGCGTTCACGTCATGCATTGCACCCGTGCTGAAAACTCGCTCGTGTGAAACGGGGCTTACCAGAGAAGTGGTCTTGATTGGTTGGATCTGAGTCTGAGACATTGTATGTGGAGTCTAGTTTCAACTTGGGTCAGAAAAGACCGATGTATGTTGAAAATATTGTATCCTGAGGGCTCACTTTAATTACCACAGAAAATGCAAGAGCATCAAAAGAAATAAATATCTGCAACAAACAATTTACCATAGGGACATTCATTCTGATCATTAGGGCTCATGCACGCGGCCACAGTCTCTGTCCGCATCTGGGACAATGGGGCAACAAAAGATACGGAAAGCACACCACGTGCTGTCCACACTGGCAGGCCAGTTCCGCAGCCCCACATAAAAAATATAGAACATGTCCTATGCTTGTCTGTTAACCCTTAGGATACCGAAGTTTTTTCCTTTTTCATTTTTCTTCCCTATCTCCATTGAGTAATAACAATTTTTCTTTTTTTCGGTCACATAGCTGTATGAGGGCTTTTTTTTTGCGGGACAAGTTGTACTTTCTAATGCCACCATTAATTAGGTCGTTCAATGTCGTGGGAAATTCCAAATGGGGTGTAATTGGAAAAAAAATGCAACTCCTCCACAGTTTTATGGGTTTTGCTCCCACAGCGTTCTGTTTGTGGCAAAACTGACCCATGCCCTTCATTCTCTGGGTCAGTATGATTAAAACGATACCCCATGTATAGGTTTTTTACATCACCATATTCTGACCCCTATAACTTTTTTATAGTTATATCTACTGAGCTGTGTGGGGGCTCATTTTTTGTGGGACAATCTGTAGTTTTTATTGATACCGATTTAGAGTGTGTGTGACTTTTTGATCACATTTTATTACATTTTTTTTTGTAAGAGAAGTAATGAAAAACTGACAAGTTGGCCATTTTGACCCTTTTTTCCGTTACATTAATCAAATTGGAAAAATACTTTTCTATTTGAATAGCACGGGTAGTATTGGTTGTGGCGATAACCATGATCTTTATATATTTTTTTATTTTGGTATTTATTTTTTATTATACGGAATGGGGGGTGATTTAAAAATGTTTAAAATATTTTTTTAACCCCTTAAGAACTTAACCCTATTTCACCTTAAGGACTTGGCCATTTTTTGCAAATCTGACCAGTGTCACTTTAAGGCTGAGTTCACACGGGCGTTGCAGGAAAATGTGCGGGTGCGTTGCGGGAACATGCGCGATTTTTCCGCGCGAGTGCAAAACATTGTAATGCGCTTTTGCACTCGCGTAAGAAAAATCGCGCATGTTTGGTACCCAAACCAGAACTTCTTCACAGAAGTTTGGGCTTGGGATCGGTGTTCTGTAGATTGTATTATTTTCCCTTATAACATGGTTATAAGGGAAAATATTAGCATTCTGAATACAGAATGCATAGTAAAATAGCGCTGGAGGGGTTAAAAAAAAAAATATATATTTTTTAAAACTCACCTTAGTCCACTTGATCGCGCAGCCCGGCTTCTCGTCTGTCTCCTTTGTTGAGCAGGACCTGTGGTGAGCATTCACTACAGGAACAGGACCTGTGGTGAAGTCACTCCGGTGATCACATGATCCATCACCATGGTAAAAGATCATGTGATGACTGGAGTGATGTCACCACAGGTCCTGTTCCTGTAATGAATGCTCACCACAGGTCCTGTTCAACAAAGGAGAGAGACGAGAAGCCGGGCAGCGCGATCAAGTGGACTAAGGTGAGTTAAATTTTTTTTTATTTTTTTATATTTTTTTTTAACCCCTCCAGAGCTATTTTACTATGCATTCTGTATTCAGAATGCTATTATTTTCCCTTGTAACCATGTTATAAGGGAAAATAATAATGATCGGGTCTCCATCCCGATAGTCTCCTAGCAACCGTGCGTGAAAATCGCACCGCATCCGCACTTGCTTGCGGATGCTTGCAATTTTCACGCAACCCCATTCACTTCTATAGAACCTGCGTTGCGTGAATATAGAGCATGCTGCGATTTTCACGCAACGCACAAGTGATGTGTGAAAATCACCGCTCATGTGAACAGCCCCATAGAAATGAATGGGTCGGGATTCAGAGCGGGTGCAATGCGTTTAACTCACGCATCGCATCCGTGTGGAATACTCGCCCGTGTGAAAGGGGCCTTAGGTGTTCCACAAGAATTATTTTTTGGCAGATTTTCCATTTTAATAATTTTTTTCCAGTTACAAAGCAAGGGTTAACAGCCAAACCAAACTCAATATTTATGGCCCTGATTCTGTAGTTTACAGAAACACCCCATATGTGGTCGTAAACCACTGTACGGGCACACGGCAGGGCGCAGAAGGAAAGGAATGCCATACGGTTTTTGGAAGGCAGGTTTTGCTGGACTGGTTTTATTGACACCATGTCCCATTTGAAGCCCCCCTGATGCACCCCTAGAGTAGAAACTCCATAAAAGTGACCCCATCTAAGAAACTACACCCCTCAAGGTATTCAAAACAGATTTTACAAACGTCATTAACCCTTTAGATGTTCCATAAGAGTTATTGGCAAATGGGGATGAAATTTCAGAATTTCTATTTTTTAGCAAATTTTCCATTTTAATCCATTTTTCCCAGTAACAAAGCAAGGGTTAAAAGCCAAACAAAACTCTATATTTATGGCCCCGATTCTGTAGTTTACAGAAACACCCCATATGTGGTCGTAAACTGCTGTACGGGCACACGGCAGGGCGCAGAAGGAAAGGAATGCCATACGGTTTTTGGAAGGCAGATTTTGCTGGACTGTTTTTTTTTGACACCATGTCCCATTTGAAGCCCCCCTGATGCACCCCTAGAGTAGAAACTCCAAAAAAGTGCCCCCATTTTAGAAACTATGGGATAGGGTGGCAGTATTGTTGGTACTATTTTAGGGTACATATGATTTTTTGTTGCTCTATATTACACTTTTTGTGAGGCAAGGTAACAAGAAATAGTTTTTATTTACAACATTCATCTGACAGGTTAGATCATGTGATATCTTTATAGACCAGGTTGTCACGGATGCGGTGATACCTATGTATACTTTTTTTTTAAATTTATGTAAGTTTTACACAATGATTTCATTTTTGAATAAAAAAAAAAATGTTTTAGCGTTTCCATAGTCTGAGAGCCATAATATTTTCAGTTTTTAAGCGATTACCTTGGGTAGTGTATGATTTTTGCGGGATGAGATTACGGTTTTATTGGCACTATTTTGGGGTGCGTGTGACTTTTTGATTGCTTGCTATTACACTTTTTGTGATGTAAGGTGACAAAAAATTGTTTATTTAGCACAGTTTTTACTTTACATTTTTTACGGTGTTCATCTGAGGGGTTACGTCATGTGATATTTTTATAGAGCCGGTCGATACGGACGCGGCGATATCCAATATGTATACTTTTTTTATTTCTGTAAGTTTTACACAATAACAGCTTTTTTTAAACAAAAAAAATGATGTTTTAGTGTCTCCATATTCTGAGCCATAGTTTTTTTATTTTTTGGGCGATTGTCTCAGGGGCTAATTTTTTGCGGGATGAGGTGACGGTTAGATTGGTACTATTTTGGTGGGCAAACGCCTTTTTGATCGCTTGCTGTTGTACTTTTTGTGATGTAAGGCGACAAAAAAAATTGTTTATTTAGCACAGTTTAAATTTTTTACGGTGTTCATCTGAGGGGTTCGGTCATGTGATATGTTTATAGAGCCGGTCGATACGGACGCGGTGATACCTAATATGTCTACTTTTTTTTTTTTCCCTATTTTTTTTCACTTTATTTGGGGAAAATGAAGTTTTTGTTTATTTTTACTTGAAACTTAATTTTTTTGGGGGGGGGGGGACTTTATTTTTTCACTTAATTTTTTGTCCCACTTTGGGATATCAACTTTTGGGGGTCTAATCCCTTTTACAATGCATTCCAATACTTCTGTATTGGAATGCATTGGCTGTATGAGTAATACTGTGTGTATTCCTCATACAGTTTCCGGCCTGTGAGATCCAGCCCGCTGGATCTCACAGGCTCGCCACCGAAAGGCAGCACTGCCTTCCATGCCATCAGGTCCCCCCTAAAGCCGCATGGGGGATGGCGCATGCGCGAGGCTCGCATGGCGGACGTGTTCCCCTGAGCTCCGCTCCTCGCGCCGAACTTTTCCCTCATTTAGCGCTGTTTATTCAGCTCCACGGGCTTGAACCTACATGCAAGGGACTCCTATGATGACCCGCAACAAAGGGAGGACAAAGTCGACGGGAACACCCGTGCCTTCACAGTCCCTACCGGAGCTGTTCAGAAACTTAAGCCGCAGCAATATGGCGGACCAGGCCCCTGCATCCAGGAGCCCAACACCATCTGAAGCCAGCAACATCTCGCTGTCACCGGACATTCAAGACCCAGGTCAGGCTGAACTTTATAAAAATATAGCCTCCCTATTCCGCTCAGAACTGTCCCAAGCAGTGGACGAGTTTTCCCGCCAGATCCATGACCTAGGCACCCGGGTCTCTGACTTGGAGACACGCACCGATGATCTATCGGACGCCCTGCACTCAGATAAGGCGGATATTCAATCTCAGGCAGCACAGATTGCAGCTATGGAGCTCAAACTAGAAGACCTAGAAAACAGAACCAGGAGGGGTAACCTCCGGATCAAAGGTCTGCCTGAAATTTTCACTGACCTCTCGGCCACTTTGTCAGCATTGTTTCAGGCCTTGCTGCCACAGGCTGAACCAGCGAAACTCCTGATGGATAGGGTTCATAGAGCCCTGGGGAGACCACGCTCAGATGCCTTACCGAGAGATGTTATTCTTAAATTTCATCATCCGGGCACACGGGATCAAATTCTTGCAGCTGCTCGTAACCTCACTGAACTCCCTGGTCTCCCCTCCTCAGTGCACCTATATGCCGACCTGGCCCCTTCCACCCTCCGCAGACGCAGGGACATGAAGCCGGTGACCTCGGCTCTACAAAACGCCCAGGTGCGGTACAAATGGGGATTCCCTTTTTCCCTCTCTTTTCGTCTCAACTCTCGGGACCATGTTATACACTCACCCAGAGAGGGAATCGAGATCCTTCGGAAAGCAGGAGTTCCTTGTGACCAAGATCCAGCTCCAGAAGCCGCTCCAGAACCGCAACGGCCAGCCAGAGTCTGGACGAAGGTGCTCTCGACTTCGCGGAGACCGACTTCGTCATCCTCTACTTAAGTCCGGGACTTCTGCCCCTGATCTTCTAGCCTGTCATGGCATTTAGGAACGTTGTTATCCTACCCTAAGGTTCCACCTCATACCCATATTCCCTCTGTCAGTATTACAGGACACTAGCCTTCATAATATAGTCCCTCTATTATTGTCTGCTATTTGCCCAAAGCATATCATCTTCTAGGGATTCGGCGTGAAGGACTGTCATGTTTGCCCCCATGTTTGGGTTCTTTGGGCTGGATTGGGAGACTCCGTTAGAGTCCTCACCCCGCTCAACTGCACCCACCTATTTTTCTCAGGCCTATTTAGGCTTAGTTATATATTGTGTTATTTGTTCTCAATTTTTTATTCCCTATTCTTTTTTTTCTTTTTTCTTTTATTTCTTTTCTTGTTTATGTCAGTGGAAATGCTCGTGTAGTTTTTTTACGTATGGGCGACGGCTGGAGGTGGCGCTCCTGAGGCAGATCGCACGGGTTCGCTTCGCTTTTCCTGCATACTCCTTACTTTCTGGTCATGTGTAAGATACTATCGCACAACGTAAGGGGATTTAACTCCCCCAGAAAACGTAAGTCTGCTTTTTCTACATATATCAAACATACGCCCGATGTGATCTGCCTTCAGGAGTCCCACTTCACGCCCACCTCTCATCCCAAATATTTCCATCCGCATTACGCGCGTTTCTTTTCGTCTACCTATGTCTCTAAAAGTAGAGGAGCTATCATTTTATTGCGTAACTCCTTTCCTTTTACATTACTACGTTCTATAATAGATCCTAATGGGAGATTCGTAATCCTTCTAGGGACCTACAAGGAAGAAACCCTGTGCATTGTAAACGTGTATGCGCCTACTGAAGATCCTATTGCTTTTTTTGTCTCAATGCATTCTATTATTGCGCCTCTCACCTATCACAAGTTATTGTGGTGTGGTGACTTTAACTTTGTACCAAACCCTGTACTTGATCGCTCCATCCTCCCGGCTCAAATGCGCCCTGCATCCCATAATGTTAAAGTTAAGCATGTGATGGAATCCCTGTCCTTGGCGGATACCTGGAGGGAGCACAATGGCCCCCAAAGGGGATATACCTATTATTCTCCTTCTCACCAACTATACACCCGGATTGATTTAATCCTAGCCTCCACCTCCTACCTCCCCTCACTAACCTACTCCAGACATGTTGTGTCCTCTTTGTCAGACCATGACATGGTTATAGCCGAATTCGCATTAGTCAACAATTCTAGTGTCCCTTTTACTTGGCGCCTGAATGAGTCATTACTGACTCGACCGGTTGTGTTTAACTCGATATTAGACGAGCTTAAACAGTTCTTCTTGCTAAACAACACTCCGGATGCCGACCCTATGAATTTGTGGCTTACTCACAAGGCTTTCATACGGGGAAAACTCATTCAGGTAGCTTCAAGGCTCAAAAAGGACAGATCCGCAGCTCAGGTTGCACTAGAGTCTAAATTGGCCAAACTGGTGAGAGCCCATCAACAAACACCAACCCTTTACCTATTGAAGGAAATAAAAGATACTAAAACCCAGCTGAATGCCCTACTCTCAAATAATACTGAAAAAGCACTCCGCTGGACGTCCTCCTACTACTACAAGTATGCCAATAAACCGGATAAGATGCTGGCACGCCAACTCAAAGCCACACAGAGACTTAACCAAGTCTACCAGATCCGTACACGATCTGGTAGAACTACCTCCCACCCAGACATCATATATGACACCTTTCAATCCTTCTATAAACAATTATACTCAGAACAAATAGGTGACTCCAACACTAAGGCAGATGACTTCCTTTCCTCTGCTTCCCTCCCAAAGGTCTCATCTGTAGCACTAGAAGAGCTCAACAGCCCCATCACACCTTAGGAGGTGACTTACACAATTAAGGCCTTGAAGCTGGGAAAAGCCCCCGGCCCAGATGGCTATACAGCACTTTACTTTAAAAAATTTGCAGACCAGTTAATCCCCTTCATTACTAAATACTGTAACCATTTATTGCAGGGCTCCACACCCCCACCCGAGTTCTTAGCAGCCAAAATTACTGTGATCCCCAAACCTCATAAGACCCTCTTTTACCCTCCAACTATAGACCCATTTCACTTCTGAATATAGATAACAAGTTGTTCACCTCCATTTTAGCGCGTAGACTTAATAGAATTCTCCCTAGCCTGATACACAAAGATCAGGTGGGTTTCATCCCCAGCAGGGAAGCCCCAGATAATATACGAAAGGTCTTGGGGTTAGTTCATGAGGCGAACAGGACTTCAACTCCAGTAGCTTTACTAGCGCTGGATATAGAGAAGGCCTTTGATACAGTCTCCTGGACCTATCTTTGGCGGACTCTCTCCCATTTTAACATTAGAGGCCGTTTTCTCTCCGCTATTCAAGCTTTGTACTCTTCGCCTCAGGCTAGTCTCAAATTACCTTCCTCACATCCGTCATCTATACCAATTTTTAGAGGAACGCGCCAAGGTTGCCCCCTCTCCCCAGCCCTTTTTGCACTAGCCATGGAACCATTAGCGATAAAAGTTAGATCTCACCCAGACATAACAGGAATCTCGGTTGGGGGTGTGGAATATAAACTGAGCCTTTTTGCTGACGACCTTTTGTTAACAGTCACCAATCCTATCATTTCATTTCCCTCTCTTTTGTCCCTACTAAAATTTTTCTCAGATGTGTCAGGCCTATTAGTCAGTCAATCTAAGTCGGAGCTTTTGTTAGGTAATGTCACCTCCCAGGTTTCTGAGATTCTTCAGAGCGAGTTTCCATTCCAACACAACACGCATTTCCTTCCATATTTAGGCATATCGCTGACCAAAACACTTAACACCCTGTATAAACATAATTATCTTCCCATGTTCACTCAAATACGGAGGGACCTGCAGTCATGGGAGTCTCTTCCAGTTTCCTGGGTGGGTAGGATCCATATAGTAAGAATGGTGGTCCTTCCACGGCTACTATACTTATTCCGCACCCTACCGATCCCAGTCCCAGCGTCAGACCTGGGGGCTCTCCAGGCGGATATCCTTAAATTTATTTGGGCCCATAAACGAGCTCGTATTTCTAAGCTTGTTATGTGTCGTCATAAGGCTTGTGGCGGCCTCTCTGTGCCAGACTTAGCTCAATATTACAGGGCTGCCAGATTAGCTCAACTATTTCTGACTCATCTCCCTGCACAGGCTCAGCCTATTTGGGTTTCCCTTGAACAATCGCTGCTGGGGCCGTTCTCCTGGAGAGCCCTTATTTGGACCACCTCCTCATTACCCTCCTCACTCCGTACAAAATCCCAACTTTCATATTACGCTTTGCTCCTATGGAGATCCATTAGGTTCAAGCGCTCCCTCCAATCTAAACCGTCCCCCTTAGAATATCTTTTGGGTAATCCAGCTTTCTCCCCTGGACTCCAATCTGGAGCTTTTTCATGGTGGGTCGAAAAAAAATTGTGCTCCCTCCGGGATTTCCTAGTGCGAGGTAAAGTCTTAACTATGTCTGATTTTCTAGAGAAATTCTCTCCTCCAGTTCGTGAGCAATTCAATGTCCGGAGAGTATTCTCCTTCCTCCATTCTCTAAAGAATGGCTCACATAATATTGATTATACACCCTTTGAAAGGCTAATGTCCTTCTCTCTACATAAGCAGGGTTTATTGTCCCGGATTTACTCGATTCTCACTGCACCTCCAGAAGATTCTAAGCTTCGTTATATGTTGGAGTGGGAGGCTGATTTGTTAGAGGATTTCAGTGTATCTAGGTGGCACCAACGCTCCCAGACACTCTCTAAAGGTTCGTGGCAAACTACCCTGGCAGAGACCTCTATTAAGATTCTCCACCAGACTTATTTGGTACCTGCCAAATTGCACCACTTCTATCCAGAAGTCCCCTCCACTTGCTTCCGGGGTTGTGAGGAGGAGGGCACGATGTTCCACATATGGTGGACGTGTCCCATAGTATCCAGGTTATGGAGCCGCATTTGCGATCTGCTCTCATCCTTGTTGGGGCACACCCTCGCCCTTACACCCCCGGTATTTCTACTTGGAGACAAGCCATCTAAACTAACGAATGCTAGGTTCAAGTTGGCCCAATTCATTCTACTTGCTACTAGGATACATATTGCTTCCCAGTGGCGTTCCTCAATCTTGAGCTACCAAGCGGTGATTGATAGAGTAAACAGGATTTACCAATACGAGCGGATGTCGGCTATCCGCTCTGATACATTTCCTTTGTTTGAGACTGTCTGGGAGCCTTGGTCATCCTCTCCTCATTCTGCCAATCTTTCACTCTACTCTGAACTTTGATAAGTTTCAGTATATGATGTTTGCAACTAAGGGATGGAGGTTAATATGGGTCTGCTTTTTTGCTGATCGCCTTCCAAGACTTAACTCATGTAATTTTGAACTGCATGACTACTAACCCTGACTGCCTGAGATTTTCTTTATTTTTGATTAATTTATTCTTTGTCTTTTGTTCTTTGTATTATTTGCTAATGTTTTCCTGACTGGACGCTCAGTCCTTTATTTTATGCACAATGTACTATGTACCTTATTAATATGAAAAAACTTTAATAAACATCATTGAAACATAAAGCCGCATGGGGACCCGATGGCACCGCCGCTTTGCAATGTAATTTTAAACTTAGGACGTACCGGTACGCCCTGGGTCCTTAAGGACTCGGCAAACATGGCGTACCGGTACGTCCTAAGTCCTTAAGGGGTTAAGGCTTTTTTTCCCCAACTTTTCTGTAATGATTTTGAAGCTTGCATTTGAGCGTACAAAATCAATTTTTTAATTTTGAACAATCACAGATTTTTACAATGCATTTATGACTGACTATTGCTCACTATAGGAAATGGCCTCAGCCTCTCTGGTGGTCGGGACCATGGAAGCGCACATAGGCTAGTGCTTTTTCCTATATTGTGCAAGCACAACCACCACTGATGGATTGCAGGGTGATCTGTAACAATGGAAACAAGCAGCGTAAAATGTGATGGAAAAATAAATCCAGCCAGCAAAGGAAGCAATATGGACAATCACAATACATTAGTAAGTGGCTTGTATTAACTTTCTCTACATGATAAATGGCACTTACTGAAGTGAGACAACCCCTTTAAGGGCTCGTTCACAAGCGCATTGATCTTCTGATCTATCAGAAGAGAAAAAGTGGAAAAAAAACAAAACAAAAACAGTTTGTTAAAGGTGGGAGAGCGGAGCCTCTAGGAGTAGGAGCAGGGGCAACGCCCCCCCCCCCCTGCTCCTAGAGGCTAATTAGCATATTATAAAAGTTAGATTTCTGGAGTAACGGGGGCATAGATAAAAGTAGGAATAGGCTAGTTAGGTTCAGCTGACATTAGCACATCGCTAATGTCAGCTAGTTTAATAGGGTTAATCCTGGTGACAGAATCCCTTTAACCTGTTAGGAACATAAGGACACAGGGCGTACCTGTATGTCCTGTGGAGTTCCGATCACCGCCGCGCGGCGGGCGGTGATCGGAACTGGGTGCCTGCTGAAATCATTGAGCAGGCACCCTGGGACAATGCGCCAGGGGGGTCCTGTGACCCCCCCGCGTCGGTGATCGTAGCAAACCACAGGTCAATTCAGACCTGCGGTTTGCTGCGTTTCCGGGTTATTCGGGTCTCTGGGGACCCGATAACCCGGAACAGGATGGTGATCGGTGGTGTGATAATACACCACCAATCACCATCCTGCGATCCTGAGAGGTGATGGTGACACCACCTCTCAGGATCGGCTCTCATTGGCTGCAGGGGCGGGCGGGCGGGCAGTTCAAATTAGTGCAGCGCTCCTCTCCTCCTCCTTTTGTGTCCGGGAGCCGAGGAGAGAGGAGCAAGCTGCACGATCTCCTGAGCCAGCACCCCAATCTGTGCCCCAGCACCCCCTTCTGACCCTGCACAGTGAAAGGTATTTAGGGAAAGGTTAGGGACAACTTCTTTTGAGGTGCAAGCATTTTTTTTTCTTTCTGCGTACGCTGACTGTGGCCGGCACTCTTAGCGTCCGGCCACTGTTAGCGCATCGCACACCCCACCGCTGATGCAACCCCATACCATCAGAGATGCAGGCTTCTGAACTGAGCGTTGATAACAACTTGGGTTGTCCTTGTCCTCTTTGGTCCGGATGACATGGCGTCCCAGATTTCCAAAAAGAACTTTGAATCGTGACTCGTCTGACCACAGAACAGTCTTCCATTTTGCCACACTCCCTTTTAAATGATCCCTGGCCCAGTGAAAACGCCTGAGCTTGTGGATCTTGCTTAGAAATGGCTTCTTCTTTGCACTGTAGAGTTTCAGCTGGCAACGGCGGATGGCACGGTGGATTGTGTTCACTGACAATGGTTTCTGGAAGTATTCCTGAGCCCATTCTGTGATTTCCTTTACAGTAGCATTCCTGTTTGTGGTGCAGTGTCGTTAAAGGGCCCGGAGATCACGGGCATCCAGTATGGTTTTACGGCCTTGACCCTTACGCACAGAGATTGTTCCAGATTCTCTGAATCTTCGGATGATGTTATGCACAGTTGATGATGATAGATGCAAAGTCTTTGCAATTTTTCGCTGGGTAACACCTTTCTGATATTGCTCCACTATCTTCCTGCGCAACATTGTGGGAATTGGTGATCCTCTACCCATCTTGGCTTCTGAGAGACACTGCCACTCTGAGAAGCTCTTTTTATACCCAATCATGTTGCCAATTGACCTAATTAGTGTTAATTGGTCTTCCAGCTCTTCGTTATGCTCAAATTTACTTTTTCCAGCCTCTTATTGCTACTTGTCCCAACTTTTTGGGGATTTGTTGACACCGCGAAAATTGGAATCAACGTATTTTTCCTTTAAAATGATACATTTACTCGGATTAAACGTTTGATCTGTCATCTACGTTCTATTACAAATAAAATATTGACATTTGCCATCTCCACATCATTGCATTCAGTTTTTATTCACAATTTGTTTAGTGTCCCAACTTTTTTGGAATCCGGTTTGTAGAATGGGGTCATTTTTGGATGGTTTCTATTATGTAAGCCTCACAAAGTGACTTCAGACCTGAACTGATCCCTAAGGTCCCTTTCACACGAGCGAGTTTTCTGCGCGGGTGCAATGCGTGACGTGAACGCATAGCGCCCGCACTGAATCCTGACCAATTCATTTCTATGGGTCTGTGTACATGAGCGTTGTTTTTCCCGCATCAGTTCTGCGTTGCGTGAAAATCGCAGCATGTTCTATATTCTGCGTTTTTCACGCAGCCCTGGCCCAATAGAAGCGAATGGGGCTGCGTGAAAAACGCATTTAATCCGCAAACAAGTGCGGGTGCGATGCGTTTTTCACTGATGGTTGCTAAGAGATGTTGTTTGTAAACACAGTTTTTTATCACGCGCGTGCAAAACGCATCAAAATGCATTGCACCCGCGCGGAAAAAACTGAACAACTAAACGCAACCGCAGACAAAACTGACTGAACTTGCTTGCAAAATAGTGCGAGTTTCACTGAACGCACTCTGAACGCATCCGGCCCCAAACCGCAACGCCCGTGTGAAACCAGCCTAAGGCCTCATGCACACGACAGTATTTTTTCACGGTCCGCAAAACGGGGTTCCATTGTTCCGTGATCCGTTTTTGTTTCCGTGTGTCTTCCTTGATTTTTGGAGGATCACCAGACATGAAAAGTGAAAAAAAAATCTAAGTCAAGTTTGCCTTGAAAATGATAGGAAAAAAACGGACACGGATCACGGACGCGGATGACAATCTTGTGTGCCTCCGTGATTTTTCGCGGACCATTGACTTGAATGGGTCCGCGAACCGTTGTCCGTGAAAAAAATAGGACAGGTCATAGTTTTTTGACAGACTGGAAACACGGATCACGGACGCGGATGACAAACGGTGCATTAGCCGAGTTTTCAACGGACCCATTGAAAGTCAATGGGTCCGCAGAAAATCACGAAATACGGAACAACGGACACGGAATATAACAACGGTCGTGTGCATGAGGTCTAAAAGTTGTATTAGTATAGCATGTAGCGGAGCTGTGTGCATACAGGGTGCATGTAGCAGAGCAGGAAGTCTGGTAGGGACTCGGTGACACGATTCTTTTAACTAATAAACTCTCAGACAATTATCTGAGTCCCTGGAATAACTATAGCCATAGCCACTACATCACTGAGTCCCTGCAATAACTATAGCCACTACATCACAGTCTGCTCCACTGCATTCACTGCAGCAGAGCTGTGTTTGCCAGGAGCAAGTCCCTCCTGACCTTCGGTTCACTTGAGAGCCGACTCAGCAAGTGAACCGAAGATTCGATGAGCTGAGCATGCGCATTGATCTTCAGTTCACTTGCTTCTGCCGGCTCAGGAAGTGAACCGAAGATCCGATTCATGAAAAAGATCCGAACTTCCCATCTCTAGTCAATGTTAATCTGTAGAGACACACACCATTATAAATCATAATGCCGCACGCCCGCGAAATGAGCAGTGTCCATAATGGGGAAATCACGAACGCGCACACACAGAGTGTGATTTTCGCGCAGGAGAATCATCTTAAAGAGGTCAAAAACTGGAGTAAACTTTAGTCAAGGTGACCCTTACATACGGATTCCCAAAAGACATTTTGCAGAACAGAACATCCCGCCCTCTATACAACTGTCCTATTTTATTTATTTTTTTGCAGTTGCAGCAGAACGGCACTGTGTGCTGTCCGCATCTTTTGCAACCCCACTAAAGTGAATAGGTCCACATCCGATCTGCATTTTTTTTATCGGATGTGGACTCAAAACAAAAACAACGTCCGTGTGCATGACCCTAAGGAGGGGGCAGCGTAGTTCTAGGCTCACTAGTCCGAATATCCTGTGAAGATAACTTGTACATTTAGTGCTCATACACACGACCGTATGTATTTTGCAGTCCGCAAAAAACGGATCTGCAAATATGGATGACGTCCGTGTGCATTCCGTATTTTGCGGAACAGAACAGCTGGCCCCTAATAGAACAGCCCTATCCTTGTCCGTAATGCGGACAATAATAATACAAGTTCTATTTTTTTGCAGAACTGACATACGGAAATGGTATGCACACAGAGTAACTTCCATTTTTATTTTTTTATGGATCCGTTGAAATGAATGGTTCTGCATACGGTCCACATAAAAAAAAAACGGACACGGAAAGAAAATACGTTCGTCTGCATGAGCCCTTAGTCTAATGTTCATGACATAGACCAAGGTGACTACTGGACACTGCAAGCTGGATTCAGATTGTCAGGGACATGGTGTCAAACACTAAGCGGATCTACCTGCCGCCATCTTACCATAAACGCCTTCCACACAGAAAGTCCCGAGCCAGCACCTGCGGTGAAATAAAAGTCATATTAATACAGCTGGAGAGTTATGGCATCAACCATAGCATGTAGTGTAAGGTGATGAGAGTCTGTACAGCAGATATCCACACAGAATAATGTGCCCAATGGCAGAGAACTACTGAGCCCAGCAGTCCCATCCCACATTACTTAAAAGAAACAGCAATGGGGGGGAAAGAATAAAACACTTTATGCACACAGGACCTCGCCAGAGAAATACACTATATACATCTGTGTATAGCCAGCCCTGCATCACTCATACAGCACGTGACTAAACACCTATCACACGTGGGTAACAATAGCACATCAAGCAGAAACTTATTTGACCGTTATAGAACAGTAAAATGACTATATCGCACGTACATGTCACGACTTGTCGTCGGCCCGCCTCAGTTGCTATTCACCTACAACACCACTCCCTCGATCAACCGGTTTGGCGCCTCTCTGTCTCAGGCACTGATTGGCTGGGACTAGCGTCAGTCATTATCGCTCGCGAGCTGATTGGCTAATCTACGTAGTGGGCGTTTTCTTTCCTTTTACCTGAGTTGTAAACGGCGGGGCTGCTAGTTACACACGAGTCAGTCCTGTGGTGGCGACGTGTCGTCACTTATTTCATGACGAGCACTCTTCTGGGCTGCAGTTATAATTGTGCCAAGTCAGACAGGAGGAACAAGTAACAGTAGTGTATGAGGTATCCCCACATGAATTGGGACTGAAATATCCTGGATCATGTCTTCTGTGGGGATCATGGACGAGTTACCTACCTCCCAACTATTGAAAGTCGCAAAGAGGGATAATAGCAGGGTGCTCCCGCACAGTAGTTATGCCCACATTGTGCCTGCACACAGTAGCATACCTACCAACTTTTGAAAAGCACAAAGAGGGATAATACTAGACCACGCCTCTAATTCCGCCTTAAACGTAACTATACATACCCAATCCTCGTCCCCTTAACCCTTAGAATGCCAGAGGTTTTTTCGTTTTAATTTTTTTCCCTATCTTCCTTGAGCCATAATTTTTTTATTTTTCCGTTCACATAACTATGAGGGCTTCTTTTTAGCGTGACAAGTTGTACTTTTTAATGCCACCATTTAACCCCTTAAAGGGAATCTGTCCCTAGCAATTTACCCAAATATTTTTTTCATGAATCCATGTTTAACAGAGTACCTTTTTTCCATCTGTCTGATTCTTTTGATTGTCAGTCTTGTCATTTCTTCAAAAAATAGATTCTTGTGATATGTAAATGACGCTGTAAGGAGCCCAGAGGGGCGTTCTTCTTTCTCTCGCCGGCATCCCAAATCCCGCGCAGGCGCAGTGCCAGCGATTGCCTGCGCTATGATGAGATGAGTGACGGCACTGCGCCTGCGCGGGATTTGGGATGCCGGCGAGAGGAGGATCGGGGTGTTTGCCGCAGAGCGCGGCGCTGAGGAGGGGGGGGGGTGTTGAGCACTTAGCCGCGCCTCTGGGAGGGGATTTAGATGAACTTGGAGGCGTTAATAGATTTGAAATTTCGGCGGGCACGGCACTTCAGAGGGGCGTTCCTGGGCACCGTGGAGAAAGAAGAACGCCCCTCTGGGCTCCTTACAGCATCATTTACATATCACAAGAATCTATTTTTTGAAGAAATGACAAGACTGACAATCAAAAGAATCAGACAGATGGAAAAAAGGTACTCTGTTAAACATGGATTCATGAAAAAAAAAATTTGGTAAATTGCTAGTGACAGATTCCCTTTAAGGGCTCGGCCCTATTTCACCTTCCGGACTTGGGCATTTTTTGCAAATCTGACTAGTGTCACATTAAGTGCTGATAACTTTAAAACGCTTTGACTTATCCAGGCCATTCTGAGATAGTTTTTTCGTCACATATTGTACTTCATGACACTGGTAAAATGAAGTCAAAAAAATTCTTTTTTATTTATAAAAAAAATACCAAATTTACCAAAAAATTTAAAAAAATTGCAAATTTCCACGTTTCAATTTCTCTACTTCTATAATACATAGTTAATATCTCCAAAAATAGTTATTACTTTACATTCCCCATATGTCTACGTCATGTTTGGATCATTTTGGGAATGATATTACATTTTTTGGGGATGTTACAAGGCTTAAAAGTTTAGAAGCAAATCTTGAAATTTTTCAGAAATTTTTAAAAACCCAATTTGTAGGGACCAGTTCAGGTCTGAAGTCACTTTGCGAGGCTTACATAATAGAAACCACCCAAAAATGACCCCATTCTATAAACTACACCCCTCAAGGTATTCAAAACTGATTTTACAAACTTTGTTAACCGTTTAGGTGTTCCACAAGAATTAATGGAACATAGAGATACAATTTCAAAATTTCCCTTTTTTGGCAGATTTTCCATTTTATTAATTTTTTTCCAGTTACAAAGCAAGGGTTAACAGCCAAACCAAACTCAATATTTATGGCCCTGATTCTGTAGTTTACAGAAACACCCCATATGTGGTCGTAAACCGCTGTACGGGCACACGGCAGGGCGCAGAAGGAAAGGAATGCCATACGGTTTTTGGAAGGCAGATTTTGCTGGACTGGTTTTTTTGACACCATGTCCCATTTGAAGCCCCCCTGATGCACCCCTAGACTAGAAACTCCAAAAAAGTTGCTCTATTTTAGAAACTAGGGGATAGGGTGGCAGTATTATTGGTACTAGTTTAGGGTACATATGATTTTTGGTTGCTCTATATTACACTTTTTGTGAGGCAAGATAACAAGAAATAGCTGTTTTGGCACCATTTTTATTTTTTGTTATTTACAACATTCATCTGACAGGTTAGATCATGTGATATTTTTATAGACCAGGTTGTCACGGATACGGTGATACCTAATATGTATAATTTTTTTTTATTTATGTAAGTTTTACACAATGATTTCATTTTTAAAGCAAGAAAAATCATGTTTTAGTGTTTCCATAGTCTGAGAGCCATAGTTTTTTCAGTTTTTGGGCGATTACCTTGGGTAGGGCATGATTTTTGCGGGATGAGATGACGGTTTTATTGGCACTATTTTGGGGTGCGTAACTTTTTGATCGCTTGCTATTACACTTTTTGTGATGTAAGGTGACAAAAAATGGTTTATTTTGCACAGTTTTTATTACATTTTTTTTACAGTGTTCATCTGAGGGGTTAGGTCATGTGATATTTTTATAGAGCCGGTCGATACGGACGCGGCGATACCTAATATGTATACTTTTTTTTTATTTATGTAAGTTTTACACAATAATATCATTTAAAATAAAAATCATGTTTTAGTGACTCCATATTCTGAGAGCCATAGTTTTTTTCAGTTTTTGGGTGATTATCTTAGGTAGGGTCACATATTTTGCGAGATGAGATGACAGTTTGATTGGCACTATTTTGGGGTGCATATTACTTTTTGATCGCTTGCTATTACACTTTTTGTGATGTAAGGTGACAAAAAATGGTTTATTTTGCACAGTTTTTATTACATTTTTTTTACGGTGTTCATCTGAGGGGTTAGGTCATGTGATATTTTTATAGAGCCGGTCGATACGGACGCGGCGATACCTAATATGTATACTTCTTTTTTTATTTATGTAAGTTTAAGGGCTCTTTCACACCTGCGTTATTGTCTTCCGGCATAGAGTTCCGTCGTCGGGGCTCTATGCCGGAAGAATCCTGATCAGGATTATCCTAATGCATTCTGAATGGAGAGTAATCCGTTCAGGATGCATCAGGATGTCTTCAGTTCCGGTACGGAACGTTTGTTGGCCGGAGAAAATACCGCAGCATGCTGCGCTTTTTGCTCCGGCCAAAAATCCGGAACACTTGCCGCAAGGCCGGATCCGGAATTAATGCCCATTGGAAGGCATTGATCCGGATCCGGCCTTAAGCTAAACGTCGTTTCGGCGCATTGCCGGAGCCGACATTTAGCTTTTTCAGAGTGGTTACCATGGCTGCCGGGACGCTAAAGTCCTGACAGCCATGGTAAGTGTAGTGGGGAGCGGGGGAGCAGTGTACTTACCGTCCGTGCGGCTCCCCGGGCGCTCCAGAGTGACGTCAGGGCGCCCCAAGCGCATGGATCACGTGATCACATGGATCACGTCATCCATGCGCATGGGGCGCTCTGACGTCATTCTGGAGCGCCCCGGGAGCCGCACGGACTGTAAGTATACCTCTCCCCCGCTCCCCGCTCCTACTATGGCAACCAGGACTTTAATAGCGTCCTGGGTGCCATAGTAACACTGAAAGCATTTGGAAGACGGTTCCGTCTTCAAATGCTTTCAGTACACTTGCGTTTTTCCGGATCCGGCAGGCACCTCCGGCAACGGAAGTGCATGCCGGATCCCAACAACGCAAGTGTGAAAGAGGCCTTACACAATGATTTAATTTTTGAAGCAAAAAAAATCATGTTTTAGTGTTTCCATAGTCTGAGAGCCATAATTTTTTCAGTTTTTGGGCGATTACCTTGGGTACGGTATGATTTTTGCGGGATGAGATGACGGTTTTATTGGCACTATTTTGGGGTGCGTGTGACTTTTTGATCGCTTGCTATTACACTTTTTGTGATGTAAGGTGACAAAAAATGTTTTATTGTGCACAGTTTTTATTTTAAATTTTTTACAGTGTTCATCTGAGGGGTTAGGTCATGTGATATTTTTATAGAGCCGGTCGATACGGACGCGGCGATACCAAATATGTATACTTTTTTATTTATGTAAGTTTTACACAATGACACCTTTTTTAAAACCAAAAAATTGATGTTTTAGTGTCTCCATATTCTGAGCCATAATTTTTTTATTTTTTGGGCGATTGTCTCAAGTAGGGGCTCATTTTTTGCGGGATGAGGTGACGGTTAGATTGGTACTATTTTGGTGGGCAAACGCCTTTTTGATCGCTTGATGTTGTACTTTTTGTGATGTAAGGTGACAAAAAAATTGTTTATTTAGCACAGTTTTTATTTTTTACGGTGTTCATCTGAGGGGTTAGGTTATGTGATATGTTTATAGAGCCGGTGTATACGGACGCGGCGATACCTAATATGTAAACTTTTTTTTTTTCCGCGCTGCCTTCCATGCCATCGGGTCCCCCCCACAGCCCCATGGGGACCCGATGGCACCGCCGACCACCGCCAGTGCACAGGTAAAAGCCGCAAACCGCAGCTTTGAATTGACCTGCGGTTTGCGGCGATCGCCGACACGTGGGGGGTCACAGGACCCCCCCGCGCATTTAGCCAAGGTGCCTGCTCAATGATTTGAGCAGGCACCTTTGTCCGATCACCGCCCGCCGGGCGGCGGTGATCAGAACAACACATGACGTACCGGTGCGTCATGGGTCCTTAAGGACTCGGGAACCATGCCGTACTGATACGTCATGGGTCCCTAAGGAGTTAATATGGCATACAATGCAGTGGGGGGAAAAATCCAAATGGGGTGGAATTGGGAAAAAAAACATAATTTCTCCACCATTTTACGGGTTTTGTTCCCATGGTGTTGCATTTGTGGCAAAACTGATCTGTGCCCTTCATTCTCTCTGTCAGTACGGTTACAATGATACCACATATGTTTATGTTTTTATGTCTAAATAGTGTAAAAATAAATCTAAACTTTGAGAAAAAAATTATTTTTTTTACATCACCATATTCTGACCCCAAAACTTTTTTATAGTTATATCTACTGGGGCTCATTTTTTGCGGGACAATCAGTAGTTTTTATTGATACCATTTTAGGCCTCTTTCACACAAACGTATTTTTTTTCCGTTCTGTTTTTGCGGTTTCCGTTTGCGGTCTGTATGCAGAACCATTCATTTCAATGGTTCCGCAAAAACAAAGGAAGGCAATCCATGTGCATTCCGTTTCCGTATATCCGTTGTCCTATTATTGTCTGCATAACAGACAAGGATAGTACTGTTCTATTAGGGGCCAGCTGTTCCGTTCCTCAAAATATGGAATGCACACGGATGTCATCCGTATTTTTTGCGGATCCGTTAAATACATACGGTCGTGTGCAAGAGACCTTAGAGTGTTTGTGTGACTTTTTGATCACATTTTATTGCATTTTTTGGGGTAGAAGCTATGAAAAAATTTCAAATTGGCCTTTTGACCCTTGTTTCCGTTATGCCATTCGCCGTATTGGAAAATATTTTTATATTTTAATAGTACGGGTATTTTTGGTCACGGTGATACCCGTGATGTTTATATTTTTTGTTATATATGTATTTTTTTTATTCTACAGAAAGGGGGTGATTTAAACTTTTATATATTTTTTTATTTTTATATATTTTTTTACATTTTAACTTTTTTATGATTTTGAAGCTCGTATTTGAGCCTGCAAAGTCCAATATTTTTAAAAAAAATTCTGAACAATCATGGATTTTTTACATCCATTAATTCTTCAGAATTGCTCATTTCTTAGGAATTGCAGCTTTAATGCCCTGGGTCTCTTCAGCGAGACCCAGCAAATTAATTACTGGCATCCTCATTGGCCGAAGAGGATGCCGGTAAGACGCCCGGAAGCACTTTAGATGCCGTGATCTCACTTGATCATGGCAGCTAAAGGCTTTAATGACCGCCATCGGCATTGTTGGCAGTTGCGGTCATTAGCCGCGGGTCTCTGCTGTTTAAAACAGCGGAGATCCGCCAGCCATGACGCTTGCTGCAGGCGCCATGTTTGCCCATTGCTCCAGCACCATACATGTACAGCGCTGATAGCGAAGGGGTTAATACCCCCAAATAGTTATTCTCCTTTTATGCTACCACACAGCTATGCCCACATTGTGCCCTGTCACAGTAGTAATGCCCAGATTTGCACCGTTCACAATAGTTATACCCAGATATGTGCAACTTTCACAATGGTTATGCCCACCTCACAGTAGTTATGCCCACTTCACAGTAGCTATGCCTAGATATGTGCCCCCTTCACAGTAGTTATGCCCACATGTGCCCCCTTTCACAGTAATTATGCCCACATGTGCCCCCTTCACAGTAGTTATACCCCAATATGTGCCGCCTTCACAGTAGTTATACCCCAATATGTGCCCCCTTCACAGGAAGAAAACAAAACAGTAAAACCTCACCTAGTTCCACCAATGATCGTGAGAGCTAACCCTGCGCGCCCCAGCAGTAGCAGGCAGAATGGGTTACCCATTGCACTTGTCAGGAGAACGACCACCGTCACACACAAACAGGGATAGTGCAGCCCTAAAACTGCCCGGTCCCACTATTCCTACCTACTTGCACGGTCTCCCTAGGCAGTGAACTCACAACTGGACGACAGTCCCTATGGGAAACACTGGCATATAAGGAGGGGAATGGGCACATGAAGGGAGAGAATGGGCCAGTGTTTCCCAACCAGCATGCCTCCAGCTGTTGCAAAAGTGACAAAACTAAAACTCCCAGCATGCCCGGACAGCCTTTGGCTGTGCAGGCATGCTGGGAGGTGTAGTTTTGCAACAGCTGGAGGCACACTGGTTGGGGATCACTATTATATGCCCATTCCCCCCCCAACCTTATTTTATTATTCATTGTTTGTCTGTTTTAACATGAAATGGAGAGAAATTAACAGAATTTCTCCTCCATTTCATGCACCGTCCCCACCTGGCCTGCTGCAATCCTTCCCATGCAGATGCACCTGGGAGGAAGTGGCTTTAACTTCCTCCCAGTGCCAGTGTTCCGGCAAAACGGATCCGGCATTGCGGTCAGACCGCAAAAAATTAGAAAAAAAAGAAATGCCAGATCCGTTTTTCCGGATGACACCAGAAAGGCGGATCCGGCATTTCAATGCATTTGTAAGACTGATCAGGATCCTGATCCATCTGACAAATGCCATCAGTTGGTATACGTTTTGATGGATCCGGCAGGCAGATCCGACGCTAGCATAATGAAGGCGACTGAGTATTCACAGACTGTACGAGTGGTCCCAGTCTGGTAGATCCTTGGTGACAACCACAGCAGACAGCATCACAGCAGTCACAGGGGTTGTCACCCACTTTACCTGAAGTTCTCAATGCCAGCTCCTCCCACTCCTGCTCTGGATGAGAGGCGGCTATATTGGTCACCCAGCTTTCTCAGACTCAGATGTGGCTGGCAGACAAAAGAATGGACTGCAGTACCTGGGCTCCGGCAGCTCCTGCCATCTCTCCACCTCCGGCCCAGCTTCTTGCAGTCCCCTGACTCCCTGAGGGTAATATCCAGAACCCCAGCCAGGGGCGGCCTCCTCCTGCCGCTTCCGAGCCAGCACGTCCCCAGGTGGATAATATCCGCTGCCATCCCCAGGTCTGTGCGTAGTCGACATGAAACCGCATGGGACTTAAAACACTGCCGCAAAGAAGTCCCGCCCACACGCCGATCAGCTGGGAGCAGCGCCACCGCCGCTGGGACAAGCCGCCACCACCGCTGATCTGGGCCCTTAAGGTATCGGCCGTGGTATCGGCGACATTTGCACGAGTACAAGTACTCGTGCAAATGTCCGGTATCGGACCCGATACTGGTATCGGTATCGGGACATCCCTAAACATCACAATACCAAATCCAGAAATCTAAAGCCAAAGCAGTCTTCAATACAACAAGGAATTAGCAGGGGGAGCCAGAAGACAAGAAATTCACCTGCACTTGTAGGCACCAGCCTTTTATGCAGAGAGCACATTCTCATGTAGGCGTGCCTGCATGCTAGGTGGAACTGCTGGCAGTGCACCCTGACGCTCTGGAGCCCCGGCGCACCACCTCATTGGCCCAGGGCTCCAACGTCAGAACGGGCCGGCCAAGGCAGGGGTGGTACTGTCAACAGGGAAGCTTGACAGTACCACCCCTTCAGGTTCAGGAGGGGCCATCGGACCATTAATAGGAGAAGGTTTGTCACGGTGTAACTCTGCATGGAACACTCCAGGTAATCAATCTCTTTAATCATATTCTTTTATCTGATCAGATCCAACTGCTGGGCCGGGGTTTGTCTTTTTCACCGGCGTGCAAATTTGAATGTTTTTCAGCAGTAAAGGATCTGCATTTATTTGGGAGGAAGCTGGTTTTTAAAAAGATTTTTTGTGAAAAGAAGGACCCCAATTTTTACAGACAATTTTGGAACAGGAGGCCCTAACTTCGTTATTGGAGGAACAGGAGGAATCAAGTAAAATTATTGTACCAGGTGGGTTTCCAAAAGATCTGATCCCCCGTTCATCTAAATTTCCAGCATTATCAATATTCCCCAATATTGAACTATTTGTTCAATTAGTGTCAGGGGAATTTAAAAGGATTCCCACCAGCACTGTTAGGGATAACTGTAGTCAGGGGGAAAGAATAGCACTGAAAGAGATGGAAAGATGGTCTGTTGTGGTGATAAAGCCATCAGACAAGGGCAGGAATATCGTCATATGGCCCACGACTATGTTTGAAAAAGAAGCCTGGAGACAGTTGAGAGAATCTAAGTGTTACAAAAAACTAACATTCAATTCCTAACAGAAGTTTAAAGGAGAACTGGAGAGAATTCTACAGGAAGCAGTGAATAATGGCATGATCTCTGAGAAACACTGCCAGTATTTGACAATTAAAGATCCCTTATTCCCACCTTTTATCTTCTCCCAAAGGTACATAAGAACTTGGAGTGCCCATCGGGGAGACCAATTGTTTCTGGCATCGGTAGTTTAAATGATCCTATTTGTAAATATATTGCTTTCTTTTTGCACCCATTAGTTGAGGGCCTACTCTTGTATCTAAAGGACACCACTGATGTCTTGCAAAAGTTGGAAGGAATCCAACTGAAGCCGGATATGATCACGGCTACATGCGATGTGGAATATCTCTATACATTGATTAAACACACAGATGGCCTAAAGGCAGTTGAATTTTATTTACGAGCCTCCAATATGGATGAGATAAGATGTAAGTTCATATTGGTGTTATTGGAGTTTCTTACAGCTCCAGGGAACCGCAATGGGGACGGCCTTTGTGCCCTCGTACGCTAACCCGTTCCTAGGGTTGTGGGAGAGGGAGATCCTCCAGATGGACCCCCTGACTTTAGCTAGCAAGGTACAGTACTGGGGACTCTATATTGACGATGTTATGATTAGTTGGCAGGGGAATAAAGAGGAATTCGGGTCTTTTATAGGACAATTGAATGAAAATGATAGCAATATTAAACTCACTTTCAAGACAGGCAGACAGAACATTGATTTTCTGGATATTAACTTTCAGGTGGATGAGAAAGGTTGGATTAGAACAGATCTGTACAGGAAAAGTACATCGGTCAATGCCTTACTGCATGCAGACTCCTCATATCCCAAGAATCTAATTAGGAGTATAACTACGGGGCAATTTCTGAGGATAAAAATAATTAGCTCTACTGAACAATCTTTTGGGCATTAGGCGGAGGAGTTACGGATAAGATTCGAACAGAGGGGATATAGATCGAGAGATATAGAGGCAGGCTATTAAAGAACCTGGAATTCTAGAAGGTCAGATCTTTTACATAAGATGGGTCAAAGTAAGGGAGATCAGGAAGTAGTACGTTTCATCACAGGCTATAGCACTCGATGGAAGGAGGTACGAGAAGCCCTCATTAAGTATTGGGACCTGGTACAGATAGATCCATATATAGGGAAATTTTTGCCTACACATCCGTCCATTACTTATCGAAGGGCAAAAAAATCTAAGAGAGCACTTGGTGAGAAGTCACTATGTGAAATCTATGCCAAGTGATATTTTTGGATCAGGGAGACCCACATGGGGTAATAAAGTATGTGGCAAATGTGTTGCATGTTGCAACATGGATAGGGCGGATGGATTTTGGGACTCCTCAGGTACCAGACAATATAAGATTACACATACAATTAGGGCTGCAGTAAACGATTATTTTAGTAATCGAGTGTTCTACCGATTATTTTTATGATTGAGTACTCTTATAAGAATAAATGAATTAATAGACTGTTTTCCTTTATAAAAACTCATCAGACTCTCTGCCATCAGCTCCCAACACCCTTCGTTCCCCCCTGTGTGATCATCCCAAGTGCATCAGTTCCCCCCAGTGCCATCAGCTCCACTATCCCCCAGTGTCATCAGCTCCACTATCCCCCAGTGCCATCAGCTCCATTCTCCTGATGCCGTCAGTGCTTCCCCACCCCAGTGCCATCAGCTTTCCCCCCTAAGTGCCATCAGCTTGCCCCCTTAAGTGCCATCAGCTTTCCCCGCTGAAAGCCAGTCCACATGATGAACCAGGCGGCAGCGGTCCAGAGTGCCCCGGACAGCAGGAGGTAAGTCATCCAGCCATAGAGCATGACTTGGTGACATATATTACAGAGAAAAAGCGGTGACCCCCCCCCCCCCCCCCCCCGACATGTGTCAGTCTTCTATAGTTTCGGCATTCTGTTTATGAAGACACTCTCTCTCAGGTTCAGTCACAATCCGCCTGTGATGAGGACTTTACCCCTGAGCACTGATTTATTGGGGGCTCCCTATAGTAGTTTCCATTCCTATTATTGCTGAGCCTGCAGCTCACACCACAGTGTTTGTTACATACGCCCCTCCATGCTGACTGTGCTCTTTTCCAGACTCTTCAGTTTCTTGCTAACCGTCCCATTGACTGCGGAGTGTTAGTGCCGCTCGCTCGCAATCCCGCCGCCCAGTCAGAATGTTTTTCATAGATTGTCCAGGCTCTGGAAGCCCTGCGTTCAGCAGTAATAAAGCTCGCAAGTGCGCCTCGCCTGCAGTCCCCGGCCGTCTGGATCCTCTTTGCCTGCACCATGTCACCCCAGATCTCTGCAGTGTGCTCATGGCAGCGTCCTCACTCCTACTTTGCTGTTTCTTGAAGGGAGGTTGTGGACATGGAGTGGCCAGTACTTACCTTTCCTGTAGGGGCGCTGCTCCACAGCTCCTCCGTCTTCTTCTCCGCTCGCTGCACTGCCGTCCTGACATCACACAGCATCAGGTCATAGTGCACGCATACGTGCACTATGTCCTGACGATGTGTCACGATACAGTACAGCGCGTGGGTCGGCAGGTGACCACGGAGAGGTAAGTAATAGGAAGAGCTTCACTCCCGCATCGAGGATTTTTTTGTGTTGAATTACTCGATTCAGTCGAGTAATCGTTTCAGCCCTACATACAATCCACCGTGCCATCCGCCGTTGCCAGCTGAAACTCTACAGTGCAAAGAAGAAGCCATTTATAAGCAAGATCCACAAGCTCAGGCGTTTTCACTGGGCCAGGGATCATTTAAAATGGAGTGTGGCAAAATGGAAGACTGTTCTGTGGTCAGACGAGTCACGATTCGAAGTTTTTTTGGAAATCTGAGACGCCATGTCATCCGGACCAAAGAGGACAAGGACAACCCAAGTTGTTATCAACGCTCAGTTCAGAAGCCTGCATCTCTGATGGTATGGGGTTGCATGAGTGTGTGTGGCATGGGCAGCTTGCATGTCTGGAAAGGCACCATCAATGCAGAAAAATATATTCAGGTTCTAGAACAACATATGCTCCCATCCAGATGTCATCTCTTTCAGGGAAGACCCTGCATTTTTCAACAAGATAATGCCAGATCACATTCTGCATCAATCACATCATGGCTGCGTAGGAGAAGGATCCAGGTACTGAAATGGCCAGTCTGCAGTCCAGATTTTTCACCTATAGAGAACATTTGGCGCATCATAAAGAGGAAGGTGCAACAAAGAAGGCCCAAGACGATTGAACAGTTAGAGGCCTGTATTAGACAAGAATGGGAGAGCATTCCTATTTCTAAACTTGAGAAACTGGTCTCCTCGGTCCCCAGACGTCTGTTGAGTGTTGTAAGAAGAAGGGGAGATGCCACACAGTGGTGAAAATGGCCTTGTCCCAACTTTTTGGGGATTTGTTGACACCATGAAATTCTGATTCAACATATTTTTCCCTTAAAATTGTACATTTTCTCAGTTTAAACTTTTGTTCCGTGATTTATGTTCTATTCTGAATAAAATATTAGAAGTTGGCACCTCCACATCATTGCATTCAGTTTTTATTCACGATTTGTATAGTGTCCTAACTTTTTTGGAATCCGGTTTGTATTATCAGTATTTAGGTATATATGCATATATACATGTATATATGTTTATTTGCATGTTCACTTCACCTGCACTTTGCACTTCAATGCACTGTTACTTTTTCTCACCTGCACCAGCACTTTAGTATGGTATTACACACACATAATTTTTATTTATTTTTATAATAATCTTTCAGTATGTAATATAATATATCCCATTTATGAGCTACACTGCCTATCCAAAAAAAAAGTCGCCACCTGGATTAAACTAAGCAAATAGTTATGAGCCTCCTATTGGATAATTACTGCATGGGCGATTATCTTTTAGCTGGCAACAAGTTATTTAACCCCAACTGGTGCAATGAGTTGCTTCTCATTTCTTAAACAACCATGTCGAAAAACACATCTCGTGGTCGTGGAAAAGATGTTAGTCTGTTTGAGAAAGGTCAAATCATTGGCATGCATCAAGCAGAGAAAACATCTAAGGAGATTGCAGAAACTACTAAAATTGGGTTAAGAACTGTCCAACGCATTATTAAAAACTGGAAGGATAGTGGGGACCCATCGTATTTGAGGAAGAAATGTGGCGGGAAAAAAATCCTGAATGATTGTGATCGGCGATCACTTAAACATTTGGTGAAATCAAATCGAAGAAAAATAACAGTAGAACTCAGGGCTATGTTTAATAGTGAAAATAAGAGCATTTCCACACGCACAATGTGAAGGGAACTCAAGGGATTGGGACTGAACAGCTGTGTAGTCGTAAAGAAAACCACTAATCAGTGAGGCAAACCAGAAAAAAAGGCTTCAATTTGCTAGGGAGCATAAAGATTGGACTCTGGAGCAATGGAAGAAGGTCATGTGGTCTGATGAGTCCAGATTTACCCTGTTCCAGAGTGATGGGCGCATCAGGGTAAGAAGAGAGGCAGATGAAGTGATGCACCCATCATGCCTAGTGCCTACTGTACAAGCCTGTGGGGCAGTGCTATGATCTGGGGTTGCTGCAGTTGGTCAGGTCTAGGTTCAGCAACAGTATGTGCTCCAAGAATGAGGTCAGCTGACTACCTGAACATACTGGATGACCAAGTTATTCCATCAATAGATTTTTTCTTCCCTGATGGCACGGGCATATTCCAAGATGACAATGCCAGGATTCATCGGGCTCAAATTGTGAAAGAGCTGTTCAGGGAGCATGAGACATCATATTCACACATGGGTTGGCCACCAGAGTCCAGACCTTAACCACCTCAGCCCCCAGTGCTTAAACACCCTGAAAGACCAGGCCACTTTTTACACTTCTGACCTACACTACTTTCACCGTTTATTGCTCGGTCATGCAACTTACCACCCAAATGAATTTTACCTCCTTTTCTTCTCACTAATAGAGCTTTCATTTGGTGGTATTTCATTGCTGCTGACATTTTTACTTTTTTTGTTATTAATCGAAATTTAACGATTTTTTTGCAAAAAAATGACATTTTTCACTTTCAGTTGTAAAATTTTGCAAAAAAAACGAGATCCATATATAAATTTTGCTGTAAATTTATTGTTCTACATGTCTTTGATAAAAAAAAAAATGTTTGGGTAAAAAAAAAAAATGCTTTGGGTAAAAGTTATAGCGTTTGCAAACTATGGTACAAAAATGTGAATTTCCGCTTTTTGAAGCAGCTCTGACTTTCTGAGCACCTGTCATGTTTCCTGAGGTTCTACAATGGCCAGACAGTACAAACACCCCACAAATGACCCCATTTCGGAAAGTACACACCCTAAGGTATTCGCTGATGGGCATAGTGAGTTCATAGAACTTTTTATTTTTTGTCACAAGTTAGCGGAAAATGATGATTTTTTTATATATTTTTTTTTCTTACAAAGTCTCATATTCCACTAACTTGTGACAAAAAATAAAAACTTCTATGAACTCACTATGCCCATCACGAAATACCTTGGGGTCTCTTCTTTCCAAAATGGGGTCACTTGTGGGGTAGTTATACTGCCCTGGCATTCTAGGGGCACAAATGTGTGGTAAGGAGTTTGAAATCAAATTCTGTAAAAAATGACCTGTGAAATCCAAAAGGTGCTCTTTGGAATATGGGCCCCTTTGCCCACCTAGGCTGCAAAAAAGTGTCACACATCTGGTATCTCTGTATTCAGGAGAAGTTGAGGAATGTGTTTTGGGGTGTCATTTTACATATACCCATGCTGGGTGAGATAAATATCTTGGTCAAATGCCAACTTTGTATAAAAAAATGGGAAAAGTTGTCTTTTGCCAAGATATTTCTCTCACCCAGCATGGGTATATGTAAAATGACACCCCAAAACACATTCCCCAACTTCTCCTGAGTACGGAGATACCAGATGTGTGACACTTTTTTACGGTCATCACCGTACTCAGGAGAAGTTGGGGAATGTGTTTTGGGGTGTCATTTTACATATACCCATGCTGGGTGAGAGAAATATCTTGGTCAAATGCCAACTTTGTATAAAAAAATGGGAAAAGTTGTCTTTTGCCAAGATATTTCTCTCACCCAGCAAGGGTATATGTAAAATGACACCCCAAAACACATTCCCCAACTTCTCCTGAATACGGCGATACCACATGTGTGACACTTTTTTGCAGCCTAGATGCGCAAAGGTGCCCAAATTCCTTTTAGGAGGGCATTTTTAGACATTTGGATACCAGACTTCTTCTCACGCTTTGGGGCCCCTAGAATGCCAGGGCAGTATAAATACCCCACATGTGACCCCATTTTGGAAAGAAGACACCCCAAGGTATTCAATGAGGGGCATGGCAAGTTCATAGAATTTATTTTTTTTTGGCACAAGTTAGCGGAAATTGATATTTTTAATTTTTTTCTCACAAAGTCTCCCGTTCCGCTAACTTGGGACAAAAATTTCAATCTTTCATGGACTCAATATGCCCCCCACGGAATACCTGGGGGTGTCTTCTTTCCGAAATGGGGTCACATGTGGGGTATTTATACTGCCCTGGCATTCTAGGGGCCCTAAAGCGTGAGAAGAAGTCTGGAATATAAATGTCTAAAAAATTTTACGCATTTGGATTCCGTGAGGGGTATGGTGAGTTCATGTGAGATTTTATTTTTTGACACAAGTTAGTGGAATATGAGACTTTGTAAGAAAAAAAATAAATAATTCCGCTAACTTGGGCCAAAAAAATGTCTGAATGGAGCCTTACAGAGGGTGATCAATGACAGGGGGGTGATCAATGACAGGGGGAGTGATCAATGACAGGGGGGTGATCAATGACAGGGGGGTGATCAGGGAGTCTATATGGGGTGATCACCACAGTCCTTGATCACCCCCCCTGGAAGGCTCCAGGGAGACGCCTGTATGTGTTTTGCGGATCCGATCCATCTATCAGTGAATCCGTAAAAATCATGCGGACATCTGAATGGAGCTTTACAGGGGGTTGATCAATGACAGGGGGGTGATCAGGGAGTCTATATGGGGTGATAACCACAGTCATTGATCACGCCCCTGTAAGGCTTCATTCAGACGTCCGTATGCGTTTTGCGGATCCGATCCATCTATCAGTCGATCCGTAAAAATCATGCGGACATCTGAATGGAGCTTTACAGGGGGTTGATCAATGACAGGGGTGTAATCAATGACAGGGGGGTGATCAGGGAGTCTATATGGGGTGATAACCACAGTCATTGATCACGCCCCTGTAAGGCTTCATTCAGACGTCCGTATGCGTTTTGCGGATCCGATCCATCTATCAGTGCATCCGTAAAAATCATGCGGACATCTGAATGGAGCTTTACAGGGGGGTAATCAATGACAGGGGGGTGATCAGGGAGTCTATATGGGGTGATAACCACAGTCATTGATCATGCCCCTGTAAGGCTTCATTCAGACGTCCGGATGCGTTTTGCGGATCCGATCCATCTATCAGTGCATCCGTAAAAATCATGCGGACATCTGAATGGAGCTTTACAGGGGGGTAATCAATGACAGGGGGGTGATCAGGGAGTCTATATGGGGTGATAACCACAGTCATTGATCATGCCCCTGTAAGGCTTCATTCAGACGTCCGTATGCGTTTTGCGGATCCGATCCATCTATCAGTGCATCCGTAAAAATCATGCGGACATCTGAATGGAGCTTTACAGGGGGGTAATCAATGACAGGGGGGTGATCAGGGAGTCTATATGGGGTGATAACCACAGTCATTGATCATGCCCCTGTAAGGCTTCATTCAGACGTCCGGATGCGTTTTGCGGATCCGATCCATCTATCAGTGGATCCGTAAAAATCATGCGGACGTCTGAATGGAGCTTTACAGGGTGGTAATCAATGACAGGGGGGTAATCAATGACAAGGGGGTGATCAGGGAGTCTATATGGGGTGATCACCACAGTCATTGATCACGCCCCTGTAAGGCTTCATTCAGACGTCCGGATGCGTTTTGCGGATCCGATCCATCTATCAGTGGATCCGTAAAAATCATGCGGACGTCTGAATGGAGCTTTACAGGGGGTTGATCAATGACAGGGGGGTAATCAATGACAGGGGGGTGATCAGGGAGTCTATATGGGGTGATCAGGGGTTAATAAGGGGTTAATAAGTGACGGGGGGGGGGGTGTAGTGTAGTGTAGTGGTGCTTGGTGCTACTTTACTGAGCTACCTGTGTCCTCTGGTGGTCGATCCAATCAAAGGGGACCAGCAGAGGACCAGGTAGCAGGTATATTAGACGCTGTTATCAAAACAGCGTCTAATATACCTGTTAGGGGTTAAAAAAAACAGGTATATTAGACGCTGTTTTGATAACAGCGTCTAATATACCTGCTACCTGGTCCTCTGGTGGTCCCCTTTGATTGGATCGACCACCAGAGGACACAGGTAGCTCAGTAAAGTAGCACCAAGCACCACTACACTACACTACACCCCCCCCCCCGTCACTTATTAACCCCTTATTAACCCCTGATCACCCCATATAGACTCCCTGATCACCCCCCTGTCAACTCTCTTACCTTCCGTTCCTGTGAGCGCGCGCGCCTGTGTGCACGCGTTCACAGGAAGTCTCGCGTCTCGCGAGATGACGCATATATGCGTGACTGTGCGCAGCGCTGCCACCTCCGGAACACGATCCTGCGTTAGGCGGTCCGGAGGTGGTTAAAGGGGTATTCCCATCGCAATGATCACTGTTAAATCTCTTAACGATTTGACAGTGATCATTTTTCTAAATACATTTTATTACCCAATTCCCACCCTTTTTGAGAAAATAAGTCCCCTCTTAGCTGATTGTTGTCATTCGTCTCCCCTGGTTACGGTCACCTCTCCTGTCGAATCCTTCCGGGCCGCGCAATGTCCTGAACGCGCACGCCGCCGCCGCGCATGCGCCATGATGACTTCTTCCTGGCCAGTATAGTACAGAGCCGCGAACGCGCACACCGGCTCTGTACTATACAGGCCAGGAATAAGTCACCATGGCGCATGCCCGGCGGCGTGCACATTCAGGACATTGCCCAGCCGAGAGAGAATCTTCAGTCTTCTGCGCAAGCGCGGCCTGGCCGGGAGGAGACGTCAATTAAGCACCGCCGAATCCAGGAAGTGAATGTCGCGCCTGACGAAGGTAAGTATGAAAACTGAAGATGGGAATACCCCTTTAACCCCATTGAGAATCTTTTTTTTTTTTTTTTTTTTGGTGGCAACTTTTTTTTGGACAGGCAGTGTATCAACCAACGTCTTTGGGATTTTATATGTTTACCTATTGTTAATATGTATTTTAAGAGGTGAGGGCATGTGCCCATTCTTAAGATGGTGCCTATGTCACGTGAGCCGGAGCCTGCCGGTTGTAATTAGCATACACCGGCATACTTGGGCTTTAGGGATGATGTGATGACGTCACCTCTTCCCTGTCTGTTCTTTGGAAGGAATGCTGACTATGCCTCATGTGATTTTCGTTCGGGCTGTGGTTCACGTGTTATTGCGAGATTAGCGTACTATCGCGATATTTGACGCCATTTTAATTGAATTGTAACTAACATACAGTTAGGTCCATATATATTTGGACAGAGACAACATTTTTTTAATTTTTGTTCTGCACATTACCACAATGGATTTTGAACAAAACAATTCAGATGCAGTTGAAGTTCAGACTTTCAGCTTTAATTCAGTGGGTTGAACAAAATGATTGCATAAAAATGTGAGGAACTAAAGCATTTTTTTAAACTCAATCCCTTCATTTCAGGGGCTCAAAAGTAATTGGACAAATTAAATAATTGAAAATAAAATGTTAATTTCTAATAATTGGTTGAAAACCCTTTGTCTGAAGTCTTGAACTCATGGACATCAACAGACACTGTGTTACCTCCTTTTTAATGCTCTGCCAAGCCTTTAATGCAGCGGTTTTCAGTTGCTGTTTGTTTGTGGGACTTTTTGTCTGAAGTTTAGTCTTTAACAAGTGAAATGCATTCTCTATTGGGTTCAGATCAGGTGACTGACTTGGCCATTAAAGAATATTCCACTTATTTGCTTTAATAAACTCCGGGGTCGCTTGGGCTTTATGTTTTGGGTCATTGTCGATCTGTATTATGAAACGCTGACCAATCAGTTTGGCTGGATTTGAGCACACAGTATGTCTCTGAAAACCCCAGAATTCATCTGACTGCTTCTGTCCTGTGTCACATCATCAATAAACACTAAGGACCCAGTGCCACTGGCAGCCATGCATGCCCAAACCATCACACTGCCTCCGCCATGTTTTACAGATGATGTGGTATGCTTTGGATCATGAGCTGTACCATGCCTTAGCCATTCTTTTTTCTTTCCATCATTCTGGTAGAGGTTGATCTTGGTGTCATCTTGTGACGGTCATGTATACTACACACAGGTGGGAGGATAGTGACCTCTGTGCTCCACCCTCACCCCTGGCCCTGCCTACTTCCCTCGCAAATCCTGATGACAGGGGACAACTGGACGGCAGCCCCTAACTTAGGATACGTGCTGGGAAGACGGACAAGACAAATAATGGAACGTGAAGGGACCGGGTCAATACCTAGATAGCTACGCAGTACCAAGGAATAAGAAGAGAATAGTCAGGAGAAGCCGAGGTCAAATACCAGGAGAGAAAAGAAATACAACAGGAGTCCGCAAAGAATCGTCAGGTGGAAGCCGGGGTCAGAATACCAGGAGAGATGCGCAGTACAGGAGGAGCAGGCAGAGAGTCGTCAGGGAACACAGGATCAGGTAAGTATGCAGGAAACCAAACAATTGACAGATGCCTAATTAACAGGCAACCTGTGGCCAGCAGGCTGCCTGTTAAATACTGGCAGGCTGAGGTCATGTGACGTGGCCAGCACCACATGACCCGCACCAGGGAGAACAGCTGAGAACTGAGTGTCCAGCTCGGTGCTCAGATCTCCCCTGGTTACTGGGGGAACTGAGGACGCTTGCCGCGCGGAGGAGACGTACGCGGCCGGTCCGTCCTGCCCTCTGTTACTTAGGAGACGAGGACGCTCTGCGCGTCCTCTCTCCTGCACAGCAAAGGGACGCCGACGGTGCTGAGGAGAGCGAGCGCCTCGGCGTCCCGTGACAGTACCCCTCCTCTTATGCAGGGCCACCGGACCCAAGTCTTCAGGCGACGGCCTTTAAGGATGTTCTAAATGAAATTTTCAAACCAGTCTAGGAGCATGAACCTCCCCAGCAGGTACCCAAGATCTCTCTTCGGGTCCACACCCCTTCCAGTGAATCAGGTACTGTAAGGAATTACGCACTCTCCTGACATCCACTATCTTAGACACCACATACTCGACAGCATCATTAACAAGAACCGGCGGAGGCGAGGCTTTCGATGGTACAACAGGTTCAAAATATTTTTTAAGTAGAGATTTATGAAACACATTATGAATGTGGAATGACTCGGGCAGCTCCAACCTAAACGATACCGGATTAATCACCTCCGTGATCTTATACAGTCCAATAAAACGAGGAGCAAATTTTCTAGACGCTACCTTGAAAGAGAGATTCTTGGAGGACAACCACACCTTATCCCCAACCTGAAAGTTCACCCCCTTGGAACGTCTCCTATCGGCCTTGAGTTTTTGAGAACTTTGAGCTTTTTCTAGGTTCGATTGAACCCGGGCCCAAACTGTGCACAGGGTTAGAGGAGGAGACAGACGACTCAGAATGAAAACAGGGATAAAAACCATGGTTACAAAAGAAAGGGGAGACCCCAGCAGAAGAATTAACAGTGTTATTCAAAGCAAATTCAGCCAACGGAAGGTATTTAACCCATAATTGCTGGTCATCAGCAACATACGACCTCAGGAATTATTCCACAGACTGATTAAGGCGTTCAGTCTGCCCATTACTCTCAGAGTGGTAGGCGGAGGAAAACTGCACACCCCTGTCAGATACAATATTTTCCGGGATACCATGTAACCGTACAATTTCTTTCACAAAAATAGAAGACAGGGTCTTGCCATTCGGGAGTTTAGACAGAGGAATGAAATAAACCATCTTGCTAAACCTATCGACCACTACCCAAACCACAGTCTTACCTTCCGCCGGCAGCAGGTCAGTAATAAAGTCCATCAAGATATGGGACCAGGGTCTACTGGGAATGGGTAGGGGTCGTAGGTTACCAGCAGTGCGAGTCCTAGGTGTTTTAGACCTAGCACAAACCTCACAGGCACGTAGGACTTGACATCCCTAAATAGAGTGGGCCACCAATAAGATCTAAAAACCAGCTCCCTAGTGCCCTCAAAACCTGGATGTCCACAAAAGGCAGAATCATGACACTCACCCAACAGCTGGAGACGAAATTGTATGGGGACAAATAACTTATCTGTTGGGGTGGTTGCCGGTGTCAGATGTTGTTCAGCCTTAATGAGAGCCGAGATATCCTGGGTTAAGGCTGCTACGAAGATATTTGCTGGTAGGATGGAGTCAGGCGGTGCCTCTGTAGGCTGAAAAGCATGGAAGCTCCAAGATAATGCGTCAGCCTTCACGTTTTTACTTCCAGGCCTGAAAGTAATGGAGAAATCAAAACGTGTAAAAAACAGTGCCCATCTAGCCTGACGGGGATTCAACCTCTTAGCAGATTCGAGAAACATAAGGTTCTTATGGTCAGTGGCAACAGTTACACAATGCCTTGCCCCCTCCAGAAAATGCCTCCACTCTTCAAATGCCCACTTAATGGCCAACAACTCCCGATTCCCTATGTCGTAGTTTCTCTCAGTGGAAGAAAATTTTCTGGAAAAGAATGCACACGATCTCAAGTTAGTTAGACTAGCAGGACCTTGTGAAAGGACTGCTCCATCCACCTCCACAATAAAAAGTCTCTCCTGATCTGGCTGGATCAGAATGGGAGCGCTACTGAATGCCTTTTTTTAGTGTTTCAAATGAAGTAATGGCCTCAGTAGACCAGTTCTCCAAATCCGCCCTTTTCTTAGTGAGGTCAACGGTTTAGCAATTACTGAAAAATTCTTAATAAATTTACGGTAGTAATTGGCAAAACCTAAGAACCGTTGTAAGGCCTTTAAGGATGAAGGCCTTACCCATTCCTTAATTGCTAGTACCTTACCAGGATCCATCTTGAAGGCGTGAGGGGTCAGGACATGCCCTAGAAACAGTATCTCCTGTACACCAAAGACATTTCTCTTGTTTAGCGGACAATTGATTCTTCCTCAACACCTCTAATACTTGTCTAACATGAGACACATGAGATTTGAAATCAGGAGAAAATATCAAAATGTTGTCAAGATAGAAAATGACAAATTTACCTAAAAACTCCCTAAGAATATCGTTCATAAAGTTTTGGAACACAGCTGAGGCATTGCTGAGTCCAAAAGGCATAACCTGATATTCAAAGTGTCCTGCCGTCTTCCATTCGTCTCCCTCCTTGATTCAGATTAGATTATATGCCCCTTTCAGGTCAATCTTGGAAAACCAGGTTGCCCCCAGAACCTGGTTAAATAAATCCGGAATCAATAGGAGAGAGTATCTATTCTGGATAGTGATCTTATTCAATGTCCGGTAATCGATACAAGGCCAAAGACCACCATCCTTCTTCTTAACGAAGAAAAACCCCGCTCCTATAGGAGAGACAGAAGGTCTAATGTGCCCCTTACCGAGGCTTTCCTTAATATAATCCTCCATGGCCTTGCATTCGGGCTTAGAAAGATTATAAATACGCCCCTTAGGAAACCTGGCACCTTCTACTAAATCTATGGCGCAATCATAAGGTCTATGGGGTGGTAGAACCTCCGGGGTAGGTGATGAGAACACATCAGAATATTCCCTAATGACCGTGGGTAATATATCAGATTCTACTGAGACCCCAGCTTGTACCACAGACAAGTCACACTTAGGTCCCCATTTCACCAACTCCCCCCTGGACCAATCTATAGTGGGGTTGTGTAATCGGAGCCAAGGCAACCCTAGTACCACCTCGACTGGTAAGTTCTCCAGGACTGACTAAGAGGGAACATTTCTCAGAGTGGCACACACCCACGGTTAAAGAAATCTCTGAGGTACATGACCTCACCATACCACCTACCAGGGGAGTGGCGTCAATAGCCATGACATGGATAGGTGTAGGAAGAAAAAAAAATTGGAATAGTCTAATGGTGTACTCAGAATCAATAAAGCTGGCCACTGAACCAGAGTCAATAAAGGCCTTACCCGGCCATTTATTAACCCCCAGAGATATCGTTCTAAGTACCAATAGCTTACATTTCGTAATATCAGGGTGTACCTGATCTTTAGGTTGCCTTGCCTTGGGAGACTAAACGGAGAGGGCCTTCTTAGGACACTGGTTGATCCAATGGTCAGGATCTCCGCAGTAAATACACACTCCACGTCTGCAGCGCAGATTCCCTCGAGTCATGCCGACTTGCATGGGTTCTTCGGTAGAGGCCTCAGGCTGGACCACCACCTGAGGAGAGAACTGTCGTTCCTGTCGTCTTTCTCTAACCCGTCGGACTACAAGGGTCATCATCTCCTCTAGAGTCTCAGGAAGCTGATAACTCACTAGTAGATCCTTTAAGTTATCAGACAAACCTGACCTGAACTGACTCTTAAGGGCTGGTTCATTCCATCCTGAGGGAACACACCACCTTCTGAATTGGGTGCAATACTCCTCCGCAGGTAGATCGCCCTGAACCAGTGCCTTTAGAGCAGTCTCAGCCACCAGTACCCTGTCTGGTTCATCATACAGGGTACCAAGGGCCTGAAAAAAAACCTCCACTGATGTTAAACAACTAGCGTCAGCTGGTAAAGAAAATGCCCAGTCCTGGGGGATCACCCTGTAATCGGGAAATTACTGCCCACGTGTTGACTCTCGGGGCCAGAGGATATGGGGCGCAAACGGAAATAAAGTTTACAATTTTCTTTAAAGGAAAGAAACTTCTTCCGATCTCCAGAAAAGGGCTCAGGAAGCTTAATCTGGGGCTCTAAATGCAGACTGGAGGCCTGAGGGATGGAAGTACCTTGTCCTAGCTCAAAAGAACTGAGTTTCTCCCCTAGCTCCTGCACCATTTGCGTCAGGTTAGAGACATGGTCAGTCAGGGTCACCAGAGGATTCATGATACAGTGGTTTGGTTACGGCCTGTTAATCTGTGACGGTCACGTACACTACACACAGGGGGGACGATAGTGACCACTGCGCTCCACCCTCACCCCTGGCCCTGCCTACTTGCCTCGCAAGTCCTGATGACAGGGGACAACTGGATGGCAGTCCCTAACTTAGGATACGTGCTGGGAAGACAGACCGGACAAATAACGGAATGTGAACGGACCAGGTCAATACCTAGAGAGCTACGCAGTACCAAGGAATAAGCAGAGAATAGTCAGGAGAAGCCGAGGTCAAATACCTGGAGAGAAACTAAGTACAACAGGAGTCCGCAAAGAATCGGCAGGTGGAAGCCGGGGTCAGAATACCAGGAGAGATGCGCAGTACAGGAGGAGCAGGCAGAGAGTAGTCAGGAAACACAGGATCAGGTAAGTATGCAGGAAACCAAACAATCGCCAGATACCTAATTAGCAGGCAACCTGTGGCCAGCAGGCTGCCTGTTAAATACTGGCAGGCTGAGGTCATGTGACGTGGCCAGCGCCGCATGACCCGCACCAGGGAGAATAGCTGAGACCGAGTGTCCAGCTAGGTGCTCAGACCTCCCCTGTTTACTAGGGAAACTGAGGACGCCGGCCACGCGGAGGAGACGTGTGCGCCGGTCCGTCCTGCCCCCTGTTACCTAGGAGACGAGGACTCTGTGCGCGTCCTCTCTCCTGCACAGCAAAGGGACGCCGACGGTGCTGAGGAGAGCGAGCGCCTCAGCGTCCCGTGACACATCTGTCCAAAGAGTGTTCTTCCAGAAGTGTGCTGTTTTTTTTTTTGTTTTTTTTTAAGCAAAGTCCAATCTAGCCTTTTTATTCTTGAGGCTTATGAGTGGCTTTCACCATGCAGTGAACCCTCTGTATTTACTTTCATGCAGTCTTCTCTTTATGGTGGATTTGGATATTGATACGCCTATATCCTGGAGAGTGTTGTTCAATTGGTTGGCTGTTGTGAAGGGGTTTCTCTTCACCATGGTAATTATTCTGTGATCATCCACCACTGTTGTCTTCCGTGGGCGTCCAGGTCTTTTTGCATTGTTGATGTCACCAATGCTTTCTTTCTTTCTCAGAATGTACCAAACTGTAGATTTTGAAACTCCTATTAGTGTAGCAATTTCTCAGATGTTTTTTTCTGTTTTTGCAGATGAATGATGGCTTGTTTCACCTGCATGGGGAGCTCCTGTGACCGCATGTTTACTTCTCAGCAAAATCTTCAAAATGCAAGCACCACGCCTCAAATCAACTCCAGGCCTTTTATGTGCTTAATTGAGAATGATATAATGAAGGAATTGCCCACACCTGCCCATGAAACAGCCTTTGAGTCAATTGCCCGATTACTTTTAGTCCCTTTAAAAACAGGGTGCCACATGTAAAGGAGCTGAAACTGTTAAACCCTTCATCCACTTTGAATGTGGATACCCTCAAATGAAAGCTAAAAGTCTGGACTTTATGTCCATGTCCATTATATAACTATAACTTGAATATGTTTTAGTAAACAGGTAATAAAAACAAAATGTGTGTCAGTGTCCAAATATATATGCACATAACTGTATATTCAATCTACCTTAGGTGTTTCTCTCCTTTCCTTTTCCCCATAACAAAAGGTGATTCCTATTTGAAAGGGGTATATTGGGAGGGTAGATATCAGGATTAAATACGCCCCCAGGAAGAAGCTGGGCAAGAAGAACATCGGGGTTACGGCACTCCCCCTATTCTGGGTCTGTACTTCACTATACCTTGTTGTGTTGCTTTGATAGAGTTTTCATGTGCTACACATTATATGTGCGTGTCTGGCACGCCACTTTATGTATTACTGTATGTCACATGATTTAATGATCCCACACCACTTTTGTGTTGCTCCAATTATTGTGCTATTCATATTATTGATTGCCAATCTAGGCTATCACCTGGAGGTGAGATGATGTTTGTATAGTGGTGCATAAATACTTTATTATTATCATAAATTTATAATGTATTAGGAGCATTCAAATTCATGGCTGGGCATTATTGTATTATGTTATTATAGGGGTTATGTGGTGAGGGGCTGTACTTGTAGTAGTGGTGAGAGGGCTTTACATATTGTGAGTCCATACTGCATTTTATGTAATGACATTTTATTGCTTTTCATGATATAATAAAGAATTTATTAATATTTCATGTGTGGTGTTATACTTTCGGTTGGTTATATACTTTCACTACACTGTGGTTTATACCTTTTTTCTAGTTTCTAGGGGACTCGGACACATCTCTGGAGCTATCACATGACCTCACCCCCCTCCATCAGAAAAATCTTCTTTCTATATTATCCGTTGGTGTCACGAGTGGATTCATGGATCAAAATCACACAGATTACCGTATATCTACATACCTCATCCTGTGACTCCTATTTTTCACTCGCTACCCAAAATTCATAAACCTGGGTTCCCCCCTCCTATGCGACCCATTGTCGCGGGTATCGGATCTTTCTGGATAGCATTCTGCAGTCACTGGTCCAGACAATCCCTGGTTTCCTGTTAGACACTACAACTGTTTTACAGTCATTTCATAATTTAATTTGGGAGCCAAATTTTGTCTGGATCACTGCGGATGTCATCTCGCTCTATACAGTAATTCCACATGAACTGGCCATTAAAGCATTGAAGTGGTTTCTTAAAGGGCTTCTGTCACCCCACTAAAGTCATATATATTTTTTTGGCTACTTAAATTCCATATACTGCGATATATCAATATATAATGCTCTTACTGATTTTCGTTCTGTAGTTTCTTCAAAAAATGGACTTTTATAATATGTAAATTACCGGTACCTCTCTACCAGCAAGTAGGGCGGCTACTTGCTGGTAGCAGCCGCATCCTCCTTTCATAATGACGCCCCCTCCTCATGTTGATTGACAGGGCCAGCGAACGCGCTCGTCCTCTGACTGGCCCTGTCTGCGTTCAAAATTTCGCGCCTTCGCCGTACCGGTCTTCAGTCGGCGCAGGCGCACTGAGAGGAGGACGCTCGCTCGGCCGCTCCATCCTCAATGCGCCGATGACGTCACATCTACACCCGGCGCAGGCGCACTGAGGAAGGAGCGGCTGAGCGAGCGTCCTCCTATCAGTGCGCCTGCGCCGACTGAAGACCGGTACGGCGAAGGCGCGAGATTTAAAATGCAGACAGGGCCAGTCAGAGGATGAGCGCATTCGCTGGCCCTGTCAATCAACATGATAGGGTTATTGGTTACTTACTCAGGGCCTTCCATAACTTCCCCTTTTTCCACCTCCAAGTACCATCCCAATAAAACACCACACACTTTGCTTGGATTAAATCGGCCACAGCAGCCGTTTTATTAATAAAATAAATACATCCATAAATAACAATAACATTAAATTAACATTAACCCCTGACGAGGGAGATCGTAGAAGCCCCAAAATGTTACCATCCACAAGAAGCCAACCTGGCAACTCCATCTTGCCTCCAGCCGTAAGCACCAGCTCGGAGACACCAAGTGATGGATGCCTTCTCCAATTAACCAAGTACCTGAAACTATGAGAGTCCAGCCCCACCATTGAGGCCCTCCCATTTCCACTACCGTCATATACCACCAGCTTCTATGATCTCCCACCGCCACGACTGCCGTGACATATAACACTGTCCCGTACATTCCACCACCCCAAAACCTTAGGGCGGGAGGGAGGGAGTTTGCTTTCCACAAAATGGCACCGCCTGCCTGCCGGTCACCTCTATTTAACCCCTAACTCCTCCCATCTCATTACCCTATCCACACCTCTACCCACCAGTTTAACTCACTCCAACCCAGGCCCTTCCTACCAAAACCCATCATGACGGCCTCCCCTTACCTGGCGTCCTAGTCCGGCCTCTCTTGATAGGGTTATTGGTTACTTACTCAGGGCCTTCCATAACTTCCCCTTTTTCCACCTCCAAGTACCATCCCAATAAAACACCACACACTTTGCTTGGATTAAATCGGCCACAGCAGCCGTTTTATTAATAAAATAAATACATCCATAAATAACAATAACATTAAATTAACATTAACCCCTGACGAGGGAGATCGTAGAAGCCCCAAAATGTTACCATCCACAAGAAGCCAACCTTGCAACTCCATCTTGCCTCCAGCCGTAAGCACCAGCTCGGAGACACCAAGTGATGGATGCCTTCTCCAATTAACCAAGTACCTGAAACTATGAGAGTCCAGCCCCACCATTGAGGCCCTCCCATTTCCACTACCGTCATATACCGCCAGCTTCTATGATCTCCCACCGCCAACAACGCGCAGCTTGAACCCTACTACCACCCTCAAGCCTGCGCGTTCCTCCACAAACACAAGGCCCGTTCAATTCCATTCTGCAAACCAAGCGCCCACAGATCAATGCCCACCGCATTCAGGTGAACACCATCCGACCTCCAAAAACCACCGCTCCCCGCCTCCAGATCCGCATGCCGAACCGCCACTGCTCCATTCCGTGCCATAAACCTTCCAATAGCCCTATTTACCTTAACCCTGGCCTTGTTGATCCGCTCCACCGAACACGCCTCCCTCCATGTCTTCCGAGCCACAATGTCGGACCAGACAATCACCATACCCGGAAACAAAGACCACAACCTCAAAATGTCAAACTTCACATCCTTGATAAGTTCCCGACACGGTCTAACCCCCAAGTCATTACCCCCGACATGCAACACTAAAATGTCTGGGGCTCGATCCAACCTCACAAAATGGTGCACCTCCCTCATCACACTTCCCCACAACATACCCCTACTACCCAGCCACCGCAGCACCGCCTCGTTCCTGCTGAAACCCAGCTGACGCCCTTCCGGACGCACATCAGCCCGCAGCGCACCCCAGAAAACAAATGAATGCCCCATAATCCACACTAACACCGCACCTGCAATACAAACAAAGAAAATTAATGCCATCACTCAGCTTACCAACTTCCCAAACGAACATAGGATTTAAAACGCGAAGATTCCCATCTCCCAATTTTTTTAATCACCTCCTCGCCCAAACCTAACCTCGCCGCCTCCGTAGCAGCCCCAATCCTGAAGGAATGAGCCGTAAAAAGCTTAGAGTCCATTCCCAACTCCCCCAAACATTTTTTAAACACTGCCACGAACTGAAAACGCGACAGAAACGATCCGTCCTCATGCCTCAACATGGGCCCCATATTCCCAAAACTTACACCCTCCCGGTACTCCCTCAAGCAACGCATCGGGCACAACCCACAACCTGGAACCCCAAACAGTGACACGCTACACCCCTTACCTTCCCTATCCGTCTTAGACACCCGTATCCGCACTACCACTCTGTCACCATACAAATCCACATCCCCCCAACACAAACTCCCTGCCCTATTAATACTAGGACACACCAACTCACCCAACCGAAAAGCCCCAAAAAACGCTAGCGAAAAGGCCAATCTAAACAACCTTACCTCACTCATTGACCGACAAATCACGCCCACCTGCTCCCCTATTTTCAATAATAGAGCAAATGAAACCGGCCGTCTCTGATCAGCAATTCGCTTCCCCCTCCTACAACCCTTCAACACCTGCCTCACCAAAAAGGTTTTTGTAACATCAGGTAGGCCTCTAAGCTTAAAACCAAAAGCCAAACCTGCCATAACTCGATTCACCTGCGCAACCGACCTCCCTAGTTCAGCCAAATGCCCCAAGAACAAAACCAACGGAACCTCACCATCTTCGACCCCCACCCCTAGCTCAGTACACCACCCCACCCACTCACTCCAGGCCTTACCGTATGCCGCCCATGTACCAGCGCTCAAAGACTCCCTCAACAGCCCCGCTACTGTACCTCCAAGAGCTCCCACAGGGACTCCGGACACACCAACCCGACCGCCTCCGCCTCCGGGGCGAGTTGCCGAAAACGCTCCCACTGCAAACGAGAAAGAGAGTCAGCCACACCGTTATCAACCCCTGGCACATGCACAGCCACAACCCAAGCATTAATTTCCAAGCAACACAACACTAAATTCTGCAATAACTTAACCACCGGGGAGAAGAAGCCATCAACCCATTAATAGCCTGCACCACTCCAAGGTTGTCGCAATGGAAACGAACCTTCCTATCACGAAACCTATCCCTCCAGAGCACCACTGCCAAAACAATTGGAAACAATTCAAGCAAAGCCACATTGCGGACCCAACCCCTCAACACCCAAGACTCTGGCCACTGACCCGCACACCACTGTCCATTACAGAAAACCCCGAAACCAACCCCCCCTGCTGCATTGAATACAAATCAAAGTCAAAGCTATCCACCACCTCCCCCAACACCAATGTCCTGCCATTGAAATCCTTCAAAAACTTGTCCCAAACCACCAAATCCCCTTTTAACTCCCGCCCCAATCGAATAAAATGATGTGGGGCAACCACCCCCCCGGTAGCAGCCGCCAATCTCCTGCAAAATATCCGCCCCATTGGCATAATCCGACATGCAAAATTCAACTTGCCCAATAAAGACTGCAAATCTCGCAGTCGAATCTTGGGCGCCCTCAGTGCACTACCTACCACCCCCCTCAGGTCCTGAACCTTCTCCTCAGGCAACCGACACTCCATCTTAACTGTGTCAATAACAATACCCAAAAAACTCAACTCCGTCGTGGGTCCCACCGTCTTCTCTGCCGCCAACGGCACCCCAAACAAGTCAAAAACATACTGCAACGTGGACAACAACAATGAACAAACTCGTGACTCCGCCGGACCCAAGCATAAAAAATCATCAAGATAATGTATCAGCGACACACACCCCGACACATCCTTAACTACCCATTCCAAGAAAGAACTGAATGTTTCAAAGAATGCACAAGACACCGAGCACCCCATTGGCAAACACCTGTCCACAAAATACCCCCCGTCCCAGAAACAACCTAACAAGTGTAAACTATCTGGATTAACAGGCAACAAACGGAATGCCGCCTCAATGTCCGTTTTTGCCAACAAGGCCCCAGGCCCCAACCTACGTACCCAACCTACCGCCGCATCAAACGAGGTATAGACCACCGAACAAAGTTCGGGATCAATACCGTCATTGACCGACGCCCCCTTTGGGAAAGACAAGTGATGAATAAGCCGAAACTTGTTCGGCTCCTTCTTAGGCACCACCCCCAAAGGGGAAACCCTCAAATCCTCCCTCGGCAAGTCACCAAACGGCCCATCCATCCTCCCCAACGCTACCTCCTTAGCCAGCTTCTCCGATACAACCTCCTTGTGCTCTAAGGCTGACCGCAAAATCTTCCTGACCCCACACCCCTGTTCCGCCGGGCGAGACGGAATACCAAAACCCTCCGTAAACCCCTTCCGCAAAAATTCTGCCGCCCCCTTGTCCGGGTATCTATCTAGGTACCCCGCCATCACGGCCACCCGCACCGGCGTCCGGCCCTTTTGCACCAGCCTCACTCCCCTTCTGCCTTGCCCCCCTAAAACAACGGCTGGCCCCATGTCCACCACCGCAGGAAGAACACTCGTGCTTAAACTTGCACTTAGGCCCAAACTTGCAACTCCCCTCATTGAAGAGAAAGCACAATCCTTTGGCCGCTGCTGTTGCAAATCCCGACTGACTTGACCCCCCTTGCTCCCCCCGAAAGGGCTGCCCAGCCCGTACCGGCGCCATTACCTTCATCCATAACCCTATGTCCTTATGGTCCCACCGCATACTCTGGCGGACCGCTTTTCTCTGACGAAACTGCTCGTCGTATCTCAACCACCCAGAACCCCCATAAACCCTATACACTTCCCCAATCGCATCCAAGTAACAAAAAAGTGCCGAACAACTGTCCGGCGCCCTTTCCCCAATCACGCTAGCCAAAATGGCGAAGGCCTGCAGCCAGTTAGCAAACGTGCGCGGTATCAGTCTATAACGCCGCTTCTCCTCCTCCTCCCTTTTTGACCGCTTTGCTAAATCCAGATTGAAACGCTCCAGGGGAAGCAGCGAAAATATATCCACGTACTCCCCTTGGCAAATCCGATCCATGACCTCCTGTTTTAAGTGCGCACCTAGTGGGCCTTCAAAGCACACATAAACCTCCCCCTTAGCAGCATCATCCACCCGCGGCCTATCGTCGTCACCCCCTGCCTGCGTCTGCACCGACACGGAAGCTGACGCTGCAATACCTGAGCCCCTTGTCTCCACTCCCCCAACAGGCCCAACACCCCAAGCCTGCATCGGCCCCCCGCCTGACACACCACTCCCAGAATCCACACCAGCTAACCCACACAATAATCTCCCCAAACCCGCCATCATATCTTTCTGTCCCCCTCCTAAACCACCCAGCCCAGAACCCTGCGCCAGCGCAAGAAAAGCTCCCAATGCCGCCTCACCTGGCTGCCGGGGCGCTGTGAACCCCGCAGCTGGAATTCCTGACTCCTGACGTAGTGACCCCGTCGTCACTGGAACGACCACTCCAGACGCCACTCTCCCACTCGGACCGGGCATCCCAGCATCCTCCACGCTGGATGCGCTGTGCGGCGAAAACGACTCCTCCTCCTCATCTTCAGCGCGGGCAGGACCAGCGGTACGCTGTCCGTCATGCTGCTGAGGCCTGTGCACTCCCCCTCGCTCCTGGTGCACAGCCTCGCGACCCCTGCTGCTGCTGCTGCTGCTGCTGCTGCCTCTCCCACGTCGAGCAGCCCTCCCCCCCCCCCCCCCCCCGCCTGGAGAGGGGAGCCTGCAGTACCAGCTCCTGCTTCCCTGTCGTACGCTGCCGGAGACGGAGCACTTGCCGCCCCGCCCCTCGCTGGGCCCCGCCGAACAACTGGATTCCTCCCGCGCCGGGAGGACCTGGAGGGAGTCTGCACATTGGCCCCCCGGCGCGGAGGGTCCCGCAAGGGGCTCCTAACACGGCGCCGGACCCTGGGGGTATCCTCTGGGCTCAGGCGCGCCGGCGGCCGGACCCGCCGCGACCGTGTGGTGCCCGGCGGCGGGCTTGCTGACCCCGCTGACCCCCCCTGCAGCAGGCTGGCTACCTGTCCTTGTAGCCACTCCGGACCTCTGACCTCCGCTGCTGCTCTCAGCTGCTGCAACATCTCCTCCACCTGCGACATGGTAAGCTGCTCCCTAGTTTGCTTTCCACAAAATGGCACCGGCTGCCTGCCGGTCACCTCTATTTAACCCCTAACTCCTCCCATCTCATTACCCTAACCACACCTCTACCCACCAGTTTAACTCACTCCAACCCAGGCCCTTCCTACCAAAACCCATCATGACGGCCTCCCCTTACCTGGCGTCCTAGTCCGGCCTCTCTTGAGGAGGGGGCGTCATTATGAAAGGAGGATGCGGCTGCTACCAGCAAGTAGCCGCCCTACTTGCTGGTAGAGAGGTAATTTACATATTATAAAAGTCAGTTTTTTGAAGAAACTACAGAACGAAAATCAGTAAGTGCATTATATATTGATATATCGCAGTATAAGGAATTTAAGTAGCCAAAAAAATAAAAATATTGACTTTAGTGGGGTGACAGAAGCCCTTTAATGTATATTCAGACTATGGTGCAGCATTTCAGAATTTTATCTGTAATGTGGATCATTTTCTCTTACTGCATAATGTGTTTATGTTCAATAACCGCTTCTACTTACAATGGTCAGGTGTTTCTATGGGGGCAAAATTTTCGCCCTCATTAGCTAACATATATATGGCATGGTGGGAACATACACATCTTTTCTCAGTGAACAATCCATGGGCAACCTCCATACAGTGGTACGGGCGCTTCATTGATAATTTGCTGCTGGTGTGGTCAGGTGACCATGACGCCGTACCACTGTTTGGACAATTCCTCAGTGACAATACTCTTAAACTTAAATTTACCATTCACTCTGACAGGGCTTCAATCTCCTTCTTGGACTTGAAGTTGGTAGGGGATAACATTGCTCACAAAGTTGTTACTCACAGTTTCCGTAAAGACACTGCAGGAAATACTACCTTGTTAGCCTCTTCTTGTCATACAGGTCATGTTACATGCAACATTCCTAGGGGCGAATTCACACGTCTCAGGAGAAACTGCTCCAAGGATGAAGTGTTTTTGTCACGAGGGTGTCAAGAACCACGCCTGACTCTGTTATACCCGGGGTCAGGAAGTCGCAGCGGTTGGCTGCGCGCTCTATGTAAGATAGGGCTGTTTCCTTATGGTAGCTTTCTGGGTTTGCTTTGCAACCCTTTTTGGCTCACTCAGGGATCCGTAGCTCCTTCTCCTCAGCTGTTCCTTGTCCAGCACTCCCAACCCCCTTATATTCCCCTCTCACACTTCTCTGGTTGCCAGATATAGAGCTTCCTGCCTGGACATCTATTCTGACCCTCTGGAGCTGTGTTGCTGCGTTCTCTGGTTGTTGGTCCAGAACGCTACCCTCCGGATCCCTGTTGGACCTTTGTGGTCTGCTGTGGTCGCCCACCTGGGTGTATGTGTTTGTCTGTATTGTCTGTCCTCTCCCTGGTGTTTCCCTCTTAGTGTCAGTGGTGCGGACTAGCGATCCCACCGGCCCGTTCACTATCTAGGGCTCATTTTAGGGAAAGCCAGGGTTTAGGCACGTGATCGCCGCACGGGTGAGGAACCCATCTAGGGACGTCAGGGCAGTCAGGTGCCAGCCGCAAGGTGAGTCAGGGGTCACCACTTTTCCCTCTCCCTTGGGCAGGGCTTTCCCTTTTCCCTCCCTGTGTGTGACACCGGTCATTACATTATATCTGGCGCTTATTTTGTGTAGGTAAAAAAAAAATTAAAAATTTTTTTTTTTTTTTTTTTTACCTACTTAGAATCCAGTATGGATCAAATTGCTGCTCTGTCCAAACAATTTCATGGCCTGTCTTTGGAGGTGGCAGGATTGAAGGCGTCGGTCCTCCAGCAACAGCAGCAATTACAACTGACCGCAAGCCCAGCGGTTGCTACTGGTAACCAGGTTGTTGCGGAACCCAAGGTCCCTCTCCCTGACAGATTTTCTGGGGGAAGAGACAAGTTTTTGACATTCCGTGAGGCCTGTAAATTATATTTTAAACTGCGCCCTTACTCCTCTAGTAATGAAGAACAGCGGGTGGGGGTTGTTATTTCCCTGCTGCAGGGGGACCCGCAGTCCTGGGCGTTCTCTTTACCTACTGATTCCCAGGCTCTTCGGTCAGTGGATGAGTTTTTCGGGGCCTTGGGTCTCATATATGACGACCCTGACCGAGTCGCGCTGGCTGAATCAAGATTACGGAGACTCCTACAAGGAGAGCGGCCGGTAGAGGAGTATTGCTCTGACTTCCGTAGGTGGGCTACGGATACCCAATGGAACGACCCGGCTCTCAGGAGTCAGTTCTGCTCTGGGTTATCCGAAAGGGTTAAGGATGCGCTTGCATTATATGAGACCCCCTTTTCCCTTGATGCGGTTATGTCCCTTTCTATCCGAATAGATAGACGCCTTAGGGACAGGTTGAAAAAAACGGAGCAATTGGTAACCCCTCCCAAGCAGCAGTTAGTCTGTACGGACTTAGACGAGCCTATGCAGCTAGGAGGAACTACTCGTCAGGTCCGTCCTCCTGAGGCTCGCCGTAGGCGTGGGGTTTGTTTTTTTTGTGGGGAGAGGGGTCATTCCATTAATGTCTGTCCTTCTTTCCTCAGAAACAAAAGACCGTCGGAAAACTACTAACCCCAGGCTGTGTGGAGGATGTCAGCCGGGGGGTATACGTTTCCTCCATACGTACATCGCAATTTGTGTTGCCAGCGGTTATTGTTTTTGGTGATAAGACGGAGACTATTTCTTTCTTTCTAGACAGTGGAGCAGGGGTAAATTTGATAGATGCCCATTTTGACTATGGGTTTGTCTCTCTGTACGCTACAGAGACCTATTCCCATATTCGCTATTGATTCTGCTCCTCTGTCTCAGAGAAACCTCACCCACATTGTTCATAATTGACACCTGCGGGTAGGGGACCACCATAACGAGATACTTTCATGTTATGTTCTGGAGGGGCTTCCCACTCCGGTAGTGCTGGGTCTTCCCTGGTTGGTAGCGCACAATCCAGTGGGGGATTGGCAGGCCAGGGAGATATTGGAGTGGAGTGAGCAGTGCAGAGAAAATTGCTTAAATAGCAATTGCTTAGTCGCCTCCATAACTACCCTACCTACATTTATTTCGGATTTTGAGGACGTTTTTTCTGAAAAGGGTTGTCAGAAGTTACCACCTCATCGTCCTTATGATTGCCCGGTTAACCTTATTCCCGGCGCAAAATTACCCAAGACCAGGTTATATAATCTTTCGGGTCCAGAGAGACAAGCCATGAAAAATTATATCTCCGAGAGCTTGGCTAAGGGACACATCAGACCCTCTTCTTCACCCGTGGCTGCAGGGTTTTTCTTTGTTAAAAAGAAAGATGGGGGCCTGCGTCCTTGCCTAGATTTTCGCGAATTAAATCGGATAACCATCCGAGACCCATACCCTCTTCCTCTCATTCCTGACCTGTTTAACCAGATTGCGGGTGCTAGGTGGTTCTCCAAACTTGATCTTAGGGGGGCCTACAATCTGATTCGTATTAAGGAGGGGGATGAGTGGAAGACAGCTTTTAACACCCCTGAGGGGCATTATGAAAATCTAGTTATGCCTTTCGGTCTGACCAATGCTCCTGCCGTCTTTCAACATTTCGTTAATGACATTTTTAGTCATCTAATCGGCAGGTTTGTGGTAATATACCTAGATGATATTTTAATTTATTCATCTGATCTGAGAACACATGAGGTGCATGTCAGACAAGTACTGCAGGTCCTACGGACGAATAAATTATATGCTAAAATTTAAAAATGTGTCTTCGCCATTCAGGTGATACAATTCCTAGGTTATTTTTTATCTGCTTCAGGTTTCCGTATGGATCCTAGGAAGGTCCAGGCAATTTTAGATTGGGATCTTCCTGAGAACCTCAAAGCACTGCAACGGTTCTTGGGCTTTGCGTATTTCTATAGGAAATTCATTAAAAATTATTCACTTATTGTAAAACCCCTTACTGACATGACTAGGAAGGGGACTGATTTTTCTAAATGGTCTGACGCCGCTAAAGTTGCTTTTTCCTCTCTAAAAGAGAGGTTTACCTCGGCACCTGTACTAGTCCAACCTGATGTCTCTCAGCCTTTTATTGTTGGAGTCGATGCGTCAGAGGTGGGAGTGGGGGCAGTGCTGTCTCAGGGTCCGTCTCCTGGCAAATGGCGTCCTTGTGCTTTCTTTTCTAAAAAACTATCTGCAGCAGAAAAGAACTACGATATTGGCAATAGGGAACTATTAGCTATTAAACTAGCGTTTGAAGAATGGCGTCACTTTTTAGAGGGGGCAGTCCACCCCGTCACTGTGATTACGAACCACAAAAATCTTCTGTACCTCGAATCAGCTAAGCGTCTCACCCCTAGACAAGCTAGGTGGTCGCTATTTTTTACCAGGTTTAACTTTGTGATTACCTATCGCCCTGGGGCAAAGAATACCAAGGCTGATGCATTATCTCGTTGTTTCCCTGGAGGGGGTAATGTGAGTGATCCGGTGCCCATTCTTCAAAGAGGAGTGGTTGTTTCTGCGGTACACTCTGTTCTGGAGGGGATGGTGTTAGAGGCCCAGGGGGACGCCCCGGTCTCTTGCCCCTCAGAGAAATTGTTTGTACCGTTGAACCTGCGTTTCGAATTATTAAAGGAACATCATAATTCGGCACGTGCTGGGCACCCGGGTAGTAAAGCAACCTTGGAGCTATTGTCTCGTCGTTTTTGGTGGCCAAGATTGCGTCAGGATGTATTGGATTTTGTGTCTTCTTGTTCTACCTGTGCGTGCGCAAAAGTTTCACATACACGTCCTGCAGGGTCTCTATTACCACTCGTCATTCCCAATAGACCATGGACACATCTGTCAATGGATTTTATCACTGACTTACCTTTGTCTGCGGGTAAAACAGTTATTTTGGTAGTAGTGGACAGGTTTAGCAAAATGGTACACTTCATTGCGTTACCCGCACTACCTAATGCTAAGACTCTTGCTCAGGTATTCGTCAGTGAAATCGTGAAGCTTCACGGGGTCCCCTCCGATGTTGTTTCGGATCGGGGTACCCAGTTTATTTCTAAATTTTGGAAAGCTTTTTATTCCCGTTTGGGGGTACACTTGTCCTTTTCCTCAGCTTTCCATCCTCAGTCGAATGGACAGACTGAGCGTACCAACCAAAACCTGGAGACATATCTAAGATGTTTTGTGTCTGAAAACCAAGAGTTGTGGTCATCATATTTACCGTTAGCTGAGTTTGCCATAGATAATCGTCGTCAGGAATCCACTGGCAAGTCACCATTTCTTGGTGCATATGGTTTTCATCCCCAATTCTGTACTTTCAAAGAGGGGGGGTCTTCTGGGGTTCCCGAAGAGGAACGGTTTTCGTCATCTCTTTCATCGGTATGGCAGAAGGTGCAAGCTAACTTGAAAAATATGGGAGGTAAATACAAATGCATGGCTGATAAGAGACGGTCACCAGGTCCGGACCTAGGAGTGAATGACTATGTGTGGTTGTCTACTAGGAATATTAAATTGAAGGTTCCCTCTTGGAAACTGGGTCCTAGGTTTATTGGTCCTTACAAAATTGTAGCCATCATCAACCCCGTGGCTTTTCGCCTGGAGTTACCTCAGACTTTTAAAATCCATAATGTCTTTCATAAGTCGTTACTCAAAAAATATGTTCCACCTCTAGAACCGTCACCGCTGCCACCCCCTCCTGTTGTTGTGGATGGTAATCTAGAATTTCAGATACCCAAAATTGTTAATTCTCGTCGGGTCCGCCGCTCTCTTCAATATCTGGTGCATTGGAGAGGTTACGGTCCCGAGGAAAGAATGTGGGTTCCTGCGTCTGAGGTAAACGCCGACAGGCTAGTTCGGGTTTATCATGCCTCTCATCCTGAGAGACCTGGTCCTGAGTGTCCGAAAGCCCTTCGTAGAGAGGGGGGTACTGTCACGAGGGTGTCAAGAACCACGCCTGACTCCGTTATACCCGGGGTCAGGAAGTCGCAGCGGTTGGCTGCGCGCTCTATGTAAGATAGGGCTGTTTCCTTATGGTAGCTTTCTGGGTTTGCTTTGCAACCCTTTTTGGCTCACTCAGGGATCCGTAGCTCCTTCTCCTCAGCTGTTCCTTGTCCAGCACTCCCAACCCCCTTATATTCCCCTCTCACACTTCTCTGGTTGCCAGATATAGAGCTTCCTGCCTGGACATCTATTCTGACCCTCTGGAGCTGTGTTGCTGCGTTCTCTGGTTGTTGGTCCAGAACGCTACCCTCCGGATCCCTGTTGGACCTTTGTGGTCTGCTGTGGTCGCCCACCTGGGTGTATGTGTTTGTCTGTATTGTCTGTCCCTGGTGTTTCCCTCTTAGTGTCAGTGGTGCGGACTAGCGATCCCACCGGCCCGTTCACTATCTAGGGCTCATTTTAGGGAAAGCCAGGGTTTAGGCACGTGATCGCCGCACGGGTGAGGAACCCGTCTAGGGACGTCAGGGCAGTCAGGTGCCAGCCGCAAGGTGAGTCAGGGGTCACCACCTTTCCCTCTCCCTTGGGCAGGGCTTTCCCTTTTCCCTCCCTGTGCGTGACGCCGGTCATTACAGTTTTCCAGAGAGTTGGATTCGGCCTCTGATCGTCTTAGGGCACGTGGATATTCTAATGATTCCCTTGAGGCTGCTAGGTCTTATATTTCAGCCAAAAAACGCACAGATTTGGTCTTCCCGGGTGACAGAGGCAGAATATCAAAAGGCAAACACACATATCGCAAGAATCCTATTTTTGCCACTAGTTACAGCTTGGAATATTCCAAAATCTGCCTCATCATCCGAAAAAAAACCTATCTATGCTACGTCATGATTCACAATGGTCAGAAATAGTGTGCCCAGGTATCACCTGCATTGCTATAGGGCGTTTACTATAGCACAAAAAATTTGTCCCAGTCTTTTCTTGGACTCTGTTCAGACATCACAGTGTTGGCTGCAGTTCAAGGGCACTTTCAAATGCGGTCATCGCCATTTAGAGACTCTCTCCCTATGGCACAAGTGGACATGGGCGAAGAGACAGATAGTGAAGCTGATGCTCCTCTCCACTTAGAATCCCTCCCGATTTCCCATTCCTTGCTACAAAAATCTTTGGACAAAGACCTGGCCAAAGCTCTAAGCCCTCTCTCAAGGGACTTACAGGGCATAAAACAAGATGTGAAACAAATAGGTCACAAGAGAAACAACTGGAGAACACTCAAGCAGCCATATGTGAATATAGCACAGCAGTCACAGAGAACATGTCTTTATGTCAAAAATACCTTAACGCCGCCTTTGTAGCAATCGAAGATCAAGAAAACAGAGGCCGCAGGAACAACCTGATAATAAAAGGTCTACCTGAATCTGTCTCAACTATGTCCTTACACTCCACTATACAGCAAATCTTTCACTCCGTACTTGGAGACTCCCACTCAGATGATACAACCATAGAACGTGTCCACAGGGCCTTGAGAAGGAAACCCAAAGATACCGAACCACCACGAGATGTAATATGCCGCCTCCTCAACTACAAAGTGAAAATGGAAATATTCCGTCTCACCAGATCTTCTACCCACATAGAATATGAAGATGCTTAACTTTATATTTATCAAGATCTTTCACCACAAACACTTCAGAAGAGTAGAATTCTCAAACCTTTAACAGAAGTCCTCAGATCCATGGAAATTCAATATAGTTGGAAGTTCCCATTCGGCCTTATGTTCTCATCGGGAGGCAAACGGTTTCTGGTTCGCTCGGTCACAGATCTTTCTGATGTCTACACAGCACTAGAACTGCCTGATCTTCAAATTCCTGACTGGGCAGCGGTGAAGGACCTGGCCAACTTACCATATATTCAACCATCGACTCCTTGTGAAGAAGTTCCTCATGGTCGTAACGCAAAATCCAAGAAAGAAGGCCGGCCGACTGACACCAAAAAGTATCATCGCAGACAACACTTGAGTCAGCTATCGGTAACAGAGAGACTATGTGTAAAATATAGCTCTAAACATGAGGAATTTACCTTCTTTAGTTTTCTACTAACTGTTTTCTTACTCACTTTTGACTATTTACCCTGCCTCCCACTCTGCCTATGTAGTTAATATTGGTAGATGACGGGTAGACATATGCCTCTGTAGTTTTATAAATGTGATATGCTGTTATGTTTATTGTTTCCACAAGCAACAAGCCTAGCGTATTAACACGCCTCAACCTTTCTTCCTTTAAGATAACTCCCTCCACCACAGCCTGTACCGACATAACTCCTCAACCCCCTCTCGATATTCTCAGACTATCTCTGAATTTCCACTGCACTCTTGTAGTATCTTTTATTCATCCTTTCTATCCATTCTAAAATACCTTCCACTCTTTATTTTTCCTTCTGTCCAGCCACTGACAACATCAGATGAAACACCATTATTTTGAATAATTCGGGCCTCATGAATATGTCATACTGTCTGGATTACTGTCCTTTAAGACAGACACAGCTCCTTATCTTCTTCTAATATTATCCTCTCAGACTATCTCTGTCTATTCCTCTACTCTCTTGTAGAACTTTAATTTCACTCTTCACTATTCCCTCAATACCTTCCACCCTTTCTCTCTATCTTGCATCATACACTATATCTACCATATTTTTCACCCTATAAGACGCACCTGCCCATAAGGCGCACCTAGGTTTTTGAGGAGGAAAATAAGAAAAAAAAATTTGGACCAAAAGGTGTGCTTTTGGTGGATTTTGAACTAATGGTGGTCTGTGGATGACACTATTAGGGGTATCTGTGGATGGCACACTGTTATGGGGGATCTGTGGATGGCACTGTTATGGGGATCTGTGGATGGCACTGTTATGGGGGATCTCTGGATGACACTGTTATGAGGGGGATCTGTGGATGATACTGTTATGGGGGGGATCTGTGGATGACACTGCTATGGGGGGATCTGTGGATGACACATATATAGTATCTCATGCTATATATGTATCATTCACAGATCCCTCCCCCATAACAGTGTCCCTGTGTAAATAGTGAACCCCAATACATTACATATGGATTGCCTACACTTTACATATGAATACTGCTGTGTGCGGGGCCCGGTGTAATAGAGTACAGTGATAGCACCGGGCCCCGACGCAATTCCAACAGCAATTCAGCAATTGCTGGCCTCCAGCCCCTCCTCCCTCCCTGCTGATACATCGCAGGCCGTGCTGTGCAGAGTAAAAATGGCAGCATTCGCCCCATAAGACGCACTTTTGGGGGGAAAAGTGCGTCTTATAGGGCGAAAAATACGGTATATACCATGACCATATACTCGTCAGGTCTCTCAAACCATGATGCTGCAAGCTACACGTGGCATCTACCCACCTGTGGGGCAAACAAGCTGCCCTAACCATCATACCTCACTCTCTATTAGGAAAAATTTGTATACTGCAATATACAAACCGGATTCCAAAAAAGTTGGGACACTAAACAAATTGTGAATAAAAACTGAATGCAATGATGTGGAGATGGCAAATGTCAATATTTTATTTGTAATAGAACGTAGATGACAGATCAAACGTTTAATCCGAGTAAATGTATCATTTTAAAGGAAAAATACGTTGATTCCAATTTTCACGGTGTCAACAAATGCCAAAAAAAGTTGGGACAAGTAGCAATAAGAGGCTGGAAAAAGTGAATTTGAGCATAACGAAGAGCTGGAAGACCAATTAACACTAATTAGGTCAATTGGCAACATGATTGGGTATAAAAAGAACTTCTCAGAGTGGCAGTGTCTCTCAGAAGCCAAGATGGGTAGAGGATCACCAATTCCCACAATGTTGCGCAGAAAGATAGTGGAGCAATATCAGAAAGGTGTTACCCAGCGAAAAATTGCAAAGACTTTGCATCTATCATCATCAACTGTACATAACATCATCTGAAGATTCAGAGAATCTGGAACAATCTCTGTGCGTAAGGGTCAAGGCCGTAAAACCATACTGGATGCCCGTGATCTCCGGGCCCTTAAACGACACTGCACCACAAACAGGAATGCTACTGTAAAGGAAATCACAGAATGGGCTCAGGAATACTTCCAGAAACCATTGTCAGTGAACACAATCCACCGTGCCATCCGCCGTTGCCAGCTGAAACTCTACAGTGCAAAGAAGAAGCCATTTCTAAGCAAGATCCACAAGCTCAGGCGTTTTCACTGGGCCAGGGATCATTTAAAATGGAGTGTGGCAAAATGGAAGACTGTTCTGTGGTCAGACGAGTCACGATTCGAAGTTCTTTTTGGAAATCTGGGACGCCATGTCATCCGGACCAAAGAGGACAAGGACAACCCAAGTTGTTATCAATGCTCAGTTCAGAAGCCTGCATCTCTGATGGTATGGAGTTGCATGAGTGCGTGTGGCATGGGCAGCTTGCATGTCTGGAAAGGCACCATCAATGCGGAAAAATATATTCAGGCTCTAGAACAACATATGCTCCCATCCAGACGTCATCTCTTTCAGGGAAGACCCTGCATAATGCCAGACCAAATTCTGCATCAATCACAACATCATGGCTGCGTAGGAGAAGGATCCGGGTACTGAAATGGCCAGTCTGCAGTCCAGATCTTTCACCTATAGAGAACATTTGGTGCATCATAAAGAGGAAGGTGCAACAAAGAAGGCCCAAGACGATTGAACAGTTAGAGGCCTGTATTAGACAAGAATGGGAGAGCATTCCTATTTCTAAACTTGAGAAACTGGTCTCCTCGGTCCCCAGACGTCTGTTGAGTGTTGTAAGAAGAAGGGGAGATGCCACACAGTGGTGAAAATGGCCTTGTCCCAACTTTTTGGGGATTTGTTGACACCATGAAATTCTGATTCAACATATTTTTCCCTTAAAATTGTACATTTTCTCAGTTTAAACTTTTGTTCCGTGATTTATGTTCTATTCTGAATAAAATATTAGAAGTTGGCACCTCCACATCATTGCATTCAGTTTTTATTCACGATTTGTATAGTGTCCCAACTTTTTTGGAATCCGGTTATAATTTGTATTATCTGTTATATTCTTGAACCGAGACCTTTCCCTTTTCCCTCACGTTCCCCTTCCCTTCACTATTATTGGCTATCATGTTATAACTCATTCATTTATATATCCACACAGATCCAAGGATGACACGCCTTAACATAGTCTCTTACAATGTGAGAGGTCTCAATTCACCATCAAAGAGAGGTCAGGTGATTTTTTTTTTTTTTTAAATAAAGCTGACATATGCTTACTACAAGAAACACATTTTAAGAAAACATCCCTATCATGAACAGACAATATTTTTCTCACTGGTACTACTCTGGCTCTACTAGTGGCGCGTCGAAAGGGGTCAGTATAAGGATCAGCAAAAAAGTCCCCTTCTCAGTGGTGGAGAGATGTGCAGGGAAGGTCGTTACCTCTTTATAAAAGGCAAGATAGGCAACTCCACATTTACATTAGGGAATTTATATGCTCCTAATAAAGAACAGATCCCTTTGCTTCTAGAGGTCCTTAAAAGACTCTCCCAGTTCCACTGGCGGATCCAGGGGGGGGGGGCAATGGGGCAATTGCCCCCCCCCCCCCCCCGAGCTCAGAGCGCTGCCCTGGTGAAAAGTGGGGGGCGGCGGCGGCAGGGCACAGGTAGATAGTCCTCAGGACAGCGATACAGATGGCTGTGCTGCGGTGGGGCAGGGGAGGGAGAGGCGTGTCCCTTTCCTGTTCCTCTGATAGGCTGCCGGCACTAGGCCGGCAACCTATCAGAGGCTGGTGCAGACGGCGCAATGACATCATCACGCCGCCTGAGCCGTACAGCGCGGGACACAGGCCGGAAGAGGCCTGCACCGCATCGCTGACATGGAGGTAAGTATGTGGTTTATTTTTATATGTACAATATTTTTACTGGCACATAATTGGGGGGCTCTTGTTACTGACACGATTGGGTGGTGCTCTTGTTACTGGCACATGATTGGGGGGTCCTCTTGTTCCTGGCACATGATTGGGGGGGTGGTCTTGTTCCTGGCACATGATGGGGGGGGCTCTTGTTACTGGCACATGATTGGGGGGTGCTTTTGTTACTGGCACATGATTGGGGGGTCCTCTTGTTACTGGCACATGATTGGGGGTCCTCTTGTTACTGGAACATGATTGGGGGGTGCTCTTGTTACTGGCACATGATTGGGGGGGTTGCTCTTGTTCCTGGCACATGATTGGGGGGATGGCTCTTGTTACTGGCACATGATGGGGGGGCATCTATGGGGGCACTTCAGAGAAGTGGAAGGTGGGTCCAGTAAGAACGAGCTTGAGGGAAGGGGAGGGGTGGGGAAGACCTATGTATAACAGGGTGGGGGGGGGAGTTTTGTTGCCTCATGTTGGTACCTATAAAGAAGGAATAGGAAAGCGTATAGATTGATATAGCTACCTTAATATAAAGTGGCGTAGTAGGTTGACGCCGTCTAAACTGTTACATAGGTTTTTAGGTTCCCTAAAGTATAACCTGTAGTATTTTTATTCAGAAAATTACCTAAAAGCTTTCCAGGGCTTCCAAATATCTTCAAAGCGAATGGGCATTCGGGAGTCTCAGTGCGCAATTTGCTCTAGACGATACAGTTGATCACACTTTTGGATCCAATGTTGAATCGGTGGTGGATCTGGTTTTTTCAAGCACACTGCTATGAGTAGTCTGGATGAAGCTAGTAAAATTCTACATAGGGTTTGTGTATTTCTAGGGCATTTGAGACTTCCGATCACTCCAAAAAGACACTTTCGGTGAGAGTGGTATGTTCATCCCGCAAACATCAGATGTGACTTTGCAAACTTTTTGACAGTAGGATGTAATTTTAGAGCATTTCCAACATATATGACTTTGCGTTCCTATTTCGGAGCAACATCTCCAACAGACAGGGCTACATTCAGGAAACATACAATTAAGGCTCTGTGGCGTATAATACCATTGGGTTAATACTTTATAACAGGTTTTTTTGCAGTTTGACACATCTGGACACCTTGTGGGGGACTATTAGAGCGCTATGTAGTTCTTTTAGTGAGAATTGGACATTTAGTTCAGATTCCCATTGTGAGATAAAGGAGTACTTGTCCGGGCGTGATAGGGTCATTATAAGGCCGTATAATTTGGAAATCTTTCCTTTTGGTTCCTTGGTTTGGAGAGCTAGTTTTTCAAAGACAGACTGTTCGTTTGAACCAGAGAGATTTTTCAGGTGGGATTTCATAAATTGAATAAAGTGGGCTATATGAAAAGTGGAGAGGTTAGTTAACATAGGGTGCTTTTTCAAGTCATCGTAGATAGGGGTGTCATTATCTGGACACAAGGATAACACAGGGGTGGAAATAGTTTTTGCACGTTCAGATAAGGTTTCCCTGAAATGGGTAGAGGAGTGGCTGAGGACATCTCGGACTTGCATCAGGGTGAGGTAATTAGGTAATAACTGAGTTGTCCAGTTAGAGTCCCTCCACATGTCTAATGTGTATTTGGTGATTGAGCTATGTGTTTGTAGTTTATTTCCTTTTTGGGATTGGTCTAGGAAGATTAAGGAGTGTAAAGGGAGGTTTGACATGTCCTCTTCAGCAATTAGGTCTAATCGACCTAAATACAGTCTTAACCATTCTAAACATCTAAGACAAATTACCGCTTTGTGATAGGTATATAGTTCTGGTATACCTAGCCCGCATTCTTCAGATGTAACGTTGTGTATTTAAAAGGAAGTCTAGATCTCTTACCCCCCAGAGAAATTTAGAGAATATACCTTGCAGTTTTAAAAAAAATAGGTTTTAGGAATTGGTATGGGCAGTGCCTGGAGGTGGTAGAGAACTGTAGGCAGAAGTATTGTCTTAATAAGTGTCCTGCGACCGAACCAAGATACAAACGGGATGTCTCATGAACTTATCAAATCTTCCAATCTCTTTGGTAATCTGTTTGAAAGTTTTCCTGGAACAGATGGGAGAATTCAGGTGTGATTGTTATACCTAAAAATACCACCGAATTGTTAGTCCATTGGAAAGGGGTGGTTTTCTGCAAAGCTGCCATGATCTTTGGTTCTACGGACACATTTAAAACTATGGACTTTGATAAGTTCACTGAAAAGTTAGAAAGGGAGTGGAAATTCTGGAGTGTTAACATAATAGCTGGAAACGCTGTTCTTGGGTTGGTGATGAGTAGAAGTACATCATCTGCAAAAGCAGCTGTTTGGTGAGTTGTGGATCCGACCTTCAATCCCTCAATGTCAACATGTTGCCTGAACGACTGAAAGAGTGTTTCCATAACTAATACAAAGAGTAAGGGGGAGAGGGGGCAGCCTTGGCGAGTGCCATTCGATATATTAAACATTGGAGAAGGAGTGCCATTCACCAGGATGCGCGCTGTAGGTGTGTGATACATTGCCATAACCCCGGCTATAAAGGTATTTGGAATACCAAATTTCGCCAATGCTTGTGACATAAAGAGCCAATCCACTCTGTCGAAAGCTTTTTCAGCGTCCATACTGAGGATAGCTAATGGTGTTTTTGTCTTACTAGCCAATTGTATAAGGTTTATGATCCTAAAACCTACCAGTTCTGCTGAAATAAGTTCAGGTAAGTGTTGTTTTAATCTATTGGCGAGAATTTTTGTGTAGAGTTGCAGGTCGTTATTGACGAGCAAGATTGGCCTATAGTTCGAACAGAGTGAATGGTCTTTATTTGGCTTAGGTATAATGGAGATTTGCACAGATAACATATCTCTGGTGAAAGGTTTCCCGTCTCTTGCTTTGTTACATACCACTAACATTCGGGGTAGTAAGATCTCCTTAAACGAAGAGCAATAAAAAACAGGTAGACCATCCGGGCCTGGGCTTTTGTTTACCGGAGATTCTTTAAAGCAGTTTAAAGTTCAAGAAGAGTAAATGGGGAGCATAGTTTCTCAGCTTGCGCCTTGGACAGAGAGGGGAGTTGCAATGTATCTAGCCAATTCTGTATCTGTTGTTTTTTCACACTAGTTTGGGGCGGGGTTCGTTTGTCTTGCAAATTATATAATTGACTATAGTAGGTACAGAATTGTTCTGCGATTAAGGCCTCTTTCACACTGACGTGTGTGACTCGTGCCTGTGCTGCGGCCCGCAAATAGCGGGCCGCAATGCACGATCGCCGGCCGTAGGTCAGCCGCATCGGATCGCGGACCCATTCACTTTAATGGGTCCGCGATCCGCCCGTTCCGCTAAAAGATAGGACATGTTCCATCTTTTTGCGGAACGGAAGTACGGGACGTAACCCCACGGAAGCACTCCGTAGTGCTTCCGAGGGGTCCCGTCCCATGCGGCCGTTCCGCGATTCCGGATTTGCGGACCCATTGAAGTGAATGGGTCCGCATCCGTGATGCGGAATGCACACGGAACTGTGGCCGTGTATTGCGGCCAGCGATTTGCAGGCCGCAATACGGCCACGGATCACACACGTCAGTGTGAAAGAGGCCTAAGTATGTTTTATGGACTACTTGCGAGTTTTGGGTTTTAATGTGGGAGATGTAAGATGCTACTTTCCTCTTTTTAATTTGGGATAGTAATACTTTCGTGGCTTTGTTGCCAAGAGCGTAGTACTTGTATTGGGTGGATAAAAACAGTTTAACTGTGTTAGAGTTTAATATATTTTTTTATTCTGATCTTAAGGCGTCCAGACGTGCCAAAGTGTCTATATTCAGTGTTCTCCTGTGCTGCGACTCCAACCTAGAGATTGTTGAGGTAAGTTCCTCTAGTTTCTTTTGCTTTTGCTTTTTAACATAAGAGCCTAAGGCAATTAAGTGGCCTCTTATGACAGATTTGTGGGCATCTCAAAGTGTTGCCTGAGATAGGTCTTCTGATTCATTTAGACGGAAATATTCCTCTAATAGACCCGCTAACTTTGGAATAGACGAGCCATTCACTAATGTTTTGTTTAGTCTCCACCTGAAGTCTGTTTTAGGCATATTAGGGACCGCAAAGGTGAGATAAACCGGAGCATGGTCCGAGAGAAGTATATTCCAGATTTGGGATGAGATACAATACTGAAGAGATTGTGTAGTAACAAAGATATAGTCCAACCTTTGGTAGGAGTGGTGGGCAGAGGAGAAGTATTAATAATCTTTTTAATTGGAGTGCATTTCCCTCCAAGAGTCAATGAAACCCTGACGGGAAAGTGCATTTTTTATTTTGCATAATGATATTTTTGACATTATCGAGGAACCAGTAGATGAGTCAAGGCTAGGAACTAATGTGACATTAAAGTCACCTCCAAGAAAAATGATACCTTCAGCAAAATTTCTGAGCTTATTGATTGTTTCTAATAGCCAGGTGGTTTGCCCCGTATTAGGTGCGTATAGATTGCAGAAAGTGAATAGTTGTGGGCCTAGCTTACCTTTTACAAAGATAAATCTGCCCTCCCTATCTGTTAATGTGTCTTGATGTATAAAAGGACTATTTTTATGAATGTCTATGCTCACTCCTTTTGAGGCAGATAGAGGAGGTGGGCTATGGTACCATTGATTGTAAAGCATGATAATTTTGGGATATGGTTTATGCGAAAATGAGTTTCTTGTAAAAGGGCAACTTGAACTCTTTTAATTTGGAAATAATGGCAGATTTGACTCCGTTTCGACGTTGCGTTAAGACCTCTGACATTATATGTACAAATTTGTAAGTTAGCCATATACATAAATGCATATTTGATGGACTATCATCCAAATCTGGTACCAGGATAGGTGCGGCAGGCAGCAATAAGGGGGAGGTAAAGGGGTAGGATTGGAAGGGGGGGACCAAATAAAGAACAGGAAAAAAGAACAGTAGTAACAAATAAATATAACACAATACTTAACAGATAATCTCCCAATGAGGGACATGGGGGAGAGTGTCTAAATTGGGTGACCAGTGGCCCCAATGAGCCAGCTTTTATGGGGTACATTAATGCTCAAACATAGAGGTAGTAGAGGGCAAAAAGAGTATGAAATATGAAAGAAGAAAAATGGAAAGTTGGAAAGACAGGTAAGTAATAGCGGTAATGCTTGCAATCTCCACTGGGTGGCACTAATCCATTTGAAATCAACTTGTTTCAGCGATATGCAAACAGGACATAATATATGTAAATCTACCTTGTCATTTTAGAAGAAGAAAAGTAAAAAGAGAGGATGAGATCAGAATAAGAGGGAGGAGAAGAGAATTGGACGGTTATAGTGCAAAGACATCAGGTGGTAAGGCATATAAAACGGACTGGAGATATCTACTGATGGGTAGCAAGTAGTATGCGTGGCCCCCTCACTAGTAGTTCAGATGGATTGTTGAATGATGTCGGCAATCTGGTTTCGCCGAATGTTGCCCAGCTCCTCAAGAGGATACTTGACCAGGGGTCTTCTTGGAAGCTGGACGCTTGGAAGATCTTTCTTGCCAGGTGTTTTGTATGGGTAAAGGAGGTAGGGAAGCTAAGTTCTGTGCAGGGCACCAATCTGGGATATCAAGATCTTGAATGTCCAGTACCTCATATACCCTCTGTAAATCAGCGTGTGCCCAGATGACTTGTTTTCGGAGTGGTGTGTTAATTAACAGTTCGAATGGGTGAAGCCAATGGTATGTCAGTCTCTTTTGCTGTAAAATATCCAGGAGTGGTTTCAGATGTCGCCTTTTCTTCAGGGTCATGGGCGACAAATCTCGGTATAGTGCTATGATAGAGCCTTCAATATCCGCCGTTTTGTTGTTACGAGCCACCAACAGGATTTGCTCTTTTACTGAATATCTGGACATGCGGCAAATAACATCCCTAGGAGGATATCGTGGCTTTGGCATCGGTCGCAGTGCTGTATGGATTCTATCCATTTCAAGTAGTTCAAGTGGACAGTCTGGGACAAGGCAGGAAAAGAATGATTCCACCTCATGTTTCAGTCTTATGTTATTTCTACGTCCCCTGTTGTCTTGGTCTTGTACTAAGGCATACAAATGGTTAATATGAGCCTGTGCATTGTCCATATTAGTTGACACTTGTTCCCCAAATTCAATTATGGTTTGCTGCATGGTTTCCAGTGTGTCTACTCTGGCACTCAGCTGGTGCATATCTTTTTTTATTTCAGATAGATCCTGTCGAATGGGCTCCAAGGCATCATTCAGGAGGTCTCTCATAAAGACCCTGAATAGAGGTAAGTCATCTCCCTCTGCGGTCTCCTCCGGATCGCTGTCTCCCTCCCATTCAGCCTCTTTACTTGCCGTCATAGCAGCCTGGCGTGCGGTCGCCATCTTGGTTTCGGATCGTGCCTCAGATTTCTTCATATATCTGTCTAAATCGCTTTGGTTGGAAGTGGGTTTCAGCCTCCCTGGGGTGTCTTTGGGTTTCTCCTTGCTGATTTTCCCCATTTTGAGCTGTGAAAATATCTTTAATATGCTCAAAAGGGCTCGGTCTGTAGCGGAGCTCTTTACTCAGCCTGCATCCGGCTCGGCCACTAGACTCTGCCCCAACTGGTAGTTCTTTGGAGAGCCTAGCCTTAGATCCTTCTGACAAGGATTACACACATTACTCATCACCTCATAACTCTTATCAACGAATTTACTATATATTCATTCCCATTACTGTTGTACAACATTACCATTCCTCCTCCATTAAATCCCAAGTTCTATCTGACCATTCTCTGATAGAGCTTTCACACACAATATCCTTCTCTCCCCCTTCCACTAGATGCTGGAGATTAAATGGCCTACTACTGAAACCCTCCCAAAATGTCGAGAAAATCAAGAGACACGTTGCCAAGTTTTTTAGGACTAATGACAATGGAGAGGTTTCCTTGCAGACGCTGTGGGAAGCTCAAAGCACATATTAGGGGGGAACTGATATCTCTTTCTGCCTATGCTGCCTATGTTCAACAGAAAATCTCATGCCTACAGTGTCTGCATAAGAGATCTTTATTAGCCTCACACCTCGCCGAATTAACGTCCCTCCAAGATGAACTAAAAAACGTCCTTAAAGGATAACTGTCATATTTTCATTTAAAAAAAATCTATTTTAGCATATGTTACTGCTGCAGCAGCATTATGCATAAAGCAATCTTTAGTTTCTTCACTTACCACTGTTTTCCTTGAGTTTCCCCCTTAGTTACAGCTGTTTTGAATCCTACATTATGAGGATCTTCTCAAGATGGCTCTTTTGCCAGTTCTCTGAGGCCAAAACTGCATTCCCTCAGGTCACATACAAACTTGCTGTAGCCAGCATCTTCCTGCCAGCCAATCAGATTGGATTACTGAGAGACACGCCTCCTCACTCTGAAGCCTAATGTAGGCATGCAGTGTGAAGGACCGCCCCTCTGTCTTCCTAGCAGGAGACAGATGAGCCATAGCAACGGTCTTTTAAGGAAACAGTGGAAAGGGACAGCGGACATTAATGAAAGCTGTTATAAGTTAATTACAGATCTTTTGGCAATCATTGACAAACTAACTCAGGTATACATGCCTAGCTCTAATAAACTAGCAAATAAATAAAAATATGACAGTTATCCTAATCTTAGCTCAGCAAAGGCTTATCTCTTCACGAAATATAAACACTATGCACATGGTGACAAGCCGACTAGATTCATGTTGTCTAAGATAAAAAATAGGAAAGCTAAATCCTTTATCACCAGTCTTAAGAACTCTGCAGACAATCTACTACATAAAACAGAAGACATAGTAGAAGAATTCTGTAACTATTACTCTCGATTATATAACCTACAATCACCCCAGGCAAGCACTGTTCTTCAAGAAAAAATAAACCTAATAAATGACTTCCTTGTATCTCTTTCTCTCCTGCAATTAACTGCTACCCAATCTCAAAAGCTTTGCTCCCCATCTCTGATCAAGAGATTAAAGATGCTATAACTACCATACCAAAAAAGAAATGTCCTGGCCCGGATGGCCTGTCCTCATTTTACTATTCCACATGCCCAGAAAACTTGCTCCCATATCGTAGCAAGCTATATAACTCAGCATTATGCGGAATTCTCTTTCATAAGCAGACACTCACAGCGCAAATCTCTATCATTCATAAAGAAGGCAAAGACCCAATGCTCTGTAGCAACTACCGACCCATTTACTCAATGTAGATCTTAAGCTATTTGAAAAGATCCTAGCCCAAAGATTACATAATACCCTCTCCTCTCTTATTTCTCCAGATCAAGTGGGTTTTGTGCCTGGTAGAGAGGGGAAAGGTAACATATTCAGGGTTATCCAGCTCATCGCCCATGGAAAATCCTTGGCCAAACCTTCAATACTGTTAAGCACTGACGCCGAAAAGGCATTCGACCAAGTAGACTGGACCTACCTTAAAGCCTCATTAGCCACTTTCGGCATCCCACCCATGTTCATTGCCACTATCCTTACCAAGTACACATATCCCACCGCCAAAGTGAGGGTCAATGATATGCTGTCGCCTGTGTTCCCCATTTCTAACGGTACCTTACAGGGATGTCCACTTTCCCCCCTACTTTCTGTGCTAACAATGGAAACGTTACTACAAAAAATCAGGCAAGATGACCGCATACAAGGGATAGCATGGGGGAGAGGAGCACAAGGCAGCAGCATACACAGATGACCTTCTGCTAATGCTGACCAACCCTGCAGACTCGCTCTCCACTGTGGAATGACTTTTTCTCGAATTTGGGTAGATATCTAATTTCAAAGTGAATATGAAGAAATCTCAAATCCTCAATATATCCATACCCAAACGTACAGCTGCCACTCTTTGTGCTACTTCTCCCTTTGATTGGTCTCAACCTACAATTAAGAGCCTAACAATCTATACAAAAAATAACTTTCCACCCTTATTACAAGAGATATCCAAAACCCTATCCTCTTGGCCAACACCATATATCTCATGGTTCGGTTGTAAAAATATTGCTAAATGCCTCATCTGGCCAAAAATAACATATCTACTCCAAGCACTCCCCATACATATCCCCAAAGTTTTTTATTTTACGCTGAACAAGATCTTCTTTAAATATCTATGGAACCACAAAAAATAAATATGGCAGAATTTACTTACGCGCCCTGCAAATATATGTCAAAGCAGTCCATCTGAATAGAATCGTTGACTGGATCAGACGTTCCCCTCACAAGCTTTGGGTTAGTATAGAAGAAGAGATAACAGGCTTTCCACTCAGACACTTTGTATTCTCTGATCAAACTAGCCTTATATCTATCAAAACACATAATTTATTTACAAATGAGACCAGACGAATATGGAATATGCTCCTCTTACCCATTCCCGTTATTACAAGTCAGAGATTTACTATATAGCTCCGATCGTGCTCATAATACCATACCAAATGGGATTAAAAATAATAATGCCATAATCGACCCCCTAATTTCAGCTGGTACAATCCCTTCCCTCACTACACTTACCAAATTACTCAACTGCCCATCTCTATTTACACTACTATATAACAAGTTCATTCTCTCCTTCAAACAGCTACTATTATCCAAAGACCTATGCAGACCAGCAACACAGTTTGAATCCCTCCTTACCCAATTAAAAACACCTAGAAAAGTAGTCTCGGCCCTCTGCAAGCTACTCCTGTCCCCACCTCCAGATCTCCAGATACCAAGCACTCTTTCATCCAAGCCTGGGAGTGTGATCTTAAGAAGTTCTCAAAAAAAGGATAGCGTTGTTCCTGCTCCTAAAGGGTCCGTTCTCCCACCTTTGTCGCCACCCTCCAAGTCCTGATTGACAGAGCCAGGCAGCGCTCGCATCTGTCTGCCAGTCCTGTGCTCTGGTGAAATCTCGCGCCTTTCAGTATTCAGCACAGGCACAGTGAGAAAGCTGGCAGCCTGCGAGCGTCTTTCCCTCCTCGCTAATGTCAACTAGCTTAATAGGGTTAAATCTGGTGACAGAAACCCTTTAAGTTACTTGCATTTTAGTATACCTCTGATTTAAGGGTGTAGTGGGGATTTATAAAGCCTTCAGTGTACATTGGCAAAGGTTCTGTTCTTTTACTTTTGTGAACCAAGCTCTCACATGTTTTTCTATGCGGGGGGGGGGGGGGGGTGGTATTGGGTTTTTTGGTATTTTGTACTTCTCTGCTTTTGATGTGCACACTTACTGTGTGTGATTTTGCCCTACCTACTATTTTCAACCTATCACCCAGGTGGCACATGGATACCGGCTCGCACTGCTTCCTTCGGCGCCACCCTCAATATGGCTAATTACCATTTGAAATGCTTGACATGGAACGTGAGAGGCATGGATGACCATGTGAAGTGCACTTTGGTTTTACAAGCACTTAAGAGGTACTCCCAAGAGATTGTGGGGATCATTTATGAATAGATATATGCCATTTTATTTTTACCTTTACTACATGTGCGTGGGATGTTTTTGTTTTGGTCCGGGGTCGGTACATTTCTGTCTTCAAGATCTAAAAACAGATGGCCGATATGTCATAGTGAGGTGTGGTATTTTGTCCTGTCCTCTTATTCTATTTGCTGTGTATGTACCGCCCCCTGCAGATCTGACTATTGTCCAAGATCTAATATGTTGTATTATGTATTTTCCTGGGATTCCTGTTATATGGCTTGGGAATTTTAATATGGTACTTTTTCATGAAGATCATATTATATTCGAAAATATTCGCCAATTTTTTTTATAGCCAACAGGAATGCAGCTAGTTCGTTAATTGGGATGTCTTTAGGGCGTATATAAGGGTAATCTTTTCCAGGCCATTAACATAATAAAGAAAATACTCATAGGGAGTTGATACAGCTTGACTGGTAGTTCTGGTAGCGCTCAAATATGACACAACCCTTTCTGTTACTGAATGCAGAATGGCTGCCAAAGCAAGCCATGATACAGAGAGCTTACACTGTGCCAGCCAATCCAAAGTATTCCTTTGGAAGCAGTCTGTATATGAGCATGGAAACCGTGGTGGGAAACTCCGGGCTTTTCTGTCTAGAGACCATACAACCCCGCTGGTGATCACTGAGCTGTATTCCGCTGATGGTGTGAAATTGCAGTCCCCAGCTGATATCCTAGCTACCTTCCACCAAAATTACTCTCGTTTGAATGGTTCTCATGTTACTACCACTTATGAGGAGGCATGCGACTTTTCTTGCCACCATCCCACTGCCACAGCTTACTGAGGACCAACAATCATCTTCAGATGCTCCTATTACAGATCTCAGATATTTTGGACGCCATTGCTTCTTCAAAGAATTGTAAAACACCTGCCGCAGATGGCCTTTTTGTGGAGTTTTTACAAAAAATTTGCAGAATCCATCATCCCACAGCTATATTTACTAAGGTCCAAGAAATAGGTAATCTAACCCCCTCCTTATATGACACTATCGTTATTGTGCTGCCCAAACCGGGAAAGGACCCTCTTAAATGTAACTCATACCACCCCATTTCTTTGCTACAAACTGATATTAAAATCTTGACGAAGGTCTTGGCAGGTAGGCTTAATAAGGTGATTTTGTCCCTAGTTAAACATAATCAAACAGGCTTTATGCCAGATAAAACTACCTATTTAGTAGCCAACATCTTTATTTTAATGTTCAGGTCTGTCATGCTCTCATTGGATCTAGGGTAGTAGTGTCCCTGGACGCAGCAAAGGCCTTTGACTTTGTCGTTAAAATCCTTCAGTTTTGGACCTACATTTAATTCTTGGGTATGCCTTCTTTATTAGGCACTCATATCTTGTGTCTGTGTCAATGGATGGCTTTCGACCACTTCTCTTTAAAATATGGCACTAGGCAGGCATGTCCCTTATTTCCCTTACTGTACACTATATCTGTAGAACCCCTTGCTGAATGGCTCTGTATGGACCCTGGTATTCTTGGTCTCCAGAAGGGTGGTTTGGTGGAACTGGTGGGCCTCTACTTGGATGATATGATATATATCTCGTGGATCCAGGTCCCTCGTTACAATGAGCATTGGTTATTATTGAGCAGTTTGGTCTCTATTCTAGGGTTGGGCCATATCAAAAATATTCCCACAATAATGATATTAAGAAATTTATCGCAAGTGTTAAAGATGCTCTCAATCAGAGCCAAATACGTTTGCTCTACTGCTCCAAATTATCTTAATCCTATGATTTTACATGCATGGAGGAAAGAGCACTGACACCAGGCAAGGGACACCAGGCAAGGGTCAAAGCAGTTCACTTTTATTCAAGGAAATTAGGCAGTTTATAAGTACATCAGATGGGGCATCCCCCCTGAGGCTCGTGGCATTGTTCCATTGGCTAAAATACAAAAATAAGAAAAGAGATAGCACTTGGCATCTGCACATTGTGTAAACATCTAGGTGCCAGCGCCATATTGTAATGACTTCACACTAACAGCAGTACAGCATAGGTCATATATGACACATCAGGGAGGAGGGTTCTCTTGGAACTTGAGTGAATAAGGCGTTAGCTGAGAGCTGGAGGATATCGGGGCCATCTTAGTTCATCAAGAATGATATCCACATCTTTATCAGTCCCCCCTTTGAAGCCATATCAATTGGCCGGACGCTGTCCCTAATCTAAGTAGATTCTACAATCTGTCCCATTGTACCTGTTGGTTGTTTCACCACTTTGGAGACAACCTATCCCTATTGGATAGACTCCCTCATCATGGACTTACACAATGGGAAGTCAGATTCTCACCTATACCTAATACAGAATATATGGGGGCAATGTCGAGTGGTGGATGCTTAGTTGGGTTTCAGTCTTCAACTTCTCAATTATTGTGAACATAAACAGTATTAATACTGAGAATCTTTGGGCAATATTATCCATGGGTCACTTGGCTGGGAGTATAGGACTGTAACAACCTTTTACACAACTTTTTCATGGCGCAGCCACCTACCTATATTTTTACTATCTTATTTGAAATCCATATTCTTTGAGCCAGGATTAGCAGTTACACAAGGGGGAACAAGAAACACCATCCTTTCAAGTCTCCAGACTCAACACTTTCTTGCAATGACTGGCATAGATCCAATTAGGCTTTCCTTTGAGCTTCACTGATGTGCTTGTGGTCAACAACACTTGGAATGGACCATCAAAACAGGGTTTGAAGACAGGACTTTTCAAATGTGTTTTTTTACCAGCACCTGATCTCCAGACACAAGTGGGTTCCTGGTACTTTATCAAGATCTGGAAGTGAAGCAAAAACTCGAGAGTGTATTTTAGTCAAATGCTTGTGCAAACTGATTACATAATCTGTCAGACAACCATGTTGCATTTGGAGCTTCTGTGGGAAATATAATCCTATCCTAGGGGCTGACCCAAAAAGGACTGACCTTATAGGGACTAAGGCCTGTCTTACGGTTAGGGGTATACCTTACTGAAAAGAGGGCTACCAGGAGGTACTCTGTCCAAGGCTTACCAGTCTCTGCCATGGTTTTTTGAATCTTTAACTTTAGTGTCCCATTCAGTTCCTTTTTTCCTACCCTACCACTGCTTTGTGGATGGTAAGAAGCATGTAAGGCCTGTTCTACACCTAAAACCTTCATCATCTCATGCATCACTTCACCTGTGAAGTGAAAACCTCAGTCACTTTCAATGGTCTCAGGTACCCCATACCTGCGTACAGCTTCGGCCATAATCTTCTACCAGGTATGCTTCTGGCCATCCTGAAAACAAGTCATCACACACCAATACATACTCATACACGCCCACCTTGGGTAGTTGAATGTAGTCTGCAAGCGTTGAAACAGATACAAAGGGCAAGACGTGTATTTCTGGGGTACCTCAACCACCTTGCCCACGTTGTTCTGGGCACAAATCATACATCCTTCAGTATATCTGGCTGCTACAGTGCTGAACCCTGGGCCGTACCATGTGCTATGTACTAAATCACACAAAGCAGTTTTTTGACTGGTGCGTCACCCCATGGGTTGCCTGTGCCATCGTGGATTAGAGGGACCTGGGAAGGCAGAGTTTCCCTTGGGACTGTATTAGGCCTTCCTCATTTGCAGTCCCTCCCTCCTTTTTACATCTAAAGGCAAATGTGACTCCATGTTGTCTTCTCTAAGATGTACAGAATTGTTATAATATCTCACCCACGCACTTCACATGCCCCCCGCTGTAAGTTAGGTTCACTTATCTGTCTCAGGACAGATTCTGGGAATCTCCCAGAACTAGAACAAATGTTCTGTTTCACTCAGGGTCATTCGGTACAACTGCGTACATTCTTATATGTGACGTATTACATACCCATAAAAGGATGTTCCGGTAGTATCTGTATGAGCATCAATGTTTATGATTTATGATTGGTTTAACGCTGTTGTTATGCAAACCTTTCTACTGCTTATATGAGGCCAAGCTATGGCATAATAAAATTAGAGTGTTTCTCAGTGATGTTTGTGTGTGTCTGTTATTAGCAACTGAGAAACATCTCTCCTGACGTCAGTGTCTCAAACCAAGGTTGGTATAGAGGTCCAGAAAGGTCCAAATCCTTTCAGTTTGGGGGCTCCGTCCGGGATAGAGAAGGCCATCCTTGTGTCTGGTAAGAGAGACATCCCTTTTGTCCTCTGCCGGGTCCGAGGGCACTGGCCACATCTCTACCCGTGAGTTTTTATTATGTATCTGGGATACATTGTTAAGCCTTAAAAATAGACTCCGGGAGTTTATAATAAATACTTGCTTTCATGAATAAGGCCGGCACTTGGAGTGCCATGCACGTTATAGAGTCTCAGGGAGATCTATCTGTAAGTTGGTTTGTGTCAGGGACACACCATGGGATCTCCGGGAGATCTATTTACTTTATCTAACTGTCGACAGAGATTTTTTAGTACCAGGGGTACATGTAAGAGAACAGTCTCAGGGAGACTGACCTACCTTGGTTTGACGCATACCTATATTTAGAGTATAAGATACATAGAGTGTTAAGATTCATCTGTTTGTGTGAGAGCTATTGTTCTGGTGGTAAGTGTAAGAACATATCTCACTGTAATATTATCACGCTGTAATTTGGTGAATTTTCTTACTGTGGGTGGAGGAGAATCTAAGTGCGCGTTTCCCCCTCCCAACCAGGGACTGAAGGCTGCAAATAGTGACAGCCTAGTTCTCCTTCCCAATCTCATGTTGATTGTAAAGCAGTGCGTTTTCTCATGGACCTCAGACAAAATACAAAATACAAGACTTTGAGAAACAATTATATGAGAAGGAGGCAGCGGGATGCTTTGAGATCAGGAAGATACAGACCCCCACACATAGTTACAAAAGTTCAGGAGCCAACACGTGAGTAAACAGAGACAGTCGACACATTTCTCAGTTGCTGTCAGCCATTTACTGCAGATGCTGTCTGTTATAGCGTGATAGACTTGAAAAATGCTTTCTTCTCTATCCCGGTTGACAAGCAGACCAGACTATTTTTGCTTTTTCCTTTGAGGGTCGTCAACTCACCTGGTGCAGGATGCACCAGGGATATGCTGATTCACCTGTAGTGTACAGCATTGTCCTCCAAGCCAGTTTAAAACACTGGCACCCCCCCCCCCAGGGTTCTGTGCTCTTGCAATACGTGGATTATTTGTTATTGTGTAGTATGTCAGAGGAGGCCAATGGTTTATCTTTGTTGAAATGGTTGTCTGAATGTGGACACAAGGTGTCACGCAAGAAAATGCAATGGTGTAGAAAGCAAGTTGAATACTTGGGCTTTGTTCTCACAAAGGGAGAAAGGAGAATCAGCATAGAAAGAGTCCAGTCTGATTGCGGGCCTGGTCACCCCACACACCAAGAAAGAAATGTTATCTTTCCTTGGTATGATAAACTACTGCAGACAATGGATTCTTGATTGCTCCTACTATGACAATGTAATGAGACAAGCCACTCTGGCAGACATGCCAGATCTCATCAGGTGGTCTGAGGAAATGTTTAATGCATTTGATTATTTGAAATGTTATTTAATGACAAGTCCAGGTTTGGGCCTCCCTGACTACAAACTCACATTCCACATATATGCTCGACAAAATTGTAAAACCATGGCGGGTGTGCTGACACAATATAATGGAGGCAAGTTACGTCCTTGTGCCTTTTTCTCAAAGGTGGTTCCAGCATCCGTCCAAGGAATGCCGGCCTGTCTGAGATCTCTTGCAGCCTGTGCTATGATGGCTGAGCTTGCAACGCCACTCACAATGGGACATGAGACTATCCTGTACACCACACATGATGTAGTAGGCCTTCTCAAAGGCATACACACACAGCACATGTCCGCACAAAGACTATCTGGATGTGAGATTGTACTCCTCAGCAATCCCTCCCTCCAAATCAAATATGCAACACACACCTCAGCTCACCTATCTTGAATGCCCTATTAGGACTTAAAGGACCTGAGGATCACTTGACAGAGGCACATGATTGTATACACGCCATACAACATGACACATATATTGTCCTGGAAGCCAGACCCATCACATACCAATCTGCACAAGCATCAGAATTGATTGCACTCATGAGAGCATGCATACTACATGAAGGCAAGCCAGTCACCATTTACACTGACAGCAGATACGCACATGGAGTGGTCTGGGACCACGGGGTCATTTGGCAAAGGAGACGATTCATTGCAGCTGATGGTAAGCACATCTCACATTCACAACTTGTCATACAACTTTTAGAAGCCATAAGATTTCCCTCACAGATTGCAATTGTCTACTGCAGGGCGCATACTGGTGGTAAAGATCATGTGTCCCAAGGTAATGCCCTGGCAGACGCGGAGGCCAAGAAGGCTGCACTGATGGCCCCGGCCACATTGCAAATGGTGAAATTAGTACCTCCTTCACTTGAGTTAACTCAGATGCTTGTGGATCTCCAGTCCTCAGCTACTGACGATGAAATGGCCAATTGGTGTTATCCAATCTTGCAGAAGAATCCTAGGACAGGATTAATCTGCAAAGAGGGGAAAACATGCATACCACAGCACAGCTCCCTTCTGTTCATTGCACATTTTCATGGAGTAGGACACAACAGCATTCAAACAACACACATGCTGCTAGCACAGAATTTATATTACAGGCATTAAACAGTTAGTGTCAGATTATGTGGGAAGGTGTATCACATGTTTAAGGAACAACCCAAACACCAATGTAACCAGATTTATTAAAGCCCTAAGTGAAATTGAGGAAAAAAGTTGCTTGTAAGTCTCCTTGTCTTCCACAGGAACCAACTCACCCATTCCAAGTGGGAGATATCGTGCTGATTAAGAAATTAAAGAAAGGAAAATTTGCAGGAGACTTCACCTATGGACCACCAACTACAGTGGTAGCCACGACCCGCACAGCAGTACTCACGGAAAAAGCACCTACTTGGATCCACGCCACCAGAGTGAAACTGCTAAAGGAGGCAATAACGGGGACAGACAGTCCTGACCTCGAAAAAGGACAAAAGGAGGTAATAACGGGGACAGACAGTCCTGACCTCGAAAAAGGACAAAGTGAGGTACTAACGGGAGCAGACAGCTCTGACCTCCACCAGGATGCACTCCCTCAATTCTGGAAGATGGCACAGACGGTCCACTTGGACTGTGGGATTACTGACGATCCTAATGACTCTGCCGGAGGATAACAAAGCTGAAGTTTCTATAACTCAGAAAGGTGGAATCACTACCTTCTGGTACAATTCCTCCAGTACTCAAGTTGCAACTTACTCCTTCTGTTTATGCAGCATAATGAAGTGCAGTCCTTCCACGAGATGCGGCAACCACTACAAGAATGGACAGGCTTATATCTGTATTACTGACCCTTATTGGGGTAATAGATGCGCATACTGGGGGTCAGTAGGATGGAATACAGGAGAAGACTGGGGGTATAAACCACAGAATGCCCTTAATCGAAAGGATAAGAATGGTAAATCCTTGATTAGTAGAATGACAATTATCAACGGAGGGGACTGTCACATAGATGTTAGCCTATATCCTACAGGGTGGGCATGCCCTAAGATGGTGTCTGAGATGAAAATAATTATAAACATAGAAAATCCCAGCAAAGGTGATGAAAGAGATTACGTGCTGGGATGGTACTTTCACGACATAGGGGGGTTGGGGGGGGGGGGGGCAGAGATTTTAATGGTCACCAAACACTTTGAAATAAGAGATATGTGTCAATCCTCAGAATGGACATACCCTCAGAAACAAACAAACCCCCTGAAACCCCGTATCTTAACTTTTAACAATATGAGAGCAATATCTGACCCAACATATGAGGAGGCTCTTGCAGCAGAAACTGGGCTCTCTGATGCCAACCTATGGTTAGAATGGATGAAGTACAGTGCAGCTTCAGTAAATAAAAGTAATTGTTATATATGTGGGACCGCTAAGCCTCATCTAGGTACTGTGCCCTTAATATTGCCCTCTATTGTTGAGGAATGTTTTTTGCAATTATTCTCAAATTCATCTAGTAACCAGTCTGCATGTGAAGAATGGAAGCAAAAATACCCACTCCTCATAAAAACTCCCCGCCCTGGTGCAGGTATACATATCTATCCTGGTAACTATACCTGCCACAGAGGGGGAGATCAAGGACGATCCCTGGGTAATTTCACTGAAGGATACTGTGCAACTTACAGTGAAACAGATACCTCCCTCACACAGAATCAAGTATACTCGATTGGAGATGTATATTGGATCTGTGCGGATGGAAAGATAAGATCTAGACTAGAGGGTCCCTGGAAAGGTGAATGTGCTCTTGCTAAAGCCATCATGAACATACACATCTTCACTGAAAATGAAAAAGACACCAACACACATATACGCAACCGTCGTGCCCTCCCAAAAGGTAGCTTCGACCCACACGTGTATATTGATGCAATCGGGGTCCCAAGAGGGGTCCCTGATGAATTCAAGGCCAGAGGTCAGGTGGCAGCAGGATTTGAATCCATAATTCCCCACATAATAAATAACAAAAATGTAGACTGGATCAACTATATTTACTATAATCAACAAAGGTTTGTAAACTACACCAGGGATGCGTTACAGGGTGTAGCAGAACAGTTACAGGCAGATTCCATTATGACATTTCAAAACCGCATGGTACTCGATATGATACTTGCAGAAAGAGGTGGTGTCTGTAAGGTATTGTCAGACCCCTCATCCTGCTGCACGTTCATACCCAACAACACCGGCCCTAATGGTAAGGTCACACTGGCAATAAAGAAACTCAAGGATTTATCAATCGAGCTCAAAAGAAACTCAGGTATCGATAACCCTTGGGATCAGTATTTTGGCTGGTTCACTAACTGGAAACAGGCACTTGTACAGTTGGGAATCATTATCCTGATAATTATTATAGTAATAGCAATAGTTGCAACATGTATCATACCATGTGTACGGAAACTGATAATGAAAGGAGTATCAAATATGTCATTTTATGAGACTCTGCTGCCTAATCCTGAAGACAACTCACATGAAGGATATAGAAAATATCTGGCGGTATACAGGGAAAAGGGCAAGGGTAAGAACCATATTATCTAAGAAATTTGGTTCTAAGAGGGGATTGAAGGGAAATGTGACTCCATGTTGTCTTCTCTAAGATGTACAGAATTGTTATAATATCTCACCCACGCACTTCACATCCCCCCCGCTGTGAGTTAGGTTCACTTATCTGTCTCAGGACAGATTCTGTGAATCTCCTAGAACTAGAACAAATGTTCTGTTTCACTCAGGGTCATTCGGCACAACTGCGTACATTCTTATATGTGACGTATTACATACCCATAAAAGGATGTTCCGGTAGTATCTGTATGAGCATCAATGTTTATGATTTATGATTGGTTTAACGCTGTTGTTATGCAAACCTTTCTACTGCCTATATGAGGCCAAGCTATGGCATAATAAAATTAGAGTGTTTCTCAGTGATGTTTGTGTGTGTCTGTTATTAGCAACTGAGAAACATCTCTCCTGACATCAGTGTCTCAAACCAAGGTTGTCATAGAGGTCCATAAAGGTCCAAATCCTTTCAACATCCACTAGTCCCTTTCCTCCTTCCCCGCTTGGTTCTGTAAGGTCTTAAGAATTTCCAGGGAGACAGGAGGAGTTATTTCAGGGACCTGAGCAGTGTCCACTAAGGCAGCGGTCTGCCTAGGCAATTTGACAGCCATTGTTGCCTCCTGATCTGCCTTGGCTTTTCCCTTTGCCTTCTCCGAGTCTGTTTCACAGTGATCTTTGTTTTTATCACCGCCACTCAAGTTGGTGACATGAGGGCTTCCATAAGAGACCTCACTGCCTCCCCATTTTGATGGGTTTACCTGAAACGGTCAGGAAGTCTCTGGCTTCCAAACGGGCCCATAGTCATGCGCTATACCTGGAATCAGCGTAAATGTTGGCTGCTTTTCCATCTGCATCTCTGCAAACCATCTCCAGAGCCCTTAGCTCTGCTTCTTGGGCAGCTATGTGTGGTGGTAAGGACTCTGCTTTATAGTGTCATGTTTAGTCACCACTGCCCAACCTGTGTACTACATGCCATCCTGGGCATACCTCGATCCATCCACAAAGAGCACATGATCTGGATTATCTAATGGCTGGTTTACCATATGGTCAAATCCCGCTGTCTCTCATTACATTATCTGAAAACAGTCATGAGACTCTTCCTCTGGATCTGGAAGAAACGTTTTTTAAGTGCCCTAACTCTTCCCTCCCCCCTTGCTCCAGAGGCAATAGGGTGGCTGGATTCAAAGTATTACAGTTTTGGACAGTAACATTGTCAGGCAACTAAATGGAACACTGCATTCTCAAATGGTGGGCAACAAAAACATTTTGTGGGTGGTATTTTCATGAGGATCGATGTAATATCATGAGGAGCAAGCACTGTCACTTTGTGGTTCAGGACTATCTCAGAGCTTTTATCACGCATGGCTTGTACAACTTCTATATCTCTGATGCAGAAAGGGGCACCTCTGGCCACTGGTTAAGTCTGGCTGAATAATATGCCACAGGGCGTTGTGCTGGCCGTGCACTTGGGTGAGAACAGCTGAGGCATGGCCATTTACTTCTGTACTATACTATCTTTTATTGAATATCCATTTTATTTTGTTTTCTTCTCAATGCAAACCAACACATATTATAATAGAAAAGACAGCCAATACAGGATAGTCACTATAAAACAATAGCGAACTACCCTATAGCATAACACAGAATCCTACACAGATTATACATATGACTGTAAATTCACAAATGGTACATAAAAAAAATAAAGCTATAACCTCCCACCCCTTCCCCCCCAATTGGCTGTTGTCACTACAGCTAGAGTAAACACAGACATAATTACACTAGTAACTATGTCTGAACAGTCACCCGTGCCGCTCTCCCTTTCCTTTCCATATCCTCATAGACTTTAATTTGTTGGAGGTACAGGATCCATTCATTTAACGAGGGTGGGGAAACAGACCCCCAATATTTAACTAAAATAACTTTTGCCACCATCAGACCCCTCATCCAGATCTGTCTGACCCGGGCCGGGACTTCCATGTCTAGAGCATAATATCCCAACATCACTGTCAACATCCCAGGGCTATATGTCGAAGAAGACTCCTTTTGTAGAGCTACAAAGACCTGTTCCCAATACCTTTTTATTTTACTACATTCCCAAAGTAAATGCCTGAAATCCGCATTCACGTATCCACATTTAGGACAGCCACAGTCTCGGCCTTTATTTTGGGGAAATTTCGCTTGGATTTTTGGCGTATAATACAACCGATGCAAGATCTTAAATTGAATTAATCTGTGAGCATTAGAGATTGTGGCCTTTCTTACGTTTCTATAAATACTAGTCCATTGTAATGGTGGGCAATGCAACTCTTGCTCCCATTTACTTGGGCTTTTAAATAGAGTTACAGTTGCCAGTGCCGTTCAAAGTTTACTGTATAGACTAGCTATCTTAACCCTCTGATCTGCCTGGGCATAACAATAATCAAAAAATACATTCTCCCATGGAAAAATATACCCTTTTTTCCTAGAGGCCTCATAAACATGTTTTAAACGTGAATACATAAACACATCTAATGATGTACTATCAGTGAAATTATGATCCAAAAAGGATTTAAAGTGTCCACAAACAAAAAGGTGACACACATTAACAACCCCCCTACGTAGTCAATATACAAAATCTGTGATTTTGAAGAATTCCACCAGATTCCTGTTCTCCCACAGAGGGGTGAAAGCAAAAGAGTAGGAGACTTTCAGAATCCTCTTAAGCTTATTCCAAACATTCTGTAGAGTCCAAGGGATCAATAGGGACTTCCTCACTCCCAAATAACCAGATTCCAAACATGAAAAATTTTATCTATTGGTTTTTCCATAACCTGCGTCAAATATTGTGCTAATAAACTCTCTTTAAATTTACAACAAGGCTGAGCCTGTGCACATAAATAATATCCTTGAAAAAAGGGAAATGATAGCCCACCATCTGAGTCTGACAGCCATAAATAACTCTGTTTTATCCTCACCCTCTTCTTCCCCATATTAGATCGTTAATAAGAGTCTTCAATCTATAAAAGAAAATATCATCGATCCAAACAGGGGAAGCACACATCGGGTACATCACAATAGCAGGATAATCATTTTAACCAGCGCTATTCGATCTGTCTGTGCCAGTATCAATTTCTGCCAAGCGCATATTTTAGACTTAACTTTATTCAACACCGGGGCCAAATTAAGCTCATAAAACCTGTTTATGGGAACCCCAATCTTCACCCCCAAGTAGTCCAAGGTTTCATTGGGAGCTAGGACCCGGACTCAGCGGGAGGAGCGATGACTTGGTCCAATTAATCAGATAACCCGATAATTTACCAAAGTCCTCTATTGCTGCCATCACATAGGGAAGGATTTTCCATCCCTGGTCCAAAAACAAAATAACATCATCGGCATAGAGACTTATTTTATCGCTCACTCATGCCACCCCAAAGCCATCTATGCGGTTATCTGAACGGATCTTACAGGCCAATTGTTCAATAAATAGAGCAAAAAGAAGGGGAGAAAGAGGGCATCCCTGTCTCATCCCCCGCCGCATCATAATGGGAGAAGAACCAATGCCATTAATATTGATACGTGCTGACGGCTGTTCATATAACATTTGGGTCATTTTTATGAATACAGTCCCCAAACCAAAATGAGACATAGTGGAACACAAAAAGGACCAATCCATCCTGTCAAACGCCTTTGCGGCATCTAAAGACAGGATGGAGTGGTCTATGCTACCCCCAACAGAAAGATTCAAATATACCCTATAGCAGGGGTACTCAACTAGTTTTATTAAAGGTCCACATACCTGGGTCTGCAGTCAGGTGAAGGTCCGAGCTGAACGCCAACAGTAAAGATGCCATGCGATCATGTGATCCATGCGCGTGGGGCGCTCTGACGTTATAGTGGAGCGCCCCGGGTAAGTCCCAGAATTAGTAATGGCCACATTAGTGCCCCAGTAAGAATAATGCCCCCAGTAAGAATAATGTCCCCATTAGTGCCCCCAGTAAGAGTAATGCCCCCATTAGTGCCCCCCTTCTCTGCTTTTGCAAAAAAATAAAATAAAATTTGCATTCACCTGGCTGCGGTGAACATTCGTTGCTGACTGCAAGCTCAGGACCGGTGCTCCAACTTGATGACGTCTTGTAGGTCCTGTCTTGAGCTTCTAGTCAGCAGGGAGTGCTCTCCACAGCGTGAGCAAATGGAGGTGGAGGTACCGTAATTTTATTAATTTTTTTACTAGCACAAGTTGCGGTGGAGGTAACGGCTGTACTAATGGGCGTTCCATGATGGAAGCGCTCATTAGTAAGGGTACTTTCACACTTGCAGAAGGACGGATCCGACAGGCTGCTCACCCTGTCAGATCCATTTTGCCACTACTTCGCCGTGCCGCTGCTCTGTGCCCATCGACTATAATGGGGATGGGGGCAGAGCTACGGCGCAGCACGGTGAGAGGCCGCCAGACTAAAAGTACTACATGTCCGACTTTTTCGTCTGGCGGCCTCACGCCGTGCACTGCCATGCTGCACCGTAGCTCCACTCCCGCTATAGTCAATGGGGAGTGGCAGTCCGGCGAAATAGCGGCAGGACGGATCTGACAGGGTGAACAGCCTGTCGGATCCGTCCTGCCGCAAGTGTGAAAGTACCCTAACAGTCCTTACAGGAAAATTCTGGCACCGGCAAGGGAACTAAAATACTAGCCTTGCTGGTGAACTACTGGCCGGGTGCCAACCCAAGCCACAGAACAGACATATGATAGTTTTGTTCCGCATCCAATTCCCATTATTGGGGGATTGGATGCGGCCCCTTAATTACAATGGGGCCCCAAGAGATGCAGACAGCACACTGTGTGCTGTCTGCATCTTTTTCCGCTCCATTGAAACTAAGGGGTCCGCATCCAATGCCCCAATAATGGGAATTGGATGCGGAACAAAACTATCATGGTTTGATGGGGCTTAATCACTTTATTTAATCAGGTTACCTAAAGAAGATGGCCCAGGGGAGATGGGAACATGACACTGGAGTCAGTGACGTGTTCCCGCCTCTCTGTAGCCCTCTCCACGCACCCCTTACTTTCCAAATGTGACATTTATTTCATTGGTGGCAGTGGTGATGTCCCTCCCCTCTCCAGCAGCACGTAAGTGTCCTTTGGAGCTTGAAGCTCCCTTATGTGCTGCCGCTGCTGCAGGGGAGGTAAGCTCCGCCTCTTGCACGTACCAGAGTGTGCAGGAGGAGGAGCGCTATATGTGGAGGGAGCCGGCCTGTCTCACTGCGCCCCTGGGGCAGGAGGAAGTCCGCCGGTAAGCTCCTCCTCCTGCACGGCACAGTGTGCAGGAGATAGTGATGGGAAGTTCGGATCTTTTAGGTTAATCGGTTCATTTGAATCAGCTCATTCGGATCAGAATCGGATCTTCGGTTCACTTGGCGAGTCAGACTGCTGAGCTGACTCGCAAGTGAACTGAAGACTCTAGGTGCCGGTGCGCATGCGCAGCTGCTGACTCAGTCAGTGACACTGCAGTGAGTCGGCTCTTCAGCTCTCTGAAGTTGAACTCGTCTCTGATTAGTATTGAGTGAGTCAGGAAGAGTAATTTTTTTTATAGTAAAGGGAAGCTGAGGCTGACGTTGGACAGGCGGACAGGAGGAAGCTGTCACTGTGGTGTGCAATGTGAATTGTTGTCTGTTGTGCATTGTTCCCCACAGTGACAACAGTCTGACACTGACAGTAGTACAACGAACCAAGTGATGTGAAATGTGAATGCACAGGGAAAACTATGTGCTGAACTGTGTCATCTGTCCCTTCTCTTATCTCTCTGCTCCTTATCACTGCTGCAACAAGAGCCGACAGCCTCAGTGTAACCTGTTCTACAGTCTGACAGCCTCAGTGTGACCTGTTCTACAGTCTGACTCTCGGCTCTTTTAACTCAATGAATCGAATGAGTCACTAACTGAGTCGGATCTTTAGGTTCTTGTGACTCATTCCATTCATTTAGACTCCCTGACCCTGCACTACTCGAGTCAGAGCTGCTAGTGTGCTGTGCTGGCCTCGCCCCCTCAGCTCTTGTCGGTGATTGGTTGGTGGGCAGGAAGGGGTGGGGCTGGCAGAAGCAGCTTCCACTCTAAGATCATATTACGCTCCTCCCGAGTCCCTCCCTCAGGCTCCTGCTGCCAGCGTGAGGTGAGCTGAGCGTCTCTGTCAGCATTGCTGTGTGCTGGGACTGAGCTGAGCCGGTTCAAACGGATCGGATCACTCTGAACTGAATCGATTGGAGGAGCGCTCTGAAGGATGGCCGGGGTCCGGACAACTGGCGGCCGCGGTCCGTATTTGGACCGCGGTCCGCCAGTTGAGTACCCCTGCCCTATAGAGACTCATCTGTATTTGCCGGCCCGGAATGAATCCCTTCTGATTGGAATGTACCAGAGAGACAATGACCCTTTTCAAGCGATTAGCCAAAATTTTTGCAAAAAGTTTGTAATCTGTATTTAAGAGCGATATGGGTCTATATGATCCCATATCGCATCTATCTTTATCCTTTTTCAACACCAAGGTAATCACTGCCTCTCTAAATGATGGAGGCAAAGAGCCGGATACACAGGATTCATTCAAGACCTGCAAAAAGATAGGAAGGAGCGATTTAGCATGGTACCTATAGAGTTCAAACGGCAAACCATCAGGGCCAGGGGATGAGTTATATTTCAATAATGGAAGTATCGATCGCTACTCCTCCAAACAGATAGGCCGATCCAACATTTCCCGATCCTGTAAATCTAACTGGGGAAGCCCCAGTTGTTGTAAATATTGCTCCGTATCAGCCCGTCTAGGCGTAGGGTCAGACTGATAATGCGAAGAGTAGTATTTCGCAAATTCATCCCTAATCATCTCTGGGGACCTCACCCTATTGCCTTTTGAATTCCTAATCTCACTTATACTAGTAGCCTCTCTCTGATTAGAAACTAATCGTGCCAAGAACTTACCTGTTTTACCCGATTTACAGAAGCGATTTTGACCTTGGAAGAGCAGCTTATGTTGAGCTTTGCTGTACAAAAGTATCTTAAACTGTGAGTTGGCCTCTTTTAACTGGGTTATATATTCCTCATTATGGTGAGTAACTAATACACCTTGTAATCTCCTAATTGTCTCTGTCAGCTGTTGTTCCCTTTGACGGAGTTCAAATCTATACCGGTTAATATTAGTAAAATATAAGCCCCTTATATGGGCCTTCAATGCATCCCACACATAATGAATATGTGTCGAGCCTACATTAAAGCCCCAGAATTCCTGTATATCCTGGTCAACTCGGCCTTGCTCCCCCATCACATCAAACCAGTGTGGATTCAATTTGAAGGTTCTACCTGGGGCTGGAGGGTCTACCTCTCTGAACGCGATCAGGACTGGGGAATGATCTGAAATTCCATGAGGTTCATACTTTATTTTAACAATTTGCTGACTCAAATCACGGCTTTCAAAAGCCAGATCAATACGGGACATTGACCCGTAGGACTGGCTAAAGCAAGAGAAACTTTTCTTATTGCCATAGAGGTGGCGCCAGATATCAACCAGCCCCAGCTCCCGGCAAATAGTACTCAAAGGAGATCCAGTCCGACCCCGTCCAGAAGAGGCAGAAAAGCGATCCAACTCAGGATCAGGAACAGCATTAAAATCACTGGCTACTAATAATGGACATTGATTTTTTGTAGCTAGATATTCAGATAATAGGGAAAAAACTGTTGATTTATATGGTGGAGGAATATAGATAAACGCCAATATAATCTCCTGCCCTTTCCACAACCCATGCAGGAAGACAAATCTCCCTTCTTTATCAATCATGTTATCTACCGGTAAAAATTCCATCCCACCGTGAATATATACACTAACCACTCTTGCATAAGAGGAGAAATAAGCATGATATTCCAAAGCAGCCCATTTTCTTTTCAATGTATAGAGCCTGTCTACTGTTGCGTGGGTTTCTAATAATACCACAATTGCCGGCAGATGACGGGCCACAAGATCAAACACCACCGTCCTCTTCACTCTGTCTCCCAACCCTCTCACATTCCAGAATAGAATATTACGTAGCATAAGCAGTATCTAAATGACATTCCCGGTCCCCCATCTAGGAGAGAGAGACGTAGACCTAGAAAGCAAGTGACGACAGCCAATTCCACCCTTATACCCACCCCCCAAAAAAAACCTCCATGGTTAATAAGGAATATCACATTACCCATCAACCTCTTCCACTACACCAAACCTCCCCCCCCCCCGGCCTCTTCCCCCTTAACCTCCCCCCTCCCCACATTTAGATTTTCTTTATAGCCCCATCGAGTCCAGGCATTGAGCAACATCCACCTGTGTAGAGAAGAAGCGGACACAATCATTGTGTACCACCCTCAGTTTGGCTGGATATAACACTGAGTACTTAATGTTAGCTGCACCCAATCTTTTTTTAACATCAAAAAAGGATCTTCTTTTAATTTGGGTCTCTCGTAAAAAATCTGGGTATATTGATATCAGATTACCATCAAAATATGTATCCAATACTTCTCTTTTCCGTCTAAGTACCCAATCCCGGTCCTTTGAACAAACTAGTTTCGCCAAAATTGCCCTAGGGGGGGCCCCTGGAGGAAGTTTTTTAGAAGGGATTCTGTGAGCCCTTTCCACGCAAAAGGTAGCTGCATCGTGATCTGGCCCTAGATTTTCAACCAGCCATTTTTGGATAAAGTTAGCAGGATTATCCTGTTCTGCCCCTTCTGGGAAACCTACCAGTCGCAGGTTGTATCTACGAGACCTATCCTCCAGATTTAGCACTTTCCTTCTGAGCCAAGAACGATTTTCATCTACCTCTTCTAGTCTCTTTTTTAATAGACTGTTCTCTAACGTAGCAGAGTAAACTGCAGATTCCAGTTCCTTCACCTTCAGTCTCAATTTGGTCATCTCATCTCTGATTATCGTGACATCTCCTTGTACTCCTGAGAGGGAAAAGGCCAACTCTGCAATGGAGGTGCTAGTAGAATTTACTACTCCCAGTATATCCGAAAGTTTTTTTATTAATACTCTCAAAACCTTCACTCTGGGGCATGGTAGCTTTTAAAGTACCCAACTCTGAACGGTCCGTATTGACCACTCCCTGCTCAACCTGTGGGGCAGATCTTTGCACACCTCCCCGGGTTTTAGGTGGTGGTGACTTCAAAAATTGATCTAATCGAGCCTGGGGGCTTCCCCCCTGGCCACCTTTCGGCGAGGACATCCCTCCTGATTTACAATACTTAGGCGGCATTTTTAGGGAGCCTAATAGGAGACCACTGTACATACAATTCCCACGAAAAGGAACTTAATATTAGAACCAAACAATATGCAACACGGGAGGATTTCCAATACCAGATCCACAGACAGTCCGGATCTACATGAGAAATGCCCCGCATTAACTATAAGACCCAGACAGCCTGTTTCGTGCTCATAGAGACGTAAATGTAGCATATGTAGCATATGTGAGTTATGTAAATATAATGCCCGGTAACTAACAAAGCTGAGTACATATACAGGAAGAACATAGCAGCTGGATACATATAGAACGCAGAAAAAAACATGTTCAGCTGTGCACATAAACACTCCCACAGCTATACCAATTTGAGGTCACAATATATGGGTGGAGGTCTCCTTTAACCCCAAATGTCAGTCTGGGTCGGATAGCAAAAGGGCATACAAGCAAAAGCCACTATATATCTAGAGATCTTGCTGGATGAGAATTTGTCATATAGTTCACCAGCGGTATATCAGGCAAGAGCCTCCTCGGACCTCCCGGTCCTGCCCTCCAAATGGACCCCCCAAATATGCAATTTCCAACCAACAAACACTATTGTCAAATCGCCCGGCTAAATGCCTCCCATGCCTCCCAGCGCCTGATATAAATCCAAAGGGCAGATCCATCCAGACACACGGACAGAGGCAAACAGAGGCACCTTACAGTCGCAGGTGGCACTGAAGACCTCAGCTGACTTTCATCTGTGACCTCACCCCCTCTCAGGCACACAGAAGGAATCGGCTCCCCAGCCTTCACGGCATCCAAGTCCAGCCTCCACAGACGACTCCACCGGCATCCACAACCAGCCACCGCAGTCCACCGGGATCCACTGAAGGGTCCACCGCCCTCCCAGGAGAGAAAAAGGCGCAACAGCGCCCACACGCCCAGACCGCGAGGCCTCCACCGTCTCCCGTCACCCACCGGAGGTAAGCATCTAAACTTCAGCCGCTCCAAGCCATGGACTCCATCACCCTCCGGTCAGGCCGGATAAAGCCGTACCAGTTAGGGCAGCGTCTCAGTGCCCACACCTACTCCAGCCTTCAGATCAGCGCTTCTACGCTCCACAGACGGCAGATCACGGCGTGTCACAAATGCCAGCTCCTGGCAGGTCACAGCTGGGCTCAGCGTTCCACATCGCAGCCGGAGGCGGGGGAGAGAGGGGGAAGGGGCGGAAGTAGGAGGAGCGCGGCACGCACACCTACGTCATGTCGCTTCGTAAAATCTAGCTGTACTATACTATCTAAATGTAATGATCTGATGGGCCCAGTGTGGGGGAGCACAAAATTGCCAGGTTTATTGCATAAAAGGTATCTACCACCTCATCTGTAAGGTGGAAGGGACTAAAAGACAAACAATAATAAAGAGGCTGCATCAAACTTGCGTATCCAAGGTCTGCAATAAGAAACAAAGCCCAAAAACGTTCTCAGTGCATTCATGTTTCTGGGCAAAGGGGTGTCCTCCACATTCAGAGGTGAGATGCTTCACCCCAGGAAGGTAACAGTAATGCAGCAAAACTGAATCTTATATTTTTTTTTTCCTCTTTTTTATCTTGCAGCCATGATCAGCAAAAAAAAAGTACAGGAGTGACATGGCTACAGTATACATACTGGGCGAGTTCTGGCCTCCCTACAGCAGTACCACCCAGGTATCCTGTTTACCCTCCTGTGTAAAGGCAAACAACTACCAGCTGTCTGAATGTACTGTAGTGGTACTAAAAAGAAAACATTTGCCAAATCAATCACAGTGAAGTGGGTAGTGGGAACTTGAGCCAACAAGGTGCGTGGATTGGGCACAATGTGGGTGTTAAAAACGGTGGCTTCATTGACAGCACATAGGTCATGTACCATCTGGTACTGGGTGGGTGTCACGGCTGTGTCTCTGTCTCTGTGTTGTTTGCCGTAACATGTTTGCTGTGCATGCTGGTTGCCTGGGGCAATGTGTAGTTTATGCAGCATGTGTGTACACTTCTCCTTTAGGCTGGGTTCACACTTGAGCGTTTTACAGCGCGTTCAAACGCGCTGTAAAACGCTCAACACATGAAAACCAATGCTTCCCTATGGCCCTGGTTCTTACTTGAGCGTTTTACAGCGCGTTTGAACGCGCTGAAAAACGCCCTACGCTCAAACAAGTTCTTGAGCTTCTTTGGGGCGTTTTGACGCGCGTTTGTGGCCATAGGACACTGCAGTCAATCACACAAACGCGCGTCAAACGCGCGTTTACTATTGCAAAAAACGTGCATAAAAACGCTCATATCAAATGCGCTCAGGTCTGAACCTAGCCTTAAGGTTTGTTTCCCTTCCCTGTCTGGTGCTTGTGGGGTTAACTACCTGGCTGGGTGTGGTCACTAGGTGCTTATATTGCCTGTGGCTGGTAGCCTGGAGTTGAGTTGTCCTCTAGCCTATGTTGGTGCTGGATCTATGCACCTGTCCTGGGTATTCCATCTGCCCAGTTATTGAGGGCCACCTAGTGAGACATCATTGTCATCCTGTTGTTACCATGTCTTCCTATCTTACCCGTTTCTATGTATGGTGTGCTGGATTCTGTGTTTGTTGTTTGTACTGTGTCCTGTATAGTGTTTGGGTTCCAGTACATATTCATGGGTTCCAATTATTGTGGTGTGGACTGCTGGTGTTCCTTCCAGCAGCCGTGGCAGGTAAGTGATCAAGTATACCTGTGCTTTTGTGCCACTGGTTTCTTACCTGCCGATCCAGTTTTGATTATCATTGTTTTCTCTTTATATGTGCATGTTATGGGGATTCCTTTCGTTGTGGAATGTATCAAGGGTTAGGTGAACCCGCTCTGGAACATGACAGTTTGTTTTGTCTTCCCCTTTCATTGCATCTAGGCATCTTCTATTCCCGTTTACCCATGCTGTTCGGTGGGGAGTTTCCCCCCGACTCCCCACTGTGACAGTGGGTTAGCACTTCTGACTTTTTTTTCCCACAGGGTACAAAAGAGTGTTAGAAAGGGATACAATCTCCTTGATAACTGGTAACGCCCCCTTTATCCAAAGGTCTTGGGCTGTTTGAGATATGGCATCTGACTGTGCCATACTCAAGAAATACTGCATCTTCGTAGGAAGTGGGGCGCTAGGTTTCATCTCCACTTTCACAGGAGGAACTGGGAGCTTGCCAACATCCGTGGGCCCAGTAGCCCACAAATGACCCGACATTCCCGCAAGCAGGGCTTCTTCGGCCAACAAACAAAGTTCCTGGTCATTGAGGGCACCTGTGAGTTTCACAGTACCATCCTCCTGGTATGAGATGCTGGCATGTACTTTTGCAAGCAATTCTGAATCCAGGAGGGAACAGGGGGTGTTATCACTGACCAGCAAACGGGCAAGTACTTCTTGGTTAAAGCTAAATCTAACACGGATGTGTTCTGTTAAAAGGGGAGTGTACTACTTTCCCATCTACTCCTACACAAGGACTGGTGTACGTGGAGATTAATTCAGGGGAGGACATGGTTGCTGTGCACAGCTGTCTTGGCTGCTCCATTATCAATCAAAAAACCGGACTACTTCTTTATCACCCAGAGTGAGGGATATCATTGGGGCCTGACTTAAATCTGTTAAAATGTTTAAGGCCACAGACGATACTGGATTGCCCATTTCCCAATCTTGGTCTAACTTTTCCCCCTCACCTGTCTTTGTGTCATCCTCACTGCCTCTCCAGCCATCCCTAAAAACATGGGTGTCTGTGGGAACGGACAGTGATCCGGGCACGGTCAACAAAGAATACAAATCCAATCCTCTCATGTGGTGTGGACGAGGAGTACCACACACAGCACAACACTCTCTCCAATATGGGTTCTGGGTCCCACAGACTCTGCAAGTCTATCCCCCAGGACCATTATAGGGTGGCAGACTTACTTTTTTCCTTTCTACGTTGGGGAGGTGGTTTAACATTATCATGATAACCCGACTTTCTCTGTCTCTCTACACCTCCTCTATACACTTCCCTCACTACTCATAGCCAGACTTCTGCCTGTTCTGTGAGCTTGTTATCTTTCAGCCACCCTTTATTTCCCTACATGGTTTTTCTCACTACTCTGGATTCAGTTTACCATAGTTGACCATTTTCATCACAATCCCTTACTTTTGTGATTCTAGCAGATGGGCAGGACCCCCGGGGCCGAGTACTTCACTTGACCTGGAGACCTGGACATCTGCACCAACCACAACAACCTGTTATGAATTGAGTTGAAGTTGCCTCCAAGTGCTGACTTAATCCTAGTAAAGGAAACAAAAACATAGAAGTTAAGACATTTCATCTAATTAAACAATACTACCAATAAAAACTAATTATAGGTATATGTGTATCCTTACTTACTGAGTTCAATACTCTATGTAGTGCTACTTAGATCTATGTGTATTTTCCCGTGCTTGTAGCCGTATCATGAAAAATACCAGTAACTAAGACGGTTGCTTGGGCAGGGAGTGAAGTTCCCTCAGTTAAGATAGCTGCTGGGCCGGCCGGAAGTTGCAGGAGTTAAGATGGCAGCCAGGCTGGAAATTGGATTAGTTAAGATGGCCGTTGGTGAAGAAGTTACCTTAGTTAAGATGGCTGCTGGGGGTGTGCTTTGGGGGCGTGTTATGGTCTCTCAGCGCCATCTTGGATGGTAGTATCAGTGGCATGTAAAAATAATTACTTGTCTGTTCATCATACATTTCTGTCCAGCCTAATTTCTTATACTTAATTATTTTTATGTTGATGCTTGCATTGTTTTTCATATTAGAATAGAATGTACTAAATTCAAGGCCGAATGTCCTGTGTTCACTCCTGTGAGAAACTTTGTAGTAATTTCACTCCTTTTTGGCCTAAAGCCAGATCACACACAAAGACAAAGAAACAGACGGACGTAAGGAAATATTTCTCATACATTAACACACACAAGTTTTTGTAGTTATTAACAAATACAATTTTCTGGTGCTTCATACACGCACACTCAGTACCTCACACACATTGCCTTGTTAGTATTGCAGACATTGTACTCACTATCACACATTCCAATATGGTGACGTCACTCCCCTCACAGCTGCGGCCCCCTCTGTCTCCCTTCATACACCTCAGCCACCAGCTGCAGGGCGGTTATTCACCGGGCAACAGAGACACGGCATCTCCCATGGTACACAGACAGACAGACATGACACAACACTCCCTGAGAACCACAACCAGACTCAACTCTTGACAGTTCTTTCTCTCGGGGGAGACACACAATCAAGACAAAAACAACCGACACCTTCTCGTTTTTTGACCACCAAGCAGAGCTCACCCCTGTGCAGTATATTTATTCCCTGGCTCCCACGTCTGGTCTGCCAGCCGGGACTAATCCACCTGCCGCCTCCTCTGGTCTGCCAGTCCACGTCTCGCAGGAATGCACCTGCCGCCTCCTCTGGTCTTGCCACTCCAGGTCTCACAGAAATCTATTATAGTCTCCCGGGGCTAATCCATCTGCCGCCTCCTCTGGTCTGCCAGTCCAGGTCTCGCAGGAATGCACCTGCCGCCTCCTCTGGTCTTGCCAGTCCAGGTATCACTTATATATTTTCTATCTCCGACCCTATGACATCACAAAATACGGTGGTTATTAGGAAATGGTGATATCGCCAGATGGTTGTTTCTTAATATTGCGGTATATTTTGGACATCGGTATGTCGCTCAAAACTACTCTATTCTGGCCTAAAAATCAACTGGGGAGGGGGCACATGCGCAGGGTTCATGAGGAGGACATGCTTCAGTGAGCGCCGCTCCGCCGCATTACTCCTTCTTTTAGCGCCATTTGCATGGCTCCACAAGCACCCTATTTTTGCTCAGGTGACCCTGAGGATGACCTGCACCAAGGGCAAGACAAAACTTACGGGCACCCTAGCTCAGCTCCATCGCAGACACTCCCAGAGATATTCCGACTCACCAGGCATTCCATCATGGCGGAACCTGTGACTTCTCCGGAAAGTCCTGCCTCCTTCACATTAAGTGGTCGACAGTCTGATCCAGTTGCTCCAGACCAAGGTTAGACAGAGTTATACAAGGACATTGCATCCCTGTTACATACTGAACTCTTGCAGGCCATGGCGGAATTTACCAGCCAAATCCAAGACCTAGGAAACAGGGTGTCTGATCTGGAGACATGGACAGACCAGGGGCGGATTGGCCATAAACCTTACAGGGAAATTTCCCGGTGGGCCGATGCCCAGGGGACTGCCTGGGCCCTCCTCACGGCTGGCCGGTGGAAGTTTTTTGGGATGTATTTTGTGCTGCTGCCAGTATTTTGTGATGGATTGTGGTATTTGGCTCTGTTGGGATGGTATAATGTGCCATATTTTGGTATTGCTGGCCCTGTCTTCCATCAATTTGGACCCGACTACAAAACAGGGCCACTTTTAGTATTTTTTACAGGGCCACTTTAAGTTCCCAGTCCGCCCCTGGGACAGACAATATCTCAGATGCCAGGAGCTGACAGGGAGGACATTAACTCCCATGCAGCCCAGTTGAGTGCCCTTGAACTTAAAATTTAAGACCTGGAGAATAGGTCTCGTAGAAGCAATCTGAGGATAAGGGGTCTCCCAGAGACTTTCACCGATATGTCTGCTACCCTGCTCACCTTGTTTGCAGCACTTCTTCCACAAGCTGATTCAGGCCTGTTCTGAATGGATAGAGTGCATAAGGCCTTGGGGAAGCCACGTGCCTCTGAGCGTCCTCGAGATGTCATACTTAACTTTCATTACCTGAGGTGAGAGACCAAATTCTGCAGCTCGGAACTTGACCACCTTGCCTGGTCTCCCCTCCTCAGTTAATTTATATGCTGACCTGGCACCATCTACACTCCGCAGATGCAGGGAGATGAGACCGGTGACACAAGCTTTACAAAAAGCTCAGGTGCGCTATAGATGGGGGTTCCTGTACCCACATGGTGCAATCTCTGTCAGAAGGTTTTGAGATCCTACAACGTGCTGGGATACCGATGGAGCAGACCCTTACCTTACCACCAAGACCGCAACGACCGGCCAGAGTCTGGACAAGGGTACCTCGGCCATTGGCCCCATGATGTGTATCCATCAATGATTGTCTACCATCTTTATGCATCTGCAATCTGCAATGATGGCGGGTCTGCTCTACTGAGGAGACCCGTTGCAAAGTGGTTTTTTTTTCTATTACTTTTTAGACCCATCCCCTACTAATCACAGGGATTTGGCATGATGGACTTTCATGTTGCCTCCTATATTAGGGCTCTTTAGGGTGGGGTTGGTCGTGAGTAAGACCTTCGGCCTCTCCTCATTTGGCCCATGTTCTGTATATTGCCATGCTTGGCACCATTTTTTATTCTGTTCATACTTGCTTTCAAGCACTATATTTATTCTTTCTTGTTTTGTTGTTTTCCTAGGGGTTTTCTTTTGCTTTATTGGGTATCCACTAGTCATTTCTGGTCTGCATTAGCACGGGGACTCCTGCAGATGGCAACGTCAGGCGCTTTCCTGCATCCATACAGCTTTCTTTATTATTCTATCATGTGTAAGATGCTAACCCATAATGTAAGGGGACTTAATTCCCTGCAGAAGAGCAAAAGGGCGTTCTCCACTTACTTGAAACACAAGCTCAACATCATCCAGGAGTCTCACTTCACTCCCGTTTCTCATCCTAAATACCTCCACCCGCAGTACACTAGATTTTTTAACTCTACATACTGTTCTAAAAGTCAGGGTGTTGACACTATGATTAGTAACTAGAGTTGAGCGGACACCTGGATGTTCGGGTTCGACGAGTTCGGCCGAACTTGAAAAAAAAGTTCGGGTTCGGGACCCGAACTTGACCCCCTGAACCCGAACCCCATTGAAGTCAATGGGGACCCGAACTTTTGGGCACTAAAATGGCTCTAAAATAATTCCTGGAAAGGGCTAGAGGGCTGCAAAATGTGCTTAAGAGCATGGCAACTGTTCTGCAAACAAATGTGGATAGGGAAATGACTTAAAATAACATAAAATACAGAAAAATTTAAAATAACAATCTGGATCTAGGAGTAGGAGGTTGAGGAGGCGGTGGATAGGTGGATCTGGTGGTGTAGGTTGACGTGGCGGTGTAGGTGGAAGCGGCGGTGAAGGAGGAATAGGTAGCCAACACTGATTTGTGTTATTTTTTTCATTTTTAAATTGGGGTATCCACCAAAATATTGGGACATATAACAAAATAAAACAAAGAATAAGTGCACTTGAGTACAAGAATGGATGGTTGAGGCTGGTATAAATGTATATTCTGCACAAGGTACGGACAAGTCCTGTGGGATCCATGCCTGGTTCATTTTAATAAACGTAAGCTTGTCCACCTTGGCTGTGGCCTGTGATAATGCTCTCTGCCGTGCTAAACACACGTTCACACTATACACTGACTGCAGGGCAGGTCAGCACCTCGCAGGCTGACAAAGCTGTTCCACATTTGGGCCATGCTAACCCTGCCTTCTCAGGTGGGAATGCCATCAGCAGCGTGTGCTTGTAGTCGCGCATCTTCCGATCAGTAACAGATGTTTTCACTAAATTAGTTCCCTGTCAGCAATGCAGAGCAGGGGTTCATTCACGGCAAAAGGGGGTTCTTGTCACCCAGCAATAGAACAGAGGATTTTGAGAGATTTAGGCCCCTGTCACCCAGGCACAGCAGGGGTTCATTCACGGCAAAAGGGGGTTCATGTCACCCAGCAATAGAACAGAGGATTTTGAGAGATTAAGGCCCCTGTCACCCAGGCACAGCAGGGGTTTGTATACGCCAAAAATGGTAAAATGTCACTCGACAATTGAAAATAAGAATTTTTTCAATTTAGGGCACTAAAATTGGCACTTTTTTGCATTAAAATGGCTCTAAAATAGTCCTTGAAAAGACTAGAGGGATGTAAAAGGCAGTAGAATGTGCTTAAGAGCATGGCAACTGCTCTGCAAACAAATGTGGATAGGGAAATAACTTAAAATGAAATAAAATAACTAAAAATTTAAAATTATTAACCTGCAACTCAGAGAAGGAGGTGGATATGGAGTCGGAGGTTGAGGAGGCGGTGAATGTGGTGTTGTAGGTGGAGGCAGCAATGGAGGAGGAGGAGGTAGCAAACAATGTTTTTATTTTTATTTTTTATTGGGGTAGGTAGCCCCCAAAATATTGGGACAAATAAAATAAAAAATAAAAAAAAGAATCATTGCACTAGACTTGAGTACAAGAATGTATGTTAAATGCCTATTCTGCACAGGGTACAGACAAGTCTTGTGGGATCCAAGCCTGGTTCATTTTAATGAACGTGAGCTTGTCCACATTGGCTGTGGACAGGCGGCTGCGTCTGTCTGTAATGACACCTCCTGCCGTGCTAAATACACGTTCAGAGAGTACACAGGCTGCAGGGCAGGCCAGCACCTCCTAGGCATACAGGGCAAGCTCTGGCCATGTGGACAATTTGAAGACCCCGAACCATCAGTCAGCATGTGTAGGCGTGTGCACAGGTACTGTTCCACCATGTTGTTCAAATGCTGCCTCCTGCTAACACACTCCATATCAGCAGTTGGGGCCGGTTGTTGCGGCGAGGTGACAAAGCTTTTCCACATGTCCGCCATGCTAACTCTGCCTTCTGAGGTGCTGGCACTGACACAGCTGCGTTGGCGACCTCTTCCTCCTCCCCTGCCTTCGCCTTGTGCTTCCACTTCTCCCCCGGCGTCAGTCGGGAATGCTCTCAGGAGCGCGTCTACCAGCGTGCGCCTGTAGTCGCGCATCTTCCGATCACGCTCCAGTGAGGGAATTAAGGACGGCACATTGTCTTTGTAAAGGTAATCCAGCAGGGTGGCCACCCAGTAGTCAGCACACGTTAAAATGTGGGCAACTCTGCAGTCGTTGCGCAGGCTTTGCACCATGTAGTCTCTCATGTGTGCCAGGCTGCCCAGAGGTAAGGACAAGCTGTCCTCTGTGAGAGGCGTATCGTCTGCGTCCTCCGTATCCCCCCAGCCACGCACCAGTGATGGGCCCGAGCTGCGTTGGATGCCACCCCGCTGTGAACATGCTTCATCCCCATCCTCCTCCTCATCCTCATCCTCATCCTCCTCCTCCTTGTCCTCCAGTAGTGGGCCCTGGCTGGCCAAATTTGTACCTGGCCTCTGCTGTTGCAAAAATCCTCTTTCTGAGCCATTTCTAAAAGACTGGCCTGAAAGAGTTAGAGATGACCCCTCTTCCTCCTCCTCGTCCTGGGCCACATCCTTTTCCATCATCGCCCTAAGTGTTTTCTCAAGGAGACATAGAAGTGGTATTGTAACGCTGATAATGGCGTCATCGCCACTGGCCATGTTGGTGGAGTACTCGAAACAGCGCAACAGGGCACACAGGTCTCGCATGGAGGCCCAGTCATTGGTGGTGAAGTGGTGCTGTTCCGCAGTGCGACTCACCCCTGCGTGCTGCAGCTGAAACTCCACTATGGCCTGCTGCTGCTCGCACAGTCTCTCCGCAAGGTGGAGTTCCACCTGGTGGGCACGTCGCATATGAGGCGGTGAGCGGGAAGGCCAAAGTTACACTGTAGAGCAGACAGCCGAGCGGCGGCAGGATGAGAACGCTGGAAGCGCACACAGACGGCCCGCACTTTATGCAGCAGCTCTGACATGTCAGGGTAGTTGTGAATGAATTTCTGCACCACCAAATTCAGCACATGCGCCAGGCAAGGGATGTGCGTCAAACCGGCTAGTCCCAGAGCTGCAACGAGATTTCACCCATTTTTGGCGACGGCTGCTTTGCTTTTGCACCCTGCTCCCTCTTTTGCTACGCTGTTGGCTCGGTCTCACCACTGCCTCTTCTTCCGAACTCTGAAAGTCAGTGGCACGACCTTCATTCCATGTGGGGTCTAGGACCTCATCATCCCCTGCATTGTCTTCCTCCCTGACCTCCTTTTCGGTCTGCACACTGCAGAAAGATGCAGCAGTTGGCACCTGTGTTTCGTCCTCATCAGAGACGTACGGAGGTGGTATTCCCATGTCCTCATCAGAAAACATAAGTGGTTGTGCGTCAGTGCATTCTATGTCTTCCACCCCTGGGGAAGAGCTAGGTGGATGCCATTGGGAAACCCTGCCAGCAGAGTCTTCAAACAGCATAAGAGACTGCTGCATGACTTGAGGCTCAGACAGGTTCCCCGATATGCACGGGGGTGATGTGACAGACTGATGGGCATGGGTTTCAGGCGCCACCTGTGCGCTTTCTGCAGAAGACTGGGTGGGAGATAATGTGAACGTGCTAGATCCACTGTCGGCCACCCAATTGACTAGCGCCTGTACTTGCTCAGGCCTTACCATCCTTAGAACGGCATTAGGCCCGACCAAATATCGCTGTAGATTCTGGCGGCTACTGGGACCTGAGATAGTAGGTTCAGTAGGATGTGTAGCTGTGGCAGAACGGCCACGTCCTCTCCCTGCACCAGAGGCTCCACCAACACTACGACCATGACCGCGTCCCTTATTAGATGTTTGCCTCATAGTTAGCGTTCACCAAGCAAAGTAAAAAGTGGTTAAGTCTGTTAAAAATAATTAACCGCCAATAAAAACCCTGATGTAGGGTATTGCACTAAAAAATTTTTTATAACTCTACAGGGAGTGCAGAATTATTAGGCAAGTTGTATTTTTGAGGATTAATTTTATTATTGAACAACAACCATGTTCTCAATGAACCCAAAAAACTCATTAATATCAAAGCTGAATATTTTTGGAAGTAGTTTTTAGTTTGTTTTTAGTTTTAGCTATTTTAGGGGGATATCTGTGTGTGCAGGTGACTATTACTGTGCATAATTATTAGGCAACCTAACAAAAAACAAATATATACCCATTTCAATTATTTATTTTTACCAGTGAAACCAATATAACATCTCAACATTCACAAATATACATTTCTGACATTCAAAAACAAAACAAAAACAAATCAGTGACCAATATAGCCACCTTTCTTTGCATGGACACTCAAAAGCCTGCCATCCATGGATTCTGTCAGTGTTTTGATCTGTTCACCATCAACATTGCGTGAAGCAGCAACCACAGCCTCCCAGACACTGTTCAGAGAGGTGTACTGTTTTCCCTCCTTGTAAATCTCACATTTGATGATGGACCACAGGTTCTCAATGGGGTTCAGATCAGGTGAACAAGGAGGCCATGTCATTAGATTTTCTTCTTTTATACCCTTTCTTGCCAGCCACGCTGTGGAGTACTTGGACGCGTGTGATGGAGCATTGTCCTGCATGAAAATCATGTTTTTCTTGAAGGATGCAGACTTCTTCCTGTACCACTGCTTGAAGAAGGTGTCTTCCAGAAACTGGCAGTAGGACTGGGAGTTGAGCTTGACTCCATCCTCAACCCGAAAAGGCCCCACAAGCTCATCTTTGATACCAGCCCAAACCAGTACTCCACCTCCACCTTGCTGGCGTCTGAGTCGGACTGGAGCTCTCTGCCCTTTACCAATCCAGCCACGGGCCCATCCATCTGGCCCATCAAGACTCACTCTCATTTCATCAGTCCATAAAACCTTAGAAAAATCAGTCTTGAGATATTTCTTGGCCCAGTCTTGACGTTTCAGCTTGTGTGTCTTGTTCAGTGGTGGTCGTCTTTCAGCCTTTCTTACCTTGGCCATGTCTCTGAGTATTGCACACCTTGTGCTTTTGGGCACTCCAGTGATGTTGCAGCTCTGAAATATGGCCAAACTGGTGGCAAGTGGCATCTTGGCAGCTGCACGCTTGACTTTTCTCAGTTCATGGGCAGTTATTTTGCGCCTTGGTTTTTCCACACGCTTCTTGCGACCCTGTTGACTATTTTGAATGAAACGCTTGATTGTTCGATGATCACGCTTCAGAAGCTTTGCAATTTTAAGAGTGCTGCATCCCTCTGCAAGATATCTCACTATTTTTGACTTTTCTGAGCCTGTCAAGTCCTTCTTTTGACCCATTTTGCCAAAGAAAAGGAAGTTGCCTAATAATTATGCACACCTAATATAATATATACAGAGATGCACATCACCTAATATGCCTAATTGGTAGTAGGCTTTCGACCCTATACAGCTTGGAGTAAGACAACATGCATAAAGAGGATGATGTGGTCAAAATACTAATTTGCCTAATAATTCTGCACTCCCTGTATATGACAGCGGTATTTGTGGCCTAAATGTCACAGTCACTTATGCACGTCTAATCCCAGATGTGCAGTATATCAGAGGATTTTTTCACCCCACTAAACAAAAAGCCGTATTTCTGGCCTAAATGTGACACTCACTTATGCACGTCTAATCCCAGATGTGCACTATATGAAACAGATGTATTTTTTTCACCCCACTAAACAAAAAGCTGTATTTCTGGCCTAAATGTGACAATCACTTATGCACGTCTAATCCCAGATGTGCACTATATGAAACAGATGTATTTTTTTCACCCCAGTAAGCAAAAAGCTGTATTTTTGGACTTGCAGACATGCAGATAGCCTGTGCTGGTGCACTATCGTTGCATAAAATGGCTGCCGATTATGTATTGATATTGACTAACTAAAGTTTGTTTTTAGTAGTAGTTGGCTCAGGGCAGGCTTAAAAAAATTGTGCACTGCACCCACAAAACACATTTGCTGTAGATCGCTGAGTAAAGAAGCAGCTCTGAATCTTCATAAGATTTCTCCCTGATCTCTCCCTCACAGCAGCTGCAGCCTCTCCCTACACTAATCTGAGCAGAGTGACGGGCGGCACTACGTGACTCCAGCTTAAATAGAGGCTGGGTCACATGCTGCAGTTGGCCAATCACAGCCATGCCAATAGTAGGCATGGCTGTGATGGCCTTTTGGGGCAAGTAGTATGACGCTTGTTGATTGGCTGCTTTGCAAAAATCGCCGAACACCGAACCCGAACTTTTACGTAAATGTCCGGGTCCGGGTGCCGAAAACCCTAAAGTTCAGTACGAACCCGAACTTTACAGCTCGGGTTCGCTCAACTCTATTAGTAACTCATTCCCATTTTTTATATCTCATTGTATTATCGACCCTAAGGTAGATACGTGATTTTGGTGGGTATTTGGGGATGATGTTTTGTGTATAGTTAATGTCTATGCTCCAACTGACGACCCCATTTCCTTTTTTGTTATATGAAGTTTCTTATTGAATCCCTTACATACCATAGACTTCTATGGTGTGGGGACTTTAATTTTGTAATGAACCCCCTATTGGATTGTCCCCCCCCCATCCCCACTCATCAACTCACTAAGCCCATGTGAAACAGGTCTTTGAATCCCTATCCTTAGGTGACTCATGGAGAGAACATAATGGTCCCCAAAGGAATTATACTTACTATTCTCCAGCCCATCAGCTATTTACCCGTATTGATATGATCTTGGCCTCTACCTCATGTTTGCCATACTTGTTATACTCTAGGCATATTGTATCCCCATGGTCTGATCATGATGTAGCTCTGACGGAGCTACACACCATTTTCATGGAGACTTAACGAGTCTCTACTAACTCGCCCTATTATACACGATCAATTCCATTCTGAGCAGTGGACCTCATGTTAGTGTGGCTCACTCATAAGGCATTCATGCGAGGGAAAATGATAGGAATAGCATCCCGACTTCAGAGGGAACAGGATTCTACTCAGAGTGCTTTGGAATCTAAACTTTCTAGGTTGGTCCAGGCACATCAAAGGACTCCGTTGCTCTACCTTCTAAGTTACAATTGTCCATGCTGCTTTCCTATAATTCTGAAAAGGCTGTCCTCTTACTAACCAACAAACCAGATAAAATGTTGGCCCGTCAATTGAAATCTAGACAGAGAATAAATCAGGTTTTCTGAATCTGTACCCGACCAGGATATGTTATATCTAATTCTGATTCGATCTATGATACTTTTGGTCCCTGGGACCGCGGAGGGCGACTTCCTAACATTTATCCCAATCCCTCAGGTATACTATGACGAGCTGGCCTGTCTTAACAGAGTGATCACTGCAGAGTAGGTGGAATATACCATTAAGGTCTTGAAGGCAGGCAAGGCCCCTGGACCTTATGGCTTGTCAGCACTCTATTATAAAAATTCGCTCCCCTATTGACTCCACATACAGTTAATTATTGCAACCATCTCTTGCAGGTAGCTTAAACTCGTTTGGAGTTTCTCTCCGCTAAGATTACTGTAATACCTAAACCAAATAAAGACCCCCTGATGCCCTCTAATTACAGACCAATCTCACTCCTCAATCTAGATAATAAAATCTTCAACTCTATTTTGGCTCACCGACTTAACAGGTTCCTACTGGATCTTATTCATAAAGATCACGTTGGCTTTATACCGGGTAGGGAAGCGTCATATAACCTTCAAAAAATCTTAAACTTAAAGGGACTCTGTCACCACTTTCTAACCCCCCCTTTTCAAAGTATTGTTATCTGCATGGCGCCCCTGTGATTATAAATGTGTTGTTAGAAGTTAAATTCGCCGTCTCCTTTTGATAAAAAGAGCTTTTATCTAACCTGTCAATCTTCTTGATAAGGTGCCCAGGGCGTTTCTTTTCGTCTCAATCTGCCGCCCGCCGCCGCCACCGTTGGTGCCCAGCTCCTCCCCTCATGCTTTCAGCGCCGCCTGAATGTAATCAAATACGCCTCCGGCTCTCTCTCAGTGCCCCCTCCTCCTTTTCAAAGATCCCGCGCGTGCGGGCTGTGCCTGATGCGCCCGTGCGGACATTTACAATCAGCCTCATTGAGCGAAGTGCGCATGCGCGCACTTCGCTCAACCTCCTCATCAGACGAGCACTGCAGCCAGCCGGCTGCAGTGCTCGTCTGATGAGGAGGTTGAGCGAAGTGCGCGCATGCGCACTTCGCTCAATGAGGCTGATTGTAAATGTCCGCACGGGCGCATCAGGCACAGCCCTGTGCGCACGCGCGGGATCTTTGAAAAGGAGGAGGGGGCACTGAGAGAGAGCCGGAGGCGTATTTGATTACATTCAGGCGGCGCTGAAAGCATGAGGGGAGGAGCTGGGCACCAACGGTGGCGGCGGCGGGCGGCAGATTGAGACGAAAAGAAACGCCCTGGGCACCTTATCAAGAAGATTGACAGGTTAGATAAAAGCTCTTTTTATCAAAAGGAGACGGCGAATTTAACTTCTAACAACACATTTATAATCACAGGGGCGCCATGCAGATAACAATACTTTGAAAAGGGGGGGTTAGAAAGTGGTGACAGAGTCCCTTTAAAGAGGATAATAGGTCTCTTACTCCACTACCTGTCACGGTAGGTAGGATAAGGGCAGGAAACGGCAAAGCAAACAAAACAACTGACTAGACCCCAAAAGCTAGGGAACAAAGGGGTCACCTCCTAGCAATCCCTAAAAGACTTTCCCTACGCTGCTATGCCCATGTGCATATCTCGATGGTAGATACAGTTGCAAGAAAAAGTATGTGAATCCTTTGGAATGATATGGATTTCTGCACAAATTGGTCATAAAACATGATCTGATCTTCATCTAAGGCTACTTTCACACTAGCGTTCGGAGCGGACCTGTCTGATGTTTCATCAGACGGATCCGCTCCGATAATGCAGATGTTTGCATCCGTTCAGAACGGATCCGTCTGCATTATTACTTAGAAAATTTTCTAAGTCTGAAAGTAGCCTGAGCGGATCCGTTCAGACTTTACATTGAAAGTCAATGGGGAACGGATCCGCTTGAAGATTGAGCCATATGGTGTCATCTTCAAGCGGATCCGTCCCCATTGACTTCCATTATAAGTCTGGACGGATCCGCTCGCCTCCGCACGGCCAGGCGGACACCCGAACGCTGCAAGCAGCGTTCAGGTGTCCGCTCACTGAGCGGAGCGGAGGCTGAGCGCTGGCAGGCAGATGCATTCTCAGTGGATCCGCCTCCACTGAGAATGCATTGGGGCTGGACGGCTGCGTTCAGGACCGCTCGTGAGCCCCTTCAAACGGAGCTCACGAGCGGACACCTGAACGCAGGTGTGAAAGTAGCCTAAGTCACAACAATGGACAATCACAGTCTGCTTGAACTAATAACACACAAAATTAAATGTTGCCATGTTTTTATTGAACACACTATGTAAACATTCACAGTGCAGGTGGAAAGTATGTGAAACCCTAGACCAGTGGTCAGCAACCTGTGGCTCTAGAGCCACATGCGGCTCTTTAGCCCCCTGATATTGGCTCTTCCAGGTGCGGGCTCACATGTACAGTGCGATAGCATTTTTGTTGCCCGTAGCAAAAATAGGCAGGAGGGTGAAGACCAAGAAGCGGTGAGGGCTCTGTACTCAACGCTTCCTGGTCCTCGGTTGTAGGCTGTGCAGGGCTGCACACAGTGTGAGGCGCTCTGTGACGTCACACTGTGCACGCCAGTTCACAGCACAGCCGACAGCAGGAGGAACACAGAGCACGGGTGGTGAGGAGCAGCGGCATCCAGGAGCCGGAGAGGTAAGTGCTTTTTTATTTTATGAAACTTGGGGCTGATCTGAGGGAATGGGGTGATGAGAATCATAATGGGGGATATGAGAGGCATCATGGATGATAATGGGGATGATGAGAGGCATCATGGATGATAATGGGGATGATGAGAGGCATGGGGCTCTTATCTGAGGTCTGATTGAGGGGGTCATTTACTTTGGGGTCTGAGCTGACGTCTGATCTCAGGGAGGTCTTATTAACATTGGGGTTCTGATTAGTGGTCTGACCTGAGGTGTAATGAAAAATATTTTTTTCCATATTGTCCTCTAAAACCTACGTGCGTCTTATAGGGTAAAACGTTGTGGAGTGAAAGAAGATGTAGTGTCGAGGATTGCGAAAGGTATGTTCAGATGGTTAGGAATACCCTTATGAAGTAAATAACAATGTACCTTCCTATATATTTGAAGTTTAAAAAATTTGGCTCTCAAAAAAAATAAAATCGCTGTTTTGTCGATATTTGGCTCATTTTACTAATAAGTTTGCCCACCACTGCCCTAGACTAATGACATCTCCAAGAGCTAATTAGAGTAAGTTGTCAGCCAACTGGAGTCCAATCAATGAGATGAGATTGGAGGTTTTGGTTACAGCTGCCCTGCCCTATAAAAAAAACACACACCAGTTCTGGATTTGCTTTTCACAAAAAGCATTGCCTGATGTGAATGATGCCTCGCACAAAAGAGCTCTCAGAAGACCTACGATTAAGAATTGTTGACTTGCATAAAGCTGGAAAGGGTTATAAAAGTATCTCCAAAAGCCTTGCTATTCATCAGTCCACGGTAAGACAAATTGTCTATAAATGGAGACAGTTCAGCACTGCTGCTACTTTCCCTAGGAGTGGCCGTACTGTAAAGATGACTGCAAGAGCACAGCGCAGACTGCTCAATGAGGTCTAGAAGAATCCTAGAGTGTCAGCTAAAGACTTACAAAAGTCTCTGGCATATGCTAACATCCCTGTTAGCGAATCTACGATACGTAAAACACTAAACAAGAATAAATTTCATGGGAGGATACCACAGAGGAAGCCACTGCTGTCCAA